>NC_088406.1:46985608-47585608 GCF_034236695.1 Oncorhynchus nerka
TTCCCCCTGCCGTCTGCCTGCCGTTCCCCCTGCCGTCTGTCTGCCGTTCCCCCTGCCGTCTGTCTGCCGTTCCCCCTGCCGTCTGTCTGTCGTTCCCCCTGCCGTCTGTCTGTCGTTCCCCCTGCCGTCTATCGTTCCCCTTGCCGTCTGTCTGTCGTTCCCCCTGCCGTCTGCCTGTCGTTCCCCCTGCCGTCTGTCGTTCCCCCTGCCGTCTGTCTGTCGTTCCCCCTGCCGTCTGCCTGTCGTTCCCCCTGCCGTCTGCCTGTCGTTCCCCCTGCCGTCTGCCTGTCGTTCCCCCTGCCGTCTGTCTGTCGTTCCCCCTGCCGTCTGCCTGTCGTTCCCCCTGCCGTCTGCCTGTCGTTCCCCCTGCCGTCTGCCTGTCGTTCCCCCTGCCGTCTGTCTGTCGTTCTCCCTGCCGTCTGTCTGTCGTTCCCCCTGCCGTCTGCCTGTCGTTCCCCCTGCCGTCTGCCTGTCGTTCTCCCTGCCGTCTGTCTGTCGTTCCCCCTGCCGTCTGCCTGTCGTTCTCCCTGCCGTCTGTCTGTCGTTCCCCCTGCCGTCTGCCTGTCGCCCCCCTGCCGTCTGCCTGTCGTTCTCCCTGCCGTCTGTCTGTCGTTCCCCCTGCCGCCTGCCTGTCGTTCCCCCTGCCGTCTGCCTGTCGCTCCCCCTGCCGTCTGTCTGTCGTTCCCCCTGCCGTCTGCCTGTCGTTCCCCCTGCCGTCTGCCTGTCGTTCTCCCTGCCGTCTGTCTGTCGTTCCCCCTGCCGTCTGCCTGTCGCTTCTCCCTGCCGTCTGTCTGTCGTTCCCCCTGCCGTCTGCCTGTCGTTCCCCCTGCCGTCTGCCTGTCGCTTCTCCCTGCCGTCTGTCTGTCGTTCCCCCTGCCGTCTGCCTGTCGTTCCCCCTGCCGTCTGCCTGTCGTTCCCCCTGCCGTCTGCCTGTCGTTCTCCCTGCCGTCTGTCTGTCGTTCCCCCTGCCGTCTGCCTGTCGTTCCCCCTGCCGTCTGTCTGTCGCCCCCTGCCGTCTGCCTGTCGTTCCCCCTGCCGTCTGTCTGTCGTTCCCCCTGCCGTCTGTCTGTCTGCCTGCCTGCCTGCCTGTTCTCCCTCCCTCCGCCTCTGCCTCCGTCTCTTGCTATCCGTCTCCCTGCAAGACATGTCTCTCCTTCCATAATGAGAATCTCTGTCTCTCTTTCCCAGTCGCCACATCCATCTACCCACCGCCAACTCTTTTCATCATCTCACTCGGTGGGCAAGACAGAATCACGCCTGTTAGAGAAAGCAAAGGATTAGGCATGAGTGTAATCAAAAGGTCTAATCCTTCTTTATCCATCATAACTATCTCAATCTAATTATACATCTATACAACTAAAACAGATTGAAATCCTTATGAGAGTAGGTCATTTTAAACCTTCTGGGCACGATGATGTTTTTCTAAAAATGCAGAGATTTAATTCACGCCGTGAGGGGTCTTAAGCCAATCTAATGAATTCTCTGACTTGGGTTGTTAATGAGTGGAAGACTCGCTGAGGAACTGGTGGATGAGAGCGAGAGCATGACCTTCCTCACATCCCTATGGGCATTAATGTGAGTGCATTTCCATTTCAACTACAGCATCTCACCAGCCGATCATCAGTACACTGTACTGTAGAGAGAATGGCCTCAGCACAGAGTTCTGATAGTCATTAATGTCCTTCCCTCCACTCCCCTGGCTCAAATTGATGCTTGGATGGTATATCTCTGTTGCTCTCTCTCTCACACACACACACACACGCACACACACACACACACACACACACACAAATGCACTCATCATTACATACACAAACACACTCAGAGCATATCTATAACCTAATTTCCGGCCCAAAGACAGGAGGAAAAGAGATGGCCTCATTGCACCAGCACACTGAATGAAATACGTCTGAGAGTTAATGTTGTGATGGGGGAGCGTATCTGCGAGGAGCATGTTATAATGGATTAATAACAAATTGCGTTTACATGCGTTTTGTGCACGAGGCCTCAACGCACTTTACATTTAACTCATCCCATCCAACAACCACAAATTGCAGCCACCTGTATATGTATTTTGTGCGCGTGTGTGTGTGTGCTTGCGAGTGTGAGGGTACACTGTATGCGTCTGTGTGTGCATTCGTGTACTTGCACGCGTGTGCGTGTTCACACGTTCCTGTGTGCATGGAGTGTTTCGGTGTCCTACCGGGCCGGTCTTGGGGGGGCACTGGATGTATCTGGCCAGGCTGATGACGAGGTCGTGGGTGATGGGGTCCACCAGGTTCCTGAAGCTGGCGTAACGGTACAGCACATCATCCAGAGACGTGGACTCCATCCCCAAGTCCTACACACAGACAGAGAGAGAGAGAGACAGGAGAGATGTGGAACCGGGTTACATGATTAGAGCCAGCGGTTTTCACCAACCGTGTGACCCGGACCAGCAAAAACCATAACTCGCCTTTATCTCGGGCCCGGAGGTTATACCGCCTTGTCAAGACAACCTCTGGGCCCTACAAAATACACAGAATTCACCTCCGATCCGATATATCAATATTACGTTAGTTTATGTGACAGTGGCTGACTGGCATACAGGAAACTAGCACACATCCTTATTGACTTGCACTCGGAGGTGGGATGAACAAAAGTGCAAACACTCACAAATGCACCACTGCTAATGCAAACTTAACACTGAAACCTGCTGATCCAGTAGCGTTGACTCAAACACTAACAGATAGTAGACTTCAGCACCAGGAAAGGGGAACACGACTTTTCCTTCAGGCGCGGGAAGTCTTTGTCAATTCATGCAAAGACCTTGGATTTGCTTGCACTCCCTAACGTAGAAACCTGTGGGGAAATAGTGTTTTTATCTGAAGCTCAATCCATGGCAGACGATGGATTGCTTTATGTCTTCGCAGCCATCTTGAGGTTAGCTACTGGGTCGGCAAACGTGTTTTGTTTTTTCTCTCTCTCCCTCTCTCTCTGAGAATCAGAGCCTTGACACAGGTCACGGACACCCCTCACCTGCGTTCACCCCTCACCTGCGTTCACCCCTCACCTGCGAGACCAACCACTTCAGAAGAGGTTTAGACAACTCAAGTCGCTACTACACATGTGCTTGACTTCCAGGAATATCAACAGGTGGATCACAGCAGTTTCAATACACACACGACACCTTTTTTTCCCTGTTTACCCTAGCATTGGGGCCACATCATGAACAACGTTAGAACTGTGTGGTGTGCGGCCATTTGAGGGTGTGTGTGTGTGTGTGTGTGTGTGTGTGTATGCATCCATGACAGCTGGATGAGTCACAGGACATGAGGGAGGCGATTTCCCCCAGTGCCCGCCGAGCGAAGCGGTAAGAAATCAAGCCGCTCTACAAATAGAAAACCCCTAAATGGAAATGCATCTGACATCTCTGTGTGTTATCTTCGGCACAGCACAGCAGGTTTAGGTACCTGCAGTTACAGATTTGGCCGCGAATTGGTGAGGGGAGAGGGGTGAGGGGTGGAGGTGACGGGGGCGGTCTGTGGTTCTAGCCGATGTAAAAACAACACGGCAAAGGCAGAATGAGACCGAGGTGGAGAGAGAGAAAGGACGGAAAGCAGCAATTCCCTCTAGCAAAGAAAAGGCCATGCATTTTTTATGTCAATTGTCCGGTATTAAAAATGAATGGCTATGACAACTAAAGCCGCAAAATGATTGGAACTGTGAAGTGGTGGCGTGAGAGGGGGGTAAGTGAGGACAATACATTGTCTTTCATTAGAGTATTCCCCCCACATCAATATTAGCCACATTCATCATCAAAGCAGTGGACTCCCTGCAAACGGACTGAGGAGAAATAGAAATGAAGAGGTTTTTTTTCGGTACATTTGGGGTTAACAGAGCTGCCCCTTCATTAATCAATTCCAATTTAATGGGAAATTCCATGGTATCCGGGCAACAACGGGGTGCACCTGGTTGCCAGTGAACTGAGATGCTTCTCTCAGTCTCTCCATCTTTTTCGAAGAATAGGCACTCGCTCTCTCTTCTCTCCCTCTCACTATCTAAGTCTCTCTCCCTCTACATCTCGTTCTCTACCTAAATCTCTCTCTCTCTCTCTTTCGGTCTTCTAACCCCAAATGAACTGGCAAGACAAACAGTAACAGCATCAGAATCAACAGTTTAGTTTCTAACCAACCTGTTGCTGTGTGGACTGAGGGCATGGTGATTATACTATATTATACAACAGGTGGGTCTAATTCTGGATGCTGATTGGATAAAACCGTATTCCAGCCAGTGTCTATTCCACAATACATTTGATCACTACTATAAAAAACATCTAGAAATGATTTCCCATTTCTTTTAGATTAGCATTTGGTTTTCAACTGCAGAGATTTGTATAATCCTTGCTGTCTGTCTCTCTGACATTTACAACATTGTTTCAATATTCAAATTTGATCTCTAGCTGTCCCATAGTAATGAATGTGTCGGGAGTCGTGAGGAGACAGACAGGCAGCTTTTCTCAGCCAGTCGAAATGATGAATCAGCCATTGTTGTAAATGACTATCTGTCATCTAAGTTGACATAATATACATTTTAATGGAAATATACAAAGGAATGTCAATAGAAAACAGGTCAAACTAAATGAAACGCAGCTACTTCGCAGTCTTTCCAGCTTCAGTTTGAAGTGATTGTGTTTCTGTAGCTGTGTTGTTGGCTAGCTCCTCTGAACAACAGTGTCCTGACTAGTGAGCACATTTTCTAAGCCAGACGAAATCTCGCCTCATCAGCTTATTATGGATGTATCCAAATAAATGTCACTAGAAAACAGTTTAAACAAATGCAAATGCAGCTACTTTGCTGTTATTCTGTCTGCACTGTTTGACATGACAGTAAGTTAGCCGTAGTTGGCTAGCTAGCAAGCAAGAGATAAGAACGTTGCCAGCCAGTATGGCAATAGAACATTTAGAATGAACGACTGGGTCGAGTCCATAGATATAGAACAAAAAGACTGAACGACTGGGTCGCGTCCATAGATATAGAACATTTAGAATGAACAACTGGGTCGAGTCCAAAGATCCAGAACAGAAAGACTGAACGACTGGGTCGCGTCTCTGGCAACCGAACCGATAAAACAAACGACCAGCTGGCTTGGGTAGCAACCCTAGATTTGTGTTGGGACTATATCTCGTGGAAGAATGAAATAGTATGAATACATTTATCGAAATATGTTTTTTATTCAATCATTATTTGAATATGTTGGTAACCCGTTGTATTAAAAGTGTTAATAGCCTCAAAGCCAGTGTTTGGAGGATATATTTTCACGGTTTGCCAGATCTTGACCTCGTCTCTGGCCTAACAACACCCATGCCAATATATCCTCCAAACCCCGGCTTCGAGGGCATTATCACGTAAGTCTAGCGGGTGTGTTTTGAAACGGAGGGCCACACTCTTAGAAAAAAAGGTGCCATCTAGAACCTAAAGTTTTTTTTTTAGTCCTACTTGGAACTTAAAAAGGGTTCTCCTATGGGGACAGTCGTTTTGGAACACTTTTTTTCTAAGTGTGCAGAGCCAGAGCTAGAAGATTGATAATGACATGATAATACACTGTGTGTCCCTCCATGGCTTCATCTCAGCCTGGACCAATAGTTACAAAGTGTCTCAGAGTAAGAGTGCTGAACTAGGATCACGTCTCCCGTCCTTATAATCTAATTCAGTCTGGTCGACAATACAAAACTGATCCGAAATCATCACTCCTACTACGAGACGCTTTGTAAACAGAGGCTCTGATCTCTGAACAACAACCAGCAGGGATTTGTTTTTTTTTATTCAAGCAGGGAGTCATGCTGAGACCACAGTGTCTTTCACAGATGAGCCCTGCATGAACACATCAATTACACTATACACATCTGTATACACATCAATTACATATAAAGCAAACCCAAAACCCAAAAAGCAAAACACAATCATATGAAACAAGCACATTGTTATGATTGAAACAAACACATGGTCCCTCTGACATCTGCCTGAATTGCACCAACTTTAAGGAATTCTGGGGATCATTCCACATAAGGCGTAAAACATAAAAACTCAAAGCAGATGAACTCGGTGGAGATGGAAGGGAGTCCGGGTCTGGTCATTTATACGTCTGAAGGTTAACAATGAGGTAAGGTACGGTGGAAGTTTATGCAAGAGGGCTTTATAGACAAAAAGAGAGCCATGCATCAAATCTACGAGACTTCGAGGAGCACACATTCTGATACATAATGAAATGGTGTGTACCGGAACCAATCGCCGGTAATAAAGCGCAACGCGCTGCGATAAACTGCCTCCAATTAGAGCGGCAGATGCATTCATATAGACAATATCGCCATAATCATATAGATGACGTCACCATAGTCAATAACCAGAATGAATGTTGACTGAACCCTTTGTTTTCTGCTAGTTAATGAAAGACACGACCGGTTCCTAAAGAAGTAGCCTATTTTCATTTCTAACTCGTCAACATGCTTTTTGAAAGAAAGCTTTTTGTCAATCCAGATGCTGAGATATTTATAAGCGGGGGAAACGATCAATTAGTGCACCAAAAATCCTTAAATGGTGGAGGATTGTCTGACCTCACCACTATGATCCACAGGTTAACCCTTAAATTTACACAGCTGGCGCGGTCAACCTGGAACCTCCATCTTCTGAGATGGGTTAGCACATGGATTGATTGGTACATAGCCTCTATTTCCAGGTTTCTATTTTGGCAAAGCTCGAAATGTTTACAGGGAAGGCGACAATATGACGGCTATGCGAGACTCATTTGATCGTATCAAATTATACCGAGTGTTGAAGTAATGAAAAGCAATAACCCTCGAGGGTGATAGATCGACAAAAGGAGTGAACCAATCGATGAAATCCTGTCTGATATTCAATATAAAGTGTATAGGTCTGGTGGGATCTGGCGGATAGAGCTTCATGTGGGCCTTAACCACATCGCGAAGTTGGATGCTTAGTGAAGTTCTCTTTCTTAATTATGTCTGGAGATCAATGTTATGAGGTAAAAGCACCTTAGTAGGAAAAGCTCTTTCTACCAAATTCTCCCTATCCCTCTTTTCCTCCACTCTCCCTACTTACCTCCAGTCCCTCCCTCTTTCCTGCCCTCTCCCTCCTTTCCTACTCTTTGTCTGTCCTTTCCTCCCCTCTCTTTCCTTTCCACTACTTTTCCCACATGGTCCAAACACACCAAGACAGTCGTGAAGAGGGCACGACAAAGCCTATTCCCCCTCAGAAAACTAAGAAGATTTGGCATGGGTCCTGAGATCCTCAAATGGTTATACAGCTGCAACATCGAGAGCATCACTGCATCACTGCCTGGTACGGCAATTGCTCTGCCCTTGACCGCAAGGCACTACAGAAGGTAGTGCGTACGGCCGAGTACATCACTGGGGCCAAGCTGCCTGCCATCCAGGATCTCTACACCAGGCGGTGTCAGAGGAAGGCCCTAAACATTGTCAAAGACCCCAGCCACCCCAGTCATAGACTGTTCTCTCTACTACCGCATGGCAAGCGGTACCGGAGTGCCAAGTCTAGGACAAAAAGGCTTCTCAACAGTTTTTACCCCCGAGCCATAAGACTCCTGAACACGTCATCAAATGGCTACCCGGACTATTTGCATTGTCTGCTACTCTGTTTATCATATATGCATAGTCACTTCAAACATATCTACATGTACATACTACCTCAATCAGCCTGACTAACCGGTGTCTCTATGTAGCCTCACTACTTATGGTTAGAGCCTGTAAGTAAGCATTTCACTTTAAGGTCTACACCTGTCGTATTCAGCGCACGTGACAAACACACTTTAATTTGATTTTCTCCACTCCCTCATTTCATCCTCTCTCCCTCCTTTGCTACTCTCTCCCTCCTTTGCTACTCTCTCCCTCCTTTGCTACTATCTCCCTCCTTTGCTACTCTCTCTCTCCATTCTCCCACAGGCCGATCAAGCCTGGCTGAATGGCATCACAGAGGAGCCATAAAGTGTGCCACTCCTCTAATTGCATCAGCAGTGAAGGCGAGCCGAGCCTCTGGGCATCTGTTTCAGCAACACGACACAGCCCAGGAAGAGTTATGCTCCTCACAAACACCATTGACAGAGGGGCAAAGGAGGTGCAGGGCGGGAGGGACGTGAGATTTGCAGGATGCATCTCATCGGCTTGTTATGGTGTCCCTACAAGAGCAGATACTGTAGATAGTCATTTACACTTACAGCTATCTGTCATCTAAGTTGACCTAATATCCTTTGGTCATTTGACTGTATTCCAATGCTGGGTCATATTCATCAGGGCACACCGAAGCAAAACATTTCATAACATTGTTCAACGGAAAACGACCGTTTCATATTGGCCAAGTTCAGGTAGCACCTCCCCGTTTCTTCCCATTTCCTTCAGCTTCGTGCCGAGCGAACACACGACCCTGGTGTGACATCGAAGGGAGGTGTCGTTTGAGTTGGTCTTCCTTAGCATCCACGTCCTCACCTCACTCAGACAGACGGTCCCTCTAGTTATTGTACATCCCTGAAAGTGCGGTGGGCACGCGGCGGTGTCGGCGTGTCCGTGGTAAGAGCTAATCACGACCTAACTGAGAGAAAGCACACGCAGCTTTCTGACGATCACACCTCTCTACCCGTCTCTGCATCAGTCCATCTGTCTGCCCTCCTCTGTCCTCTGAAACTCACCTCCCTCCCATCTGTGTATCCCTGGCCGAGTGAAGGACTTGAACAGAGTGGATGTAAGCTAGACTCAGACTAGGATTTGCAGTGAATTGACATGGGATTTGGGGTTATAGTAGATGAAACGCACACGTGCACGCACATGCACACACACACACACAAGCACAAAGGTGCACAAACACACAGCACACACATACAAACACAAGCACACAACATCACACACAGGCACACAGTCAAGAACATACCATAAACACACGTGCGCACACACTTACATATAAACACACACACACACACACGTACACACACCTGCCGGAGTGTCTGCAGCATCTCTGTGGCCTTGTCCTGTTTTCCTTGCTTGGCCATCAGCATCATCTCCTGGATCATGCTTATCCGGCGCTGGTAGGGCGGAGGGGACCCTCCACGACTCAGCCGGTCCCCTGACCTCAACATGAAGGAGGTGAAGATGTCACCCCTCTCCTTGGTAGGGGTCCGTTTCCACCCGTGCTGTGGGCTGGGCCCAGCCTCTTGGCACCCTGCACCTTTGGTCTGTTTGGTGCCCATGTTCGGATGTTAGAATCTGCTGTAAGAAGTGACTTGCTCCCCAAGGCAGTCATGCAAGGCTGACTTGCATAAAAATATTTGTTTTTGCACTAAACATTAACCCCCCCCCCATAAAGGGCTTAAAGTGGATAGGACTTCTGGGTTCGTTCTCCACCTGACTCTCTGGACAACACACCTGTCCCCTCGTGAATAGTACACTGTCCAGCTGTTAGAGTGCAATACCAGTAGGGGAAACAACATCCAACACATTCATTCAGATTTTAATACAATGCCTAACTCACATAATAAGCTTGAGCGAATTGGCTGCTATGCGTGCCTACTTTAAACACAAACAGAGAAACACTTAACCCCATAGGCCTACACTACCCAACCCGGGACACAACCCACAACTTTTGTTCCGCAATTCACGGAACATAGTCTATAAATAATTACATGTTTTCCACAGAATTTTGTTAGGATACAAATGTCAGAGCTATGTGAAATATGATCAGCTCTCCCTGCGCAGAGTTCTTTAGCAAACGATGAAACAAATATTGCAAAAAAGCCTCGGGAATAGCCGTCTTCAAGACAACGAAATAATTTTAACGAATTCACTGTAATAACAATCGGCTGGTAAAAGCCCCTCAAGTCGGTGAAGAGCTCGGATGATGCTTCCCGCAGCATGGCCGCAAATACGGGGAGCAGCAGTCCCGCAGATCGCCAGCAAACTCCGATCGGATGCACTCGCTCGCAGCGCTATCCTGGAGACGACTTCATTTCTGTCCTTCACATATAAACGGCTATCTTCTGAAGGGCCGCTCCTAAATTGATGTGACTCTCATTGTCACGAGTGTCTCCTCTCCTCTCCCGTCCACATTGGAATCCTCTTCCCTTTTAATCAATAATTCCACCTATTCTGCGTCTGTGCAGAAAATGAAAAAGAAGCTAAACGAATGTGGTGGTGGCGATAGAGACAGGGCATGGTAATGTTCATCTTTATCTGCTCCGTTTGTTTATACACCTCTGCCTCTCCAAATGACTCACGTGTGATGTCAACCTCTTCCTTTGCAATACATTGGATTCGTTGTTCCGCTCTTCGAGGCATGTCCTGTTAGAACGTCCTCAGCAGTAGCCTAGGGTAGAGTCCGGGAACTGGTCGAGGGTGTCTCTTGTCTGTGCTGAATTATAGGCTGCGCACTGTCGAAGGAGCGGACCAGAGCAGGCGCCGTGAGTACAGTGCGTGTGAGCGCTTCTCTCCTCAAGTCCTGGCACTGTGGGATGGGGTTGGGCAGACTGCTCCCCACTACAAAGACGTCCTGCCAAGAGGATATTGCAACTGTAGCTAGGCCAACATCCATTATATCTTTGCCTTTTCTTCTTAACGGTGTCTGGGGATGGGGTGGGTTAATGTAAAGGTACTCTAGTGCCTACAATAACCTATAATAATTAATAACACTCAGTCCTATGACACGTAAATACTTAGATAACATTAGGACCTTGGCTTATACATTAAGCACATTGAAAAGACTTCAGACACTTTTACTCTCGTAATTGCAGACTTTCAAATGACATAAATCTGCAGCTTTGGTCTGTTTACATGAAGTGCAAATCATTGTATTGCGTTATATGGACCTCTAGTGTTGGCTGCGTGGAATTACATATTTATTTTAGGGCCATAGTATTGTTTTAAAGCATAGTATGAAACTATGGAATAGTATAGTCGTTTCTCTAAATAAGTAAGACTATTTCTCAGATTTAAAATGAATAGAAATCCCTGCAGCTGATAGGCTACTCACTGTCATCAGTTAGATTTGAAATGGGAGTCAAAATTATATTCAGTATCAAATAATCATCAAATAACATTTCATGTTCAATCATTTAAAAAAAGGACCTCACAATCATATGATTTCAAGATGCGCAAGAACCAAATCACAGCTCAGAGATACAACAGGAAAGATGGGGGCATGTTTGTAGGGGTTTTTGTCTAGCAGTGTGCCCTCAGTGATCATGATAACGGTTCAGCATAATCTAATATTTACCATTTGTAAACTTCCCTTAGTAGGAACTACACCTATAGCAACAGTATATGCTATATGTCAGCTGAGCTAGTTGCCCTATTCAAACGCATTAGAGACTATTAAATTAATTTTCATAGTGTCGGCTCATGATGGCTTCAAAAACTCAAATCTGAGTGACTGCCTGGTTGCCATGTTACTGGTTTTCTTTCAGTTATGAGGCTTCTAGATGACCAGTAAGAGGGGGAGGGGGGTGTCCTTTTATGCTGAGTGCACACAGATCCATTTCTCAGCCAAAATGCCCCACTCTCCTGCAAGGATAGACCATCGTTTCCCAAACTCGGTCCAAGGAGTGCACGTTTTGGTTTTTGCCTTCACACTACACTCAAAGCTTGATACATTGAATCAGCTGTGTAGTTCTAGGGCAAAAACAAACTAAAACGTGCACCGCTTGGGGTCCAGAGGATTGAGTTTGAAAAACACTGTCCATTGGCTAATCAATACAGTAAATACCTGACCATTTCTTTAAAATGTACATTTATTTGTCTTTACAACTTTGTCACAGAACATCTTTCAACCATTACCACAGTCATCTCAAATCATCTATCAAAAAAAGTTTTTCTTCCCTAAACAAGGCAAAAATCTAACTGAGACTTCAACCCACAGAACTGACTCAAAGGGTTGGATACGACAGACTCGAGCAGCATAGCACCCGGTCAGTCTCCCAGACACCTCCCTCACCAACACACACCACGGTCAAATAACAATACGAAATGTTCAGATCTAAATACGTTGTGTGGAACAGACACGATTCGCTGTCATGTCGAATGAGGAACCATGTCTGCTCTATGCATGATATTCATACCTGAAACAGATCACTCTCCTGAACCCGGCCCTCTTATCAGACAAAACCTACAGGTTGGTAATCAATGGGGGTCACTACGACATCCTTAGCTCACTGACTCCTTCTGTATTCCACTTTCTTGTTCCGTTCAATGGTAACATCCCAAACAGCAACCTATTCCCTATATAGTGCACTTCATTGGGAATGGGGTGCCATTTGAGACATAACCAAGGTTCTCTTTCCCTTTTCTACATGTTTCACCACAGGCCCCATCAGGGAGGCTCAAAGTGACAGACAAGCCAAACAGGCACAACAGAGTAATTTGCATAATACTATACATCAGAGCAACATGGAGGTCTAGACTTGACTGAGGTCTCTTAAAAGAGTAGGGCTCCTATTGGACATGTTCTATTTGGTTTAGTAAAGTCCTTTCGATGGTTTCCCACCAGGTCTGCTGATTTGAACCATTTAGAAACACCAATAAAAACACCAAGGGAGCCTGGCTTTAGACGTCTACCTCTGGGTCAAGCGATTATGGCTGAGAGAAACCATTGGAATAATTCATTCCCACTCATAATAATAAATGCAAATACCATCAGTGCTCACCGTGCCATTCTGCCTATGCAGAACGATCTCAAGCAACAACCTCTGTGACCGAACGCTTGTCCTTCTCCTTCCCACTAAAAAGCAAAAGTTCTCATTAGCTACAAATGTTGGGATGCCAATTTTTGTCCCTTCTCATTGAACATCTCATTTCAATGTGCTCAAATAAATCAGTTTCTTAAAATATCAATGAGGAAGAAGTAGCAGAGGAAGGGTTGATCCGTTCCTAAGGATGGCTTGGCTGTTCGACTGCGCTGAGGGACATGGCCCTGCTGCTGCGTTGCCTCAGAAGGTGTAGCCAGCCGGGGGAGCCTTGTCATCCTTGTTGCTCTCCAGGGAAAACGGGGGAATGCGCACATCAAAGTGGGAGCCGTCCGTCCTCTCGATGCGGAAGGTTCCCCTGCACACAGAGCATCATTAGAATCTTGACCATCACACTTCTGTACTAAATGTAAGAAAGGTTGTTATTTATTTTTTAATTACTCTTGCGTTTAAGATTGTTTACTTGCCTGTAAATCTGTGCAAGATTCAGTCAAACATCAATCAGTATTTTCAGTTTCCCCAGCTTATTTTTTTTACCACAAGGACCAAGTACAAATAGCAAAATCGGTTGAACCTCTTTTGGCTAGGGGGCAGTATTTTGACGTTCGGATGAAAAGCGTGTCCAAAGTACACTGCCTGTTACTCAGGCCCAGAAGCTATGATATGCATATAATTGGTAGATTTGGATAGACAACACTCTAAAGTTTCAAACTGTTGAAATAACATCTGTGAGTATAACAGAACTGAATGCAGGCGAAACCCTGAGGACAAACCATCCAAAAAAAAAAAAAAGTTCAGTCTACCAGTGTTTCCAATTGCTGTCATGTTTATTATGAGGCGAAAGCCTCCCAGATTGCAGTTCCTAAGGCTTCCACTACATGTCAACAGTCTAGAAAGAGTTTCAGGCTGGTTTTTGGAAAAATTAGCTAGAATGTAGTTTTTCTAAGTGGCTCCTATTTTTGCTGTAGTGTTTTAATGCGTGTGGATGAGAGCGCGTTCTGTGTTTGTATGCATTTTGAAGGAGGGAAACCGGTGGATTATTGAATAAAGTGCGCCAGCTAAACTGAGTTTTTGGGGTTATAAAGAAGGATTTTATCGAACAAAAGGACCATTTGTGATGTAGCTGGGACCTTTTGGAGCTACATTGACGTTTACCACAGCAATACTCGTGCAGTTCCTTTGAATGTTACTGTGTGTAGAAGGCAAGGGTAAGCTGGGAAGAACTTACCACATGTGTCCACTGGGTGCTTGAAGGGAAACATGGCTGCTGTACTGGAAGGCTGGCTGCTCTTTGGACAACACTGGTTCCTGGGGACAAAAACGGTTGGTTATGGCTTCTACTCAGTCGTGGAGGTAATATACTGTATGAGTGGCTGTACATGCTTCCTCTGTCCTTGTTCCCCCTTGAAGGTTGCCTGAAGAAGGGACCTTAGATCCTCTCATCCAATTGGCTTGGAGAGGAATTGAGGAAACAAGGACAGAGGAAGCAAGTATTTTGCCAGCTGGTAAAGTTTCCAGACACAGCCATTGAGCGTTTGTAATTCCATTGTGTGGAAGCGGTTGTACTACCGACCCGGCCTACGACCCCACGTCCCCGGACCGTCTCCAGCGTGCCTGACAGGCTGAAGATCCTCCAGTGTCTCTCCCTCAGTTGCACCACCTCACTTCCCATGTTCTCCAGGCGGATGCAGTACCGCCACTGTGAGACACACATTTTGGTGAATTTGGTACACATTATGTCGCCGTTCTGATGGTCTACATTTGTATCCTCGACTGGATATACGAGGCCTACATCATACATTGGTAAAAGTTGAAATTATTAGTCCTTTTTCAGGGAATTGTAAAAAAAAATTTTTAAGTTTACTTACCCAATACACATGAGAATTTTGAGCATCCTGAGAAAGAAAATACTGTATTTATTCTTTGTGCGCAGGTAGATTCAAGCTCATCATAAGAATCACACAGCAGAGTGGGAGGAATCAGGAATGAGCAGAACATTATTGAAAGAGCTCATTGGACCGTGTATACCATTTACTTGATAGGAACTGACAGTTAAAACACTGTGGCTTTCTCTCAATGTCTTAACCTGTCCTCCCCTTCATCAGCACTGATTGAAAAAGACTCGAGGTGAAAACAACATGGTGGCTTTCACCAGGTCAGTTCTTTCAGATCAGTGCAGTAGAAAGAAGTGGCAATGAGAGGACAGATATCTTTTGAGAAAGAGCCTCACAGTCCCAACAGTGACATCGTCCTCACCCTCATGCCCATGTAGAAGGGGATGACGGTGACCCGGATGTTCTCCGTCGTCTCTCTGTGCACGTCGGACAGCTCCAGCCAGGGATGATTCTTCTCCTGCCATGCCTTCAGAGTGTCCCTCGCACTGAACGGGGGAGCTGGGGTGGCTGGACACACGGTTTACAGTCATATACACTTGTGAATGCTCACAAAATAATTGGATATATTGTATACTAGATATATTGATATACAGTTCCTGTGAATGTAAAATAAACATTTGAACACTTTATAGTACTACTGAATGTTTTTAGAAACTGAAAAATAGTATACTTTATAGAAGTTAATTTGTGAATATTCCCAAAAATAACTGGAAATGTACACAGAGTGTATAAAACAGTAGGAACACCTGCTCTTTCCATGACAGACTGACCAGGTGAATCTAGATGAAAGCTATGAGCCCTTCTTGATGTCACTTGTTAAATTCACTTCAAATCAGTGTAGATGAAGGGGAGGAGACGGGTTAAAGAATAATTTTTAAGCCGAGACAATGATTGTGTATGTGTGTCATTCCGAGGGAGAATGGGCAAGTCAAAAGATTTAAGTGCCTTTGATAGAGGGATGGTAGTAGGTGCCAGGCGCACCGGTGTGTGTCAAGAACTGCAATGCTGCTGGATTTTTCACACGCAACATTTTCCCATGTCTATCAAGAATGGGACATCCAGCCAACTTGACACAACAGTGGGAAGCATTAGGGTCAACATGGGTCAGCATCCCTGTGGAACGCTTTCGACTCCTTGTAGAGTCCCTGCCCCGACAAATAGGGACTGTTCTGAAGGCAAAGGGGGGTGAAAGTGTTAATGTTTTGTACTCTGTTTATACTATGCTGTACAATGAAATGATACGTGGAAACTGGAAAACAGCGAGTGGCTGGAGCTTACTTTTGTCAGGGTTGAACATGAGGAAGCGCTCAAACAGCTCGTGCTGGATGGGGACCTGCTCTGTGGAGTTGTAGGGCAGGATGTCTTCATGACTCACATAGTCCAGACCTGAAACACACACAATGACAGCCAGGCAGAATGGCAGTCAGTCAGGAGGCTGGCAAGGACAGAAGTAGTACAAGGACATAACTAGGGTAGTAATGCAAAAATCACCTGGAAGCCAAAATGATATACACACACTGACAGTGCCATTTGCAGATAAGAACTCAAAGCATTTTTGTGGGATTTGAAAAAAAAAAAAAAACTTTTAAAAACTGCTAGCCAATTGTTCTGTTTGAAACTAAATCAAAGGATGTAGCCATTTACTACCCAGGGAGCAGCAGATCATGTGTCGTTTACCTGGGATGGCATAGAGGGCTCTGCTGTCGTCATGGCTCGCCAGGAACGTCACTGCTTCGGTCTGAGACCTCTGAGACTGTCAACACAACAGGAGAAACAACTACAAGACTGGCAGATATCATCATTTAGGCCGAGTCAGTATGTACTAGAGGTCGACCGATTAATCGGAATGGCCGATTAATTATGGCTGATTTCAAGTTTTCCTAATAATCTGTATTTTTGGGCGCAGATTTATTTGATTTTTTTTACACCTTTATTTAACTCGGCAAGTCAGTTAAGAACACATTCTTATTTTCAATGACGGCATAGGAATGGTGGGTTAACTGCCTCGTTCAGGGGCAGAAAGACAGATTTTCACCTTGTCAGCTCGGGGGACCCAATCTTGCGACCTTACAGTTAACTAGTCCAACGCAATAACGACCTGCCCCACTCATTGCACTCCACAAGGAGACTGCCTGTTACACAAATGCAGTAAGCCAAGGTAAGTTGCTAGCTAGCATTAAACGTATCTTATAAAAAACAATCAATCATAATCACTAGTTAACTACACATGGTTGATGATATTACTAGATATTATCTAGTGTGTCCTGTGTTGCATATAATCTGACTGAGCATACAAGCATCTAAGTATCTGACTGAGCGGTGGTAGGCAGAAGCATTCATTCAAACAGCACTTTAATGCGTTTTGCCAGCAGCTCTTTGTTGTGCGTCAAGCATTGCGCTGTTTATGACTTCAAACCTATCAACTCCCGAGATGAGGCTGGTGTGACCGAAGTGAAATGGCTGACTAGTTAGCGCGTGCTAATAGCGTTTCAAACTTCACTCGTTCTGAGCCTTGGGGTGGTTGTTTCCCTTGCTCTGCATGGGTAACGCTGCTTCGATGTGGTGGCTGTTGTCGTTGTGTTGCTGGGTCGAGCCCAGGGAGGAGCGAGGAGAGGGACGGAAGCTATACTGTTACACTGGCAATACTAAAGTGCCTATAAGAACATCCAATCGTCAAAGGTTAATGAAATACAAATGGTATAGAGGGAAATAGTCCAATAATAACTACAACCTAAAACTTCTTACCTGGGAATATTGAAAACTCATGTTAGGAACCACCAGCTTTCATATGTTCTCATGTTCTGAGCAAGGAACTGAAACGTAAGCTTTTTTACATGACACATATTGCACTTTTACGTTCTTCTCCAACACTTTGTTTTTGCATTATTTATAACAAATTGAACATGTTTCATTATTTATTTGATGCGAAATTGATTTTATTGATGTATTATATTAAGTTAAAATAAGTGTTAATTCAGTATTGTTGTAATTGTCAGTATTACAAATAATATATATATATATATTTTTTTTTTATAGCGGCCGATTAATCGGTATCGGCTTTTTTGGTCCTCCAATTATCGGTAAAGGGGTTTAAAAATCATAATCGGTCGACCTCTAGTATGTACAGTACAAACATTGCATTGGTAGTGTTCAGTGGTAACGTACTATGTGAGGGCAGTCCCGCGTGTCGATGAGGACCTGGTAGTAGGTATGAGTTCTCCCCTTCACCTCTTTTGACCCGTGAGAACCAGGAGGCTCTGGCTTGCTGAGCGACAGAGCATGGGTGTTGAAAATGATAAGACAAATTACCCAATCAAATTAACATAGAACACACATCAACAAAATAAAATAACTCCTGGCCCTACCGCTGAGATGTGATACGCACCTGTCAGACATGGGAGGAATGATATCCCGGTCATAGATACGGGCGTGCCAGGGGAACAGCACGATCCCTCTGTAGCCAAACACACTATGAAGGAAGAGCTGAGGAGAAAACATGGAGAAACATAGACTTGAGGTCGGAAAGAACTTTGTGACAAGGGCAACTACAATATATATATATATACATACATACACACCTAGGACTATTGTACAGGGCCACCATTCACCGAGGACCGGTTTCCCCCAGACACAGATTATGAATCGTCCCGGACTAAAAAGCAAACGCAATGACAAATATTTTTTGGGGTCCAAAACTAGGCATAATCTGTGTCTGGGAATCAAGCCGGCCCCTAATGTTCAGGCCTATGACAGCGAGGCAAAAGATGATTATGAGGAGGGAAGGCCAGGACCAATAGTTCTGGTCTGGGTGGATAAACCGCATGGCGCTGCCTCTCTTACCTGGCCTGTTTCATATTTGCCGTGCTGCTTCAGCGCCTCAAACACTCCCACCGTCTCCAGAACCTTCCCCTCCGGCCTGTTCCTGCCAAACACAGGCCACACTGACAAACTGGAGCAAAATCACATCACACTTGAGGTGTTCACAGGTCCACCCGAACACCTGAGATCCGACCCTATTTGTTAACCAGAAAAGCAATTTGGCTGATGAACATTTTTTTGTGTCACTTGTGTCCAAATCCCATGTGTAACTTTGTGTGGATTTTGTCGCACTGCTTTGCTTTATCTTGGCCAGGTCGCAGTTGTATTTTAGAACTCACCTGACCTACCTGGTTAAATAAAGGTGAAATAAAATAAATAAAGTTAGGGGTCTAGGTTTGGTTGGGTTGAGTCTGACTGTTCCCCCTTTTTATTTAATTTAAATGATCATGTCCAGGTCTGATCGTCCCTGGGTCCAACTTTATGGAGCCAAGAAGACCTGTACATCACACTAATGTAGTTATACAGTCTCAAATAGCCAAGTGTTGCAGCAGCTTGGAAAAGGACCAAGTACACACAATACACAACATGAGCACTGGGATGACAGGAACACACGGGTCATCGCCTAGTCAACCCCTTGGACTAAAGCTAAATCTCAATCACAAATCAAACAAGATTAAATAAAAACACATTGATTTATCAAAGTTCAAACAAACATAAATACCACGTCTAATCTCGTCATTCCCTTTGACTCTTCACTGAATTATAATCAACAAGGTACTGGGAGCAACAGCTGGCTGTGTTCAAGTCCCTCATGCATTTATGGATCTATTCCTCAAAACATGGGGGGGTGATATTGCGTGGCTCCTCAATACATCCATATTATTATCAGAAGGTAAGGAGGTGGAAGAGCTCAGCCCAAAGGCTTGTATGTTCATCAGCTGCGTTGGCAATTACTGGCAGAGGTGGTCCCTCAGATTATTATACTGGTCACTGACAAGAAAGCACGACCAGGCTGGTGAAATGCCATAACAAATACATTGTTAAAGAAATGGAGGGTCAGATCGTTAACATGTTTCCTCATTTCATGGAGATTTCATCATAACAAAAATAAGTTCTCATTCAGGGAGAAAAGGTGAGAAACAGGACAGTAATATCTTACATAAAGGGTTACATAAACTAAAGTCAGAATTACAAACTGGATCGGTCTTCCAATTGTTAACCTTCTGGGCTCCATGTCAACGCAAGCCCTCCGCGTTCACTCCCTTGGCATGAAGGGCACAAAGGAAATTGGACCCATTTACTCTGTGCCGGCTCAAGCCAACCTGCTCCCTTATATAGGCAACAGCAGATAGGCCCAAAGCTCTCTACGTTCTTCCACTCAGACAAAAAGTGAACTAGCTAATATAGGCCAGATATGTTGCCAACTTTCTACTAGTGTTCCAATGTCACGCTTTCTAGATAAGTGGCTTAGTGTACATGCAGGTCTACACCCGAGGTGAGGTCTTCACGGATCCACCCGGACACCCGAGTGGGCCTGGGTCCGAAATTCTAACTTATCGGTTTTCGTCCTGTTTGATTGTCATCGGGTCTCTGGAACTACAGCTGATAGACCCAAGTGGACCGGACCACAGCTCTGTATAGCCCATAGCATATGTATTTTATGCTAATAAAGTGCATTTATTGACTTACAGAAGGCCTAGCCAACATATAGATCTATTCGTTTATCAGCCTAGCTGCTCTTCTGGTTAACTAAATGTTGTCACTCGGGTCTGGTCCTAGACCCGGACCCATTAGAACACGGGTTGATTTGGGTTAGATTGTTCTCTTTTTGGACCTGAGAATAATTCTACAACACTCCCACTTTGAACCCAGTCCGAAAGCAACCATGATTGCAGCTAGGGCTGGCCCCATTTAGTAGACTGGTTAATTGTTTGGTCGATAGGCTGTTGGTGGACCGAGATTTCTTTAGTCGAGCAGTAGCAAAGAAAAATAAGTGTGCACAAGACACCTCTTATTCGCATTGGTCTGAGTGGAATAATCCATTGTTAAGGCCATGGGAATGGCACAGTCCATCACTAAGATGTGTCTGTGAAATTGTATATGGTTATATTAGGTAAGAACAATGGTGCAAATAATATTTTATAACAAATGCGCTTTCTCCCGCATTGGATAGCGGTCACTGTCCGAGGTTCTGAAACATATTGGTGCGCTGTTGAATTGGCGCCTTTTCCTAGACCATGTTGCTATATGCATAAAATCTAAGTTACCCGGCATATTGGTGTCGAGAACAATACGGTGGAGGCAGCAGACGGGAAGACAGTCCTTGCCTTAATTGTCTAAGAGGAAACACCAATTTAAGTAGGTCTATAAACAATAGCCAAACTGTTAAAAATACATGGCTTCATAAATTATCCATATACATCTACAGAAATAAGAGATCCTGTTTCTGTTGCCTGTTTAATAGCCACAAATTTGGCAGTTTCTCTCTTTGCTATGCTGTAATAAAGGCTTTCCACTTTCAGCCTCTCTGGTATCATTCATTTAGCGTTGCTTACACTTACAAATTGTAAAACATTATATTCATAATAATAATAACAACCCTCCCTATTCTTGATCTCCTTATTGTTATTACTATTATGATCATTATAATAACAATAAAAAATAATGTCATTATCATTAGTAAGCTTAGTATAGCAGCCTTGTATAACCACCGTCGACTGTAGGCCTCAGAACAGTTCAGTCTTAATAGCGTAACTTACTTAGGCCTCTATTTCAATACTTCGATAGGCTACAGTAGTGTATCAATCAAAAATGTACTCGTTCATGTCGTCACTCAGCATACGAGTCACTTATGATTTGAAAGGCAATCAAGGATTTTAGTTTCACAATAAAAGAAATGATGCGACCCTTGAATAATTACTGTACATAAATAAACCATTCCATTTTGGAAATTGCATTCACGAATGAGACTGCTTTTAGCCTTTGCTGTAATAAAGGATTTACAAAACAAATTGTTACAGAATCTCTGGTGTGTTGATTTATATTGTTCAAAATGGTCAGGAAAATTATATTGTAATCTAACAGCACCCGTTTGGCATACATAATATGCACGCAGCACTTGCTACTTATCTTTTTCTTGAGCTCCAGTATTTTCCACAACTAGTCAAATTTATTCCACACATCCGACTTCCCCTTCACCTCCTGAACAACCAGTAAACATTCCTGGTTATTTGTCATGTCCTCAGCATCCATCAAGCTGTCACGTGTTATGTAGTTTGTTACAACCAATTTATTGATGCAATTATGATATGCTATAAGTCAGGCCCTATTGGTCCTGTGCATGCAATGCATACATGTGTCATGTGAAGAGAGCAAGGGTTGAGGGAAAAGAGATTGTTTTTCCTCAACAAATGAGGGATTTCTGTACAGTATAATAAGAGACTGGTAGCAGCAGCCGTTATGTGAGTGTATAATGTATGTACAGTATACAGTGATTTCGGAAAGTATTCAGACCCCTTGACTTTCTCCACATTTTGCTATGTTACAGCCTTATTCTAAAATTGATTAAATTAATGACAAAGTGAACCGGTTTAGAAATGTTTGCTAATTTATTAAAAATATAAAACAAAATACCTTATTTACGTAAGTATTCAGACCCTTCGCTATGGGACTCGGGTGCATCCTGTTTCCACTGATCATCCTTGAGTTGTTTCTACAACTTGAATGGAGTCCATCTGTGGTAAATTCAATTGATTGAACATGATTTGGAAAGGCACACCTGTCTATATAAAAGGACCCACAGTTGACAGTGCATTTTCAGAGCAAAAACCAAGCCATGAGGTCGAAGGAATTGTCCGTAAAACAAGACAGGATTGTGTCGAGGCACAGATCTGGGGAAGGGTACCAAAAAATGTCTGCAGCATTGAATGTCCAAGAACACAGTGGTCTCCATCATTCTTAAATGGAAGAAGTTTGGAACCACCAAGACTCTACCTGGAGCTGGCCGCCAGGCCAAACTGAGCAATCGGGGGAGAAAGACCTTGGTCAGGGAGGTGACCAAGAATCCGATGGTCACTCTTGACAGAGCTCTAGAGTTCCGCTGTGAAGATGGGAGAACCTTCCAGAAGGACAACCATCACTGTAGCACTCCACCAATCAGGCCTTTATGGTAGAGTGGGCAAATGGAAGCCATGCCTCAGTAAAATGCTCATGACAGCCCGCTTCGAGTTAGCCAAGAGGCACCTAATAAACTCTCAGACCATGAGATACAAGATTCTCTGGTCTGATGAAACCAAGATTGAACTCTTAGGCCTGAATGCCAAAAATCATATGTGGAGGAAACCAGACACCATCCCTACCGTGAAGCATGGTGGTGGCTGCATCATGCTGTGGGGATATTTTTCAGCGGCAGGGACTGGGAGACTAGTCAGGATCGAGGGAAAGATGAATAGAGCAATGTACAGAGAGATCCTTGATGAAAACCTGCTCCAGAGTGCTCAGGACCTCAGACTGGGGCAAAGGGTCACCCTCCAACAGGACAATGACCATCACCACACAGCCAAGACAATGCAGGAGTGGCTTCGGGACAAGTCACTGAATGTCATTGAGTGGCCCAGCCAGAGCCCGGACTTGAGCCCAATCAAATATCTGGAGAGATATGAAAATAGCTGTGCAGCAACACTCCCCATCCTACCTGACAGAGATTGAGAGAAACTCCCCAAATACAGGTGTGCCAGGCTTGCAGCGTCATACCCAAGAAGACTCAAGGCTATAAATCAAAGTACTGATTAAAGGGTCTGAATACTTATGTAAATGTGATATTTCATTTCTTATATACATACACACCCATTTAAAACAAACAAAAGTGTTTAACTGTTTTTGCTTTGTCATTATGGGGTTGTGTCCAGATTTAAGTGGGAAAGAAACAATTTAATCAATTTTAGAACAAGGCATAACAAAATGTGGAAAAATGGAAGGGGTCTGAATACTTTCAGAATGCACTGTGTGTGTATGTACGAGTGAGTGAATGTGTGCTACGGTGCAGAGAATCAGAGCAGGTGATCAGTCCATTTCAAGTGTTCAGCTGTCTGATGGCTTGAAGATAGAAACTGTCTGGGAGTCTAGCTATGAATACTGAAAATATGCACAGCTCTGCTTGCAAGTTAAGCTCTATAAACTGTGTGTTATCAAGCGCAACAAAGTGCCAACATATGACACTGTTTGATATGCAAGTTGGGATATACTAAAAACAAATAGATTTGTCTGACAACAGGAGCTTGTGCAACGTGGCAATCATCGTTGCTCGAGGCAACATATCTGCCAATCATATATTATAGCTGGGCACTTTCATGTAAGTTCAGTTCTGCAAGTTTCTATCCAAGCTGACTTCTTGCCAAGTGTTGCACAGTCATGGTTAACTTAATCAGAGCATTCATTTTCCTACATTACCTAGCGAGATTACATACACACACAGTCAAAAGTTGACACCTACTCATTCAAAGATCCTTATTTTTACAATTTTCAACATTGTAGAATAGTGAAGACATCAAACTATGAAATAACATATGTTATCATGTAGTAAGCAACAAAAGAAAAGTGTTAACCAAATCAAAATATATTTTATATTTGAGATTCTTCAAAGTAGCCACCTTTTGCCTTGATGCCAGCTTTGCACACACTTGGCACTCAACCAGCTTCATGAGTTAGTCACCTGGCATGCATTTAATTTTAAAAGTATATTTTTTGAATTTCTTTCCTTAATGTGTTTGAGCCAATCAGTTGTGTTGTGACAAGGTAGGGGTGCTATACAAAAGCTAGCCCTATATGATTAAAGACCAAGTCCATGTTATGGCAAGATCAGCTCAAATAAGCAAAGAGAAATGACAGTCCATCATTACTTTATGACATGAAGGTCAGCCAATCTGAAAATGTAAACAACTTTGAACATTTCTTCAAGTGCAGTTACAAAAACCATCCAGTGGTTTGATGAAACTGGCTCTCATGAGGACCACCACAGGAAAGGAAGACCCAAAGTTACCTCTGCTGCAGAGGATAAGTTCATTAGAGTTACCAGACTCAGAAATTGCTTCAGTGTTCAAGTAACAGACATCTCAAAAGCAACTGTTCAGAGACTGAAGCTGATTGAGATAATGCCAAGAGTGTGCAATGCTGTCATCGCGGCAAAGGGTGGCTACTTTGAAGAATCTCAAATATATTTGGATTGGTTTAATACTTTTTTTGGTTACTACATGATTCCATATGTATTATTTCATAGTTGATGTCTTCACTATTATTCTACAATGTAGAAAATAGTCATAACTCTTGAATGAGAAGGTGTCCAAACTTTTGACTTGTACTGTATGAGAGAGAAAACTGAAGTGCATTGCTTGTAAACTCAGCCAGGTAGCTATGGCTAGCTTAACTTGCTGACAATCTTATAGTTAGCGGCGGCAGCTAAAGTAGTGGGGGCATGGCAGTAACAATGATGGAGCATTCAAGACAGTGGACAGACTTGCTAACTTACATTAGCTAGTTAGCTAGCTAGCTAGCTAGGACACATTAGCTTAGAAGGTACCTCTTACCGTGACGACATGAACCTCGTCTGCTGAATGTTGGGAAATCCACATGCTAAACACGGTAACCGGGGCCTCTTCACCTCAAGTCCACTACTCCCTTCAATAACACCCAATATTCGATGTGTCTGTTTCTTGTTGTATTTACTGACAACAGTCAGAAAGCCTCGTCGTATTGCACAAGCAGCCATCTTTCCTACTTCTGCACAAGCACGCCGAGGCTCACGTGTATAAAAGCGTGCGAATTTCAAAGTTGATTTAAAGGTTCAATGCAGCCGTTTTTATCTCAGTATCAAATCGTTTCTGGGTAACAATAAAGTACCTTACTATCAAAGAGAAATGTCTCAAGCGAGAATTTAACTAGGACTGTCTAGGGGTGTTCTTAGAGCGAAGTGGAAAACGGAAAACTAGCTGTTTTTGGCAAAGAGGTTTGGAAATTCTCTCTTGTTGGTCTATTAAAGAATTTACTGCAAAACTCAATTGTTCACAATTTCACAGTATTATGCCAACCGTATAGTGTGGAAATATATATATAAAACATAAGAATATCACCTTTTTGACTGCACTGGGCCTTTAAAAAGTTTAATTTTAGTTTTGGCACAAGATTTGGGATGACAGTTTAGGCCGCCACATAACGTCACATAGCGATCTGATTATAATGGACCAATAATCGTTCATCTTGCGTTTGCCTATTAATTTGATATTTGCATATGTACCCTCCTACTCTAGAATGAGAAAGAGGCCTCTTCTGTAAAAAACACATCTTGTCCTAAACTACTAACACTACTGTGTGGATATAAACAAATAATGACAGCTCTTTAGATTACTCATATTTTCATCATGAACAACATGCAAAGTCAAGCTACAGCTTTCAATAATGTGTTGCCTTGAATTCAACTGGTGCCATCGACGACACAGAGCTCAGTCAAGAAAGTCAAAATAAAAGTTCATGCCGATTGAGAATGATGGTTTAGCCTACTTTCAGTCTTTTGCTATGAATCATTCATTCATACACAGGTAAAAAATGACTAACGTTATATTTCACTGCACCTATCCGCTGTATGTGACACATTTTTGTTGTTGCTACATTTGCATAACTTTTTTGTTCAACTGTATCAAGTTGTTTGCTTTGCTAGCTTCAACGAACATCGTTAGACTCCAGCCACCCAAGCCATAGACTGTTCTCTCTGCTTCCGCACGGCAAGCGGTACCGGTGCATCAAGTCTGACAGCAACAGGCTCCTGAACAGCTTCTATCCCCAAGCCATAATACTACTAAATAGCGAACAAAATGGCTACACAGACCAAATGAGTTGACCCTTGTATAAAAAAATATATATATAAAAAAACACGTTCTATGCACACTCACACTGACACTCCAACACACACATAACATGCACACACATTTTTTATTGACTACACTCACATACAATCTTCATTTACGCTGCTGCTACTGTTTTATCATACATCATGATGCCTAGTCACCTTACCCCTATACATATCTGCCTGTCACTCCAGTCTCCCTGCACATTGTAAATATGGTATAGGAACTGACCCTGTATCATAGCTTCTTACTTTCTCATGTTCATCTTATTTATATATGTCGTGTTTTTGTTCTAACTTGTTATTTTAGTACTACGTTGATATTGACCACTGCATTGTTGGGTTTAGAACTTGCAAGAAAGGCATTTCACTGTACTTGTGCACGTGACTTTAAAACTTGAACCTGTTCACCCTGGTTGATTCACAGATGGAGCAGAGGCAGCTTTATTGTTAGTCAGCCATCTGCATATTATTGGTTCGTTAGCTAGCTGACAGGCAGCTGCATACTATACTGGTTTCCACTAGATGGCACAAACAGTCAAAATTGGCTATAAGAATAGATGTCACAAACAGTCAAAATTGGCTATAAGAATTCATGAAAACTTCAAATGAATTTACGGTTAGGTTTAAAATCACATTTTATGGCGGGGTTTATGGCTGTGGTAACTAGTGACAACCCTGCATACTAGCTAGTTAGCTGGGTTAATGTTGATTGCTCATGCGTTTGCTACCATCATCTTTGTCATTATTCTCAATGTTTCATAATCAATGTGGTTCGAATGCTAATCGAAACATATACGTCAGTGGTACAAACGGGCGTACGATACGTCGTAACACGGAACAAAGTAAAGATTGCGCCAGAAGAGGTCTGTTTTTTCAGCTTGTCTCAAATACTATTTGTCCATTGCCTTGTCAAAGTTTGACGCTAACATATTAGTTGTAGGCCCATTCGTTTTCATTGCAGCCCTGTTTGAACGCAGTTACGCTAACGCCGTATTCACGATACTCAGTCAACTCGCATCCAGCTACAGTAGCTGGTAATAGGCTAAATGCATTATTCCGCCTCCAACGTTCTAATTTACTTCAGACCGGGTTGATGACTTCCGGAGCGAGTTCTGCTATTGTTTTTATCATTAGCTTACTAGCTGTCGTCGATGCATTTCTGGCTGAAATAGTTCGCAATTACTACGTTTAAATTACAGCCCCGCGAAGGAGGTGCTAATGAACATTGTTCAGTGCCTGTGTTCAGTTTCTTCCAAATGTAATGGTATTGTGAGCTTCCATCGTTTCCCAGTCGATGTAGAGCTCAGAAAAAGGTGGTTAGTGACAGAACGTCGTGACAACTTTACTGTCACCAAACACACAAAGGTGTGTAGTACACATTTCGTCGAAAGTGACTTTGTTGAGGGGAAAATGGGGGGGGGGGGCAATACCTAAAAAGAGGTGTTGTTCCTACTGTCTTCGCATGGAACTGGCAAATTCAAAAGAGATCTGGTGTTTGGGAAAGAAGACTGAAACGTCCTGCTCCGACTGAGGGTGGTGAAAGACAAGGTGCGCTACCTATGGACTGTGTCGTCTCTGATCCGGTCCAGAGCATGGGCCAAGCCAGTGTAAATGTACATGTGTTTATTTGCTAGCAGCAAAATAATCATTTGTTTATCTATGACATGTATCAATCATTTGTGTTGTAGTGAATATCAGTTTGTGTGGAGCTTGTATTGGCTTTAATTAGGCAATGAGTGACAGGGGTGGGGGAAAGAAATCAAGTAAACACAGTACAGCCAGAATGCAAGATTTAATACAATGTTAGAGATGTGTAATTGATTAACTGAACTGTTGAACATTTGCTGAAATACATTTTTTAAAACAAATCTATTCTACTATAGAAGAACATCAATACTTATTTTTCATAAAACCACTAAACTTGGCGCCCATGCAGGGGATCCATTCAGGTGCGAGAGACACTTCTGCAAGTAGTGGTAAAAATAAGTGGTCAACCTTCTCTCTTATAGTTTTTTAAACCTGTAGATCTTTAAATATCCTTTCAACTAGGATGTCCTCCTGTGCACAGATGACAAAGTCACACCAGCTACAACCTGTGAGAAGGATTTGACCTTTCACCTGCCAGTAGTAAGCATGAGATCTCTTCAACTTCAGCTCTCCATTCTGTATCTTTAGGTAAGGGCAGTCAACATAACTTGACCTCTAAGAGTCCAAAGTGTGGTCTCACACTGGGATCAAATATGATTCCACCTGGAGAGGATCCTAACCACGGAGCACCTGGGTGCACTACGTAGCCACACGGAAAGAAGTTAACATTCTTCAGTGTGCAGTACTCCTGTACAGCCACTGGCTCCATGGCTAGCCCCTTCTTCATCTCCATGGTCTGCATCCAGATCCCAGATTCCTTGAACATACGCTCAGCTAGGTGGTCAGCTGAGGTCTCTCCCCAGACATGGCAAACCTCTCGGAAACGAGAGGATGTTATTCTCATTTTCCTGAGCTGATGCCATTCCGGGCTGCTGCTCTGCTCCCTTGTAGCAACCTCGACTTTGTGATATCTCGTAGGTTGTCTCTAATGCCTTGAGGTGGAACTGCTCCTGATGGCTAAGGACGTAAGCACACTGGGAAGCCTGAAGCCATCTAATGGAAGTATTGGTGGAGAAGGGGCATCGGCAATCTTCACAATTTCATGGGTCTTTGGCTGTGGAAGCTGATAGGACAGAACACTGCCGCATTGCACTGGCCCAAAGGAGGACTCAACCAGGAGCACGTCAGCTGACATTTCCATTGTTGTCCCAAGAGGTGCAGGAAGTGGAGAAAAGTTGGCATACGTTTCTGAGACGCGGAGAAAGTCCATGTCAGGCATGTATCCATTGAGTGCTTTGTAGAGAGAACTTCTGCAAAACATTTTAAAACCTTAACATCAGGTTGGAGAGATTACTATGACAAAGACTCATGTAACTTTTCCAGAAACGGCACAAGCCCGAAAGTTCAAATAAAATGAATTAAAATATACAGATTTATAGATTATATATTTCCCCCCAGTCTTTGTCATTACATCGTAAAGACGCCACTGTTTAGGCTTATCTGGATACAATCACAAGAATGACTGATGTCATAAGGTGAATGCACCAATTTGTAAGTCGCTCTGGATAAGAGCGTCTGCTAAATGACTTAAATGTAAATGTTTTCTATAATGTTTCCATTCTAGGAACCTTCAACTTACCTTATTCCATCAGCACACGAGTTAGTAGGTTTACGGAACTCTATCCCACCAACCGGACCTGGCTTCACACCCTAATTAACAAGGATTTACTGTTACATAGGCTGAATACTTTTCAGGTGCATTTTTTTATGGATATTGATAGACTCACAAGTGTTCTTGTCTTGTGCCAATGCTGTTCTGTGTCTGTGCAGCTGTGAACTGGTGGTGCAGCAGGAATGTTTAGTTGAGAGTAGTGCGCTGTCTGGTAAAGAAGGGCCACCAGATGATTGTGCAGAGCACTTCCTGCAACACAGGAGCAGTGGCTTTGGACCACTATCACTGGTACGGAGTGCTTTAACACCATCTGTGAAGATAAGTGTGATGAAAGGCTGAAGTGAGAAACAAGAATGATGCGGCCCATAAATAACAATAAACATAGTAGTGTCTAGTCTTCTTAACTAGGGGCTCTTAACTATACAGGAATACATTGTGTCTCAGTAACACAATTACCAAACACTGCATCAACAGATCTTTACCAAATAATCTGTTAAATGGGCAATTCTAAATTGGGATTGGGACCCATCATTAATACCTATCTATTTATAAGATTAAACGTTGATACTGTCTCCAACACATTTTCACAGGAGATGTTTAACAAGGTCCCTAGTAGCTGACCTTTCCCTACTCTCATGCTGTGCGGCTTTTCACTCTTCCTCATGGACCTGTGACAGGCAGCCCTCACGGTGATCTCCCCTGTCAATGTATCTTTGTTAGATACTGTGTAGAAGAGATGAATAACAATTATTTTTAGCTAGAAAATATAGCTAGCAAGCTTAATTTAACCAAGCTAACGAAAATACACATTCTCAGGTAGATTCTGTCAACGTTACATAATTGTACGAAGTAACTAGCTAGCTACAGTTAATAGTTCAATTAGCTAGCTAATGATTGTAGCTAGCTAACGTCATATCTGTCATTGACTTGGTACTCACCTTCATAGTTGTCTATGTAGCTTCCTATATACATCTTGAACCCCTTTTCATTCTTGCTAGCTGGAGTCTCGGAGGCTGATTTAACAATTCGATGTACATCATTAATATTTATTTGAGGCAAGTCCTGAAGACACCTAGTAAAAAACTACGACATAGTGGTAGTAACGTTATATCGTCAACTAGACTGACCGGAAATGGCCAAACCGTGTGTTTAGAACGTTCGATCATGGAATAAGATAAGGGCTATTATGAAGTTAAATGTTGTTTTTTTTTTTTTAAATCTAGCTAGTTATCTTGTGTCTGCCAGTGCTTGGTTTGACTGAAAGCAGGATAAGTATTGGGCAGGCAACCTCTGAATTCTAATGTAGTTTACGAAAGTTCAATCAGGAAGACTGGTCTGAATGCTCGTTTAACTTTCCCAGCAAAAGGGTACCAGCATATGCCATTAGCATTCATCGAAGATGAGGCCATACCCCATTAAGTCATTTCCATATTGTATTCTGTCTCTGTTGTTCATTCCCGTTACTTTTTATCCTTTATTTAACGTGGCAAGTCAGTTAAGAACAAATTCTTATTTACAACCACTGCCAAACCCAGACGACGCTGGGCCAATTGTGCGCCATTGGGACTTCCAATCACGGCTGGATGTGATACCAGGCTGTAGTGTCGCCTCTTGCACTAAGATGCAGTGCCTTAGACCGCTGCGCCACTCGGGAGCCCAAGCTTGTACTTAATTGAAGTACATCTGCAGCTATCAACAGGCAATAACTAGCTATAGGAGATGAATGTTTAACTCGAACATATTTTTCTGAAATTTGTCTTTCAGCATAGGAAGAACCTGCCTCTCCTACACAAGTGAATCAACGAGGATGAACAAGCAGCACTTTTGGTATTTTGTCTAACCTTATGATAATAGATTGGATTACTATGAAAGCTCAGGCTTTGTGGTCAGATTGGTAATTAAATCATCCTGCCTGGTCTAGCTGGTTTGTGACCTTACTACTTACAGGAATACATGATCATACATATTTCAGTTATGGACTATTATATGTTAAATTGTTACATATTTTCCCCAAAAAATTGGGATTGTAAAATGTAACTTTGTCACCTTGAAAACAGGTTGATAACTGCACAATTCCCTTCCATTCATGATCCCATTTCTTATGTATGATAGTTGTCATGCCATGTTACCATAGGAGTTGGCTAATATAGCACAAACAGATCAAAGAATAAGCTAACATTTGGCTGATTGTTAGAACAGAAAGAGTGAAACTTGAGGACGACTCTAGAAATAGTTTACTTTGTTACAGGAAAGATAGATAAATACTATAATAAATAAATAATATATATAATATAATAAATACTTGAATCAGTCATAGAGCCCATTGCCCTTTATGGTTGTGAGGTCTGGGGTCCGCTCACCAACCAAGACTTCACAAAATGGGACAAACACCAAATTGAGACTCTGCACGCAGAATTCTGCAAAAATATCCTCCGTGTACAACGTAAAACACCAAATAATGCATGCAGAGCAGAATTAGGCCGATACCCACTAATTATCAAAATCCAGAAAAGAGCCATTAAATTCTACAACCACCTAAAAGGAAGCGATTCACAAACCTTCCATAACAAAGCCATCACCTACAGAGAGATGAACCTGGAGAAGAGTCCCCTAAGCAAGCTGGTCCTGGGGCTCTGTTCACAAACACACCCTACAGAGCCCCAGGACAACAGCACAATTAGACCCAACCAAATCATGAGAAAACAAAAAGATAATTACTTAACACATTGGAAAGAATTAACAAAAAAACAGAGCAAACTAGAATGCTATTTGGCCCTACACAGAGAGTACACAGCGGCAGAATACCTGACCACTGTGACTGACCCAAAATTAAGGAAAGCTTTGACTATGTACAGACTCAGTGAGCATAGCCTTGCTATTGAGAAAGGCCGCCGTAGGCAGACATGGCTCTCAAGAGAAGACAGGCTATGTGCTCACTGCCCACAAAATGAGGTGGAAACTGAGCTGCACTTCCTAACCTCCTGCCCAATGTATGACCATATTAGAGATACATATTTCCCCCAGATCACACAGATCCACAAAGAATTCGAAAACAAATCCAATTTTGAAAAACTCCCATATCTACTGGGTGAAATTCCACAGTGTGCCATCACAGCAGCAAGATTTGTGACCTGTTGCCACGAGAAAAGGGCAACCAGTGAAGAACAAACACCATTGTAAATACAACCCATATTTATGCTTATTTATTTTATCTTGTGTCCTTTAACTATTTGTACATTGTATATATATATATATATATAATATGACATTTGTAATGTCTTTACTGTTTTGAAACTTCTGTATGTGTAATGTTTACTGTTCATTTTTGTTGTTTTTCACCTTATATATTCACTTTGTATGTTGTCTACCTCACTTGCTTTGGCAATGTTAACACATGTTTCCCATGCCAATAAAGCCCTTGAATTGAATTGAATTGAATTGATAGAAAGGAGAATAAGATGTGGTTTGCTTGTTTGTCACCTGAATGCGAGGGCAAGCGGTTGTGTCGGATGTTACGGTTATGATAGTAATGTAGGCTCTAACTTGCACTTTGTTATCAGGTTTGAATGAAAATATATTTCCCTAACCTTGTTCATTCAATAAAGTTATTTTGAATTAATATTATATTTCTTGTGTATGTCTGTCCTTATCATATGTAGGACACAATGCTTTCTGTAATTTGTTTTGGTGCAGATATGTGTTTTAATATACTATCTGGATAAGAAAGTTTCTGATCATGGGACATGTCATAGAATTTTAGAAAAGTGCCATCAGTCACTAAAACAGGTGTTATTTTGTAAGGATCAGAATAGAAATACCCTTTAATGTGAACGAGTTATACCTTCCAGAGCTTTAGTTCTAAAACAATAACTTGACAAGATACCCAGCTAGCAGATTTGATTATGTTGGTCAATTTCTTCAACAGATGATCAGGTCTATATAATTATCAAAGTTATATATTTGGTAGTAGAAAGGAAACACAGACTCTTTGAAGTATTGCGATTCTTCTTTAGTAATACAACTGCTGGTACAAAGTATAGTATATGATGGCTCTCCCCAGGTTCTGCGAGGTGTCGAAGACATCCTGCAGCTTATATAGGTATAGGTTCATATCAAGGTGACATTTCACAACAAGCAAGTAAGTCTAAGCATCTTCTGCCAGGTGGTGGTCTCCATCAGGCCTGACTTTGGCCTTGTGTTCTCAGAACCTCAGTCAGTCACAGTGGGACCCAGACAGGAGGAGTATGAGCGTAGGCGGTTTCTGCTTTCTGATAGTGTCTGCAGGGCACATCACTCAACTTGTGTTAACACACACACAGAGGTTCTCCTAAGAGAATACCTTTCAGTTTATCATAACACAATTTATTAACCCTTTAAAAGGTATGAGGCCTTGGTTTAATCCCTTCAATTCCTTGGAAGTTGTGGGAATGTACATTTTTAATTTCTCTTTAGTTCTGGGAACGAAGCCATGAGTTTCCTGACAGGTAAATATTAACGTTTTTTAAATGTTCTGAGAATGGAAGTGAACATTTCGCCTGTTCTGGTAATGTTTATTTTTTAGGTTGCAGAGAGGTTCTGAAAATGTTTTACTCTGGTTCTATTAAAGTTTTCCTGGGAGGTTTTATTAAGTGTTTGCATGAGAACAGAAATGAGAGTTTATTTGGAGTTTTTGAATAAATTCTTAACTTACACTGAATGTTTCAATAACACTGATTATTAGCTTATTTTGGGTGAACTTTTTTGAATTCCAAGCACATATAGAAAACATGGAAATTAGTTTCCTTAGGTGTGAATCATGCAAACACTTTTTTATTGTGACAGCATCAGTGAGATTTGAACCTACAGTAAAGTACAGATACCCCACCCCCCAAAATGACTTAAGTAGTACTTTAAAGTATTTTTACTTAAGTGCTTTACACCACTGGGAATTAGTCCACAGCACCACCAATATTGAGCTAGCATGCCTTGTTTCTTTACTCGTACAAAGCTGTTCATTTTAGTCTGTCCAAACAAACCTAATTTCAAAGAGAACTAGAACTTATTAAGATCAGGTGTGGCCATTTAGTGGGCGAGGCCAACACACCCGAAAAAACACTTAACAAGATACAGAACGTTTTGTTGATGCTGAGAATGGAATGTATATGTTTTTAAATAACATTTTAAGAATGTTCTCTGAACTTAACCAAAGTTTTCTTAACAGTCTGAGGACAGAATGTATGTTTTTAAATAACATTCTTAGAAAGTACCACCCTGCATCCCACTGCTGGCTTGCCTCTGTAACTTTGCAGGGTTAGTCCCTGGATGGGATACCAGATGCTGTTGGAGTGCCAGTAAGAGGCCCTCTTTCCTCTGGTCTAAAATAAAAAATATCCCAATGACCCAGGGCAGGGATTGGGTACATTGCTCTGTGTAGAGTCCCGTCTTTCCGATGGGGGGTTAAACGGGTATCCTGTCTCTCCGTGGACTCTAGGGGTGTTAACCCCGGTGTCCTGGCTAAATTCCCAATTTGGCCCTCATACCATCATGCCCACTTAATCATCCCCAGCATCCAATTGGCTCATTCATCCCCCTGTAACTATTCCCTAGGTTCTTGCTGTACATGAGAATGTGTTCTCAGTCATCTTACCTGGTCAAATAAATCAACGCAATGTACAGTAGTAGAAATAATAGAATGAGCTATGTTAAGTATACAGTTTTCAAATACGCAGTACAAAACACCATGGCAAAATGGATAGAATTCCAGGAAGTTAGCTTCCGGACCACAATCCGTGATATAAATATATACAGTGTCTTCGGAAAGTATTCAGACCCTTAGATTTTTTTCCCCCACATTTTTTTAGGTTACAGCTTTATTCTAAAATGGATTAAATCATTTTCCCCCTCACCAATCTACACACAATACCCCATAATGACAAGGCAAAAAGTTATATTTTTTCAAATGTATAAAAAATAAAAATACTGAAATATCACATTTACATAAGTATTCAGACCCTTTACTCAATACTTTGTTGAAACACATTTGGCAGTGATTACAGCCTTGATTCTTGGGTATGATGCTACAAGCTTATCACACCTGTATTTGGGGAGTTTATCTCATCCTTCTCTGCAGATCCTCTCAAGCTCTGTCAGGTTGGATGGGGAGTGTTGCTGCACAGCTATTTTCATGTCTCTCCAGAGATGTTCGATCGGGTTCAGGCTCTGGCTGGGCCACTGCATTGTCCAATGGGCTCCCGAGTGGCACAGAGGTTAAAGGCACTGGATCTCAGTGCTAGAGGTGTCACTACCGACACCCTGGTTCAAATCCAGGTTGTATCACAACCGGCCGTGATTGGGAGTCCTATAGTGTGGCGCACATTTGACCCAGCATCGTCCGGTGTAGGCTGTCATTGTAAATAAAAATGAGTTCTTAACTGACTTGCCTAGTTAAATCAAGTTGTAGAAACATCTCAAGGATGATCAATGGAAACAGGAAGCATCTAAGCTCAATTTCCAGTCTCATAGCAAAGGGTCTGAATACTTAAGTAAATAAGGTCAAATACCTGTTTTCACTTTGTCATTGTGGGGTATTTATTATGTGTAGATTGCTGACAATTTGTATTTAATGAATCCATTTTAGAATAAGGCTGTAACGTAACAAAATATGGAGAAAGTCAAGGGGTCTGAATACTTTATGAAGTTTCTGTGTGTATGTCAGTGGTAAATAGAACATGTCTGTACAGCAATAGTTATATAGGATGAGCCATGACAAGAATACAGTATATACATGTAAAGTGGGTAAAACTGTATGTAAACATTATTAAAGTGACCAGTGTTCAATGACTATGTACAATTGTCGGAAGTTTACATACACTTAGGTTGGAGTCATTAAAACTCATTTTTCAACCACTCCACTATAGATTTGGCAAGTTGGTTAGGACATCTACTTTGTGCATGACACAAGTCGTATTTCCAACAATTGTTTACAGACAGATTATTTCACTTATAATTAATTGTATCACAATTCCAGTGGGTCAGAAGTTTACATACATGAAGTTGACTGCCTTTAAACAGCTTGGAAAATTCCAGAAAATTATGTAATGGCTTTAGAAGCTTCTGATAGGCTAATTGACATCATTTGAGTCAATTGGAGGTGTACCTGTGGATGTATTTCAAGGCCTACATTCTAACTCAGTGCCTCTTTGCTTGGTATCATGGGAAAATCAAAAGAAATCAGCCAGGACCTCAGAAAAATAATTGTAGACCTCAACAAGTCTGGTTCATCCTTGGGAGCAATTTCCAAACGCCTGAAGGTACTACATTCATCTGTACAAACAATAGTACACAAGTATAAACACCATGGGACCACGCAGCCGTGATACCGCTCAGGAAGGAGACGCGTTCTGTCTCCGAGAGATACATTTACATTTACATTTAAGTCATTTAGCAGACGCTCTTATCCAGAGCGACTTACAAATTGGTGCGTTCACCTTAAGACATCCAGTGGAACAGCCACTTTACAATAGTGCATCTAAATCTTTTAAGGGGGGGGGGGGGGGTGAGAAGGATTACTTTATCCTATCCTAGGTATTCCTGAAAGAGGTGGGGTTTCAGGTGTCTCCGGAAGGTGGTGATTGACTCCGCTGTCCTGGCGTCGTGAGGGAGTTTGTTCCACCATTGGGGGGCCAGAGCAGCGAACAGTTTTGACTGGGCTGCGTGGGAACTGTACTTCCTCAGTGGTAGGGAGGCGAGCAGGCCAGAGGTGGATGAACGCAGTGCCCTTGTTTGGGTGTAGGGCCTGATCAGAGCCTGGAGGTACTGAGGTGCCGTTCCCCTCACAGCTCCGTAGGCGAGATGAACGTACTTTGGTGTGAAAAGTACAAATCAATCCAAGAACAACAGCAAAGGACCTTGTGAAGATGCTGGAGGAAACAGGTACAAAAGTATCTATTATCCATAGTGAAACGAGTCCTATATCGACATAACCTGAAAGGCCACTCAGCAAGGAAGAAACCACTGCTCCAAAACCTCTATAAAAAAGCCAGACTACGGTTTGCAACTGCACATGGGGACAAAGATCATACCTTTTGGAGAAATGTCCTCTGGTCTGATAAAACAAAAATAGAACTGTTTTGCCATAATGACCATCCTTATGTTTGGAGGAAAAAGTGGGAGGCTTGCAAGCCGAAGAACACCATCCCAACCGTGAAGCACGGGGATGGCAGCATCATGTTGTGGGGGTGCTTTGCTGCAGTAGGGACTGGTGCACTTCACAAAATAGATGACATTATGAGGCAGGAAAATTATGTGGATATATTGAAGCAACATCTCAAGACATCTGTTAAAGCTTGGTCACAAATAGGTCTTCCAAATGGACAATGACCCCAAGCATACTTCCAAAGTTGTGGCAAAATGGCTTAAGGACAACAAAGTCAAGGTATTGGAGTGGCCATTACAAAGCCTTGACATCAATCCTATAGAAAATTTGTGGGCAGAACTGAAAAAGCGTGTGTGAGCAAGGAGGCCTACAAACCTGACTCAGTTACACCAGCTCTGTCAGGAGGAATGGGCCAAAATTCACTCAACTTATTGTGGGAAACTTGTGGAAGGCTACCCAAAATGTTTGACCCAAGTTAAACCATTTAAAGGCAATGCTACCAAATACTAATTGAGTGTATGTAAACTTCTGACCCACTGGGAATGTGATGAAATAAATAAAAGCTGAAATAAATCATTATGTCATTATTCTGACATTTAACATTCTTAAAATAAAGTGGTGATCCTATCTGACCTAAGACAGGGAACTTTTACTCTGATTAAACGTCAGGAATTGTGAAAAACTGTGTTTAAATGTATTTGGCTAAGGTGTATATAAACTTCCGACTTCAATTGTACATAGGGCAGCAGTCTCTAAGGTGCAGGGTAGAGTACTGATAACTGTTTAACAGTCTGAAGGCCTGGATATACAAGGGGTGTATCAGTTCGTTGGTTCCAGTTTTAATGCACCTGTGCTGTCTCCGGCTTCTACATGGTAGCGGGGTGAACAGGCTGTGGTTGGGGTGGCTGAGCTTTCTTGATGATCTTCTGGGCCTTCCTGTGACACCGGGTGCTGTATATGTCCTGGAGGGCATTCTGGTGACCTATTAAAAACAGTACAACAATGATATAGCAAATTAAGATGTGTGATGTACACCTTTTGTTTTGAAGAAAAAAACAAAGGAGCACACACACCACGTGCCTTTGTTTTTTGTTTTTTTAAGTGGTAAGGGGGTGGTCTCTAGATTCTTCTATCAGCTAATCAGGGCTGTATATGCAAATATATTAACATTTGTATCCCGTGCCCACACTGTTGGACTGAGCTCAGGGAAATAGATTAAGAAAAATATATTTTTTAGTTATATTTTTTTAAATAACACACACAGTGATTTATAAACATAAAATATGTTTAAAAAAATGTAAACTACCTGGGGGCTGTAATTATTATGTATTCATTTCAAAGCATTGTCATTGAACTAGCTACATCATTATTTTATTTCCCATTTCATTAGCCACAATGCAAAGCGGTAAAGAAATATAAATAAATCAATTGAAATAACCATATTTGAAAACGATACTTGTACAAAAATCAACACGATAATGATTTCCATTGTGTACAAACACTATATTATTAACTATGTTTGAAAGTACAGTATTTTTGATATTTTTTATTTATTTATTTATTAGTATTTTTGGTATTTATTTTTGAGTGGCAGTAGCTCTTACGTCAGATCCTGTCACAAGGTAAACATAGATGCTTCAAAGTCAACTCTGGCTGCTTCCTCTTTCTGTTGTCGTTACTGCTAGCTAGTAAAATTAACGAAACGGTCATCATTGTCGGACAACTTAAAACGGGTGGTTGATACGATGATGAGATGAATGCTAAATGTATCAATTTGTGAAGAATTGGCAATGGATAATCTGTATAAACTGTCAACGTTTCCTCCTGGTCGTGGGTTTACTAGCTAAAGACGTTAGCTGCTTGCTATCCTTGTAGCTAGAGCCTTCTCCGCTTGCAGCTAGCTAGATCAGCTGGCAAACTCGGCTCAGCCAGCTACGGGAGAATAACAATTAGCTAATACAGCCACTTGTCAGCACAGTTCATTGTAGCTAGCTACATCAGTTTGACAGTTAACGTTATCTAAAGAGAATGGCGTCGTCTTTTGTGATTGGAAACACATTTCGAGAGAGGGTAAGAGACTTGCTGGAGAACGATGAGTTTTCAGTTCCAACGGAGCTACAGAAAGAAGTGGAGGATATTCTTCAACAGGAACCACCATCAACTCTGTCCTTCAGAACTGCTAGAAAACTTAATAAATGTCTGCAAGACAATGGTATGTATAAACAGTTATACAACACACATCTTGCATTTCATGAATTAAGTACTAGCCTGTGTGCTTTTCCTTCTTCTCAGGTCAACCTTTCTACCTTCATGAGTTGTTGGAGGACAGCTCATTGCACCTGCCTAAGGTTGAAATGCCCCCCAGAGTAAGTAAGACCTCGATGTATGGTTATTCCTTAAGTCCCCTCATTTTGTCTCCATCACGAGGACAACATTAAAGTCGTACACCCTCTTTGTGACAGAACCCTATGCTTGTGGCTCGTCTGGAACGAATCAAAGCCAAGTTGGCCAATGAAGAATACAACAGGATCACACGGAATGTAAACACTCAGGTGAATTGCACAGTGCACACTCAAAATGTAGCCTACTGTATGTATTCGAGTAACATATGGCAGCCAGCTTAAATACATGATAGTGTTTAATGTTTGGGTTGTTGTTGATTCATGCCAGTACTTCTCTTTCCCCCCCAGCAAATTAATCGTCGTGAGACACTGGCAGACTTTGGGAGAGAAGGTTGCTATGGTTACAAATGCTTGCATGCAATCTGTCTCTAAGTGTCTTACTATCCTCGTCATCTACCTTTACCTCAACCCTCCCTGTGTGTGTGTGTGTGGTCTGTCTAGTGCGCTCAGCCAAAGCTGCAGTTGTGACGGTCTTAAACTTCCTAGTGACAGTGGCGGCGACGTTCGCTTGCGCCTATCTCGGCAGTCAATACCTCTTCACAGAGACAGCGGCGGTAAGAATCCATACAAAAATCCCTCTCTTACAAGCTGGGCAAGTATAAACCCCTATTGCCTGACGAGATTAATCGTGTCACTTAACCTCGATTGCATGATAAGCAAGGGTTAAGCTAGTACTGCATTGTGTTGTACATGGACAAAAATATTGTTTGAAAATGTAATCAAGAAGTAAGCTTCATTTCAAAACCCTTTAACCCTGTTTAAGAATCAGTATCTTTGTTGACATGTTTGCTTGTGTGTTTCAGAGGGTGATATCTGCAGTGATTGCTGCGTCCGTCGTCGGCCTGGCAGAGCTGTATGTTCTGGTACGGACCATGGAGGGAGAGCTAGGAGAACCATAGCACCAGTCAGTGTTCTTATCAACAAAATACTTTTCCTGGAGAACAATCCCTTATCTGACCCACCAGTGGACTTCAAAACAGAAATCAAAGGGGTTGAGTGGAAGTTGACATGACCACAAAACTATTGATAAGAATTGTCCCAGGTCGTTCGCATATTGAAAACGGATTAGTGTCAAGATCTTGAATGTGACCCAGATGTTAAAGTTGTTTGTGTTTTACCATCGCTGCTCTATGATGAAGTTATCGCCATGTTTCACAACTCATTTACTAATGTGGACTAACAAAGTTGGGATATTTATCTATTTATTTACATCCATGATGTTTTTATAGGGCCTGTTAAATTAGCCCCCTTCATAACATTTGTCTCATAATTTCCTACTTAGATGGAACAGGGATTTTTTTTCTCATGCAATAGCTTATTCATACTGTATTTTCACGGTCCTTCAGTATGTCTGTATAGTTGGTATTGTTTGTCTATTCAATAAAATGAGCGCCCAGGTAATTCAACTGAGTACAGTTTAATTCAATATAAATATACAGTACCAGTCAAATGTTTGGACACACCTACTCAATCAAGGGTTTTTCTTTACTTTGACTATTTTCTACATTGTAGAATAATAGTGAAGACCTCAACTATGAAATTACACATGGAATCATGTAGTAACCAAAAAATTGTTAACTAAATGGTTGGCATTTGAATAAGGAATTGTCGGTAAGGTGAACAGAAACTTGAGTTCCTGTATGGTTAATCATGAAGCATATACCCACTGCCCTTCTTCCCAGAGAGATGTGTATTCTGTTGGCGCGACACAAGAAGAAACCCAGTGGCTGTACCGACTCTGACAACATATCCTGAGAGAGCCATGTTTCCATGAAACATAATCTATATTTTAAATTCTTCAAAGTAGCCACCCTTTGCCTTGATGACAGCTTTGTACATTCTTGACATTCTGTCAACCAGCTTCATGAGGAATGCTTTTCCAACGGTCTTGAAGGAGTTCCCACATGCTGAGCACTTGTTGGCTGCTTTTCCTTCACTCTGGTCCAACTCATCCCAAACCATCTCAATTGGGTGGAGGCCAGAACATCTGATGCAGCACTCCATTACTCTCCTTCTTGGTCAAATAGCCCTTACACAACCTGGAGGTGTGTTGGGTCATTGTCCTGTTGAAAAACATGATAGTCCCACTAAGTGCAATTTGACCATGAAGGCCTGATTCATGCAGTCTCTTCTGAACCGTTGTGTCTGTTACTTAATTTGGGCAGCAATTTCTGAGACTGGTAACTAATGAATTTATCCTCTGCAGCAGAGGTAAGTCTGGGTCCTCCTTTCCTGTGGCGGTGCTCAAGAGCCAGTTTCATCATAGCACTTGATGGTACCCAATTTGTTATACTTGAGTAAAAGTAAAGATACCTTAGGAAACCCTGTTTTAGCATACAGCTAGCTACCTGCTGCCAGATGTGGCAGACAGTATTGTCTTCGACTGCCGATCGGCATTCATTTGTTTTGAGGTGAATTAAAGGGCAAGATGGATTTTACAGGACAGAAGCAAACAACCAATTACAGATACCCTGGAAGCTGTGTAGTACTTAAATCCCTTCCATGACAACACATATCTGTTTTCACGATTCAAAACAACTTTAATACGATATCTGACTATTTGGCTTGTGTTATGACTTCCCCCACCTACACTGTATCTCTGGACAATTTCCTTTTAGTTCTGTCCCTTCATATCAGTTGAGAGATTAAAGGATGTAATTGCATCTGCAAGACAAAAACGTGTCTGAAAGATCCGAGATTTGACACCAGTATTAAGGGTTTATTGAAAGATTATTTGGGATTAAAGATGATTACGATATGCAGAGATCACTGTCCAGCAGGCCAGGTTGAACTGTCATAGTGCTCCTGTCACATCTTGACTGTATTACTCACATGTAATACTTCACTGGAGACCTTAAACCCAGCTAGAATTAAAGAGTTGGTAAGCTGATAGACCCTGAGCTTCAGTTTTAATATATTTCTTATTATTCATTTTTTTCCTCTATCCTTCCCATATATATGGGGGAAAATATTTTTTATCTGGAAAATAATTATATCTGTCGCGGTATCTGGCCACAAGGAATCATTTTAATCCGGATATTTTGAAAGATAATACTCCCGGAAACATGAAACGTTGAATCAAATCGGCCGAGGCTGATTCTATGTCAGGTAGAATACCTAATACCTCAGACAACAACTACTGTATGTAACGTTATACTATGTTATGCATATTTGTCCTCTTGTTCTCATAGCAGAAAGCTGCTTGCCCATCAAAGACCCTACAAAACAATACTATGAGAGGGCTATCCTATAACCCCATCTCTGTAACCATGTAGTATTATTTGACTGTTTTAACTGACTGTTTGCGGGTTTTTTAAAACAATACAGCCATAACAATTTATGCAAAAATATTTCATACTTCGGTGTTGACTCATAGACAGCATACGTGGTTAATATTTGACATTTACCTCTGCTAGATCACAATTATCCAATCTGGGTTCAACACCATCCAGATGACAAACGCTTTGTACGCTAAGATATTGAAGAATATCACAAGTGCCCAGCGTAGGGTTCTTCTTTTACAGCTGTAGCCAGTCACCAGCTTGTCTAAGTTGTCCACCCCTCTTTTTGTGGCATTGTAATTCATTATGATTTCTGTTTTTTGATGTTCCTGGCCACAGATTCTCCCATCCCTATGCAGCGTACTCATGAGTACCACAGGTTTGTCTGTCTTTGGCATGTAGGACACTAGGGATGTGTCGGCTGTGAACACAAACCTATAGGAATTGATAGGCCAGTTACATGTATTCAACAGCTGAGGTGGGAGCTCTGGCTTGTTTTTTCATACTGTTCATACCATCGTCAGCTTCCTCTTGAGGAGCTCCTGTCCCAGCTTGTGCGAAGTAAAAAAGTTATTACATGTGATGTTGTGGCCACGGAGTCCCTTGGTTCCTCTCAGGGGCTCCTTCATCTGGTTTCCCTGTATACACTTGCAAGTTCCATGCATATGATGAAGCAGCATCACAGGCAGCCCAGATCTTGATTCCATATTTTTAGACGGTATGTACTGTCTGAAGGGGCAGCGGCCCCTAAATGGCTTAAGCTGCTCATCAACAGTAACGTTGGGTCCAGGGTTGTAAAACAGGGGAAGGCAGTCCACTCACCTTTCCCACACTGACCTGATTGTAGCTAGCTTGTCTCAATGCCGCCGAGCTGGTCTGGTGTCTCGGGTTATCAAAGTGGATAATCCTAGAGATAATGTGGAAGTTTTCCAGAGACATTATTATTGCGCAGAAAAGTTCTCTGCCAGTTTCTGCATCCCACATCGATTCTGTGGATTCCCCATTGGATTTGAAAACACCAGCAAGGATAAGAACCCCAAAGTATGCATGTAAATGAGTTTGGTTCATCTCCTTCAATCTCTCTCCAAAAACACGCATTCCCTCCAAATTAGAGCAGTCCAGAATGATTTTCTGGATGATGTCTGGAATGAGCAGTTCAAAAGCAGACTTTATGTCCTGCACATGAGCAACCGCCATCCGTGTCGGCCCTGGTTGCATCCTTATCACATTGGCAGCCATGCGAGGTGGCTCGTTCCTTGGGTAAGAAGACAATTTAATTTCACAATTTTTTGACATGCATATTTCTCCTGCAGGCTGCAGATGAGCTGGTTGCTGACGGGCTGGTCCTGTGGCTGGCTGAGGGTCAATTTCAACCTCTTCTTCCAACTCACTGTCAGACTTCGAATTGACAGAGACATGATCCTCATATTCTGAAAATTCTTCATCTTCAAAAGTGGAAGACGCTCATTCCACACTAGCTTCTCTCTCTACAAAAATGATATTCAAGGCCCTCTGAGCAAAGATTATTTTTGCCATACTGATTGATTGTGGTAAGGAGCCACACATGCAAAGTTATTTGTTGTTGTGTCCCTCCCCTAATTTGCACCTGGCTGGGGTAGGGTGTGGTAAAATAGTGCATTTTTTACAATGTATTGTAATAACATTGTGCAGGTTCCCGCAAGACATTTTGTAGCTTCACACACTACAAAAGGTAAAGAGTGCAAGAAAAGCAGGAGACAGGCAGACAGGCAGGGTGACAGACAGGTTCTTGGTGCTATGTTGAAACAGCAGGCCCAGGGAGGAGGAAGACAGAGTGAAGGCACACAGCAAACCTTTTTGTTTCATTTTTTCTTGTTTTCACCTACACACACACTTTCCCACATTTTTATTACCCTCAAGTCCAGTGGACCCGAACACCACATATGTAATAGAAATGTGTAGGCAGTGGTGTAAAGTACTTAAGTTAAAATACTACTTAAGTAGTTTTTTGGGGTATCTGTAAGTTACTTTACTATTTATATTTATGGAAACTTTTATTTTTACTTCACTACATTCCTAAAGAAAATAATGTACTTTTTACTCCATACATTTTCCCTGACACCCAAAAGTACTCGTTACTTGTTGACAGGAAAATGGTCCAATTCACACACTTATCAAGAGAACATCCCTGGTCATCCCTTGTTCCTCTGATCTGGTGGACTCACGAAACACAAACGCTTCGTTTGTAAACTGTGTCTGAGTGTTGGAGTGTGCCCCTGGCTATCCGTCAATAAAATAAAACAATTAAACTGTGTCGTCTGGTTTGCTTAATATAAGGAAGTTTAAATGATTTGTAATCTATTTTTGATACTTAAGTACATTTTAGCAATTCCATTTACTTTTGATAATTAAGTATATTTAAAACCAAATACTTTTAGACTTTTACTCAAGTAGTATTTTACTGGGTGACTTTCACTTTTACTTGAGTCCTTTTCTATTAAGGTATCTTTACTTTTACTCAAGTATGACAATTGAGTACTTTTTTCCACCACTGTGTGTAGGGGGGTGCACAGCATGCACTCAATGAAAATGTGTTATTTTACAAGTTCTTCACAGAAAATGAGCCAAGGCCAATGAGTGTCAAGTTGGAAAAATGATTAATTGTATAATTTTTCTTTTAGTAAACACTGAACATGGGTCCCACAGACCCGAACACCATACAAAGGTTAACAATGTCATATTAAACTTCTAATCAATCAGTACCATGGTGAAATTAAATCAATGTATTACTCCTTGGATGAAGTAAACATACATATTGCAATTATTCACAAGCTAATGAAAGATACAAGATCCACACATTTAACAACAAAATAAAAAAAGAAACAAAATGTTACAATTGGTCACAAAACACAAGTACAGTGCCTTCCGAAAATATTCACACCCCTTGACCTTCTCCACATTTTGTTGTGTTACAGCCTAAATTTAAAATGGATTAAATTGAGATGTATCATTGACCTACACACAATATTCCATAAAGTCAAAGTGTAATTATATTTTTTTGACATTTGTACAAAAGCTAAAATGTCTTGAGTCAATAAGTATTTAACCCCTTTGTTATGGCAAGCCTAAATAAGTTCAGGAGTAAAAATATGCTTAACAATTCACGATAAGTTGCATAGACTCACTCTGTGTGCAATAATAGTGTTTATAATGATTTTTTGAATGACTAACTCATCTCTGTACCCCACACATGCAATTAGCTGTAAGGTCCCTCAGTTGAGCAGTGCATTTCACAAAGACCAGGGAGGTTTTCCAATGCCTCGAAAAGAAGGGTACCTATTGGTAGATGAAAAAAAATGAGAGAGAAAAAAGCAGACATCTGTTTGAGCATGGTGAAGTTATCAATTACACTTTCGATGGGGTATCAATTGACTCAGTCACTACAAAGATACAGGCATCCTCCCTAACTCAGTTGACAGAGAGGAAGGAAACTGCTCAGGGATTTCACCATGAGGCCAATGGTGACTTTAAAACAGTTACAGGGTTTAATGGCTGTGATAGGAGAAAACTGATGACGGATCAACAGCCGGGACTCGAACCAGGGTGTCTGTAGTGACACCTCTAGCACTGAGATGCAGTGCCCCAGACTGCTGCACCACTCGGGAGCACAACAAAAGAGTGCAAAGAAGGAAGTCAGTACATAATACAAATATTCCAAAATATGCATTTGTTTGCAATAAGGCACTAAAGTAAAACAGCAAAAAATACAGCAAAGAAATGTACTTTATGTCCTGAATACAAAGTGTTATGTTTGGGGCAAATCCAACACAACAACACATCACTGAGTTCCACTCTTCATATTTTGAAGCATGATGGTGGCTTCATCATGTTATGGGTATACTTATCATCGGCAAGGACTAGGGAGTTTTTTAGGATAAAAATAAACAGAATAGAGCTAAGCACAGGCAAAATCCTCTAGGAAAACCTGGTTCAGTCTGCTTTCCAACAGACCCTTTCAGAAGGAGAAGGCCAAATGTACACTGGAGTTGCTTACCAAAACGATATTGAATGTTCCTGAGTAGCCTAGTTATAGTTTTGACTTAAATCATCTTGAAAATATATGGCATGACTTGAAAATGGCTGTCTAGCAATGATCAACAACCACCTTAATAGAGTTTGAAGAATGTTAAAAAGAATAATGTGCAAATATTGTACAATCCAGATGTGCAAAACTCATAGAGATTTACCCTGTAGACTCACAGCTGTAATCACTGCCAAATTTGAGTCTAATATGCAGTATATTGACTCAGGGGTGTGAATACTTATGTGAATGTAATATTATTTCTGTATTTCATTTTCAATAAAATTCCTAAAATGTCTAAAAATATGTTTTCACTTTGTCATTAGAGGGTATTGCACATAGATGGGTGAGAAAAAAAAGCATTTCATCCATTTTGAATTCAGGATCTAACACAACAAAATCTGGAAAAGTCAAGGTGTGTGAATACTTTCTGAAGGCACTGTATTGGGCAAGCGGTATAGGCTAGTGGTCCCAAATATGTTTGTGTTGTTTTGCCAATACCTGGCAAGACAGCACAACCAGAGCTGGGTCCACCAGGCTATACAATAGGTAAGCAGGGGCAGGAAATTAGAACTCCAGGAAGTTGGTGACAATAGCAGCATTATAGATCAGGTCTGAGATGTATCCGATGGAGGTCTGGGGGCCCACCTGAGGATGATGACCCTCTCCTTGAGTCACATCCCAGTACATCTGCTGCGGATGGGAGGGGACAACCTGGTCCACTGAGGTTTGATGACTATATCTTGCCTGTGAGACAGCTAGAGTCTGTGGCTTAAAGTTCCTATACCCTGAGGTGCCCACGCAGGCCTGGTTGAACCCATCCCGGTATGGCCATGTAGACTGTGCTTGGCTTCCAACGGGTGCCGTGGTAGTAGCAAGAGATCCCAGGTGAGAGTCTTCCTCCCACAGTAGGGATTCTGCCAGGTTTGGGGAGACGGGTGTAAGCTGATGAGACACAGGGTTGCTGTAGAGACGGATCCAGTCGGAGTAGAACTGCTGAACATCATCACACTGAATCTGGTCTGGTCGGAACATTTCCCCCATTGTGGTTGGGGTGAAGGAGGGACCAGGGGAGGGGACTATTGGGCGAGGTAGACATTTTTCACCTCCTCTTCCAAAAGTTGTATTGGTAGATTTGGTGAGTCTTCCACTCTTGATACTTCTCGCCCGTCTGTTTTGGAACCACACCTGTGAACAATGAGTGGAGTCAGATAAATATGTTGTTGTAGCCTCAATGCATAGATGTATACGGAAAGTGTAAATATCTAACCTTAGTTAGTATCACTACACGAACCTGTATCTTGCTTTCAGGTAGATGTGTTTGTGCGGCCAAGCGTTCACGGAGAGTGATGTCTGGGTACGGCGTCAGAGCGAAAGCTTGTTCCAACTCAGACAATTGTGCGCGACTGAATATGGTTCTTTTGCGCTTCCTTTGGCCCTCTGTAAACGCGCTTCTCTCAGGTTCGGGTGATGAAAGTCCATTGTCATTCCTCAAGTCTAAAAAACAACAAAAACAACATTTTTGAGAATTGAAAATCGAAGTAATACAATTGGGCCAATCATATGGTTCGTAGATTATTATTTAAATAGCCTAAAATACCGGTGTAGCGTTTGAAAAAGTATTAAAGACAATTGAGGAATTACTAAACAAAGTGTACCATATATTTTCTTCTATTTTCATCTGCATTTCTGTTTATATCAATATATATCTTTCTATATATAATAACCTTATGGTTTTATTTGTTTCTTTGTGCGCTATTTATGTCCGGCAAAATCTAGACAAGAATATTGATAATTAAATTAATATATGCGAGTCATAATAAAATAATCCTAAAGGAAACTATAAAAGACAATAGACAAATATAACCTTCACTATCCTACCTTTACATTGATCTTGGTCTCCAAAAAGTGCAGTAAAATCCATATATTTATTGTCAGTCAGTCTGTGTGCAGTAAATTCTTGATTGATGAAGAGAGACATAATTCCATGTACCTCTACAGCTTGGTCTGGCGATGCGTAAATGATGCGCTCAGCGCTGGGCAGCCGTGCCTCTTAAAGCGGGAACTCCCCTTTCAATCCCATGCCGCCCACGGTCCGCACCAAATTAATCTAGGCACGTTCAGGTGTTATAGGCCTATAGTGGTGCCCAGTGCCCACCTCTCTAATCCTGAATTGCAGATGGTGAGCGGCAAGAAACAGATGAAAGCGGCAATGGTGTATAACCCCGCTGTTCCCGCTGTCGCTATTGTCTGACACTCCCTGGGTCAGACCGTCAGATCTCGTCCCGGGGCAATCGACTGCAAAGAGGATCCCCGTGGAGATTGGAGCGCAGGGCAGGCAGACTTTGTTGGACATGCAGAGTCAATCTACATAGGCCTACCGTATCCTAGCACGTTCGCTGCGAGAGTGATATTTGTTATTCAGCAATCATTTGCTGTCCTGTCATTTGGCATATGCCTACTAAAAATTAAGTGCCAAATTGTGCTTGATCTATTTTTATTTCTTTTACACTGTCTTCCCAAATTGATTTGTTGAGTTGGGCCTATAAAAAGGTACTTGCTTACTCTCTCTCTCTCTATTCATTACAATATTTTGATGTTTTTTCCCCCGGGGCGATTAGGATGAACGAAAAGTAAACTATAGCCTAACTATTATCTTATGCAAGGAAAAAGCCTGACAACTTCAAAAGCTGGTTTCACACTTTCTCTTCCTGTGTATTGAAATCAATTAGCCTCGTGGTCGATTTACATTCCCTTGAACACCCGTTCAATTTCTGAGTGAGGCTCTAAATACGCCAACGTACACAGATCCCCGAATTTACATTTCTGAAAGAAGCTGGAAGGGTTTCGAGGAATACACATTGTACAAGAACCAACTCTTTATCTTCTCTTTTTTTAATGAGCCAATTAGTAATGATTTATATTGGCCTGCCCTACCCCTTTCCTTTTTTTGTGAAGAGATCATGCTAAATAAGCATCATATTTTTGTCCTCAAATGTGTGCATTTATTGCTAAAGTAAATCCTGAAGACCATTAAATATATATTAAATAGTGATATCAAAAATAAAAAATGCAATCAAGTTAATTGCAGGATTTTGTCGATTTAACTCTAAGATTTGTCGATTAATCACGGTTAATTAATCACAAATTCAGAATTTGCTCAAATGGAGCTGAAATGTAAGATTTTTTTTAAATACAAGAAGTATTACAACCCACTGGGCAAAACCTGGTTGAATCAACATTGTTTCCAAGTCATTTCAACCCCCCAAATCTGTGATGATGTTGTGGAAAACTGATTGGATTTGCAAAAAGTAATCAATGTAAGGGAATTTCACTTTTTTTTCCACCTAACTTTTAACCTAAATCCAATGACATGGTGAAATGTTTTGTTGAATTCACGTTGGTTGACAACTCAACCAAATATAAATCAAAACTACATGTTGATCTGACTTCTGTGCCCAGTGTGAAGGGCTTGATTTTGTCCAAAGCAGTGGTGGATTTAGGTATAGGCAACATGGGCAGCCGCCCAGGGCGGCACGGGGCTCCCGCACCAAAACATTTGGAATGGTGACATTTGCGCGATCGGTTTTCTATCGCTCATTTACACATCAAGTCAATGATATCATGTCACCGTGTGTAACTGTGGGTCAATTAACCTTGTCAGACATATTGTTGCCGTTTTTCTGGTTTGTGCGAAATCGTTCAGAATAATATAAAAATAGTTGAGGGATGGGTAATGTATCGATGCTCGAGTGTCAAATCAACACAAATCTGTTTCTATTTGTCTTTGTTACTTCGTTTTATATTTATGAGTCTTTTTTTAAATGTATTTTTATTTGTGTTTTTTCTTACCTCGTTTTTATATGTATGAGTCTTATTTTATATATATCTATTTGTCTTGTTCCAAATGTCTGAATAAAAATTAGTTAGTGCAGAATGGTGTTGGGGGAGGGGGAGGCTCGTTTATTTTCAATGCTTTCAGACGATTAACCACATTTAAAAAGAATAGTGGACTAAAATTACGAAAAGTTAACTCGAGTCAATGAATTAACTGACAGGCCTACTTTAAAATAATGACATAAACAACTTAGGAGTGTGTGAAACAAGTGACAATTTATTTAGGATTTATTTTTGTCTTTTTTTTGTTGTCTATGAAAATCAAATAAAATCACAACCATAACAAGAACACTATAAGAATATAGACCGTTTTACCTTTGCACCGAGTTGATGCATATGTGCAGTTCATCTTTGCAGTTCTAGCTCTTTAAATAGCAAACCATTCAACTTTATAGTGAGTGTACTTGGGTTCCTCTGTTCAGCTGATGAAAAAGCTAACTTTGGAATAGCTTTTAGTTTGTGCTGCAATGCAAGGCCTTTTGTAGACACATTCGGGTCTGAGAAACCACAGTGGGACAATAAAGTAAATGAAGCCTGAACAAATACATATCTAGAAGGAACCAAATGATGATAGCATCCTAGTTAGACTGATTTGTGTCAATCCTCAGGATCCTCAGTCCTTTGTCCAGTCTTATAGGCCTACTGTTCAAGACCTCTTGCAGCTTCTTCAATGGGACTACTTTTTCTCCCCAGCAAAGAGTTGAATCTTCCATTCTCTCAAACAGCAACTGTGCCAATATCAGCCTTAAAAATGGTCGGTCACCAAAAAAAAGGGAGAAAGATCCTTCCCCTCTCTCTGAAATGTAACACAGACTTTCAGGGAGTAAAAACCCAGCCACCGATACACAAACAGGAATAATATAGCCTTTTCTATTTGTGAATAGCTGTGAACACTCAACATAGCAGAGTGAAACATCTCTCAAACTGAAGAAATACTTGTAATACTCTGTCCATTCCAGCAGGGGGAAGTGTAGTCTCTCAGTGTGCATTGCTGCTGTCCCTGAAAGCAAGAGAGTGATGGTGGTGGTGGGGCGGTGATGTAGTCGAGTAGCTGCCAGGTCATCGTTCATCACTCAAACTTGCGCAGGTGGTTGTACATGGACTGGACATAGGTAAAGACACACATGGGGTCAGGCTTGCGGCCCATCACCATCATATCTTCCACCTCGATGAGTCGGTCACAGCCCGCCTTCTCCCTGGATCAGACAGAGAGCACAGTACAAGTCAGGAGGAGTCTAGGCCTATCTATGTTATTCCTTAGTTAAGGGGGCTGATAGGTCATTAGCCTGATCCCAGATCTGTTTGAACTGTTTTCCCAACTCATATCTATGGTCAATAGATGTTGTTGGCAAGACAGCACAAACAGACCCAGGACCAGACTAATAGATCACATGGAACAATGTGGACTAATTAAGAAATAAGTCCCCAAGGGGGTGTGGTATACGTCCAATATACCACAGCTAAGGGTTGTTCTAAACATGAAGCAATGCGGAGTGCCTGGACACAGCCCTTAGCCGTGGTATATTGGCCACGGCTGCCAGCCAATCAGCATTCAGGGCTCGAACCACCCAGTTTATAATTTGTGGCATAGTACAGAAGCTCATGTGTTAGAACTATCTCTGTATGTGGTTGGATGCACACACGGTTTTGATCTTTATTTTGTCTGTGCTCTGGATGTATCCATGTGTCAGGAGGACTTTGGGAGGCTGTGTTGCTGCAGCGGTGTTCTTAGTAGTGAGGTCAGGCTGGAGGAATGTGAGAGGAGAGGATGGAAGCAGACCAGAGGGAAAGGAAGAGGCGGTTACTGCGGGGACCCGGGGAGAGGAGAGGGTATTCTCTGGCAGCGGCTGCCTCGCTGGCGTAACGTGTGGGCTACAGACACTCTTCACCAAGATCCAACAGGAACATTGTAAGATCATCTCAGTGGTACAACGTTTTATGTATCAACGCCATTTATGCTATTTCTATTTGTATGGTGGCCAGGGACACTGTGACTCTGTGTATTTACGCAGGTAACTTGAGGAGAGCGACATTGGAAGTGCAAACGAATAGGCGGATACTACTCTAGTCTACATAATGAATAGATGACAGGAGTGCATGGAGAAGTTAAGCCATTTCTCAGCGCATAATGCTGAGAAACACTATACAGGATGTATGGATAACGCTTGTTACAATGTAAAAGTCACTTACTCCGCTGTTCCGAAGGCCAGCTCAAAGTTGTGTTTGCGGTCGGCAGGGGTCAGCACGTTGTAGTCAAACTCAGTGGGGAAGAAGGAATGGACCAGGGCACAGAAGGCCATGCCGTCACTCCAACTGGACGAGAAGTTCTGGATGTCTATGTTCTGGGGACGGAGAGACAGAGCTAGGAGTGTGTGATTGCGTGTGCGTGTGTGCGCTGTGTGTCTGGACTGTAAATGTCTCTGAGTGTGCGTGGTGTATTTGCACGTGTGTTTAGCGGGGGGGGGGGGGGGGGGGATACGGAGACACTGTGAAAGAGACGTAAGAATAAACCAGACATACGAAAAAGACCTATAAAAATTATTGGCTACCTATTCTAACTTTATGAAATGACCTCTCCCAGGTTTCTCTGTCGGTCCCACTGTCATAACGGGGGAAACAGAAGAGGTCTGCTGAATGGTTCTCTATCCTCAATTCCTCTCCCTGCGTTCCTTTCTCTCCAATTGGACATGCTTTCAGAACTGTGTCATTTCACTTTTTTTGGTGTCCTTAGACTAGCCTATAAAAGCCTCAGCGTGTCAGTGGGAAAATCCAGCTTGTCATGTTTGTCGAGCGCCAGGCGAGTCTCTAGTTTGAGTGTGAGGAGGAGCAGCCTGCGGGAAGCGGCCGGTGCTGCTTGCTGGGCCGGCCTTGGCCCGTGACAGCTCTCTGTTTAACCAGAGCCACATGGACAGACTGCCACAGCTGCTGCTACAGAGTGAAGCCAACAGCCCTAGCACTGAGCCGTAACTCAAACACTCACGCATGCACAGACAAGGATATGCATGCTCACACACAGACACATATACGCATGCACGCGCGCCATCGCGCGCACACACACACACATACACACGCACAAATGCACACACAAACATTCAGTATAATACAATAATACGCTAAGTTCAGTATGCAGCGTAACCATGGCAAGGTGCATCTCATTAGCACATTAACGCTCCGCTACATGCTAAGGGTTTAAGCCATGGAGAAACTAGGGGAGTCATTTCACTACCCTGTTCAGGAACTAGCTAAAACGACACAGACTGCTCCTGTGTAGTGGGTCCATTTCAGGGGAACATATGACAGTTCCATATTCATTATCTTTGTTCCTGGCTGCTATAGAGCTGTATTCGTAACGGGTGGACCTGATCCTAGATCAGCCTCTACTCTGAGTTTGCTTTGTGAATACGGCCCAGGACTCTGTTCCGGTGTGTAGCCGTGTTCTGTCACCAAGGTCTCACCTGGTATCCTATGGTTTTGGAACGGCACCACTCCAGAAGAATCTGCTTGATGCTGCTGGCACTGGACACACCAAAGCTCTGAGAACGCTTCAGCTTGGGCTTGGAGTCCATGGGCTTGGGCCTACTGAGAGGAACGGGGACAGGGGTCAACACGATGAGCCAGCAAACATGACGGAAGTCGTGTCCCCATTCGCTCTTGTCTCTCCCCAAGTGTACACAAGCACACTCCCTTTGGTTAGACGGTGGTTTTACACCATTGTTAAATCCACTATGAGAGAGTGTGCAAGTGTAGAGAATTGTAATGCAACCCGAAGTATGAGTTTTATTTGTGTTTAATAGTTATTATGGATCCCCATTAGTTCCTGCCTTGGCAGCAGCTACTCTGCCTGAGGTCCAGGAAAATAAAGGCCGTTTATACAATTTTCAAAACATTCCAATACATTCACAGATTTCACAACACACTGTGTGTCCTCGGGCCCCTACTCCACTACCACATATCTACGGTGCAAAATCCATGTGTATAGTACCTATGTTCGTGTTGCTTCACAGTCACCGCTGTTCCATAATGTTTCTTTTTATCTGTTTTTTCAATCTAATTTGACCGCTTGCGTCAGTTACTTGATGTGGAATGGAGTTCCATTTAGTCATGGCTCTATGTAGTACTGTGCGAGTTAAGAATTACCCAGAAGAAAGGAGGGATAATATAAGGGAAAAGGAGAGGACCTATCAGTTTAGGGACAGATGGCATGGAAAGAGAAATGATGGTGGGAGGAGAGAGGTTGGTACCTGCTGGCTTCAGAATCCAGCCTTTCAAAGATGGACCGGCGGACCTGAGCTCCAAGGTTGCGCGGCAACGTCTGTGACCTCACCAGCTCCCGCCTCCGCTCCACTCCCCTTCCAAAAGGCAGGTCCCCGCCCGCATCTTCCACCCTGCGGGTCGGAGAACGGAGGAGTGTCACACATCAACTTGGGCCACAATGAGGCCATTCGAAATGGCAAGTGGGTTCTGGCATGTGGGTTAAAGCATGGACTATCTCACTTCTCTAGGACTGAGTAAAGAATAGTTCACTCACCCGTCTGTGTTGTGTTGGATGAGGCCAGAGTAAGTCACTGACTTCGGGGGAGCAGACAAGGACTTTTCTGCAAATGACAAATCAAAGAATAGAGAAGGAAACTGTGGGAATAAAACATGGTGTGAGTCTGGTTAGTTCCAGTTCTAGTAACAAGCCTGACTTGATAGATCCCTCTTACCTGACAGTCGAGGAGAGCCCAGACCTCGGCTGAGACTGGGGGTCCATGTCTTCATAGACGACACTGAACAAAAAAGGACAAAGAGTGCAACAAATCAAAGGATATTAATGCTTACGGAGCAGAAGAACCATAGAAAGATATGAAAGTCGAGAGTTCAAATATTTGGTCTGGACAGCTTTTAGCTGATGTCTGGTCCCTCTTACCTGGTTGAATTGGGGATTCTTGGATGGCTTGAGGCTGGTTGTTGGCAGTATGCTCTGATACAGGCGAGGGCTTAGAGCGTACGGGACTGCCGGGAGACTCGCACTTCATAACTGAGGGGTCAGCCGTTTTGGTTGTGGCGGTGATGGGTAGGTGTGGCATCCGCATGGCAACAGGGGCCGTGCTTTCATGAGGGACGTTGTTATTGGCTGGCGAGCTCGTTCCATGTGACACTGTCGAGTTTTCTGATTGGACAAGCATTGAGAAAATAAATCCCCTCATACAGTACATGGACGGTGTGTATGGTTGTATTTCTACTGCAGCTGAGATGGGAGAGAATAGAACAGGCATTACCTGGGGTAGTAGAGTGTCCATTCTCCAGTCCAGGGGATACAAGGTCTGGATCCACCTCTATCGGCTCCTCACGTTCAATACTCTACAGGGGACAGAGAGAGAACCACATGAACACCCCACCCCACAGTGCTCAGGTGTCACAATATCTTCAACAGCAGTCTTTTGAAGACAGGCCCTTTAAACATATGAATATCTCTCGGATGACATAATATGCATGTTATCTGAGACATCATCAGATCAAGTCATTTCAGAGTGCAGACATGTTTCAACTTCCTATTAATGGCATCCATTGTCTCCGTTTTTATCTCATTGACCGTGTTACTACCACGCCACATCTATGACTTTCAATAGTAAGTGACTGGGGCTCAGAACACTGTGTGCCAGACTAACCAGCCAATCCACAGAGGAGCCTTTCACGAAGACAACCAGGAAGTGACCGAGGGCTGTGTGATTTGTCTGTGGAGGATGTGTCACGTTTCTGTCTTGTTCCTTCTTGCTCTTTCTCTCTCTCACACATACTCACACATACTCACACATACTCACACATACTCACACATACTCACACATGCAATACAAGTTATTCTATACAGTTATTGTCAAAGAAATTGTACATTCCTCCCAGTGAAAATAAAGTCAGTAATTGAACTGTAGGGGAGAGAGGAGCCAGGTGACCTCAGCAGAGAGGAATGCTGCTGCTGGGTTGTGTGTGTGTGTGTGTGTGTGTGCGTGCGTGTGTGTGTGTTACAGCATTAGGAGGGCCGATGGGAGCAGAGAGCTGGGAACAGCTGGCTGTCCCACTGGGAGAAGGTGATAGGGGGAGACAAATTTCCCCCGCTCAACCATGGAAGCCCCTGAGCCCCAATCAACCCTGATGCTCTGGCTGAAACTCAAAGCTCCTCCTGTCTTGGTGTGTCCCAGCCATGGAAACTTTCTGTACTAAGTCACACTTCTCCTCTTGTCTGAATGGGCCACCAGACACGTGTGTGAGACTGTGGTGCTCTGGGCCTGAAGATAAAAGTAGGTAAATCTTTTCGGGTATAAACGATCGAACGTAGAGTGTACCACCGGCTATGTTGAAACTGATCTCAGATCTCAGAAATAGTTCTGCCGCTAAACTGTATTGAGAACGGAAGGAAGGCACCTTTCAAATCATCTCTATTGTGTTTGTGCATTTCAGACAATGTTAAAACAGTGTGGAGCTCAAACCAGTGTGTGCAGTCAGATCTGCTGTCATGAGCTGCCCAGATACAATGCTATATTAAAGAGGATGACCCGGAATCAAGGCAAACCCCACAGTGCAACACCAACACTCGCACCCATGCACGCACACGCACAGGCAGGAGCACACAAAAGCCCCTTTCTCCGCTTTCCTGGAACAACAAATCCCCCAACCCTGAGAGTGCGTCATCGAATTATCAGTGGAGAACTATAAAATATTAGGAGGAAATCGTGAAATTAAGTAGAAAATGTGGAAAAGCCCTCAGTCTGCTACACAGACTCACGAGAGAGAGTTGGGGGGGGGGTCAGTCTTAGCCTGCAGGGCTGAATGAAAGATGAAACCCCCTGTCCTGTGTGTTTAGTTTCTATATTTGTGTTGTTTTAGAAGCAGTGTTGCTGGGCACACACCAATGTAGCCATTCTAGGAGCCTCTACTCTCTCTTCTCCCTAGTGAGGCACACCTGACCTGAGAGCGGATCTCTACCTTAGAATCTCCCCATTCAGCCCTACTCAGCAGGACTGTAACCCCACCTTTAAACACTACAATACATCTGCATCTCTCTCTCTCTCTCTCTCTCTCTCTCTCTCTCTCTCTCTCTCTCTCTCTCTCTCTCTCTCTCTCTCTCTCTCTCTCTCTCTCTCTCTCTCTCCTCCCTCCCTCCCTCCCTCCCTCCCTCCCTCCTCCCTGACGTGCTTCAGCACAGTACAGACACAAAGCATCAGGGCCAACACAGCATTCAAAGGAATGAAACTAATATAGGCTGTGGTGGTAGAGTGGGGTAGAGTGGGACAGTGGGTTCTTCCAGGCACATGGCTATTTCATATGGGTTTAACTATCACAGCTGTCCCATGTGACCTTGGCCAAAAATGCCATGGGTGGGAATTTTTCCTACCTGGCAACGTGCCATAGAAATGTTGATGTGCAAACACAAGATAATCTAAGTGGATTGTTATATTGCGAGTCTTGCAGTTTTCGATGAAGTTTCAATGAAGGGGTGCAGCGTGTTACAAGGCTGACATGCCATGTAACACGCGTTAGCCAGGTCCAGTCCAGTCGGGACGGAGTTGGAGATGAGGCGGTTGATTTTGAGACGATTAGTTGAGAGGATATTCAAGCCTGTTTCCCGGGATGACATTTGACATTCTTGGAACATTGAGTGGTTGTGGAATGGAACGTGAAAACAATGGGGGCATGCTGTGAGAGAACACTGGGCCTGGGGAGTTGCGTGGGGGGTATGACAGTATGTTGGGCACAGAAACAGAGATAGACAGCTCTTATGGACAACAACACCACCCTGCCATACAACGAGCCTCACTAGTACAACTTTTCCCCATTTTCCACTGATCACATACGAATCCTCGCTTCACAACATCGCTGTCTCGGTCACCATTTCCACACGAAAAAAACACACAAGCAAACACAATAGAAGGAAATATCTTATGCATAAACAATGCTATTGTAGTCGACGGTAAACAGCATGCAAACACATGCTTTCAATGTACCATCACGATGATTTAATAAGACAATTAGAGGGATAGAAATATATTGTGTCTAAAAGGTACAGTACTCATTCAGGTGTGTACAATACATGATCACATATTTAACTAACTCCGCAACCCCTTCTGAAGTCAAGTGAAAAACACACACGCACGCACGCACGCACGCACACACACACACACACACGCGCGCACGCACGCACACACACACGCGCGCGCGCACGCATGCACACACACGCACGCACGCACACACACACGCGCACGCACGCACACACACACACAGTTATAAAGGTCTTTGCTCTGTAATTTGCACACAGGAACAGGGAAATCCTCACGGAGGGAGAGACACATTAAAAAAAACACCTGTTCCTCAAAAGACCCACAAAGCCTGCAATTTAGCAGGGAGACCCAGGCCGGCGCCTTGGTCCTACAGAAATGGAGGGGGCCCTTTGAACACTTTCTTTACATCACCTGACTACAGGGGGCCCCTGCCTTATCTGATGGGGGTGTGTGGGAGCTAGGCTGTTTGGCCGAGCACGCACACACACATGTGCAAGCACTCACACACAGGCCCTTGTATTAAATTCACTGGGCACGCATACCCTTTCTCCTCTACTCCCCCTCTCACCTGCTTCAGGATCACTCCTCTGTTACTGGGGAATTCCAGGGTTTCAGTCACAAGGCAGGGACCATAAAATGCTGTCAAAGGTTAAGAATAGATATACTAAAATGTCACTGACATACATATAAGACAACCTTATGTTCCCGGCTGGATGTCACGGAAGACCATGTACCACTGAGAATATGTGACCACATTCTGCATTATTTACATTTGCAGTGAGAGAGTGGGATGATGACTTGAGCAGCCTTCTGTGACACACTGTCTGTCCTGTCCTGTCTGTTCCCCTCTCCGTCTCTCCTGTCCGGTCTGTCCCCCTCTCTGTCTCTCCTGTCCGGTCTGTCCCCCTCTCCGTCTCTCCTGTCCGGTCTGTCCCCCTCTCCGTCTCTCCTGTCCGGTCTGTCCCCCTCTCCGTCTCTCCTGTCATGTCTGTCCCCCTCTTCGTCTCTCCTGTCCTGTCTGTCCCACTCTCCGTCTCTCCTGTCCGGTCTGTCCCCCTCTCTGTCTCTCCTGTCCTGTCTGTCCCCCTCTCCGTCTCTCCTGTCCGGTCTGTCCCCCTCTCTGTCTCTCCTGTCCTGTCTGTCCCCCTCTCCGTCTCTCCTGTCCGGTCTGTCCCCCTCTCCGTCTCTCCTGTCCTGTCTGTCCCCCTCTCCGTCTCTCCTGTCCGGTCTGTCCCCCTCTCCGTCTCTCCTGTCCTGTCTGTCCCCCTCTCCGTCTCTCCTGTCCGGGCTGTCCCCCTCTCCGTCTCTCCTGTCCGGTATGTCCCCCTCTCCGTCTCTCCTGTCCTGTCTGTCCCCCTCTCCGTCTCTCCTGTCCGGTCTGTCCCCCTCTCCGTCTCTCCTGTCCGGTATGTCCCCCTCTCCGTCTCTCCTGTCCGGTCTGTCCCCCTCTCCGTCTCTCCTGTCCGGTCTGTCCCCCTCTCCCCCTCTCCTGTCCTGTCTGTCCCCCTCTCCGTCTCTCCTGTCCGGTCTGTCCCCCTCTCCGTCTCTCCTGTCCTGTCTGTCCCCCTCTCCCCCTCTCCTGTCCTGTCTGTCCCCCTCTCCGTCTCTCCTGTCCGGTCTGTCCCCCTCTCCGTCTCTCCTGTCCGGTCTGTCCCCCTCTCCGTCTCTCCTGTCCGGTCTGTCCCCCTCTCCGTCTCTCCTGTCCGGTCTGTCCCCCTCTCCGTCTCTCCTGTCCTGTCTGTCCCCCTCTCCGTCGCTCCTGTCCGGTCTGTCCCCCTCTACGTCTCTCCTGTCCGGTCTGTCCCCCTCTCCGTCGCTCCTGTCCGGTCTGTCCCCCTCTCCGTCTCTCCTGTCCTGTCTGTCCCCCTCTCCGTCTCTCCTGCTGGCTATGGAACGGTCAGGGGGTCAGAAATAAAGTTTAAACTGCTCTGGGGTAGGGGGACGGGGAGGGAGGGTGTGAGGGAAGGGAGATGGGACCGTCTCCCGACTCCCCAGGACAGCACAGCAGTTGGCACCTAAGAACTCTGACATCTCCAAGATCTGAGAGGTTTAGTAGTCTGCTCTCGGGTTACAAGGCACCAGCTGTGGAAGACATGGGTATACCAGCCTCCCAACACCAAAACAAATCAATAAAACCTGGTGATATGATACGGCTGTCTGATGATTCAATCAGTTAAGTTAGAGGTGATAGGACACATGCTCCGATCTGACGCTTACCCTCTCTAGTCCATACAGTATGGCTGCATGAAAAGCATGGAGTCAAACCACCGCACAAGTCTAATACAACCCCCTAATTCGTACTATACATTTGCTGTTCTTGTCTGTCTGTTTGGAAAATGTCAAATGTAGAGGGCCCAGGGCCCTCTAGAACGATGAACGTAGAGGGCGGTGAGGTCGTCCACTAAACAGTGAATTATTAACCTGTAACCACGGCGATGGAAATACAGGGCATTGTATGGAAGTAATTAGGAGAGCCAGGGGCAGCCTTGGAGGGGAGCGGCCAGCCAGCCAAGCCCGGCTCGCATGCCTCTCTCAATCCCCCTTCACCCCTGACCCTGGCCTCTCTCTCTTTCACTCTCCTGTTCAATCTCTCTCTCGCTCAAGCTCTCTCTCGCTCAAGCTCTCTCTCGCTCAATCTCTCTCTCGTTCAAGCTCTCTCTCGCTCAATCTCTCTCTCGCTCAAGCTCTCTCTCATTCAAGCTCTCTCTCGCTCAATCTCTCTCTCGCTCAATCTCTCTCGCTCTCTCTCTCCCTCCCTGGGTCTGTCTCTCAGGCTGAGCTCCACTTTATTAATAGCCATGCTGAGGGGTTTGTGCCAGGAATCTGGATCCCTGGGCTGGATGGCTGGATGGCCTGGCCCAGGCAGGGGACACACAGACAGGCAGAGAATAAAAGACCCTGCTCCATTGTGGGAAAGCTATGAATTTGGGAGGGGAGTCTCTGTGGCTGTGCTGGAAATGTGAAGCGTATTTATCATGGGGATAAACACAGACGCACACAAGCACGCACACACACAGGCTTGAACGCACACAGACACACACGCACGCACGTACACACTTACACTCACACACACAAGTGCTCTTGAAAGACTTGTGATGGGAACTTCCAACTCTGGCACGTAAAGTAGAAAGCATACACCGGTCTAATTAAGTTCCCAAGACATTGTCTGAGAATGTGACCATTTTAATAGGGAAAAGAAGCTGAGTTGGAGCTGTTTGATGTTGCTGAGTTGCTCCCATCATATTTCTCGCTTTTAAAGGGCCCGAGTGGAGAGATCTGGTGTTGGGGGCAAGAAGGGGTCAATGATGCCATGCCGGGCAAGATCACATCTCTGAATCTCTGAGAAACAGATGATTACCCAATGTTGGCCACAGTGGAAGCTGGTGAGGGGAGGACGGCTCATAATAATGGCTGGAACGGAGTAAATGGAATGGCATCAAACACATGGAAACCATGCGTTTGATGTATTTGATACCATTCCACTCATTCCACACCAGCTATTACCACAAGCTCATCCTCCCCAATTAAGTTGCCACCAACCTCCTGTGGTGGGCCAAAGATCCGCATCAGGAGAGGAGTGTGAGGTCAAGATGCATTCCTCTGGGCACCATGGAAGAGAATAGCTTGTCTGGTGGGATAGATGAGGATGGAGGACAGAGAAGCAGGTGGAGCTGATCTGACTCCTGAGGTGTGTGTTGGACCATCCACTAGAGTGATGAAAACAACGGAGAGCTCACATTTGCACTGTGTGTGTGTGTGTGTGTGTGTGTGTGTGTGTGTGCGTGCGCGCGCACGCGTGTGTGTGGGGAGAGGGAGGGGTTTAGTGTACGTGCGTGTCTGCATGCTTGCACAACTTACGCGTGTGTGTGCCACAGGAGGTTGGTGGCACCTTAATTGGGGAGGATGGGCTCGTGGTAATGGCTGGAGCGAAATAGGTGGAATGGTATCAAATACGTCAAACACGTGGTTTCCATTTTGATTGATGCCATTCCAGTCGCTCCGTTCCGGCTGTTATTATGAGCCGTCCCCCCCTCAGCAGCCTCCATTGCTGTGTGCATACAGTGGCAAGAAAAAGTATGTGAACCCTTTAGAATTACCTGGATTTCTGCATAAATTGGTCATCAAAATTGATCTGATCTTCATCTAAGTCACAAAAATAGACAAACACAGCCTGCTTAAACTAATAACACTCAAACAATTATACGTTTTCATGTCTTTATTGAACACATTCACAGTGCAGGGTGGGAAAAGTATGTGAACCCTTGGATTTAATAACTGGTTGACCCTCCTTTGGCAGCATTAACCTCAACCAAATGTCTGTAGTTGCGGATCAGACCTGCACAACGGTCAGGAGGAATTTTGGACCATTCCTCTTTACAAAACTGTTCAGCAATATTCTTGGGATGTCTGGTGTGAACCGCTCTCTTGAGATCATGCTACAGCATTTCAATCGAGTTGGGGTCAGGACTCTGACTGGGCCACTCCACAAGGCGTTTTTTCTTCTGTTGAAGCCATTCTGTTGTTGATTTACTTCTGTGTTTTGGGTCGTTGTCCTGTTGCATCACCCAACTTCTGTTGAGCTTCAATTGCCGGACAGTTTGCCTGACACGGAACCCGAACCGGCTACGCGCGTGTGCCATCGTGCATCAATTTAACGCAATCATGACACGCAGGTTAAAATTTTAAAACAAACTCTGAACCAATTGCATTAATTTGGGGACAGGTTGAAAAACATTGAACATTTATGGCAATTTAGCTTGCACTTGCTAGCTAATTTGTCCTATTTAGCTAGCTTGCTGTTGCTAGCTAATTTGTCCTGGGATATAAACATTACAACGATGACCGGCAACACAGTTCGTCTTTCAATCACCCATATGGGTATAACCAATGAGGAGATGGCACGTGGGTAAACCATTGAGGAGATGGGAGAGGCAGGACTTGCAGTGCGATCTGCGGCACAAATAGAACTGACTTCTATTTTAAGCCTTGGCAACGCAGACGCTCGTTGACACACACGAGCGTTGTGCGTGCAATAATTGAATAACATAGATTTCAACATTTATTTTGCAACGCTCGCGCACGCGAAGCGAGCGGTGTAGTCAGCCTGTTACATACTCCAGCAAAATGTTTTGATAAACTTAGGAATTCATTTTTCCGTTGATGATAGCAAGCTGTCCAGGCCCTGAAGCAGCAAAGCAGCCCCAAACCATGATGCTCCCTCCACCATACTTTACAGTGGGATGAGGTTTTGATGTTGGTGTGCTGTGCCTTTTTTTCTCCACACATAGTGTTGTGTGTAGTTTAGTTTCATCTCTCCACAGAATATTTTGCCAGTAGCGCTGTGGAACATCCAGATGCTCTTTTGCAAACTTCAGACGTGCAGCAATGTTTTTTTTGGACAGCAGTGGCTTCTTCCGTGGTGTCCTCCCGTGAACACTATTCTTGTTTAGTGTTTTACGTATCATAGACTCGTCAACAGAGATGTTAGCATATTCCAGTCTTTAGCTGACACTCTAAGATTCTTCTTAACCCCATTGAACATTCTGCGCTGTGCTCTTGCAGTCATCTTTGCAGGACGGCCACTCCTAGGGAGAGTAGCAACAGTGCTGAACTTTCTCCATTTCTACACACTTTGTCTTACTGTGGACTGTTGAACGTCAAAGCTTTTAGAGATACTTTTATAACCCTTTACAGCTTTATGCAACTCAACAATTCTTAATCTTGGGTCTTTTGAGATCTCTTTTATTCGAGGCATGGTTCACATCAGACTAGGCTTCTTGTGAATAGCAAACAAAAATGTTGTGAGTGTTTTTTATAGGGCAGGGCAGCTCTAACCAACATCTCCAATCTCATCTCAATGATTGTACTCCAGGTTAGCTGACTCCTGACTCCAATTAGCTTTTGGAGAAGTTGTTAGCCTAGGGGTTCACATAATTTCCCCAACCTACACTGTGAATGTTTAAATGATGTATTCAATATAGACAATTTGTGTGTCATTAGTTTAAGCAGACTGTGTTTGTCTGTTGTTGTGACTTAGATGAAGATCAGATCTCATTTTATAACCAATTTATCCAGAAATCCAGATCATTCCAAACGGTTCATATACTTTGTCTTGCCACTGTACGTGCCAATGATCACAAATAGTAATCTGGCTTGGAGCAGAATGAGTACTTTCCCCCCACTCATACAGTCTATCCATCAGACTATACTAGACCGTGACGAACACGCACCCACGGCACTGCAACGTAAGCCGAGCATTGAGTTAGTGAATTGGCTGTTTGAGCAGCAGTGCAGAAGACATAGGTTAAGTAATGTTAACAGTGCGAGTCGGGGTCCTGTGTGTGTGTGTGTGAGGGATTTTACGTGTGGCAGTGACAGGGAGGATTGGTTGTCAGCTGTCAGCTGATTTTAGGGGTCTTGATAATAGGATTTTAGTCCTCTCTGCTTGTACTCTATATCAGTATGTGTTTGTATGTGTGAGGTATGTGTCTGTGTTTGCTCACAGTGACAGTGTGAGCGTGCTCTGACGGAGTTTCCACTGATAACACCTCACATACACACACACACATCTTATCCCCCCACCCCTCCCCTCCTGTCGGTTCACATGGCCTGGAGATGCCTCAGTCTGAGAGAAGACACACACACACACAGCCCACATGACACAACCCAGCCCAGGGCAGTGACAGGGCAGGGACCTAAGGATTCACACTGTGGTCCTGTGTTATGTAGTTGTGTTACATTAACTGTCAAAGATAACATTGTGACCTGGGTGGAATCTATCCAGTTCGTCTTATAACAGGGCACAGCCACTCTCTCTTCAACTTGCGTACACTGAGGAACGCAGCGAATGTGAGGTTTGAGGCGTGCAGGTGTGGTCTGTCTGAGAAAGCATGCCTGTGTGTGAATTCTACCGCATGCTACAAGGGAACAGATGTGAAGAGGAGGTCTGTGAGAGGAGGGAATGGGGGAGTGGAAGAGGGGGCCCTGACTCACTCCTGAAGCCCAGAGAAGGCGTGTGGAGTCTGGGGATGGCTGGGTCTTGTGTGACCCTCTCCTCTAATCCCCTCCTCAGTCAATGTACTTCAAATGAGGTAGAATGTCGACACAATAGTCCTTTGAGACCACAGCTATGTTGGAGTAATTGGCAACAGGCAGCATTGTGTGACTCCTCGGCAGAGACCGGACAGACTGACTGACGTAGGTGGCCATGGAGGATGAGAAGGAGGACGGAGGAGGAGGAAGAGGAGAAGGAAAGGAGGGGGAGGAATAGGGAAAAGTAGGGAGGAGGAGATTGGAGGAAGAGGAGGAGGGGGAGGAGAAGGAGGGAGGAGGAGGAGGAGGTGTAGGATGGGGGAGGAGGAGGAGGATTCCTGTCAAGGGAGTTTTTCCTAGCCACCGTGCTTCTACACCTGCATTGCTTGCTGTTTGGGGTTTTAGGCTGGGTTTCTGCACAGCACTTTGAGATATCAGCTGATGTAAGAAGGGCTCTATAAATACATTTGATTTGAGTATCAAAAAGCCCAGTGAAACCCACTGCCTGTCCTCCTCAGACTCTGGGAGAGCTGGTGTGTGCTAGAAGGGACTGAGGGGAACTTGTGATGAACTGTGCTCAGCCAAGTAAGACTCAATAAAAACATGGCCCAGTTAGGACCAGAGGGCTCTATAGAGGCTCTGCACATGAGAGAGAGGGAGAGAGAGGTGGGGGGTTAAAGAGAAAAAAAGAGATAAAGAGATTGAGAGAGAGAGAGAGAGAGAGAGAGAGAGAGAGAGAGAGAGAGAGAGAAAGAGAGAGAGAGAAAGAGAGAGAAAGAGAGAGAGAGACTCATATCTGCATCAGAGTGTCAGGTGTCCAAGGCACAGTCGAGCACAGGTGGAGACGTACTGTAAGCAACCCTATAGTGAAAGTGCAGACCCAGGGCAGGCCCGCACACATCCCAATTGGCTGTGCTCTTTCAGTAAGGTGACGCTTAACTCCAGGGCTGCAAAACCATCTTCAGATGTGCCTGGAGGTCCCCAGCACAATCAGCTACCTCCCTCAGACCTGCTGAAACAGCCCCATCTGACTTTATGAGGTCAGCATACAGTCTCTGTACAGTCTCTCTCTATCTCTCGTTGGCTGTGTCTCGACTTGACAGTTCATGTAGATTTTGTATTCTGGTCATGGAGTTCTGGTCATGGAGTTCTGGTCATGAAGTTCTGGTCATGGAGTTCTGGTCATGGAGTTCTGGTCATGAAGTTCTGGTCATGGAGTTCTGGTCATGAAGTTCTGGTCATGAAGTTCTGGTAATTGAGTTCTGGTCATGAAGTTCTGGTCATGGAGTTCTGGTCATGAAGTTCTGGTCATGGAGTTATGGTCATGAAGTTCTGGTAATTGAGTTCTGGTCATGGAATTCCGAATACGTCTAGGCCTACATTTAAATGTGTCTATGTCCGGATTCCCTTTTCCCGCACTATATTTAAATACAGTATGCATTCTGCAAACGGTGGGACAGGCTAAATCTGATAACACAACGACAACAACTTGATGGCGGTAGCCAACTACAGAAGCTAACTAGCCAGCTAACCTCTGAAACTAACCAGCAAGCTATCTAGCAAAGCTAGAGCGTTTGCTAACATGTTAGCATAACTCTTGCCAAGCAATTTTTTCCCCTTCTAAATAAGCTAGCTAGCTAGAATTTATGAGGTCAGCAAACTCGTTCCTCACACGCTAGGAATGTATTTCATCCAACGTTTAGTGAAAAACGTTGCCTTGCACTCCCAAAACACACTTTTTCTGGAGACTTGTGGTCAGAGAGCTGATGACATCGCCCACTGTATGCGCTTTCGGTAGCCTGATTGCATCCACAAACAATCAGTCCCTGACCACCTCCTGATTGAACACAATCAGGCCACAAAGCGAACTTTGTGCGTCTACACTTGTCTTTTCAATGCGATCTTCGTACTCTGATAGCAGAAGTCCGATGTAAGTGTCAAGTGTAGACATGGCCATTGAGGCTGAAAGGTGTAGATGTGGCAGTAGGGGAAATCTGAATAGGATAGCGTTTCCCTGTTGAGTTCCCGGATTAGATTCGATTTACACACACAAGCACACACACACCAATGAATAGATTTGCGTTGGATCAATAGATGAGGAACTCACATTAGTTTTCTACAGTATTACGATCCAATCTCTGTCTGGTTGTTCGGAAATTTGGAGAATGTGGAGAAAAAAGTTTTGGCCACGAAAAGGGGATCTCCAGCAATGTATTATGAGAAACAAAGGACTTCTGTTTCATACTAACCGACATATTTACATCAGATAAGAATCCTCAGATGCTTTACAACATACTTTGTTAAGATGAGGCGTATGACATCACTCATTTGCATACATGTTTTTTGGGGTTTGTGTGTGTGTGTGTGCACCTGCGTATGTGTGTGTGTGTGCGTTTGTTGCGTCTATGGCTGTGTGTGAGCAGTCACAGTTAACAGTCAACATCCGTGCCAGACTATCAAGGGTCAGTTTGCTACAGAAAGCAGCTGTGAGTTTTTACCACCAAATACACAGCAAAGGATGTCAGTGCTGAGAGGAAAGACTGAGAATCAAATCAAGTGAAAATCGGAATTATAGACCTTATGAAAGATGAAAGTAACCGCTGTAGTTGCCAAAGCAGCGTAGCCATAGGGCCTTGTGTTGGGATACAGTCAAGAGAAACCTCTGGTCTTTTCAAACAGACACTACTGTGGTTTACAATACACCAAGAACTGAGATAATAACTTTCCCAGACTTATCACTGAGTTCCCACCCAAACCTCATCAACAAGTGTCAAACTGTACTGGACCTTAGAACTGACCAACTATGCCAGCATTAGCTTCTCATCAGCTGTACCAAAGTACACGTCTTTCAGTCCCTCGCTTGTTAGTCAAATGTCCCAATGACAGTCCGGATAGAGATAAGTAAGAAACAATGTACTGTGTTTATATTTGTTACTGGTAAACCTGAAGAACATGATTGAATCCATTCTAAAATGTTGCGCAAGCTGTGGTGCCACTCAACAAAGAGTATAGTGGGAGAAGATTCATGAGCAACAAGTTGTCAGCAACATGACAGCAGCTGTGGTGTAAAAGTGCTTAAGTAAAAATAGTTGAATGTACTACTTAAGTCGTTTTTGGGGGGTATCTGTATTTTACAGGCATGTTTTACAACTTTTACATTTACTTCCTTACCTTTTCCCTGACACCCAAAAGTACTCGTTACATTTTGAATGCTTAGCAGGTCGGGAAAATTGTCTAATTCACACAGATATCAAGAGAACCTGGTCGTGCCTACTGGCTCTGATTTGGCGGGACTCACTAAACACAAACGCTTCGTTTGTAATTGATGTCTGAGTGTTGGAGCGTGCCCCATAGCTATCCGTAAATGTAAAAAATAAGACAACACTTGGTTCGCTTAAGGCATATTCAATTATTTATACTTTTACTTAAGTGTACTTAAAACCAAATACTTTTAGACAAGTAGGATTTTACTGGGTGAATTTCACTTACTTACTTGAGTAAGTTTCTATTAAGGTATCTTCACTTTTACTCAAGTATGACAATTGAGGACCTTTTCCAGCACTGGATAGCAGTATATGAGTGTAAAAGAACCATTCACCGCAGAGAGAGAAAAAGGGAGAGAGAGAAAGAAAGAGAGAGAGAGAAAAAGGGAGAGAGAGAGAAAGAAAGAGAGATTCTTCCCATGATCTATCACACTCAGGAAAGAGTGGTCCAATGCCAGGAGAACAGCTTCTTTCTCAGACTGCAGAGGCTGGACGGACATTAAAATAAGCAATTACTTCTCTCAAAAATGTTCAGCGATAGGAAATGATCCTGATTGCTTTCATCTGGTATCTACTCTGCTCACGTGTCTAAATATTAAGTTGAATATGACCCGAGTTTCCCCACTACGGTGAAAGCTCTGACATCATCCCTGTGACATGTTCAAGAAAGTCTATTCAACCCCCATATCATGATTTAGTTCAGACACACTCTGGATGAATCATTGCACAATCTTGACAGTCTCTCAGATCCACATACAGTCACCACCACAGAATCAAATACAACACTTTCATTTATCCCTGACCAAGATGGCTGCCATTCTCACTCCCTTCTAGAGTTTTGGAGGTTCATGACATAGTCTACTGCTCTAATGTATCTATGTTCGCCATGACCCCAACCCAGTCTCCCCACTGTATAAGGCTACTCACGTTAGTCTTGCTGGACACAGCGAAGGTAGCTCGGCTGGAGAAGCGGGCGGCAGTGGGGCTGGAGGCTGAGCCCGAGGCTGACCCGGTCAGGGCTCCCATGCTGGGGCCACCAGCAGGGCTGGTAGGGGAGGTGGAGGGGGACCGGGGGCTCGCCCTCTCCTGGCTGCTGCTGTGTGTCTGGGCCTGGATGGATGCTAGCTGGTGCTGGTGGTGGTTGTTGTTGTTGTTAGTCATCAGGGCGCCTCTGTCGCACACTGTCCCAGTGAGGAGCTCTACCTGTCGGGTAAGGGCCTCCAACTGGCTCCGGAGCTGCCGGTTCTCCTGCTGCAGCTGCGCCACAGCCCGGCCTAGGGGGCCCTCGCTGGGGTGGGCCGTCGCCTCCTCCAGACGACGCTCCACACCCTGCTTGAAGGCGCTCATGTCCACGTGGATCTCACACACGGCATCTCTCAGTGTGGCCTCGTAGCGGGCGAGCGCAGCGCACACCGTCTCGCCCTTCGGAGAGGAGCCCTCTCCCTCGGCTGTCAGAGGACCTGTGTCCATCTCTGCTCCACTGCCTCCAGTCCCTGTGTTCCTCACTGGGTCTTCTCTGCTCTCACTGGGTCTTCTCTGCTCTCACTGGGTCTTCTCTGCTCTCACTGGGTCTTCTCTGCTCTCACTGGGTCTTCTCTGCTCTGTCTGGGGCTGCTCCTTCCACACTACTCCTCCCGTCTGAGTGTCTCAGACACATCCACTTTGAATGGAGATTTGGGAGAAGTCAGTCTTGTCAGCTGCAGCCGAACCTTTCAGATCCCATCTGTCCCAGGAAATCCCTCAGGGTGTCCTCTATCCTGCAGAGTGAAAGCTCACTTTTACAAGCCTGCTCCGAATGACAGTACTGAGGTCTATCGAAAAGCAAACATGACAGACTCTAAAATAAGTGAAGTGAATCAGTAGATAAGTAAAATGACAATCTGTGTTGAAGCCAGGCATGTGACAAGGCTGTTGTGAATTAAACCAGTGAGGTAATTGTAACTTAGTTTCAGCGAGTGTACAGTGTGTGTGTGTGTGTGTGTCAGAGAGAGAGACAGAAAGAGAGAGACAGAGAGAGATAGTAGGAACCCATACCTAAGTTCACCTCTGGAGCTCCGGTATAGTATTTCCCCTCAGCGCTGGACAGCTATGAGTGTCTGCTCTGCTCTGCCCGGCACACTGCTTTAAAACACTCCTCTCTCTCACACACTCACTCAGGTTAATCTCCTTCTTCTCTACTGGTCAGGGGGAGGGAGCAGGGATACAGTGGGAGGGAGGGAGGGAGGGAGGGAGGGAGGGAGGGAGAGAGAGAGAGAGAGAGAGAGAGAGAGAGGCAGGCTAGATTTCCTTATTAGTTCAATTCAATTGAAGGGCTTTCTTGGCATGGGAAACACATGTTTACATTGCCATAGCAAGTGAAATAGATAATAAACAAAAGTGAAATAAACAATAAATAATTGACAGAGAAAACATTAAACTCACAAAAAAGTTCCTAAAGAATAAAGACATTTCAAATGTCATATTATGTACAAATAGTTAAAGTACAAAAGGGAAAATAAATAAACATAAATATGGTTTGTATGTTTGTTCTTCACTGGTTGCCCTTCTCTTGTGACAACAGGTCACAAGTCTTGCTGCTGTGATGGCACACTGTAGTATTTCACCCAATAGATATGGAAGTTTATCAAAATTGGGTTTGTTTTCAAATTCTTTGTGGATCTGTGTAACCGGAGGGAAAAATGTATCTCTAATATGGTCATACATTTGGCAGTTTAGGAAGTGCAGCTCAGTTTCCACCTCATTTTGTGGGCAGTGAGCACATAGCCTGTCTCCTCTTGAGAGTCAGGTCTGCGTACAGTGGCCTTTTCAATAGCAAGGCTATGCTCACTGAGTCTGTACATAGTCAAAGCTTTCCTTAAGTTTGGGTCGGGTATTCTGCCACTGTGTACTCTCTGTTTAGGGCCAAATAGCATTCTAGTTTGCTCTGTTTTTTGTTGTTGATTCTTTCCAATGTGTGAAGTAATTATCTTTTTCTTTTCTTATGATTTAGTTGGGTCTAATTGTGTTGCTGTTCTGTGGCTCTGCTGGGTTTGTTTGTGTTTGTGAACAGAGCCCTCCCAGCACTCTGTTGAAAGGAATCATCTGTGTTCATGTTGCCTTTCCCCTTTCCACATCTCCCCGCACCTCTCTGATTCAGACGGGTTGGGTTAAATGCGGAAGGCACATTTCAGTTGAAGGCATTCTGTTGTACAACTGACTAGGTATCTCCCTTTCCTTTCCTTCTCCTCCTAGTGTTTTGTGTCACTCTCTCACCAAGGGAACTTCTAACAGCAGGACGTTCAATCAGCATTCTCTCTCTCTCTCTCCTCTCTCTCTCTCCTCTCTATCTCTCTCTCTCTCTCTCTTTCTCTCTCTCTCTCTCTCTCTCTCTCTCTCTCTCTCTCTCTCTCTCTCTCTCTCTCTCTCTCTCTCTCTCGTCACGGGAAACATATGTTTACCTTGCCAAAGTATGTGAACTAGATAATAAACAAAAGTGAAATAAACGATACAAATTTACAGTTAACGTTTACACTCACAAAAGTTCCAAAAGAATAAAGACATTCTTTCTCTCTCTGTCTTTCTCTCTCTGATCTCATTTCTCTTGGTTCCAAGTCTTGTCAATCACGCTGGCTGCCTCCCTCTTTTAGCCGTGCTGTCATACATCAGGGGAGAAACGGATGCTTTCTTCCTCCCCCCATACCTCTCTCTTTTCCCTCCCTCTCTCTTTCTCTAATGGTATTATTATAGGTGGGCTGACAAGATAAGAGAGATAAGACCGGACAAATAAACTTGTGAGATTACTTTTAATGAGAGAGAGATTTACAGGCAAGATAATGACTGGCTTCGGGTAATCTGTGAATAAATCTGTGAAATTCAGTACATTCAAGTAGTGGAAAAGGCCCGTCTCTGTGAGAATTCCATTGTATAGTTGTATTGTGACGTGAACAACTATTGACCAAATTGTATTGTCAAATTGGGTAGCGATAAAAGCTGGGTTTGAGCCTGGTGAGTGAAGGGTGAAGGGCTGCACCCCTCTTCTCTTCCCCTCCCCCGCGTAACAGGACCCTAGCAGAACAAACATTCCATATCAGATTGGAGAGTGAGTGAGTGGGGGTCTGGCTGGGTTGGGGGGGGCACAGTGCTTGACAGACCAATACTGCCCTGCACCACCATCATGATGAGAGCAGACGGACAGACACAAATACCTTTACATTCCACCCCACTGTTTACTGTAAACACAGGGGGGTTTGGGGGGGGGGGGTATTTGATGGCATATAGACTGTACCTCCCTCCCTCCATCCCTAATTCCCTCCCTCCCTCATACCCCAGGCCTTATGTAAGTCTACCTGGCTGAGACAGCCAGCTACCACAGGGACCACAGTCTACAGTAGCCTGGTTAAACCAGACAGAATGCTGTGCTCACCAATGTTTCAATTCAAATCAAATCACATTTTATTTGTCACATGCGCCGAATACAACAGGTAACTGTGAAATCCTTACTTACAAGCCCTTAACCAACAATGCAGTTCAATAAATAGAGTTAAGAAAATAATTACCTAATAAAGTAAAGTAAAAAAATTAATAAATAAAATAGCAATAATGAGGCTATATACAGGGGGTACCAGTACCGAGTCAATGTACAGGTTAGTTGAGGGAATTTGTACATGTAGGTAGGGGTAAAGTGACTAGGCATAGATAATAAACAGCGAGTAGCAGCAGTTTAAAAACAAAGGGGGGGTCAATGTAAATAGTTTGGGTGGCCATTTGATTAATTGTTCAGCAGTCTTATGGCTTGGGGGTAGAAGCCATGTGGTAGCAGAGAGAACAGTCTATGACTTGGGTGACTGGAGTCTTTGACAATTTTTGGGGCCTTCCTCTGACACAGGTTTCTGAACTCCTCCCTATAGGCTGTCTCATCGTTGTTGGTGATCAGGCCTACTACCACCGTTGTGTTGTCAGAAAACTTAATGATGGTGTTGGAGTCGTGCTTGGCCACAGTCGTGGATGAACAGGGAGTACAGGAGGGGACTAAGCATGCACCCCTGAGGGGCCCCTGTGTTGAGGATCAGCATGGCAGATGTGTTGTTGCCTACCCTTACCACCTGGGGGCAGCCCGCCCGGAAGTCCAGGATCCAGGTGCAGAGGGAGGTGTTTAGTCCCAGGGTCCTTAGCTTAGTGATGAGCTTTGTGGGCACTATGGTGTTTAACGCTGAGCTGTAGTCAATGAACAGCATTCTCACATACGTGCTCCTTTTGTACAGGTGGGAAAGGGCAGTGTGGAGTGTGATTGAGATTGCGTCATCTGAGGATCTGTTGGTGCGGTATGCGAATTGGAGTGGGTCTAGGGTTTCCGGGATGATGGTGCTGATGTGAGCCATGACCAGCCTTTCAAAGCACATCATAGCTTCCGACGTGAGTGCTACGGGCGGTTGTTATTTAGGCAGGTTACCTTCACTTTCATGGACACAGGGACTATGATGGTCTGCTTGAAACATGTAGGTATTACAGACTCAGACAGGGAGAGGTTGAAAATGTCAGTGAAGACACTTGCCAATTGGTCAGCGCATGCTCGGAGTACGCGTCCTGGTAATCCGTCTGGCCCAGTGGCCTTGTGAATGTTGACCTGTTTAAAGGTCTTACTCACATCGGCTGCGAAGAGTGTGATCACACAGATGTCCGGAACAGCTGGTGCTCTCATGCATGCTTCAGTGTTAAAGCAGCATTCAGACTGCTTTAACCAGGCTAGATCTACAGGGGTGAGAAGGAAGAGAACTCACAACAACTCCTATCCTGTCAATGTGTGTTAATTGAATATCTGGATAAATCATGGCAAATACATTTACTTCACCGATACTTAAAATTGTATTAGTGGGCTGGTAATGAGCAAAATCCACTTGCCATCCTCCAAACAATGTCTCTCACTCCCTGAGTCGCTGGGCCAAGAGCAGCTATTTCTTTCAGTGTTTTCATAATGAATAAATATGATTGAGCTCCTGGGGTGACGTCAGCCATGTTGCACCACTCGACACTTGTAAATGTCGGACATGATTAGTGGGACGAACCAGGGGAGTACACAGACTTTGTTGTGCTCTGCCTATCTACAACAAGTGTTTGTTATTGTACTTGAATCCCTAACCGTCTAACACTCTAGTCTGCTGTGAAGAGTGGCTAATGACGCGTGACGAAATGAACTCACGGATGTTTGTGGTTCGTGGTCCAGCTCTGGACCTCACCGGGCTGCTGAAGAAAGGGCTCTTTTGATGTAAAACTGAGATCCCTGATAGCGATAAGTTAAGTATTGCGCAATCAAGTAGTAGTGACACTAAAGCAGGAAGTCAGAGAGACAAAAAAAGCATGACGCATGCATAGTCACACGTCTGTTCCTACACTCTACTCTGGCTTCATTTCAGGGAATTGTGTTGGGCCGCACATGACATGATGACACCAACTCTCGTTGATGCTATACAGATAGTGGGATCCAGAGATACTCTAAGTGCTACACCAGGTCTTCACACAGAATTTCAGTTAGCTTTGGAATCCAAACCCCCACACTATTAGTGAAACAATAGTGAAATGTGGCATGGATTCAGTAGCAGGAGCAGAAATAGTCAAGATTTCGATTCCATGTCAGTCTGGGGATCAGTAAGAGAAGACAGAGGAAAGAGGTTGTGTGTTGTGAGGGGTAAAGTATGGTGACCTCTGACCTCAGAGTACTGGAAGCAGGTCAGTTGCTACAGTACCTTTGCTATTCTATTCTTGACTTCAACACGTCAATATATCAGTCAACATATTATCAAAACGGTTGATTCGTTAAGTTAGTAATAACCTTGGTTAACCCAGAACTAAAGTCTTGCGTAATTGGTCCCTGCCCCTTTCTGAAATTCGAAAGATGCTAACACAAGCGAAGCCGTGATTTGTACAAATAACCAGTGACAGAAAAACCCAAGCACTGGAACTATTGCTGCTCGTTTAGCTATCAGTGTCCATCGTATAAAGACAGATCTACCGTACCATTTATGTTTACGTAGTCTGCCCATTCATAAGTTGAAGTTAGTAAGTATAGTAATCTGCATGTAGGGTCAACATTATTCATCTCTTCAGAGGGTGCCAGGCTAAACCCCATTCCTATGTCCCCTGTAATTTCTCCTCCAACTAATGGTTTTGAGCTGTGTACATTAACAAGGAGCCCTGAAGCTCGCCCACAGAGCAGGGCTGCGTCACTACACTATTAAAACTGTACACAAACATGTCTCTCTCTCTCTCTCTCTCTCTCTCAACCTCCCATTAAAACTCCCAGTGTTCACGTGGAGGCCAGCACTAGTCTCTGTACTAAACAAGCACTCCTCAGCCAGAGCAAGTGCCATGCAAACACCTCTTTGTCTTTACGAAGCGTCTCAGAGTAGGAGTGCTGATTTAGGATCAGCCCCCCCCATCTTATTCATTATAATTTACAAGGAAAAACAGATCCTAGATCAGCATTCCTACTCTGAGATGCTGTGTGAATACAGGCCCAGAGCTGCATACACTTAGCAGGTCACAACATTGTGGAACGTTCAGACCAAAATAGTGTATATGAACAAACATGGCTCTCTGATACGTAAGGGATCACGCCAGCTCTATTCATGATATTTCCATCGGCAATGTTCCATAACGTTTGCCTACTGAACGTGCCCCAGACGTCTGACTGAGGGATGGACAGAACACTCTCAATAGGAGGGAGGAAGAGAGTGAAGGAATGCCTCGGCTGCCTCTCCTGTGTCCTGGGAAAAGATAGAATACCTGCTGGCTTTCACCCACCGAGACAGCCCGTTGACAAACCTGCTGATCCTTCCAAAACAAAGGCCCATTTCTCTCTCTTTACCACATGTCGACTGCGCTGTGGTTTCCCCAAAAACAAGCCTGCATGGATGTGATGACATCAAAGTTTCCATGGAAACCCTGCAGCCCCCCAAAAAATAACAGGCAGCTGATGATGTCATCGTCGCTTCAAAGTAAATTTAATGAAGTGCACATGGAGCCAAGACAGAGAGAGAGAGAGAGAGAGAGAGAGAAAGTTCTTCGGCTGTTCCCATAGGAGAACCATTTTTGGTTCCAGGTAGAACCCTTTTGTTTCCAGGTAGGGTTCTACCTGGAACCAAAAAGTGTTCTCCTATTAGGACAGCCGAAGAACCCATTTGAAACCCTTTTATTATAAGAGAGTGTAGAGAAGCGACAGAGAGTATGCTAATAAAATGCATTTGTTACTAGCGTTTTTGGCATGGTTTCTGAGGTACGTGCAGAGACATCCCGTGATGAGGTGGATTGAGAGGTTGGCTCAAGGTGAGAAGGCTGATAATTACCATTTTACGGCAGGGGTTGCATAACTCCAACCCTGCAAAACACTATCTACACTGAACGTACCAGGGATGCAAACTGGTGAGGGCCCAAAAAGGTGAAACTTTATTTATTTTTTTGCACTGAAACATGCAAAAAATCCCTGCTAAGTGGAATTGCAGGTTTTAACTGCATTAAACAACAAATAATATGATCTACATGATCAGTCTCTTTCTGTCAAATAAAAAATGGTTCATGTGAACCTAACTCACAGCTAAAAATCGTAAAGAAAGCTATTGTTGCCTAGACTTTACTGCAAATGACAGTCTTGAGATAAAACAATACACTAATATTGCAGTTAGCCATAACAGCCTTTATAACAGAACACTTGTGACCACACACGTGTAAATATTGCACTTGGGGGAAAAAACATCTTAAAGTAGAAATAGAATGAAACAAACAGGCATTCTATTTTTGCTCTATTATAGTGGCCACTATAGTAGACATTGATCAAGTGCACAAGGCTACATGTGAAAAAATAACGTTCACTGAGTAAAACATGTAATAATCCCCCCCCCCCCCCCACACACACACACACATTCACCTGCATTGCACAAGCCCCAGAAGCACTGAGAATAGTGGGCCTCATTTGGCTCTCTGTCACTGGAGCAAATAGCTAACGCCATAATGAAAGGCTTTTGATATGAGTAGCTGTTTTCCCCTGACGTGTCTTCGTCGAACTGTGGAAGTTTATTTAGTGGTGAAAGTCACTTTCTGCCTGTGGACATCTGTTCTACAATGTGCCCAGCAGAGCATGATCCCTTTGTTGGCATAATTGATCTCGTTCAGGCAGAGAGGACACCTAGCATACCCCTTTTATCCACTGTATTGAAAATGTGAAAAAGTATGACAGAGGGATAGTGTGTGGTGTTCCTTTCACCTCTGTAGTGACATCCATCTGAAGCCAGGCCCAGCTCCAGCTACACTTGTTTAACAAGCAACGCCTCATTTACACCTAATTCTCTCATTCTGAAAACTAACCCCACACTGTAGAGGAAAACATTCGTTCACAGATAGTGGTAGGTCCGTTAGCTAGTTGACTGGTTAACATTTCACACAGGTTGCCAGGGTCCAGTAAGCAACTAACGCGTTATAACCTGAGGAACCGCAAGGAGTCGTATACCAGTTAATACTATTGCGAATTGGTTACTAATGTTAGCTCATCTGATGTTGTAGCTGTCTGACTTTATTAGACAGCTAATTTTGATCAGAGAAATTGGCTAATGTTGCTCAACATTTCGCTGGCTAGCTAACGGAGAATTCGATCCAGCTGGCAAGATTCTTAACAATGCTAACCATTCTTGTTCCACCACACTTTCTCCGTCGCCTCAAACTTTCCAAATGACAGTTGTTTTTCGGTTGCAGCTCATGAAGTACGCTTCATCACCTTCTCACCCCCGTCTCCGTGGTCAGGCTTCTCGACTAACGTTACCTCTTCGTTATCGTTCAGGGAACACGCTGCTGTTACTGGCAAGCTGCCTTTCCATTCTCCGCTGTCTTCCCAGAGTGCACGCTGATGCTGTCTCTTCTCTCTTCAGTCTCATGCTGCATTCTGTTATATGAACGATTGGCTGAGCCCCCCCTGATTCTACACGAATCACGTAGCCCACCTATGTTGGATTCAAAACAGTGAATTTCGCTGAAAGGTAACTAGCGTGCATCCCTGATGTACCCCTACAAATACACAGGCAGTGCATGAGAAGGAGACAAATAGAATGAGATCCCTATAGAAGAGTTTAACTTAATCTAAACTGAAAAAATACTGTCACATATCTGCCATACATAGCCTAAAGACAAGTGGGCTAGTACTGTATTATAGCTAGCAGAGAGAAAGTAGAAGGAGTGATGGAGGAGTGGAGGAGAGGGGGGAGAGGAGGATGGGAGGAGAGTGGAGAGGGGGGGTACATTCCCCAAACCCCAGCTAACCTACTGAGATCACTGGCTCTGGATAATTACAGCCCTGCTCCCCCCAGCTCCCAGAGTCGGGATGGGCTGGGCCCATGTCCTCACACACACACACACACACACACACACACACACACATGGCACATTTGACAAATACAATTTTATTATATTTGACATGCAAGCAAACACACAAGCACACACACACGCACATGTAGCGCATGGGAATGTGTGAAACTTTCTCCTCAGCATGAAGTGTGGCCACTTGCACAGTTGAATTGTTCACTTTTCGGTTGCATCGACTGGTAAGATGCTTTTGGAGGGCGGTCACGTGTGCTAGCAAAGCAGAGGTCCGGGGTTCGAGCCTCGATGTGAGCTGAATGGAGGAAGTGGTAAGCGCTAACCAGGCAGCAAGACGTCTGTTACACACACACATACACACACACACACACACACACACACATACACACACGTCGTGTAGCTCTGTCATCCTCATACACCACGTTTAAGATATCCTCAGAGACAGGAAATTACATTGAAAAGACAATGACCAGACACACACTGGCTCTGTGGAAAGTGGCAAATTATGAATGAGAGATGAGTCACCTCCTTGGGCCTGCACTAGGAGGAAGGTGGGAAACAGACTAACCCCTACTATCAACACCCCGGGTACTCTCAGTCCACTGTCTCCAAGAGGCTAAATGTAATTGTGAGAGCTGGAGTGCATGTGAAAGATTGTGACACACGCACAAGAACACATGTGCGCGCACAGACACGCTGAAACTTTCCCATGTGCCAAGAGCTATCAGTCTGTGTGCAGCTTCAACAAAAACTGATACTTCAGTGATGATGGATTCTCAAGGAAGTGAGCAGTGCTGATGTCATACTCCCAGGCCGAGCCAAAACACATCTCTGTCGTATCCATCAATTGTTCCCCACAATCTGCTCTCCTATATCGAAACCTCACAACCTTCTCCCAGGCCTCCCTCCTCTGGCAACCAGACGATCCCTGATTCAGCATGACATCATCCACACACACACACACACACACACACACACACACACACACACACACACACACACACACACACACACACACACACACACACACATCAACAGGACAATAAAGGTTGTCTGTCTGTCAAACCTAACATTTTTCACTTAAAGACCCTGAAGTGTGGTTTGGAAACAACATCACTATTTGTCCTGGCAATGAAGGTCTGTCCTCCGGAACACTCATGAAAAAAAGAGAATGGTTTTCATTGAATTTGTCCACTTTAAAAACCCTTCAGCTTCTCCCTCTCTCTCAGAGTTGCTTGAGGGCATAGGAGCGCTGTGGCGAGGATGCACAAGATAGGTCCTTAAAATAACCTACTTAAGGCTACTTAACACTGTAGAAACTCTGGAATCACACCTTACATTTTTTTTATTGACCTTTATTTAACTAGGCAAGTCAGTTAAAAACAAATTCTTATTTACAATGACGGCCTACCCCGGGCCAAACCTTAACCCGGACGATGCCGGGCCAATTGTGCTCCGCCCTATGGGACTCCCAATCACGGCCGGTTGTGATACAGCCTGGAATCGAACCAGGGTCTGTAGTGACGCCCCTAGCACTGATATGCAGTGCTTTATACCGCTGACCCACTCGGGAGCCCTTGTTGGCATAAAGACACCCAAAATCTCTCTCTCTATCTCTGTACATTCTGTTGCGCAGCATCGGGTGTTCAGTCCTTGCACACCATATAACGGACGGTGTCATTCCAAAACACCCCTCCGCTGCAGTGAACCTGCTAATTACCGAGACAGTTGAACGTTAAAATGATTGAGCGTGACTTTCACCACTAAATAAACTTCCACAGTTCGACGAAGACACATCAGGGGAAAACAGCTACTCATATCAAAAGCCTTTCATTATGGCGTTAGCTATTTGCTCCAGTGACAGAGAGCCAAATGAGGCCCACTATTCTCAGTGCTTCTGGGGCTTGTGCAATGCAGGTGAATGTGTGTGTGTGTATGTGTGCGTGTGCGTGTGTGTGTGTTTGTATGTGTGTGGGTGTATGTGTGCGTGTGCGTGTGTGTGTGTGTGTGTGTTTGTGTGTGTGTGTATGTGTGCGTGTGTGTGTGTGAAATGTTGGATTGTCTGAGCACAAACAGAGCGACGTCTTTTGGCAACGCATGAAGCAGAGTTAAAAAACAGCTTGAGTGATGAATGACAGGCTGCTAGGAGTGTCGGACAACCCAAAGATCCCTCCTCACTCACACTCCCAGAAAAGGCTTTTGAGTTGCTGTGGATCCAGTGGTGTGTGTGTGTGTGTGTGTGTGTGTGTGTGTGTGTGTGTGTGTGTGTGTGTGTGTGTGTGTGCGCGCACGAAGCAGGCTGCCCCTGCCAACTCCTAATGAATGCGTTACTGAGGAGGAGAGTGATAACTCTTAGACAGATGTGCCTCAGCTCACCTGTGTGTTTGTATGTGTGTGTGTGTGGTGGGGGGGGGGGGTATGATGAACACATGACATCTGCCTGTGGCACAGATGAGAGCTCCAGGATCTAGCCCAGCCTGACTAGAAAAAACTCATCTGAAATTTGACAATAAACTACAGTTTGTAATGAAATACAGGAATGTGTCTTACTGCCACATCACTGAGCTTTCTACATTTATAGAGGCCTTAGGTCTGAATGAGGTTTCTACAGAGATGAAGCACTGTGGTCAGACAGTGCTGTTGACACCGTGGTGGGGCTGTTAAGCATGAAACACACTGAGAATCTCACTGCCGATATACTGCCGATAGGTACTTACTTTACTTTACTTTCATTGTCCCCATGGGAGAATTTTGTTGCAGTATCATGTACATTTTTAAAGTGGCGTTTAAATACAGTAGACAACAAATTGACAATACAAAATTAGTAACAGTTACATACAGTATATACCAATGAAAGGGACTAGCCTGCTGGCCTTACTGGTGGACAGGAACGTTAGCCCGAGCTGTTTAGGAGGGATATCACACCTGGCACAAATGATTGTCTAGTTCTGTTTTTCCTGCTGGGGGGGGGGGGGGGGGGGGGCTATACCTGCACCCAGAGGGGAGTAGTTCAAAGTTAAGGTACTATAGTGCCTTTGTTTTACACATTTTTATTGAGAGTATTTTCCCTTTTTGCATTGTTCGCTGGTTTGGCTTGAGTCTAAAAGGTTTTGTGAGCCTTGCTGAGGGCCCTGAACTTAAAGATCTCATCACTTTGCTTGCTGTGGTGATAATCCTTCTCAGCATATTTTTCTGGCTGACAGTGGCATTGCCAAACCAACAAACAATGCAAAAAGTTGAAATACTCTCAATTCAAGATTTGTAAAACAGAGTCTGTATAGTACAGTCAACATTAAAAGATCCCAGCTTTTTGAGAAAGTACAGTCTCTGCTTGACTCTTGTTGTAGATCAGGTCTGTACATTTACTCTACTCAAGCTTATTATCCAAGAGGACACTCAGATATTTGAATTCCTCTACAACCTCTATGTTATGACCTCTGACAGATGTTGCAGAGGTAGGTGTTGTTCGCTTCCTGAAGTCTATGCACATTTCTTTGGTCTTGTTGGTATTGAGGACCAAGTGTGATTCATCACACCACTCCACAAATTCATTTAGTACTGGGCCATGACAGTGGGAGGCCGTTCCTTCTCTAGCTAGAACAAAAACGGTGCCTGCTGCGTGCCGACCCAGTAGCAACGAACCTACCGATTCTACTTGTCAAATAGAAATGCTCGTCAGTGGCCAATACTTTGAGCCAGTCAGAGAGCACAAACCCCCATATGGGCGAGCCAACAAAATAAATATACTATAAAGATGGCATTTTCTGCATACATCCACAGATGAGCCATTCACACTTCATATGCAATGTAGGCTATGGACCATGAAGAGTGACTTAAATTGTTTCTTCTTTATCCTGCTAGATAGTTATTTAGCTGAGACCATCTGGCTAGTATCAACAAGGGCTTTCTACAAAATAGCAACATTAGCCCAGATAACGTTGTAACGTAGACCATGAGCAATACGCACATATATGCATTGCCAAACAACGCTACTGCCACATTCTGGTTTGGAGTATTTTAGCAAGGCTGAGTAGCTGAAGGTCTTTGCTGTGTGAACACATAAGAGATAGACTGCCAACACTCTGTAACAGAGGTGCTAAGTACTGTCGGCAGGCAAACGTTTGACAATCCTACCTAGTGTGTCTGAGCATTTAGAGGAGGGGAGACACCCTTCTGTGCGTCTGTCACAGCTGAAGACCAACACAGAAGTGAAGGGCTGTTGATCTGAGAGGAGGAGTGAAAAGAAAGGCAGGGGGAGAGATCAGGGCCTAATGTGCTTAACAGTCCAGAGAGAGGAGTGTGAGAAAGCCATCAAGGAGACCACACCTCTGTTCAAATGAAGAAGCACCAGTAACCACAACGACCTCTGCTTCCTCCCCTCCGTGTCCACCCCAGGCCCTTCCCTACTATCCCCTCCCCCAGACCCTCACTACCACTGGTGGTCCTGGAGGTAGAGCTCGGGTGTTGCCAGACCAAAAAAAAATGGGATGCAAGAAAACACACAAACCCCTCACACCCAGCTCACAGAGCAAACTGTTCAGATGTGGCTACTTTTGAGTGGATTGGGCAGGATTTTGGTTCCAATTGTGCTAGAAAGTGTCAGTAGAATTTGGCAACACTGGTAGAGCTATACCAGCCTTGGGATGGGGAAGAAACCCAACCAGCTTCTGAGCAGCCTCTAAGTATGCTTCTTAGTCAAACGTTTGGACACAGCTACTCATTCAAGGGTTTTTCTTTATTTTGACTATTTTCTACATTGTAGAATAATAGTGAAGACATCAAAACTACGGAATAACACATACGGATTCATGTATTAACCAAAAACGTGTTAAACAAATATGTTAAACAAATATATTTTATATTTGAGATTCTTCAAAGTAGCCACTATTTGCCTTGATGACAGTGTTGCACACTCTTGGCATTCTCTCAACCAGCTTAAATGAGGTAGTCACCTGGAATGCATTTCAAATAACAGGTGTGCCTTGTTAAATGTTAATTTGTGGAATTTCTTTCCTTCTTAATGCGTTTGAGCCAATCAGTTGTGTTGTGACAAGGTAAGGGTGGTTTACAGAAGAAAGCCCTATTTGGTAAAAGGTCAAGGCCATATTATGGCAAGAACAGCTCAAATAAGCAAAGAGAAATGACAGTCCATCATTACTTTAAGACATGAAGGTCAGTCAATACAGACAATGTCGAGAATTTTGAAAGTTTCTTCAAGTGCAGTCACAAAAACCATCAAGCGCTATGATGAAACTGGTTCTCACGAGGACAGCCACAGGAAAGGAAGACCCAGAGTTACCTCTGCTGCAGAGGATAAGTTCATTAGCCTTAGAAATTGCAGCCCAAATAAATGCTTCACAGAGTTCAAGTAACAGACACATCTCAACATCTGTTCAGAGGAGACTGTGTGAGTCAGGCCTTCATGGTCGAATTGCTGCAAAGAAACCACTACTAAAGGACAGCAATAAGAGAAAGTGACTTGCTTGACCTATTTACAGTACCAGTCAAAAGGGATAGAGCGCAACTGGACATGCCTAGCTCTGGAACGCAGTCCTAGTGGTGCTAGGATTCTTCACAGATTTATTAAGCTCTTAATGAAAGAAGAGTGAAGACAATGGAGGGAAAAACAAACAGAGAGGAAAGAGAAGGGGAAACTGCTGGTTCTTTGGGTGACGATGATGAGTTGTGTCTTATTTGCTGAGGTGCCAAGATAATTCACTGCAGAGGACTCCCACATACTCCTGCATAACTGATAGATCTCTGCTGCTAGGAGAGGCCCACACTCTCACACAGAGAGTACACACACAGAGTACATAATGTATCTTTTGGGGTCATGCACTGTATGACCTGACTGCGCACGCACACACACGCACACACACGTACGCACGCACACGCGCACACAGACAGACAGAACTGATTAACTGGCTCCCAGAAGGCCTGATAAAACACTGTCTGCATGGCCTCACTTCCTGTTGCTGCAGCCAGAGGATGGATAGACAGTAATCCGTTGAGTGGTAGAGGAGAGGAGAACACACACACACACATTTCCACTCAGGGTGTTTTACTGGCTGGGAATCTGCCCCCCCTGTGTCATGCTTTTAGGGGAGGTGGTCTGATCCTGATCTGTGACCCCCACATTGGCCCTTAACAAATTAAATACATTTGTCCTTTGGGGGTTAATAATGTTTTCCATCCTATCTATCTATATACAAGTAATACAATTGAACCTCAACTCTCAGTCTCAATTACAGTTCCAGCGAGTTTAAGAGTGATGTCTGATGTGACGACATCATGAGGTTTTCCAACTTCTGTCCCTCGTCGCTTAAATCATCCTTCAATATGAATTCATTTTACATAGTTGTTTGCCTGCTGATGTCTGCCTTCAATTTACTGTATGGCTATGTAGAGAAATGCCTTTTTGGAAGTAAACCCCATCACTCAAGCTTGTGGCGTCAAGCGAGTTTTAGAAGATACATTTTCCAGTGGACAACTTTCTTCTTTAATCGGTGCAATGTGCCGAGGAGTGAGGAAAAGCCTGGCCACATTTCCTGGCATGCCCTGGGAGAATCTACTCCCATATGGACCATGACATCAGATCAGTCCTTAGCAAAGCTGCACTGATTAAAATGCTCAAACTGTAATTACTACGAATCAAATCAAATCAAATCAAATCAAATTTATTTATATAGCCCTTCGTACATCAGCTGATATCTCAAAGTGCTGTACAGAAACCCAGCCTAAAACCCCAAACAGCAAGCAATGCAGGTGTAGAAGCACGGTGGCTAGGAAAAACTCCCTAGAAAGGCTAAAACCTAGGAAGAAACCTAGAGAGGAACCAGGCTATGTGGGGTGGCCAGTCCTCTTCTGGCTGTGCCGGGTGGAGATTATAACAGAACATGGCCAAGATGTTCAAATGTTCATAAATGACCAGCATGGTCGAATAATAATAAGGCAGAACAGTTGAAACTGGAGCAGCAGCACAGTCAGGTGGAAGTTGAAACTGGAGCAGCAGCATGGCCAGGTGGACTGGGGACAGCAAGGAGTCATCATGTCAGGTAGTCCTGGGGCATGGTCCTAGGGCTCAGGTCAGTTGAAACTGGAACAGCAGCATGGCCAGGTGGACTGGGGACAGCAAGGAGTCATCATGTCAGGTAGTCCTGGGGCATGGTCCTAGGGCTCAGGTCCTCCGAGAGAGAGAAAGAAAGAGAGAAGGAGAGAATTAGAGAACGCACACTTAGATTCACACAGGACACCGAATAGGACAGGAGAAGTACTCCAGATATAACAAACTGACCCCAGCCCCCCGACACATAAACTACTGCAGCATAAATACTGGAGGCTGAGACAGGAGGGGTCAGGAGACACTGTGGCCCCATCCGAGGACACCCCGGACAGGGCCAAACAGGAAGGATATAACCCCACCCACTTTGCCAAAGCACAGCCCCCACACCACTAGAGGGATATCTTCAACCACCAACTTACCATCCTGAGACAAGGCTGAGTATAGCCCACAAAGATCTCCGCCACGGCACAACCTAAGGGGGGCGACAACCCAGACAGGATGACCACAACAGTGAATCAACCCACTCAGGTGAAGCACCCCCTCCAGGGACGGCATGAGAGAGCCCCAGTAAGCCAGTGACTCAGCCCCTGTAATAGGGTTAGAGGCAGAGAATCCCAGTGGAAAGAGGGGAACCGGCCAGGCAGAGACAGCAAGGGCGGTTCGTTGCTCCAGAGCCTTTCCGTTCACCTTCCCACTCCTGGGCCAGACTACACTCAATCATATGACCCACTGAAGAGACCGTTCCATAAAAATGGAGCTCTATAGGAGAAAGCCCTGCCTCCAGCTGTTTGCTTAGAAATTCTAGGGACAATTAGGAGGCCTGCGTCTTGTGACCGTAGCGTACGTGTAGGTATGTACGGCAGGACCAAATCAGAGAGATAGGTAGGGGCAAGCCCATGTAATGCTTTGTAGGTTAGCAGTAAAACCTTGAAATCAGCCCTTGCTTTGACAGGAAGCCAGTGTAGAGAGGCTAACACTGGAGTAATATGATCAAATTTTTTGGTTCTAGTCAGGATTCTAGCAGCCGTATTTAGCACTAACTGAAGTTTATTTAGTGCTTTATCCGGGTAGCCGGAAAATAGAGCATTGCAGTAGTCTAACCTAGAAGTGACAAAAGCATGGATTAATTTTTCTGCATCATTTTTGGACAGAAAGTTTCTGATTTTTGCAATGTTACGTAGATGGAAAAAAGCTGTCCTCAAAATGGTCTTGATATGTCCTTCAAAAGAGAGATCAGGGTCCAGAGTAACGCCGAGGTCCTTCACAGTTTTATTTGAGACGACTGTACAACCATTAAGATTAATTGTCAGATTCAACAGAAGATCTCTTTGTTTCTTGGGACCTAGAACAAGCATCTCTGTTTTGTCCGAGTTTAATAGTAGAAAGTTTGCAGCCATCCACTTCCTTATGTCTGAAACACATGCTTCTAGTGAGGGCAATTTTGGGGCTTCACCATGTTTCATTGAAATGTACAGCTGTATGTCATCCACATAGCAGTGAAAGTTAACATTATGTTTTCGAATAACATCCCCAAGAGGTAAAATATATAGTGAAAACAATAGTGGTCCTAAAACGGAACCTTGAGGAACACCGAAATTTACAGTTGATTTGTCAGAGGACAAACCATTCACAGAGACAAACTGATATCTTTCCGACAGATAAGATCTAAACCAGGCCAGAACATGTCCGTGTAGACCAATTTGGGTTTCCAATCTCTCCAAAAGAATGTGGTGATCGATGGTATCAAAAGCAGCACTAAGGTCTAGGAGCACGAGGACAGATGCAGAGCCTCGGTCCGATGCCATTAAAATGTAATTTACCACCTTCACAAGTGCTGTCTCAGTGCTATGATGGGGTCTAAAACCAGACTGAAGCATTTCGTATACATTGTTTGTCTTCAGGAAGGCAGTGAGTTGCTGCGCAACAGCCTTCTCTAACATTTTTGAGAGGAATGGAAGATTCGATATAGGCCGATAGTTTTTTATATTTTCTGGGTCAAGGTTTGGCTTTTTCAAGAGAGGCTTGCCACTTTTAGTGAGTTTGGTACACATCCGGTGGATAGAGAGCCGTTTATTATGTTCAACATAGGAGGGCCAAGCACAGGAAGCAGCTCTTTCAGTAGTTTAGTTGGAATAGGGTCCAGTATGCAGCTTGAAGGTTTAGAGGCCATGATTATTTTCATCATTGTGTCAAGAGATATAGTACTAAAACACTTGAGCGTCTCTCTTGATCCTAGGTCCTGGCAGAGTTGTGCAGACTCAGGACAACTGAGGTTTGGAGGAATACGCAGGTTTAAAGAGGAGTCCGTAATTTGCTTTCTAATAATCATAATCTTTTTCTCAAAGAAGTTCATGAATTTATCACTGCTAAAGTGAAAGTCATCCTCTCTTGGGGAATGCTGCTTTTTAGTTAGCTTTGCGACAGTATCAAAAAGGAATTTCGGATTGTTCTTATTTTCCTCAATTAAGTTAGAAAAATAGGATGATCGAGCAGCAGTAAGGGCTCTTCGGTACTGCACGGTACCGTCCTTCCAAGCTAGTCGGAAGACTTCCAGTTTGGTGTGGCGCCATTTCCGTTTCAATTTTCTGGAAGCTTGCTTCAGAGCTCGGGTATTTTCTGTGTACCAGGGAGCTAGTTTCTTATGAGAATTTATTTTAGTTTTTAGGGGTGCAACTACATCTAGGGTATTGCGCAAGGTTAAATTGAGATCCTCAGTTAGGTGGTTAACTGATTTTTGTCCTCTGGCGTCCTTGGGTAGGCAGAGGGAGTCTGGAAGGGCATCAAGGAATCTTTGTGTTGTCTGTGAATTTATAGCACGACTTTTGATGTTCCTTGGTTGGGGTCTGAGCAGATTATTTGTTGCAATTGCAAACGTAATAAAATGGTGGTCCGATAGTCCAGGATTATGAGGAAAAACATTAAGATCCACAACATTTATTCCATGGGACAAAACTAGGTCCAGCGTATGACTGTGACAGTGAGTGGGTCCAGAGACATGTTGGACAAAACCCACTGAGTCGATGATGGCTCCGAAAGCCTTTTGGAGTGGGTCTGTGGACTTTTCCATGTCAATATTAAAGTCACCAAAGATTAGAATATTATCTGCTATGACTACAAGGTCCGATAGGAATTCAGGGAACTCAGTGAGAAACACTGTATATGGCCCAGGAGGCCTGTAAACAGTAGCTATAAAAGGTGATTGAGTAGGCTGCATAGATTTCATGACTAGAAGCTCAAAAGACGAAAACGTCATTTTTTTTTTGTAAATTGAAATTTGCTATCGTAAATGTTAGCAACACCTCCGCCTTTGCGGGATGCACGGGGGATATGGTCACTAGTGTAGCCAGGAGGTGAGGCCTCATTTAAAACAGTAAATTCATCAGGCTTAAGCCATGTTTCAGTCAGGCCAATCACATCAAGATTATGATCAGTGATTAGTTCATTGACTATAATTGCCTTTGAAGTAAGGGATCTAACATTAAGTAGCCCTATTTTGAGATGTGAGGTATCATGATCTCTTTCAGTAATGACAGGAATGGAGGTGGTCTTTATCCTAGTGAGATTGCTAAGGCGAACACCGCCATGTTTAGTTTTGCCCAACCTAGGTCGTGGCACAGACACGGTCTCAATGGTGATAGCTGAGCTGAGCTACGACTTGCTTCTTCAAACAGGTAAGATGACAGAGGTACCCGGGAGGCCAAGGCCAGACTCAGTGAGATGACTGAGGTACCCGGGAGGCCAAGGCCAGACTCAGTGAGATGACAGAGGTACCCGGGAGGCCAAGGCCAGACTCAGTGAGATGACTGAGGTACCCGGGAGGCCAAGGCCAGACTCAGTGAGATGACAGAGGTACCCGGGAGGCCAAGGCCAGACTCAGTGAGATGACAGAGGTACCCGGGAGGCCAAGGCCAGACTCAGTGAGATGACTGAGGTACCCAGGAGGCCAAGGCCAGACTCAGTGAGATGACTGAGGTACCCGGGAGGCCAAGGCCAGACTCAGTGAGATGACAGAGGTACCCGGGAGGCCAAGGCCAGACTCAGTGAGATGACTGAGGTACCCGGGAGGCCAAGGCCAGACTCAGTGAGATGACAGAGGTACCCGGGAGGCCAAGGCCAGACTCAGTGAGATGACAGAGGTACCCGGGAGGCCAAGGCCAGACTCAGTGAGATGACTGAGGTACCCAGGAGGCCAAGGCCAGACTCAGTGAGATGACAGAGGTACCCGGGAGGCCAAGGCCAGACTCAGCGAGATAACAGAGGTACCCGGGAGGCCAAGGCCAGACTCAGTGAGATGACAGAGGTACCCGGGAGGCCAAGGCCAGACTCAGTGAGATGACTGAGGTACCCGGGAGGCCAAGGCCAGACTCAGCGAGATGACTGAGGTACCCGGGAGGCCAAGGCCAGACTCAGTGAGATCTGGACCCTCATACCATCATGGCCACCTAATCACCTAATGAATGTAACAGGCGACTTCAATAAGGGATCATAGCTTTCACCTGGATTCACCTGGTCAGTCTATGTCATGGAAATAGCAGGTGTTCCTAATATTTGGGGCACTCAGTGTATAGGGAATAAGGGGCCATTTCAGACATAAACCAAGCCAGCGACATGCACCAAAGAAATGGTTACGAGGATAATGTTTATAATGTGACCCCTCTGCTTTCCCCTCTTACTCCCCTGTGTCTGTCTGGGTGCCTCTCCTTTATCACTGGATCCTGGATGAATATAGCCCACTAACGAGCACTCAGACAGCTATATTACCACTCAATCTCAGGGGACTAACTCCCAACCTGTATATCCCTTTCAGCTTCCATGTAAACAAACAGGTCAACAGTCGGAGCATTAAAATGTTAAAAATACATTGTTACTCAACATGAAATGCGCATCTCAAATCTCAGGAGTCAAAACAACTTCAGCTTTCAAATGCTTGCCATCACCATCCCCACTTCCTATCACCATGGTGCACTTTACAATTGACCTTCTCAGCCTGGCCTCAGAGCCAACACGAAACACAGCCACTTCTCGGTGAAATCGCACAGGGCCTTTAGAAACGGAAGCCTCTTCTGGTCTAACTTGCTTCTGAGAGTTCATACTCACACTGGGCCCACAGAACATAACTATCCTATGACACGCATGTTTTTCTGATCGTACTTCATGTTTAGCTGTTGAAAGCCATACGAATCATACTATAGCCACTTACACAACGTGTCAACATGAAGGACAAAAAGACCATGCCTGTGACTTTCACATGACATCATCTCTTCCAAGCTGCTGCTTGTATTTATACCTTTCATTACACACTTGGTGAGGCCAGACCTGGGTTCAAATATGATTTGATATATTTTCAATTACTTTAGCTGCCTTTGATTGAGCTTGCCTGGTGCAATGGAAGCAATAGAACAGTGACAAAACGTTTGAAACGTGGTACTCCAGGCAGTAAAGGACTCCCACAGAAGACTATTCATAGACGTAAAACTCCGAGTGGATCCTGCCGAACAACTAGCTGTGAGTAATGATAGGGTGTTGAAACAGAGCACAGAGGGGATAGAGAGCAACTGGACATGCCTAGCTCGGGAACGCAGTCCTAGTGGTGCTAGGATTCTTCACGGATTTATTAAGCTCTTAATGAAAGAAGAGAGAAGACAACTGAGGGAAAGACAAACAGAGAGGAAAGAGAAGGGGAAACTGCTGGTTCTTTGGGCGACGATGATGAGTTGTGTCTCATTTGCTGAGGTGCCAAGATGCATGCGCCTTTCACGTGACGTCATCCCTTCCAAGCTGCTGCTTGTATTTATGCCTTTCATTACACACTTGGTGAGGCCAGACCTGGGTTCAAAATATTATTTGATATATATTTCAATGAATTTAGCTGCCTTTGATTGAGCTTGCCTGGTGCAATGGAAGCAACAGAACAGTGGCAGAAACTGTGAAACCCGCCCATCTGGAAAAACTTCAAAGAGTATTTGAACCCATGTCTTGGTGAGGCCAGTTCAGGCAACATGACCCAGCCCAGAGATGGGTGGGATAAGCAGCACTGGGAGATGAGGATCCTTCGATGGGGCTGTGTTCAATTTACATGTGGTACACAATATTTTGCTCTCGCTATCCAGTCAACAAAACAGTTGTGAAACTTCACAACAGGTCAGAAAACTGAATTGGGATGGGGCAGTGAGGGCAGTCGGGTTCACTCTGTCCTCTAGAGACTGATGCATAATAAGAGCACATGGTATTTTGTTTATAGTACATACAGTAATGAGTAGAAAATGGTCCCAGCAGACACAGGCTGGAAGTTGACTTGATAATAAGAAACTGTGGGATTACTCGTGAGGAGAGAGGGCAATGAGTGTTGGGTTATAGGAGAACTGCCACAGACAGATGAATGCAGGCAGACAGGCAGACAGGCAGACAGACGGACACACACAAGTCTTTCGACTTGCTCTGCATGGATGTTGATTAAGTTAGTGCCAGTTAAAGTGTGTGGATTGTGGCTTTGTCACAAGGCCCGGTATGCTACAAATTCTGACTCGGGTGGACTTTCCCTGGTCTTGACCTCGACATTACACCCTGCTAGCTAGGCTTTCCATAGGTCTGCGTGGAGATAACATGGCGACAGGGTCACCTGTCACATAGAGGGCAGACGCGCACCTTGTGTGTGACATAATGTTCAAACATACACAAACACAAGTTGATGAAAAGAGAGATGGCATGGGCCTCCCGAGTGGCGCAGTGGTCTAAGGCACTGCATCGCAGTGCTTGAGGCGTCACTACAGACCCAGGTTCAATCCCAGGCTGTGTCAAGGCCGGCCGTGACCGGGAAACCCATGAGGCGGTGTACAATTGGCCCAGCGTTGTCCGGGTTAGGGGAGGGTTTGGCCTTCTGGGATTTCCTTGTCCTATCGTGCTCTAGTGACTCCTTGTGGTGGGTCGGGCGCCTGCAAGCTGACTGTCTTTGCCAGCTGGACGGTGTTTCCTCTGTCACATTGGTGCGGCTGGCTTCGGGTTAAGCGAGCAGTGTGTTAAGAAGCAATGCGGCTTGGCAGGGTCGTATTTCGGAGGACGCATGGCTCTAGACCTTTGCCTCTCCCGAGTCCGTAGGGGAGTTGCATCGATGGGACAAGACTGTAACTACCAACTGGGGAGAAAAAGGGGATAAAAGTACAAAAAAACAGAACAGCAATAGAAGAGGAGGGTCAGACTGTCAGAAACAAAGAGACTGACTGAGGCACAAGGGGCCAAAAATGAGACAAAAGCTATGGCCAGAGGCCAGACATATGAAAACAGTTAAGGATACTAGAAGAAAGTTCATTTTATGGGGAGGTAAAATGCAGTGGTGTAAAGTACTTCAGTAAAAATACTTTAAACGTATGTCGTTTTTTGGGTATCAGTACCTTACTATTGATATTTTGTTGACAACTTTTACTTAACTACATTCCGAAAGAAAATTATGTACTTTTTACTCCATACGTTTTCCCTGACACCCAAAAGTACTCGTTACATTTTGAATGCTTGGCAGGACAGGAAAATGGTCTAATTCACACACTTATCAAGAGAACAAACATCCTTGGTCATCCCTACTACGTCTGATCTGGCGGACTCATTAAACACATTCTTCGTTTGTAAATGATGTCTGAGTGTTGGAGCATGCCTCTGGCCATCCTTAAAAAAAACATCAACAAAATGGTGCCGTCTGGTTTGCTTGATAAGGAATTTGAAACAAGTATAGTTTAGCAATTACATTTACCTCTAATAATTAAGTATATTTAAATCCAAATAGTTTTACTTTTACTTAAGTAGGAATTTGCTGGGTGACTTTCACTTTTACTTGAGTCATTTTCTATCAAGGCATCTTTACTTTTACTCAAGTGTGACAATTGGGTACTTTTTCCACCACTCGTAAAATGCTGTGACTTTTTGTACACATGATGTCTGCAGCCTCTTATAGACACTAAGGTCTTATTCTGAGCTAATTGTTTAGTTAGTGTAACAACATCTGTGGCATTCGAATGGATTATACAAGCAACATAACTGAACTCAAGCGAAACCACTACTGTGCCTGTGGCCTTAAACTACACATAACTTACCCTTGTCTCAAAAACTGGGCAATTGATGTTCAATGAAGTCAGTTTAATCCTAGCCAACTGGCACAACTCCTACTGTTTCTGTTCTCTTCCTATTGTCCTATCTGTTTGCTCTTGTTGAACCTTGATTTCACCCTCCGGTAAAAGCTCCTCTACCAGCACATTTACCATCATTTACCTTATAATTATTGTTTTTCTCCCAGAACAAGCTTTACACTCCACCAGCAGGTTCACAGGTGGCTGGTTTGGAGGAAAGCCAAGTCGGGCACTGCACTGGAAAACAAAAGCACCATTTCTTCTGCCTTAGCTTTCATTTTCTTTTACAAGCCTCCATCTACCTTCTTCCACCTCCCAGTGAGATCTAGTGCTGTTTGTTTTCCATTGGCATATTTGATTAAGCCAGGGGCCACACCATATGCCCTTTCAGCAGCAGCAGAGAGGCCCCATGGGTCCCAGGGTAGACTTTGTAGACAGGGGACCAGGTCTGAGGGCAACTCAACAGCCATTCCATCTGGTCCCACCTAAACTCTGTTTATCCTTCTGGCAAATTTTTTATCCCTGACAGACTGACTCCTCCAGTTGAATTGTCCTCTGTATACTTATTTGTTTATCTGGATCCCCATTAGCTTTAGCAGAAGCAGCAGCTACTTTTCCTGGGGTCTACAAAAAAACACGACACGACAAGAAACAGAACACTGATAAGACAGTCACACATATGTAAAATACAATGATATACAAAAATGTCACCAAAAAATAATACAAAAAATAAAACAATTTGTGTTAGTGTGTCTGTGTGTTTGCGCGTCCCCTCTCACAGTCCCCGCCTTTCCATTAGTTGTTTTTAAATCTGTTTTGAAAGGTAATTTTGCTGTATGCTTGAGTAAGATGGAAAGGAGTTGCATGCGATCATAGCTCTGTATAAAACTGTCCGTTGCCGTGAATTTGTTTTGGACTTGGGGACTGTGAAGAGACCCATGGTGGCATGTCTTGTGGGGTATGTATGGGTGTCTGAGCTTAATGTTATTTGATTATGCAGACAATCTGGAATTTTAGTCAGTAATATTTCTGATAAAAACTAGGGAGAGAAGCAGTTCATCTCTAGTCAACCCTCAAACAGGAAAGACTGGCATGAATGGTGTTGATGACAAGTAAGGGCATGGCGTGCAAGTAAGGGCATGGCGTGCTGCTCTGTTTTGAGCCATCTGCAGCTTTGCTAGATCTTTCTTTGCTGCACTTGACCATATTACTGGACAGTAATCAAGATGGGCCACCCCTCAGAGCCTGGTTCCTCTCTAGGGTTCTTCCTAGGTTCTGGCCTTTCTAGGGAGTTTTTCCTAGCCACCATGCTTCTACATCTGCATTAATTGCTGTTTGGGGTTTTAGGCTGGGTTTCTGTATAGCACCTTGTGACATCTGCTGATGTAAAAAGGGCTTTATAAATACAGAGCCTGAACAACGAGTACAGTTGATGTGTCTAAAAACGCAAAACATCTTTTTACAACATACATACCACTCCCAATCTTCAAAACAATTTTGTCAATATGACTTGCCCATGATAATTGACCATCCAATGTTATACCTAGGAGTTTAGCTTCCTCAATTTGCTCAATGGTCACACCCTTTATACAACTCCAGTTGAGGTTAAGGTCTTGGAGAATGTTTTGAAACAAATACAATGCTTTTAGTTTTAGATGTATTTAAGACCAGTTGTTATTAAATCACCCATTCTGATACTGACTGTACTCCTTATTTTACATTTCCGTGAGCTCAATGGCTTTGGGTGCTGACATGTAGAGTGTGGAATCATCCACATACATAGTCATTCTAGCTTTGTGGAAGACCAGTGGCAAATCACTTGTAAAAATAGAGAAGAGTAGCGGCCCAAGACAACTGCCCTGAAGGACACCGCTCTGTACATATCTGATGTTAGAGAAGCTTCCATTGAAGGACACTCTCTGGGTACTATTGGATAAATAACTCTCCAACCTTAACAAGTTTGTTTTTTCAATAACATTTTATGATCAATTACATAAAAGGCAGCATTGAAATATAACAATACAGCTCCAACTATCATCTTATTATCCATTTATTTTAACCAATCATCAGTCATCTGAGTTAGTGGAATACAAGTTGAGCGCTATTCTCTATATGCATGCTGAAAGTCGTGTACTCTGAAAGATAGCATTGTATTTGGTCAAACAATCCTCTCTATCAGTTTACTAAGAACAGGCAGCAAACCGATTGGGCGGCTGTTAGAGCCACTAAAGGGGGTTAGAGCCACTAGAGCCACTATTTTTAGGCAGTGGAATGACTTTAGCTTCCTTCCACACCTGTGGACAAACAGGCTTTAGTTAAATATATACCAAATAGGGGTGGCAATACAGTCCCTACCATTCTCAATAGTTTCCCATCAAGGTTGTCTATACCTGGTGGCTCATCATTATTGATGGATAACCATAGTTTTTCCACCTCTCTCACACTAACTTGACCAAATTCAAAACAACAATCCTTCTATTTAATTATTAGATATTTTATACAAAAATATGATGGTTCACTGTTCAATGTTGTCATTTCACATCTGAGTTTCTCCAATTTACTAGTGAAATAGTCATTTAAATGATTGGCAATATCGAAAGCTTTTGTTACACCCATCAACTTCAATGAACGTTGGAGATTAATTGGGTTTTCTGCCCGTGATATCATTGAAGGTACTCCAAAGTATTTTTCCATTGGGTTTTGTCATTTCTCAATTTACAGTATGCCAAAAAGAATCAGCTGAGTAGCCGGACTTGTTAGCCACTTCTTTTGCATCATTTCTTTGAGCCAGACACATTTTCAATTCATCATCACTCCAGGGGCTCAAACAGTTCTCAGTTTCATAAAGAGGAACATGCTTTTCAACAAATGGCATGAATCATTTTTGCAAATACACCTGCTACAACCTAGATTTTTTGACAATCCCTTTGATGAAGGACTATATCTCCGAAACTCATCTGGAAACATTTACTAAAGGGAAGTTACCATCCATATCTGTCTCTTCACTTTCCCAGTTTATATTCAATGGAGTCCATCTGAGGGACTAAATATCTAACCCACAACAATAGTTGACTATAATAGAGCTAGACCACAACCAATCCTGACCCCAGTAAGACCCCAGATTGTGCATCATCATAGTTTACAGGAAGCAGATGCTTAGTTAGAACTACCAGTGGGTCTACTCTGTGCATCCTTGAGCCTCCTGATCCCATTTACAGCCCTTTCCACTTGTGGAGCTCTGAGCTGGGCTGTGTGTCAGAGCAGAGCCCCCCCTGGCCCTCAGCTGACTTCTGACCCACCAGGCACGCAGCTTTACACTGGCTCTGCTCTGTGATGATAGCCTCTCCAGAGCCACACTTCTCCCCATGTGCCAACAGTAGAGTCCAGAGGTATGGCTTGGCATTTGCAGTAGCAGGGCATTGGCATGTACTCCACTGGACAGCTCTGGAGTGCATGCCTGTCTGTTGACTGTAGACCCAAAGCCAGCCACTGAGCATCTACTCTTGGGCGAAATGAAGTGCTCGGGTGGGGAGCTCTGCTTCTCAAGACCCACCGTCCGTGCAGTGGCATGAAACACTGAAGAATCAAGTCATTTTCTGGATGGGATATGGGACATCTCTTCAATGCCTTGGTGAATGGCAGAATATGGGAGTTTTTAAAATATATTTTTTAACCTTTATTTTACTAGGCAAGTCAGTTAAGAACAAATTCTTATTTTCAATGACGGCCTAGGAACAGTGGGTTAACTGCCAGTTCAGGGGCAGAACGACAGATTTGTACCTTGTCAGCTCGGGGATTTGAACTTGCAACCTTTCGGTTACTAGTCCAACGCTCTACCCTGCCGCCCCAACACTATAACACTCACTTGAGTATATATATATAAGCTTGAAAGTGGAAAAGCAGGCTAATGAATGAGGGGTCGAATAAGTGTAAGAGAGGGTGATGGTGAGGGTGAGTGGTGTACAATGTGCTCTTTGAGAACAGCTGCCATTCCAGAGTGAAGTGTTTATGGTTTCCATACTCACCTGGTGGACCGCGGACTGGATCCGGACTCAGGACGGGGGTCAATACGGGCCGCACGTCCCGAGTAAAAAATAAATAATGAACACTTTCTATGTTTTGGGCATCGACCCCCGGTATCATACAACCACACATAAGACATTGAAGAACGCATACAATTGCAGGAAATTAGCTTTAAAACGGCAACATTTTCTCTCCGCCAAGAAGAGGGCTGTGCAGTTTGGGGTCGCATGGGTTGCGAGGTGTGGGTTTGTTACTACGCCAATAAATTACATTATCCATCCGGACCTTTGCCACCTCGGAAATATGTATGACCAGAACTTCTCAAATAGTACTTGAGTACCCTGGTTTATGGTATACTTGACTATGTAGCAACTGAGAGATAGGGTTTTGGCACAGTATTTCTCCATTTGTAGGGTACTAAAGACCTTATAACCAAGAATACTCCAAAGCCTATGAGGCTTCCAGGCTAGGAAACAGATTGGTTTTCAGCAGAAGACAGACAATAGTGTGTCAAATGCATCGAACTACAGCTTTTCATACTCCATCAGAAAAGGGGAAAATGGTGGGGGGGGGACAGCCTCTATTTTTACTAATGCCATCAGCTGTAAGGACACTTCGTTGGCAACTTCGTTTGATGCTACACTTCTTAAATGTCAGCCACCAGTGCTTGCCATAACCCTGTATAGGCCACCAAAACACTGCCTCACTTTCTTTACAGATTTCTCTAAACTATTGTCTATTTGTCCTTGAGAGCTATGATCAAATCATTGTTTTGGGTGATTTTAATATTCATGTTGACAAAGAGACTGACTCCAAGGCCATTGAATTGATGAATCTTTTGAGCTCTAATGACTGTATCCAACATGCTACTGGGTCCACCAATAACCACAGCCATACTCTGGACCTGGTTATTACCAAGGGGCTTTCTATTGACATATCCTCTATTGTTGATGTTGCTTTATCAGATCACCACAGTGGATTTTTTTTACTACCCTGTTGCCCATAGCACCGGGTAATACTGAACGCATTATTAAAGAAACGCTTTTTAAAAACTCTGAAGTTGCTACAGATTTTATTGAGTGCATGAACAATACTCCATCACCTATTCTGCAGTCCTCCTGTATAGGATTTAGTTTTTTTTATTTTTATTTTTATTTCACCTTTATTTAACCAGGTAAGCAAGTTGAGAACAAGTTCTCATTTACAATTGCGACCTGGCCAAGATAAAGCAAAGCAGTTCGACACATACAACGACACAGAGTTACACATGGAGTAAAACAAACATACAGTCAATAATACAGTAAAAAAAAAACAAGTCTATATACAATGTGAGCAAATTAGGTGAGAAGGGAGGTAAAGGCAAAAAAGGCCATGGTGGCAAAGTAAATACAATATAGCAAGTAAAACACTGGAATGGTAGTATTGCAATGGAAGAATGTGCAAAGTAGAAATAAAAATAATGGGGTGCAAAGGAGCAAAATAAATAAATAAATTAAATACAGTTAGGAAAGAGGTAGTTGTTTGGGCTAAATTATAGGTGGGCTATGTACAGGTGCAGTAATCTGTAAGATGCTCTGACAGTTGGTGTTTAAAGCTAGTGAGGGAGATAAGTGTTTCCAATTTAAGAGATTTTTGTAGTTCGTTCCAGTCATTGGCAGCAGAGAACTGGAAGGAGAGGCGGCCAAAGAAAGAATTGGTTTTGGGGGTGACTAGAGAGATATACCTGCTGGAGCGTGTGCTACAGGTGGGAGATGCTATGGTGACCAGCGAGCTGAGATAAGGGGGACTTTACCTAGCAGGGTCTTGTAGATGACATGGAGCCAGTGGGTTTGGCGACGAGTATGAAGCGAGGGCCAGCCAACGAGAGCGTACAGGTCGCAATGGTGGGTAGTATATGGGGCTTTGGTGACAAAACGGATAGCACTGTGATAGACTGCATCCAATTTGTTGAGTAGGGTATTGGAGGCTATTTTGTAAATGACATCGCCAAAGTCGAGGATTGGTAGGATGGTCAATTTTACAAGGGTATGTTTGGCAGCATGAGTGAAGGATGCTTTGTTGCGAAATAGGAAGCCAATTCTAGATTTAACTTTGGATTGGAGATGTTTGATATGGGTCTGGAAGGAGAGTTTACAGTCTAACCAGACACCTAAGTATTTGTAGTTGTCCACGTATTCTAAGTCAGAGCCGTCCAGAGTAGTGATGTTGGACAGGCGGGTAGGTGCAGGTAGCGATCGGTTGAAGAGCATGCATTTAGTTGACAACTTTGATAGGAAATGAAGGGCAACCATTGATGCTAGAGCTCCAGTAAGGATGAAAAAGGACACATCCAAATGGACAAGCCTCTTGGCAGCGTTATCAGAAAGCCCAGCGTTGCATTTCACTGCTACACAGACGATACACAACTTTACATTTCTGTGGCACCAAAGGATTTTAGCTCCAAAGATATATAATTAGACTGTATTAGTGATTTAAAGACTTGGATGGCTCACAACTTCAGCTAACCTCCAGCTAAGTCAAGACCGAGGTACTTATTGTTGGAGCCAAAGCATACAGAGAGAATCTGGCCGCACATTTTAATTTCATGGGCAATAAAGATTAAAACATCAGGTAAAAAACCTAGGCGCCATTTTAAATTCTGAACTCAATTTCGAATCACACATTAGGAATGTGAACAAAATAGCTTTTTACCACCTGAGGAACATTGCCACGGTGCGGCCGTTTCTCTCGCAGGCTAATACATAAAGATTCATCCATGCTTTTATTACAAGCAGGCTTGACTTCTGTAATGCTCTCCTGTCTAGTCTGCCCAAGAAAGCCATTGGTCAACAGCTAAACATACAGAATGCTGCAGCACGGGTACTGACCACGACCAGAGGGAGAGCACATATTACACAGGTTTTAAGGCCTCTGCACCGGCTCCCTATGAGTTTTAGAATTAATGTTAAGATTCTTCTAGTGGTTTTTAAATCAATCCATGATTGTGCACCCCAATACATGTCAGACATGCTTTTAAGTTATGTTCCCAGTAGGTCCCTCAGGTTCTCTGACACTGGCCGTTTAACTATCCCAACGCCTAGGACCAAGAGGCATGGAGAGGCAGCATTCAGTTATTATGCCCCCAGCCTCTGGAATAGCCTGCCAGAGAATCCACGGGGGGCCAAATCTGTGGACATATTCAAAAGAGATCTTAAAACACATTTTTAGCATTGCTTTTCCTTAGGGTGCTTTATAATGTTTCAGTTTTCATTGATATTCTTTCTGTTTTTATCCTCTTGTGTAGTAAATATTTCAGTTTTTATTTTCATTGTTTTTATTTGTTTTCTTCCTGTGAAGCACATTGCGTTGCATTCCATGACGGAAATGTGCTGTATAAATAAAGCTTGATTGGATTTGACATCACACACTCTCTCTGACCTGCTGACTTAGTAGAACTCTCTAGAGCGAAAACAGTCAAAACAACAGCAACTATTAAATACATGAAATGAATGAAAACAATAACTTCAAACAAATACATTTCTTAGTGCATATTTTCATATCAAACATGATCGTGCATTTTTCGAAAAGAAAATCATTATTCCATGTCAATTATTTGTTATAGCTAAATTAAGCTACCTTACACAATCTTAGAGTGGTATTATCATAGAGCAGTACTATGACCTTGTGGGATAGTCCCTCGTTCACAAACAATGAAAAACACATGATCAATCTTTCTACATTTACTGTACTTTTATAATGGGAGAATCGGAAGAAACATTACCCCATATCAAATGACTTGATGGACACACACTATACCCACATTCCCAAAATAAACCTCCTGATAGAGAAGTACTGAGATGAAGAGAAGGAGAAGGAGGGTAGGAATGGACTGTCTGTATCCATGGAGATCAGCTCTAACCACTCTGGCATGTTCTCTCAGTAGGGCTTTCTCTGAACAGGAGAGATACAGTACACACACAATGAGCAGGGAAGTCTTTCTCTGAACAGGAGAGATACAGTACACACACAATGAGCAGGGAAGTCTTTCTCTGAACAGGAGAGATACAGTACACACACAATGAGCAGGGAAGTCTTTCTCTGAACAGGAGAGATACACACACACACAATGAGCAGGGAAGTCTTTCTCTGAACAGGAGAGATACACACACACACAATGAGCAGGGAAGTCTTTCTCTGAACAGGAGAGATACACACACACACACAATGAGCAGGGAAGTCTTTCTCTGAACAGGAGAGATACAGTACACACACAATGAGCAGGGAAGTCTTTCTCTGAACAGGAGAGATACACACACAATGAGCAGGGAAGTCTTTCTCTCGTTCTCTCACCCACACGTATACAGTCATGTTGGGTTGTCACGATACCAGTATTGCGATACTACAACACCTGATTCTCCATGGCAAAAAGGAAAACACAAAGCAGACTACTTTATGTCAAATGTTGTGTGTTATAGCTTGTTAAAGAAACATGTGATTCTGGGCGACAACATAAGGCTGCTTGTTTCCAACATTAGGACTGTTTTCCACCAGGACATTTAGTCTGCTTCATGTTTTGTTTCCTTGCCACGATACCTCGGAGTATCGCAATGCTGGTATCGTGACAACCCTACATTCCTTCTACACACACATCACAACTGCTGCTACCAAACAGCTTAAACACTTCTCCCTCCTTCTCCAATACACGTGTAAATATTGGACTATATAGTTTGCCTTCCGGTATTATACATATGCTAAAATGTTTATTGTATTCTACTGCCATTTACTTTATATTCATATTCTTATATTGTGTTGTTGCATTGTCGAGACGAAATCTGCGAGTAAGCATTTCGTTTGATGATGTATACCATGTGTATCCCGTATATATGACCGATAACACTTGAAACGCACACACCTGCGTTATGTATGAAGATGTACCCACCTTGTTTCCTGTTCTTGCTGTGAAAGAAAAACAGTAAATGTTCAAAAGGTTGTCCTGGCAAGCAAACAACAATTAGCAATATCTCAATTGGGTGAACTCGTTAACAAACTTAACCTGGCAATGACTAAAAGGTAAAGGACAGAGTCGTGGTGAACGAGAGACGCTCACCTGAGCTCAGGCGGGGTAGCATCACACACAGTGTGGCCACCATGACCAGGATGAATCCACAGCCAAAGAACAACCACAGCAAGTTCCAACTGTCAACCTCTGATAAAACACAACATCCAAAGGTTTATCAGTCAATGCAGTTTTTGTGGCATGTTCTCCTCTCAAAGCATACTACAGTATTGTATGTATTGGGGCTGCCATCAAGTGGCCATGAATTGGTGCTGCATACAGTATAGTACATGTTTGGATCAATATCCTCTGAAGACTACATACACGAAGTATACAAAACCTTAAGAACGCCTGCTTGACATAGCTTTGACCTGGATTCACCTGGTCAGTCTATGATCCCTTATTGATGTCACTTGTTAAATCCACATCAATCAGTGTAGATGAAGGGAGTGAGACAGGTTAAAGAAGGATTCTTAATCCATGTATCAATTGTCTCAAGGCGTATGTATGTGTGCCATTCAGAGGGTGAATGGGCAAGGCAAAATATTTAAGTGCCTTTGAACGTGGTATGTTAGTAGGTGCCAGGCACACCGGTTTGTGTGAACATCTGTAATGGTGCTAGGTTTTTCATGCTCAACAGTTTCCCGTATGTATCAAGAATGGTCGACCACCCAAAGGACATCCAGGCAACTTCAATCAACTGTGTACAGCTGAAGTCGGAGGTTTACATACACCTTAGCCAAATACATTTAAACTCAGTTTTTCACAATTCCTGACATTTAATCCCAATAAAAATTCCCTCTCTTAGGTCAGTTAGGATCACCACTTCATTTTAAGAATGTGAAATGTCAGAATAATAATAGAGAGAATGATTTCTTTCAGCTTTTATTTCTTTCATCACATTCCCAGTGGGTCAGAAGTTTACATACACCCAATTAGTATTTGGTAGCATTGCCTTTAAATTGTTTAACTTGGGTCATACGTTTCCGGTATCCTTCCACAAGCTTCCCACAATAAGTAGGGTGAATTTTGGCCCATTCCTCCTGACAGAGCTGGTGTAACTGAGTCAGGTTTGTAGGCCTCCTTGCTCGCTCACACTTTTTCATTTCTGCCCACAAATTTGATATAGGATTGATGTCAGGGCTTTGTGTTGGCCACTCCAATACCTTGACTTTGTTGTCCTTAAGTCATTTTGCCACAACTTTGGAAGTATGCTTGGGGTCATTGTCTATTTGGAAGAACCATTTACGACCAAGCTTTAACTTCCTGACTGATGTCGCTTCAATATATCCACATCATTTTCCTGCCTCATGATGACATTTAGTTTGTGAAGTGCACAAGCCCATCCTGCAGCAAAGCACCCCCACAACATAATGCTGTCACCCCCATGCTTCACGGTTGGGATTGTGTTCTTCGGCTTGCAAGCCTCCCCCTTTTTCCTCCAAACATAACAATGGTCTCCATGGCCATTTTTATTTAATCAGACCAGAGGACATTTCTCCAAAAAGGACAGTATTTGTCCCCATGTGCGGTAGCAAACCATAGTCTGGCTTTTTTATGGCGGTTTTGGAGCAGTGGCTTCTTCCTTGCTGAGTGGCCTTTCTAGTTATATCAATATAGGACTCGTTTTACTGAGGATATAGATACCTTTGTAAATGTTTCCTCCAGCATCTTCACAAGGTCCTTTGCTGTTGTTCTGGGATTGATTTGCACTTTTCGCACCAAAGTACGTTCATCTCTAGGAGACAGAACGCGTCTCCTTCCCGAGCGGTATGACGGCTACATGGTCCCATGGTGTTTATACTTGCATACTATTGTTTGTACAGATGAACGTGGTACCTTCAGGCATTTGGAAATTGCTCCCAAGGATGAACCAGACTTGCAGAGGTCTACAATTTTTTTCCTGAGATCCTTCTGTTTTCAAAGTTAAGAGGCAGTGAGTTTGAAGGTAGGCCTTGAAATATATCCACAGGTACACCTCCAATTGAAGTCAATTAACCAAATTGAAGCTTCTAAAGCCATGACATCATTTTCTGGAATTTTTTAAGCTGTTTAAAGGCACAGTCAAAACTTAGTGTATGTAAACTTCTGACCCACTGGAATTGTGATACAGTGAATTATAAGTGAAATAATCTGTCTGTAAACAATTGTTGGAAAAAATTACTTGTGTCATGCACAAAGTAGATGTCCTAACCGACTTGCCAAAACTATAGTTTGTTAACAAGAAATTTGTGGAGTGGTTGAAAAACGAGTTTTAATAACTCCAACCTAAGTGTATGTAAACTTCAGACTTCAACTGTATATTTAAAATATGCTTCTGTAAATCTGCAGAAATGCGTATGAACACATACTGTATCACTGTACATAATCAGACTGGGTTGTAAGGTACTCAGCTGTGCCTGAGAAAACTTCACGAGAAGTTCCTAAACCACCTAACCTGTGACGATGAGGGTGAAACTCTTGCGGATGGGCATGCGCAGGGAGCTGTGAGACACCCTGCAGAAGTACTTGGAGCTCGAGTCATGCATGGAAGCGTGGAGCAGGAAGAAGGCCGACAGAGAGTAGGTTCCGTCCTGGTGGTGGCGGTGGCTGGAGTACAGGACAGTGTCCAGCTTCTCTGGTAGGAGGCCTCCACCTCCACCACTGGGCTCCCTGAACCACTCCATCTCCACGTCCAGGGGGTAGTAGCCCTCTGCCTCACACACCACCTTCTGCTTCTCCGTTTCCACCAAGGAGATGACAGAGTCCACGTTCAAGGACACGCGAGGAGGCTCTGAGGGACCATGTCAGAAATGACTGGCATTACAATGAGGATCTTGGCGGTATATACCAGGTGATCAAAATGGCTAGTCTATGACACCTTTAATTGGTTGTTATGGTTATAATGTCATAGATATGTACATATTCATACATGTGTATACCATATCAGGTAGTGATAATAAAAGTCATTTGTTTATCCTTTCAATTTTCAATGATAGCGCAAATGAGTGAGCAAAGTTTCAACAATTAAATGTATCTGCCTCATGTCCCGTGACCCCTAACCCTTCCACCTTACCCATGATGTGCAGAGCGATTTCATGGCTGCCAAACAGTGGAGGCACCGAGACAAGGCAGACATACGTCCCCTCGCTGCTCTGCTTGGTGAGGGGGAGCGTCAAGGATGCATCGCCCCTACCGATGCCCTTAAGCTCCACCCCGCCCCCCTCCCTTTGGCCCGAGCGTCTGGAGTGGCTGAAGAGCCTGGTCCGTTCGCCGCGTCGTTGCAAACGCCATTCCACTGTCAGGTCGACTGCCTTGTGGTCCACGTCAAACTGACAGTGCAGGCTCTGTTGCTTCATTAGGCCCACCCACACAGAGGGAGTGCGGGTGAAGACTAGCATCGCAGCTACACACAGACACAGGTCACAGCCAAGGCAGGGCAGGAAGGGGGGCATGGGTTGCAGAGGAGGGAGAGGGAGGAATTTGGGAGAAAAGAAGGGAGGTTATAGCTAGGGACTTATTCTGTTGTGTGTGACATAGACATACTGCACAGAATGTGACTCAGACTTTCAGGAGAGAGGACTATTTTACAATTTACATGAAAATGTAACTCACACATAGATCATAACTCAAAATAACAACGGCCTAAAGTAAATAAACAAGGGTATAAAAGGAAACAATGACCCCAGGAGGTTGGCGGAGCGGAATAGGTGGAATGGTATCAAATACGTCAAAGACATGGTTTCATGTGTTTGATGCCATTCCATTAGCTCCGTTCCAGCCATTATTATGTGCCGTCTTCCCCTCAGCAGCCTCCACTGACACACGCTACAGACTAGAGCAGTGCTTCCCAATCCTGTTTCAGGGGACACCAAGGGGTGTACATTTTTGTTTGTTGCCCTAGCACTAACACAGTTGATTCAAATAATCAATTTATCAAGCATTTGATTAGAATCAGGTGTTAGGGCTAGGCTCAAAACTCAAATGACCAGGAATGGGAAGCACTGGACCAGAGTACAGACTACATCTACTGCAGGGGTGTCAAACTCATTGCACAGAGGGCCGAGTGTCTGCAGGTTTTTGGTTCATCCTTTAAATTAAGGCCTAGACAACTAGGTGAGGGGAGTTCCTTGCTAATGAATGAGCTTAATTCATCAATCAAGTTTTGGGCTCCCAAGTGGTGCAGCGGTCTAGCACATCTCAGTGTTAGAGGTGTCACTACAGACCCTGGTTCGATTCCAGGCTTTATCACAACCGTCCGTGATTGGGAGCAAAATTGGCCCAGCGTCGTCCGGGTTAGGGTTTGGACGTCATTGTAATTAAGAATTTATTCTTAACTGACCAGCTAATAAAAAATGTTTTTATAAAGTGTTCAGAGAAAACTCGCAGACCCTCGGCCCTCCTGGAATGAGTTTGACATGAGATCTACTGCACAACAAATAGACAGAATCAAAAGTTTGAATTACTTGAGGTGGTTAGCATCTCTCTGTCTGCGATGGCGGCCCAGTTGCGGTAGTCTGCCTGGCCAGGTGTGGGTGTGGCAGGGGTATGTCTGAGGAAGCTGGTGATGACGAAGAGGCCGTCGGTGTGCCGTAAGGTGCTGGTGAACCAGATATCGTGATCCTGGGCTCCTAAACCTGGCCAACGCACCTGGATACCCTCTGTGCTGTACCTGCGGATCTCACACTGCAGCTGGTGCTCCACTACTGCTCCTTCAATGTACTTCCTCATGTCCACCTTAGAGCCTGAACACACACGGTTTGAAGAGCAACTCTCAGTGTTGAAACACCAAACACCAGCGTAGAAAACATAACCAAATCTGACATTTGTTTAGCTGTTTCTCTCATTCACCTGTAACAAGGAAGGTGATGGCATTAGGGTTCAATGCACTGTCCCCTGGATGACCAAACTGCAGCCCAGCGTTTCTGTGTTGATACTGGGTTTCAGCATGTCCCTCATCATTGAACTTTACAAGTTCATCCACCAGCATACAAGGCAGCCAAGGCACCTGTTGTAAAGACTGGATGCCTGGCACCTCTGTCAAATAGATGAGTAAGTAGAATGATCACAATGAGTTTAAAATGTAACTTCAGCTTTAAAAATCAATTGGAGGCTAACAAATAGTCCATTCATAAGAACTCTGAATGAACACAGCACGCGTGAAACCGTCTGGGGAATGAAAAATACTCGCAAAAATAGTTCATAGTGTAGCCTACCTGTACAGAGAAATAAACAGATAACAATATTGACGTTTAAACGCATAATGTTACAAAACTGTCTTCCGGAGATGTCTTTCCCTGTGCCATTCGACTCCAAAGAACTTTCACTTTCATTTCGGCAATTTGACGCAAGTGAGAAAAAATAGAATCTGCTCGTGCAGCTGCCTGTAAGACAAGTTAACGTTAGATTTTTACAATGGCTTGTAATAGTAAACTAAATATCATCAGATAATATGTGAATGAGGAAGAAACTGTTAAAAACTGCAACTGAACACCCCTCCCCCCCATACATCCATACCATGAGTGGCGCTGTAAAGTCACGAAAATATATTTCGTCGCTCTTCAATAAAAAAAATCCCGCCCACGTGACGTTGATGCGGACGTACGACGAGTTGTTTTGAATGGTCGAAAAAAAGTTCAACACGTTTATTTGATTGGTTTCTTGTCATATCGCCTTGGAAAGTAAGTATATATTTACATCTATTAACTTGTCTCTTTTTATTATAAATCAGTATAATAATTAAATGAACAAAAATGTGCACGTGTTCTTCGTTGTAGTTGGCTTGGCGTGCTGTTGGGTTCGGCGTGGATGACAAGGTGCACATTGAAGACTGAACTGCCCCTCACCCAAACACAATGATGACTCAAGGTAGCTATGAGATTTAAGTTGAATGCATGTGCTTTGTTTATAGCTATAAACATGTTAGCTGTATAACTAGCGACCTGACACTGACACATTATTTACTGTCAGTGGTACCTGGTAGTGAAATGTGTAGCGATGTGTTGGGGTAAAACCATTTGAATCACTTTTTGACAGGACACCTTTTGATTTGAACTAAACCTTTCACACATATTTGCCCATTTGTAGAAGTACGCAGAAAGTGATTTTTTTGGGACCTGAATGGATAAACATTGTAAATAAATGTGCTCAAAGTTGACCGATTTTGCAAACCTAACCATATCATGAGACAGTGCATTTGGAAAGTATTAAGACCCCTTGACTTTAATTTTTTGTTGTTACAGCCATATTATAAAATTGATTTATTTTCCCTTATCCACACACAATACCACATAATGACAAAGCAAAAAGAGCCTTATAGAAATGTTTGCAAATGTATTACAAATAAGAAACTGATATCACATTTACGTAAGTATTCAGACACTTTACTCAGTACTTTGTTGAAGCACCTTTGGCAGCGATTACAGCCTTGAGTCTTCTTGGGTATGACGCTACAAGCTTGGCTTCTCTGCAGATCCTCTCAATCTCTGTCAGGTTGGATGGGGAGCGTTGCTGCACAGGTATTTTTAGGTCTCCCCAGAGACGTTAGATCAGGTTCAAGTCCAGGTGCGACTGCACTTGAAAACCTTCAACGTTATTGAAATGTTCTGGATTGACTGACTTTCATGTCTTAAAGTAATGATGTACTGCCATTTCCCTTTTTTTATTTGAGCTGTTCTTGTCATAATATGGACGTGGTCTTTTACCAAATAGAGCTAGCTTCTGTGTACCACCCTTACCTTGTAACAACAACTGATTGGCTCAAACGCATTAAGAAGGAAAAAAATTCCACAAATGAACTTTTAACAAGGCACACCCGTTAATTTAAATGCATTCCAGGTGACTACCTCATTAAGCTGGTTGAGAGAATGCCAAGAGCTGTCACGGCAAATGGTGGCTACTCTGAAGAACCTCAAATAAACCATTTTGATTTGTTTAACACTTTTTTGGTTACTACATGATTCCATTCCATTTCAAATGGTACCACAAAGATGGTTGGGAGTCCACACATAAGAGAATGTTGACTTGAATGGGAATAAAGGACTGTTTTAAATTACTGTTACTCATCATAGATAATAGAATAGATGTGACCATTTAAAGGTGCCACACAGAATTTTTATTTTAAAAAACTGCATTGTAATTTAAAAAATGGTCCATAATATCTGCAGTAATAGTGGAATGATGGTGTGTCACAGTATTACATACCTTCCAGTGTTGTGATATTCACCTATTGATTTCTTCTACCCGAGAGGCATCCAATGTCAAAATGGGAAAGCTGTTTTGACTTTGTTATCTAGTGGAAATCGTGTCATGTGGCCAATGTAGAAATCACTTGTCATTTCTTTTGGTTGCTAATATTGTTACTCTAACTTCCGCGACGCATATAAGGCCCTGCCCCGCCCCCCTTTCGGAAAAGCTGACCACGACTCCATTTTGCTGATCCCTGCCTACAGGCAGAAACTAAAACAAGAGGCTCCCACGCTGAGGTCTGTCCAACGCTGGTCAGACCAAGCTGACTCCACACTCCAAGACTGCTTCCATCACGTGGACTGGGACATGTTTCGTATTGCGTCAGATAAAAATATTGACGAATACGCTGATTCGGTGTGCGAGTTCATTAGAACGTGCGTTGAAGATGTCGTTCCCATAGCAACGATAAAAACATTCCCTAACCAGAAACCGTGGATTGATGGCAGCATTCGCGTGAAACTGAAAGCGCAAACCACTGCTTTTAATCAGGGCAAGGTGTCTGGCAACATGACCGAATACAAACAGTGCAGCTATTCCCTCCGTAAGGCTATTAAACAAGCTAAGCGTCAGTACAGAGACAAAGTAGAATCTCAATTCAACGGCTCAGACACAAGAGGCATGTGGCAGGGTCTACAGTCAATCACGGACTACAAGAAGAAACCCAGCCCAGTCACGGACCAGGATGTCTTGCTCCCAGGCAGACTAAATAACTTTTTGCCCGCTTTGAGGACAATACAGTGCCACTGACACGGCCTGCAACGAAAACATGCGGTCTCTCCTTCACTGCAGCCGAGGTGAGTAAGACATTTAAACGTGTTAACCCTCGCAAGGCTGCAGGCCCAGACGGCATCCCCAGCCGCGCCCTCAGAGCATGCGCAGACCAGCTGGCCGGTGTGTTTACGGACATATTCAATCAATCCCTATACCAGTCTGCTGTTCCCACATGCTTCAAGAGGGCCACCATTGTTCCTGTTCCCAAGAAAGCTAAGGTAACTGAGCTAAACGACTACTGCCCCGTAGCACTCACTTCCGTCATCATGAAGTGCTTTGAGAGACTAGTCAAGGACCATATCACCTCCACCCTACCTGACACCCTAGACCCACTCCAATTTGCTTACCGCCCAAATAGGTCCACAGACGATGCAATCTCAACCACACTGCACACTGCCCTAACCCACCTGGACAAGAGGAATACCTATGTGAGAATGCTGTTCATCGACTACAGCTCGGCATTCAACACCATAGTACCCTCCAAGCTCATCATCAAGCTCGAGACCCTGGGTCTCGACCCCGCCCTGTGCAACTGGGTACTGGACTTCCTGACGGGCCGCCCCCAGGTGGTGAGGGTAGGCAACAACATCTCCTCCCCGCTGATCCTCAACACGGGGGCCCCACAAGGGTGCGTTCTGAGCCCTCTCCTGTACTCCCTGTTCACCCACGACTGCGTGGCCACGCACGCCTCCAACTCAATCATCAAGTTTGCGGACGACACAACAGTGGTAGGCTTGATTACCAACAACGACGAGATGGCCTACAGGGAGGAGGTGAGGGCACTCAGAATGTGGTGTCAGGAAAACAACCTCTCACTCAACGTCAACATAACTAAGGAGATGATTGTGGACTTCAGGAAACAGCAGAGGGAACACCCCTATCCACATCGATGGATCAGTAGTGGAGAGGGTAGCAAGTTTTAAGTTCCTCGGCATACACATCACAGACAAACTGAATTGGTCCACTCACACTGACAGCGTCGTGAAGAAGGCGCAGCAGCGCCTCTTCAACCTCAGGAGGCTGAAGAAATTCGGCTTGTCACCAAAAGCACTCACAAACTTCTACAGATGCACAATCGAGAGCATCCTGGCGGGCTGTATCACCGCCTGGTACGGCAACTGCTCCGCCCTCAACCGTAAGGCTCTCCAGAGGGTAGTGAGGTCTGCACAACGCATCACCGGGGGCAAACTACCTGCCCTCCAGGACACCTACACCACCCGATGTTACAGGAAGGCCATAAAGATCATCAAGGACATCAACCACCCGAACCACTGCCTGTTCACCCCGCTATCATCCAGAAGGCGAGGTCAGTACAGGTGCATCAAAGCTTGGACTGAGAGACTGAAAAACAGCTTCTATCTCAAGGCTATCAGACTGTTAAACAGCCACCATTGAGTGGCTGCTGCCAACACACTGTCATTGACACTGACCCAACTCCAGCCACTTTAATAATGGGAATTGATGGGAAATGATGTAAATATATCACTAGCCACTTTAAACAATGCTACCTTATATAATGTTACTTACCCTACATTATTCATCTCATATGCATACGTATATACTGTACTCTACATCATCGACTGCATCCTTATGTAATACATGTATCACTAGCCACTTTAACTATGCCACTTTGTTTACTTTGTCTACATACTCATCTCATATGTATATACTGTACTCGATACCATCTACTGTATGCTGCTCTGTACCATCACTCACTCATATATCCTTATGTACATATTCTTTATCCCCTTACACTGTGTATAAGACAGTAGTTTTAGAATTGTTAGTTAGATTACTTGTTGGTTATCACTGCATTGTCGGAACTAGAAGCACAAGCATTTCGCTACACTCGCATTAACATCTGCTAACCATGTGTATGTGACAAATAAAATTTGATTTGATTTTGATTTGATTTAATATTCTACACTCTCACTCAATTTTTAAAAAAACAAGCACTGAAGTGTAGGGAATCATTGTACCATCTAAATTGTGTGAAATTCCTAATAGAAAAATATTGTTTCTACATCTGTTTGAAGCTGGTGGACCAAAACCTAAAGTAAAAGGCTCAAGGGCAAGTCTCTGCCATGTTACGGGAAATGGGATGCGGTGGAGGGGGAGATTTTGTTTTCAATGCAGCCTAGTGCCGTTGCAATTCACCTAGCTTCCACATGGGGGGAGAAATTATAGGCGTAGCGCCTTTCAGTTGACATTCGAATATGGGCGGATCAGCGGACATCTTTTGTGGTGGTAAGTTGAAGGTCAAATTTCAATGGTCTGAAGAATAGGTCCATTCTATTTCTATGATTGAAATGACACACCCTGTATCCAAGAACATGTGTCTCAATGGAAGCTTGATGAAGACATGGACGTCTCGTGGTATAGTGGGGTATGCAAAATGGGTCAACTTTGAGCTCCTTTATCCCTGGAATGTTTTGGCATTCAGTTACATGTATACGAAGTAATACATTTTTTTTTAAACAAAAGGGATGCTGTCAAAGTGATTAAATTCAAATGGATTTACCCTTGGCAACCTGGTTTCTGTACTGAACTAACTACTCTCTAGTCTACTCGTGTTCATTCGTTCTCACTGTTCTGCTTGTACTTTCAGATTCCTGGCTGAGCTGTGAGAAGACTGCCATTCTCCAGGGAGGCTTTCTGTTGGCCAACAGATTGTGCCAGCCAGCGTCACTCAGTGCCCTGCAGAAGGAGGACTGGAGTAAGGTTGGCCACCCAATTCTACAGGCTGTCAGAGAAATTTGTGGGCAGGAGCGAATTAGCTGTCTGACCAGTGTCCGCTGGAAGAAGAAAATCATCTGCGTCTTATGGAGCAAATTACTGGGAAAGGAGAGCGAAGAAGACATGGAAATCGGCTGGAGGGAGAATCCATTCTTCTCTCTGCAGAACAGCCTACCTGACATTAACCGCATAGTGCTGTTTGAGCTGGTCAAGTTGACAGGCTTCTCTCAGATCTACGCCCAGCTGCTGCTTTGCCTCCCATCGGCCCACCTGAGTGCAGAGCTGGGGGAGCTAGTTCAACACGTTACCCGAAACAGCACTGAGGAGGATGTCCGCGTCCTGCTGGAGGTGTGGTGGGAGCTGTGGAAGGGCAGGTGGGGAAGGCAAGAGGAGGACGACCTAGATAAGGTCTTTACTAACCGGTGGACCAGCCTCACTAACACCACCGGCCTTTCACCTCAGGCTGCCAAGAGGTTCAAATCAGACCCACAAACCTCATCATCATCATCGTCCACCACTGATGTGCTATCCATTCTTTTTCATGCTCTGGAGGAGATGAAAGAGCATCTAAGCACCTCTGACCTTTGCTACCGTGCCCTATCCAACTGCCTCGACTCCCTGTACACCTCACATCTGATAGACCAAGCTATCATCCTCCCAGCTGAGGTACAACTTCAGAGCCTGACCAGTACGGTGACTGTCAGAAAGAGGCATGCTGGGATAGAGAAGTTTGACCTGGTCCAGGTGATAAGCGAGGCCCGCAGTGACCTGAAGGCAGCCCACACACCCTCTCCGTTTAAACCCTGTGGAATGACACTATTGCAAGCCCTGCAGACGGTCTCACAGCTCACTCAGGCCTGGGAGAAGAGAGGGCTGCTGGAGATGACAGGCCGTGGGGACCCCAGTGACTTGACACGCCGTTTGAAAAACAGTCTGGCCAGAGTGCTCGAGTCCCTAGAGGAACGGTCCATGTCTGAGACCATGGATGAGGGTGAGCAGCAGACACTGAACAACGTGCACAGCACTTTGAGAGGCTTGTTTGTCTCACTGTCCTTCCCCGACACAGAGAGCAACGCTGGGGAAATGGCCCACATTGCTGTAGCCATCATTAACCACCGCTTGGAGGGCTTCCAAGATTTCACTATGCTATTTGCCACTGAACTGAGCTGGTCCCTGAGCATGGAGGAGTGGATCAGCTGCCTGGAGAGAAACAAAAACGCATTCCAGCGAAAGGATATTGTCATGAAATTAGTCTCCACTCTCATTGCAAAGTGCCAAATGGATAGTGAAGTAGAGCACTGCAGAAAGCTGAAGGACATTATTGTGAACATTTTCGCAGAGCTCCCCTTAATTGAGAAAAACACAATATTAGCGGAAATGTTAACCTGCTCCAAGAGGGGTCTCCAGGGCTCTCTGCCCCTGGCTGTGATGGAGGGCTTTAGTGAGGAGCTCAACATGACGTTCAACTGCATCATCCAGGGTGGATCGGCGCAGAAAAACCTCAGCTTGGCCGTGGCCGCCATAGCCCGCGTGGCCTTTCAGAACCCCGAGGCCACCCTGCGTCGGTGCTGCCATCTGGCGGTGGTGAACCATGGGGCCCACAGCCTCCTCTCCAACATACTCCAGCAGCTCTCAGGGCTGAGGGGCGGTGCCCCCGGTTGCACAGAGGGGACGGGCAGCTCTGCGGGGAGCTTACTGTGCAGCTGTCTTCAAGATACTGCCATGACTAAACTGTCCTCGGCTAAGGAGGAGGACCAGTTCCTGCACTTCCTGGTTGCACTTATGCAGCCGAGCATTTCGGAGAGCTTAGAGCAAGGCCAGAGTTTCCTGCACCCTGAAGAGGTTGTGTGTGCCTTCGTCCTGCCTCACCTCTCCCCCTCTTCTGGCTATAGCACCTGCAGCCTGGAGCTGTGCCTGCGTTTGCTCCACTCTGCCTTTTCTCTGGAATCCCAGGATCCATCTCCACACTGGGTCATGAACTGCTCCCCATTCCCCCTCCTCTACGTCCTCTGCCAGATTCTGAACGAGGGCTGCAGGTGCTGGGAGCTTCCTGTAGAGGGCGCACCCTGTCACTTATCCACGGAGTCCAAGGAGATGCTCGTCACTGTGCTGACTGCACTGGGCAAGGTGGTAGGACGGGAGGTGGCCTCAGCCCCCAACACCTGGTCCAGAGCCCTCTTCTGGCTCTACAATAAAGTGGAGGCCCTGGACTGGACTGTTCGCTTCCATCTGAAGGTAGTGTGGGGGGATCACTTCAAAAATGAGGTGCCGTCCTCACTGTTGGCTGTGTGCGAGCTGCCGGAGCAGGAGTGGTCAGGCCTAAAGTTGGCCCAGTATGGGCAGGGCACAGGGCTGCTGGCGTGGATGGAGTGCTGTGCTCTCTCTGACGAGGTTCAGAACACCATGCTGACCTCTCTGGCTCTGGACCAGCACCGGCCCGACGATGTCAACATGTTCAGCAAAGGCCTGCTGGTGGCAGTGACACAGACTCTACCCTGGTGCACCGTCGCCGAGTGGGGCAGGCTGCTGAGAGCAATGCGAGAGCTGCTCCGCTCAGGTCGTCTCCACGTGCCTTACTCACTGGAGTACGTGGACTTTCTCCCCCTGCTGGACCTGCGGCCGTTCTCCTGTGAGCTGCGTCTGTCCGTGCTACTGCTGCGTGTCCTCCAGCTGCTCTGCGGCTCCAGCTGCATAGACTGGCTGCCCGGCCAGGGCTGGGCCCACGTGGGGCTGCTGTACGCCAACGCCATGAGAGAGGTCATAGACTCCCTGAGGGGAAAGCTGTCGCCGTCTTCCTCCAACACCTCACCCAAAGACTCAAAGGTAGAGAGGGCAGCTACCACCACTGCCAGCCAGGAGGTGCTGTTTGTACTGAGCCAGCTCTTCTGTCATGTTCAGCACGTTCAGGTGATGATGCCCGGCGGGCAGTGCGAGTCTCTGTTCCTGTGTGCCCTGGAGATCCTGACTCACTACGAGGCAGTGCTGGCCACACACCCCAGCAGCAGCTCCCACCTGGAGATCGAGAACACTCGCCACTTCTTCACCACTATCACAGACAACCTGGAGAGCGCCGAGATGAAGGCCGTGTTGCATCAGAAAATTGCTCAGCTGTCGTCTTCGGGTTGATGTACTTTTTTCAGACAGCACTTGAATGAGGGTTTATTGTTTTCAGCCTCAAATAAAAATGTGTTCTGACCTTGTGTTGAAAATACAATTATTTTTTATTTTGAATAAAAATTTAAAAAACAGACAAATTGCATGTCTTTCAATTGTTTATTAATCAAACAATAGTTTGGGGGTGGAAAGTTATCCTGATAAATCACTAAATATTCTGTAGTCTGTAGTAGTACAGACAGTATAACACCCTGACCCCTGAGAATTTTGATAAATACTGGTCATTTTGTATTGATAGGCAGTTGCAGATCCTAAATTCCACACAGACTGTTCCTTCAGAGGGAAGGATTGAAATAACTGCTAACTCAGCATGGAAGACCAGCAGCAAAAGAAGCATAATTGACATTACATGTTGCTAACCATAGACTTAGATGGCAACTCTAATCTGTTTTTGAGCCATCTTTGTGAGCAAGTTGACCCTTTGACCTAGTCTGACGCAGGTAGAGGCGATAGGCCTTGTGACACAGAAGCACAAACCAGTAGATCTGAGGTGCCAGTATGGATAGGTTGGCTAAGTTACAGTGGAGCGGTAGATGGAAAGGCACTTTGTGGAAGGGAATGGTGTACTGCTGACCATACACCCAGTACATGTAGGGGAAGAGCAGGATACGGCAGGTGAAGAAACTCAGTAGAACCATCACACCGTTGACTCTGTGAAGCCATGAGTCCTCTAGTCCCAACTACAGAGGAAAATATAGGGAACGTTTACTGATTGTACAGCGAGTTATAGTACACTTAATACTATGCTCAGTCTTCCTAAAGCACAACAAAAACAAAGGGGTTTATGAATCTGGGTGTGTCTTTACCTGGATCAGAACCTTTCCTAATGAGACAAAGGGAGTGCTGAATTCTGCCAAGAAGAAACAGCCAATGAAGAAGTCTCCACCTAGACCAGTCCTAAGGAACTGAGAAAAAAACAATACTATATGAATATTAAACACTAACTTACTGTGAAATGAGCACAGTCAGCTTTTGAGGATGACATGGCAGATTCTCAATAACAGAAATTGGACTATAGTTAAGCAATAAGGCCTGGGGGGGTGTGGTATATGGCCAATATACCACGGCTAAGGGCAGTTCTTAAGCACGACGCAACACAGAGTGCCTGGATACAGGCCTTAGCCGTTGTATATTGGCCATATACCACAAACCCCTGAGGTGACTTATTATAAGTTGGTTAACAACGTAATTAGAGCAGTATAAAAAAATGTCATAACAGTGGTATACAGTCTGATACACCACGGCTGTCAGCCAATCAGCATTCAGGGCTCGAACAAACCAGTTTATAATTAACAAATTTCAACTGCCGTTGTAACACATCAGACCTAACGTTACGGTCCAGTAATGTTTGTGATCCTTCCTCACCAGAATGGTGGGCATGAAGACCGTGAGGAGGACCATGTGATGGACAACCAGCAGGGGATGCCGGAGGAGGAACAGCTTGATGGTAAGGAGGGAGTGCTTTCTGTACGCCTCATGCCCTTTTAACTTTTGACAGTGGTAGTTACTCAGATACATGGCGTAAATATCAAACGCCATGTAAGGAGCGCCAAACAACACAAATTCATTGGTCAGTCTGTGCCTAAAGAAGATGGTGACATACCGGTACATTAGGATCATGACGAAAGTAAGTACTTACACCCAATTTTTTTGTTGTTGTGGGAAACAAAAATAAATGTTACTTCATCCTTATAAAAATCACAGAATCCTCTTCCTCCACCAAATGCAACTTTGGAGCTTTGAGTAAAGTATTATAAATAGGTCCCTGTGTTTTGGTTAATCATGTTACATGACCTGGATTTGAATATATATTTTAAAAAGGTCCCGAACAGTCATTCTGATTCCCATGTAAAATAACCTTTTGAGTGACTAAAATAAATCACCCATTAAAATATTTGCTTTGGATAAAAATACTCAAAATTTTGAGAAAGACAGGCTGAGTGGGCGGGGAGCATATATTCATGAGCTCGCCTTGAGTGACAGCTCTTTGAAACACCCATGTCAAGCAACTTGGATGAAGTGTTGCAGTAAAATCATCAAGCAAATTTGGTGATAAACAAAGCAAATCAAACACTGAAATTGCATCGATGATGTCATACATTTTTTTTATCCATCTTCCATTTGGCATGTCTCTTGTGAGGCGGTTCACAGCAGCACTGACAGGTGTTGACCTGACAATGGCGTTGGGAGTTTTGAACAACTGCCCCACCCCCCCTTTTGTTCCATGCTGGCAGAAGACCTAGCTAACCAATAAATAGCTAACCCCAGACAGATGAAAGGGGAAACATAAGTATCTTTGCCATAGATTAATAGGGTCAACTTTTTATTCTGTTTGCCGAGACCCTACAATGAGATTTTGGCACCAGTCGAGTAGCCATCTCGATATATAAACCACGGCCATCTGCAAACAAGCCTTCTTTGATGTTGGTTACAAGACGGTACTTATGACACAGGGTAGGGGATCGACCAGTAACTTTATCATTGTGGAAGCAACAGTCATTTTTTATACTTTGATCTGTTTTCATCCAGGTATCATCACATTTCATGAACACATGATTTGACTGTTCGTGACCTTTAAAGCTTTTTCAACAAACTGACCCCTTTTTATGTCAGATGGTCCAGAACCATCCTTAGACAATTGCTTTAATTTTTGGTGTAATTCTAATTCCAGGAAAAGGCAGGAAAATCTAGGTCATGTGACATGATTAACCCAAACGCAGGGCCCTAATTATAAAGTGCAATTCTTGAGCGGTGACAAACTACATCATAAACTGATCATCAATGCCAGCTGACTAGTCAGATATTTGTAGGGATTATAAAGACTATATAATACTAATACTACTGCACAGTGCACTTAGAAGCCTACCTATTCTAATATATAACCTGTGTTTGGTATGAGATGATCATGTATAGAGTACAGCCTCTGCCCCCAAAAGCTTGTTTTTATGGCACCGGGGGTAGTGCATTCAGCCAGCAAACAAAAGCACCACTGGTAAGTCTCACTCAGATGAGAGGGGAGGAGATGACTCAATCACGACAAGTGATGATTGCTGGTTTGATGGCAATAATCAAAATATACATTCTTACCTGTCATACATCACATCACTGGAGGCAGTAGCAATTATGAACCCAACAATAGTAGCCAGAGTGGCATGGATGGAGGACACCAACCTTGCAAAGAGATGGGATATATGATGAGGCTATGAAAGTGCACACAATTGGTTATTCATTTGTTCTGATATTAATTTAAAATAAAGACAACCCTTTAACTGGCATGCCAATAAATAGAAATAAGTAGACAATATAGGCTATATATCAGTGATTGTATATTTATAGATAGGCTATATTTTGTGTATTATAATGATATTACAAATATTGCAGGGGGTACAGAAGAGGTATTTGGCACATCCACACTTGGATGGGCCAAATACAATGGAAAAATACAATGGAAAAACAATGGATTATTTTCAGATAAGGCATTTTTTCGGTTACATGTAACTTTTTATTTAGACCTATTTTGGAAGTCCATCGGCCATGGCGGCTGTGATGACGACAGTTGCTCAGTGAAACTCCATTATTTGGTAAGTACCGAACGTATTTTGACATTATTAAGCTTGAAAAGCTGGTGAATTGCAAGTTGGATTGCTCCTGGGTTTAAAGGAGAATCGCCAAATTCAATGTCTCTTGTAAATCCAGGTTGTGGTTCAGTCCTGATAGATTCTCCGGAGTTGTTTTGACATAACTAGACATCTGCTCACTGAAATAACTGTTGTCAGTTACTAGTGAAGTCATTCAAGGACAACAACTAGCTAGGTTATGCATATGTAAATATTACTGTAATAAATCCTACCTTTCGCTGACCACAAACACATCTGCATCATTCCAGCTTTTGAAAACTGATTTAAGCACTTTCCTGGATATGAAGAACAATCCCGGGAAAAATGCAGTGCCCCAAGCTAACATAAACATCATACACTCGCATTAACCCGCCTCAAGGTCAAAGTGCGAGGAAGCAGGAAGAGAACTTTCACGGTGCAGATGCAAATTAATAGTAGCTGAGCGTTTTTAGTTTAGCTACTATTAAAATAATGTGCAGAGACTTTCCTGTTTTTCAACGAGGAAACCTTCAAAATAAAAGCCCTGATTTCTAAACATTGTAATGTAGATTTAAAAATATATTAAAATAAATCAGTGGCCATTTGTATTATGCTAATAAACAAATATAACAAGGAATTTATGAAAAAATGACTCATATTTAAAAATATATATATGTTGAGACTGGTATGCAATAATTGGATGTTAAAAAAAAAAAAAAATCAGAGATAAAAAAGGGGTTGGAAGTACTTATTATTAGGGTCTCTACTAACCATATATTATTTTTAGGGGCCCTGTGGTCTAAATATTCAGCAGCACTTCGTAATCAGCTTATTTCATTACCCCCGATGCAATACACCAGGGGTGTCAAACTCATTCCATGGAGGGCCTAGTATCTGCTGGGTTTTAGTGTTTCCTCTCAATTTAGACCAAGACAACCAGGTGAGGGAAGTTCCTTACTAATCAGCGACCTTAATTCATCAATCAAGTACAGGGGAGGAGTGAAAACCCGAAGACCCTCAGCCCTGCGTGGAATGAGTTTGACATGTGCAATACGCAGTATGTGGAAATCATTTGGTTAAAGAGAAAAAACTATTATTTGTGCTGAGGTTAAAGTTGGGTTGGAGCTACTCAGTAAGGTCTGTAGAATCTATATCTGATGTCATTTTCATGGGAGACTAAGGAGTGTTTTAAGCAACATATCCTCAAGCCAACAACATATTTTGCATACTTGTACACAAAGTACCATCTTACAAAAGACACCTTAACAGCTTTTACCCCCAAGCCATAAGACTGCTGAACAACTAATCAAATGACCACCCATACGATTTATGGGTGGTCATTTGCTAGCCGTGCATGCTGATGAAAAAGGCAGTTTAATTAACCTAGCAGAGCAATAGTAATGGTGTATTTTTGTAGGCACGAACTCAGCCATGGCTCATTGGTCAAAGCCTATGGGTAAATTAATGTTTTTTTAAGAGTTTTGGATAAACACCTTAAATATGGTAAACACAGGCTTAGGAGATCTTAAGTTTTGTCCTATGAGATAATATTCATCAGCCAATGTAACTTTTTGTGGATTTTGAAGCATTTATGTAATTAAACAAGCACATAAAGGCTTCATCATTCATAAAGGTCATGTTAACTGTCTGATATCATCTCATAGAACAACACTTATAAGATCACCTAAACCTTGATCCCCAAACCCCATTCATTTCCCTTTAAGAATGGCTGAATAATCCAGAGTTAACTAATTTCCGTTGTTTTTTACATTTGATTTTTATTTCACCTTTATTTAACCAGGTAGGCTAGTTGAGAACAAGTTCTCATTTGCAACTGCGACCTGGCCAAGCTAAAGCAAAGCAGTGTGACACATACAACAACACAGAGTTACACATGGAATAAACAAACATACAGTCAACAATAGAGCAGAAAAAGTATATATACCGTATGTGCAACTGAGGTAGGATAAGGGAAGTAAGTCAATAAATAGGCCATGGTGGCGAAGTAATTTAAAGAAAAAATTATTTTACTTTTATTTATACCGTTTTTTTTTGTTTTGTTTTTCAGCAAACTTAACATGTGTAAATATTTGTATGAACATAACAAGATTCAACAATGGAGACAAACTGAACAAGTTCCACAGACATGTGACTAACAGAAATGGAATAATGTGTCCCTGAACAAATGGGGGGGGGGGGTCAAAAGTAATAGTCAGTATCTGGTGTGGCCACCAGCTGCATTAAGTACTACAGTGCATCTCCTTCTCATGGACTGCACCAGAGTTGCCAGTTCTTACTGTGAGATGTTACCCCACTCTTCCACCAAGGCACCTGCAAGTTCCCGGACATTTCTGGGGGGGAATGGCCCTAGCCCTCACCCTCCGATCCAACAGGTCCCAGACGTGCTCAATGGGATTGAGGTCCGGGGTCTTCCCTGGCCATGGCAGAACACTGATATTCCTGTCTTGCAGGAAATCACGCACAGAACGAGCAGTATGGCTGGTGGCATTGTCATGCTGGAGGGTCATGTCAGGATGAGCCTGCAGGAAGGGTACCACATGAGGGAGGAGGATGTCTTCCCTGTAACGCACAGCGTTGAGATTGCCTTCAATGACAACAAGCCCAGTCCGATGATGCTGGGACACACCGCCCCAGACCATGGCGGACCCTCCACCTCCAACGCTCATTCCTTCGACGATAAACTCCAATCTGACCATCACCCCTGGTGAGACAAAACCACAACTCGTCAGTGAAGAGCACTTTTTGCCAGTCCTGTCTGGTCCAGTGACGATGGGTTTGTATCCATAGGCGACGTTGTTGCCAGTGATGTCTGGTGAGGACCTGCCTTACAACAGGCCTACAAGCCCTCAGTCCAGCCTCTCTCAGCCTATTGCAGACAGTCTGAGCACTGATGGAGGGATTGTGCGTTCCTGATGTAACTCAAGCAGTTGTTGTTGCCATCCTGTACCTGTCCCGCAGGTGTGATGTTTGGCTGTACTGATCCTGTGTATGTGTTGTTACACGTGGTCTGCCACTGCGAGGTCGATCAGCTGTCCGTCCTGTCTTCCTGTAGCGCTGTCTTAGGCATCTCACAGTACGGCAATTTATTGCCCTGTTCACATCTGCAGTCCTCATGCCTCCTTGCAGCATGCCTAAGGCACGTTCACGCAGATGAGCAGGGACCCTGGGTATCTTTATTTATGTGTTTTTCAGAGTCAGTAGAAAGGCCTCTTTAGTGTCCTACGTTTTCATAACTGTGACCTTAATTGCCTATCGTCTGTAAGCTGTTAGTGTCTTAACGACCGTTCCACAGGTGCAAGTTCATTAATTGTTTATGGTTCATTGAAGAAGCATGGGGAACAGTGTTTAAACCGTTTACAATGAAGATCTGTGACGTTATTTGGATTCTGACTAATTATCTTTGAAAGACAGGTTCCTGAAAAAGGGACGTTTCATTTTTTGTTGAGATTAGTTATAAGGGCCTCCAACAAGGAACCTTACTTAGTTCAAGGGGAAGTTCACCCAAAAATACTCCTGGGCCCTTTACAACACTTACCTGGCTCTTTGTCAGTATCCCAGACAGTTTTAGGTCCATTGTTTGAGTATTTAGATTTCTGTATTTTTATATCAAAATGCTGATATTCTGAAATGACCTAAATTGCATTAAAAACGGTGTATTCCTTGTTACATAAACAATGATTGTGGTGTTTAATGTAAAAAGTATAAAAACAAAGACCTACTATGTGCACGCGCAAAGGGCTTCCATATAGAATGTAATCCGGTAGATGCTCTTCTTCGTGGTTCTAAAATGTGTGGCCACAGTGTCTCCTCTGTCTACAGTTCCCACTGAACTGGAGGCTGCTACTGTACATTCTGATTCTGTATGGAAAAATGTGGAGGGGATGTCCATCTCTAAAGAGACTTTGAAGCAGTAGAATGTTTTAGTTTTTTCATTCCTAGGGACGTTAGATTCTCCCAAAGAGATCGTAAAGCAAAGGAACCACAAGTAAATTCCATCTGCTGGAAAGTCATGTAAATAAATTTGTTTTTTGATAATTGTTCTGTATGTGTTTGTGGTGTCCACTTGCTTTATGTGGAGCACCAGTTTCAACATTCCTTTTTACCGTATTATACAATGTTGGGAATTGTTCAGATAAAACAAAAATGTTGTGTAGAAAAGACATGCCTCTGATATGTAACAATCGCTTTCTCAATTGTCCTTCCTCGTGAATATTTTGTTACCTCTTTCTCAACGCATTGGAGGAGAAGTTCCAAGGTCCCTCCCTGATCGGGAGTCACATGGGGCGGCACACAATTGGCTCACCGTCGTCCGGGTTTGGCCAGGGTAGGCCATCATTGTAAAATAAGAATGTGTTATTAATTGGCTTGCCTAGTTAAATAAAGGTTAAATAAAAATTGTAATAAATGATAATTACTATTGGTCTTCAAGAGAGGAAATCAGAACGAAAGGAAGTAAATAAAGAGATGGTAGCTAGCTAGGCTTAAGTAAAGTAAGGCGAATGTAATGAACACGAGGGGAGACAGAGAGCTGGTTTCAAGAGGAAGGCGCAGCAGGTGTTTATTGCAAAGGACCGCAGGAGGCAGGTAGCTGGGTCCAGGGGCAGGCACAAGATCATACACAGGTCCAAAAGGGCAACAGTACAGACAGGGGAAAAGGCTAGTAACGTAGTCCTGGAGATCAGGCAATAGGTAGATAACAGGAAATCCCCTAAGCTAAAGTACGGGCAGGGAATAGGCAAACGGCATCATTAGTGAGGCAGGCAAAAACTATTATACACGGGAAGTGTGAATAAACAGGAAAAACCAGAGCTCTGAAAGACGTGTGTCACAAAACAAACAATACCTCACAGTGATGGGGTGCAAATACCTAAACTAAATAGTGTGTGATAATGACATACAGGTGTGTGAACAGGTGATTAGAATTCAGGTGATTGGATCTGGAGAGTGAGCTGCATTCAGGGGATCTAGGTGTTTGAGAGTGTGAGCTGGAAAGTGGGCTGGAAAGAAAAACTTAGTAACGTAAACTCACCCCATTTCGTACAAATGTGCGCAACCGCAACATTCAAACGAGGCTACAAAGAAAACTAATGGGACTGTAGCGACTGTGTTGACGTCAAAATCGGGGGTGTGAACTAGGTTTCTATTCAAGCGTTGATCAGCATGGTAATGGCTCTATAGTATTGGAGAAAAGTTGAAAAAACTGACCCTCCATTACATCTTGACGTGTCATGTCGTAACGTACAGCACGCATCAAGTTAATATTTATGTCTTACAATCTCTCTCCACCAGGTGTAGCACTTCTCCCATCGTTTAAAAACAAGAAATGGACAGTGGCGGGGGTAAGGGGGGATACCTCGTCATTTTTTCGTCATCAATGCATGCGATTATCATTCTCAAAGCTGCTGTTTACTTCTAAGATCACTTTAGCACCGCCCTAAAAACCCGATTCAAATTTGACATTAACCTTCAAATAGGTATGTAAATGACACATTATATAAACTCTTTATCGTGTTTTATTTACATTTTAGAGGCGATAAGGTGATAACTTGGACAGATCGAGTGAAAAAAGCAATTTTCCCACACGACATCTATCCTTCTCACTATCACGCATTAGTTTCGCTTCCCCACATGCCATTTAAAAAAGACCTGACAGACCTGACGGGGCTCATTGCCTGCTTGAATTATGCAGAAACGGGCAGTGTTTAGGTCATGTAATTGATTTTGTTGGAAAGGGGAGAAATTGTGCTTTACAATGGTATTGACATTACAGTTGATCTGGAAGTATTCTGTTTTTGGGACGCTAAAATAAGGGCAATTGTACGGACCAAGGCGATGTATGAGTTTACGTTAACGTAAACTCACTGCTCTGTCTCCTACTCACTGCTCTGTTTATTTAGCTTTGTGATGCAATTCTCTTTTTCATTACAACGTTACTGATAGTAAATAGTATATTATTTCCTACTAGGCATCAGTTTTATGTAGTGCTATTGATTGCATAAAATGACTTGCCCTAGTTAAGGTACATGAGTAGGACACAGCCCTATCCAGAGACAAAAATATAAATATAACAGTATCATATTAGGCTTAGTGCCTTCAAATTAATTTTTAGAAACATGAGTTTGGCTAGAGTCTGTGGCTTCAGGCTCATGCGATGGTGCCTGGAGAGCAGGCCAGCAGCGGCGAATATCTTCTCCGCGCTTGCAGAGCAACTGGGGATGCTAAATACCCTTCAGACCAGTCATGCCAGGCTGGGCATGGTTACTGACTGTGCATAAGTTACCATAAAACAACTCATTCTAATTTAGAAGACTAAATCACATTGTTATCTTTTCAAACCAACCATTCCAGTGTTTTACTTGCTATATTGTATTTACTTCACCACCATGGCCTTTTTTTTGCCTTTACCTCCCTTATCTCACCTCACTTGCTCACATTGTATATAGACTTATTTTTCTACTGTATTATTGGCTGTATGTTTGTTTTACTTTATGTGTTGTATGTGTCGAACTGCTTTGCTTTATCTTGGCCAGGTCGCAATTGTAAATGAGAACTTGTTCTCAACTTGCCTACCTGGTTAAATTAAAGTGAAATAAAATAAAAAGTATTCTTATACTTATTCATCCATCTTATACAACATTCAAAAGTAAACCTGACAGCAGGGAAATGTACACTTAAAGAGATATAGCTATGTGTGTTTCCTGTCCTTCATGAGATCACCAAATGAAACATACTCGACATGACTGTCCCTTAAGTGTCCACAGACCATTCTCAAAAATATAAATATTGTTTAATTCTCCCATTGTGGGGATTAGGAGTTTCTAAAGTGAAGCTCTTTGTTCTCCATAGGCTCTCTCCATCCATACTCCATGGCAGAGAAGAGAGAGAGTTTCTAGCAGGAATGTATGACCATTGTAAAACCTGATGTGGGAGAGAAAGTGAGAGAGGGGGGAGAGCCATGATATACACCCCAAACGGCCCACGCCGTGACAGTCCCCCTCTGGTGGGTTCAATTTTAGGATTATCCTGCAAGTTGCAAACCAACATAAAAATAATGACCATGTGATGTCCAGTTGGTGATCGCCGTTGCAGTCCCCCTCTGGTGGTCGACCCGGGTAGGATTTATGCAAATGGAGCAGGCAGACAAGGGGGAGCAGCAGATGTCCGGATTGGGATTGCCGTTCCGGACTAGTTGTCTGGTCGTCCAGCCTGGTGGATCTGGCAGATGTTAACTTAGGCAGATGTTAACAACGCGCACACACTCATGAAATACATACAGTTGATGTCGGAAGTTTACATACACCTTAGCCAAATACATTTAAACTCAGTTTTTCACAATTCCTGACATTTAATCCTAGTAAAAATTCCCTGTCTTAGGTCAGTTAGGATCACCACTTTATTTTAAGAATGTGAAATGCCAGAATAACTGTTCCTAGGCCATCATTGAAAATAAGAATTGGTTCTTAACTGACTTGCCTAGTTAAATAAAGGTCAAATACATATTTTTTTTATTTTTTAGGCCCATTCCTCCCGACAGAGCTGGTGTAACTGAGTCAGGTTTGTAGGCCTCCTTGCTCGCACACACTTTTTCAGTTCTGACCACAAATTGTCTATAGGATTGAGGTCAGGGCTTTGTGTTGGCCACTCCAATACCTTGACTTTGTTGTCCTTACGTCATTTTTCCACAACTTTGGAAGTATGCTTGGGGTCATTGTCCATTTGAAAGACCCAATTGTGACCACTTCCTGACTGATGTCTTGAGATGTTGCTTCAATATATCCACATAATTGTCCTGCCTCGTGATGCCATCTATTTTGTGAAGTGCACCAGTCCCTCCTGCAGCAAAGCACCCCCCACAACATGATGCTGCCACCCCCATGCTTCACGGTTGGGATGGTGTCTTCGGCTTGCAAGCCTCCTCCAAATATAACGAGGCTTGCAAGCCTCCCCTTTCCCTCCAAACATAACGATGGTCATTATGGCCAAACAGTTCTATTTTTGTTTAATCAGACCAGAGGACATTTCTCCAAAAAGTACGACTTTTGTCCCCATGTGCATTGCAAACCGTAGTCTGGAATTTTTATGGCTGTTTTGGAGCAGTGCCTTCTTTTTATGTACCTGTTTCCTCCAGCATCTTCATAAGGTCCTTTGCTGTTATTCTGGGATTGATTTGCACTTTTTGCACCAAAGTACGTTCATCTCTAGGAGAGAGCGCGTCTCCTTCCTGAGCGGTATGACGGCTGCGTGGTCCCATGGTGTTTATACTTGCATACTATTGTTTGTACAGATGAACGTGGTACCTTCAGTCGTTTGGAAATTGCTCCCAAGGACGAACCAGACTTGTGGAGGTCTACAATTATTTTTCTGAAGTCTTGGCTGATTTCTTTTGATTTTCCCATGATGTCAAGCAAAGAGCCACTGAGTTTGAAGGTAGGCCTTGAAATACATCAACAGGTACACCCCCAATTGACAAATTATGTCAATTAGCCTATCAGAAGCTTCTAAAGCCATGACATCATTTACTGGAATTTTCCAAGCTGTTATATAATTTGTGATACAGTGCATTTTAAGTGAAATAATCTGACTTTAAACAGTTGTTGGAAAAATGACTTGTGTCATGCACAAAGTAGATGTCCTAACCGACTTACCAAAACTATAGTTTGTTAACAAGAAATTTGTGGAGTGGTTGAAAAACAAGTTTTAATGACTCCAACCTAAGTGTATGTAAACTTCCGACTTCAACTGTAATTACATTTCTTCCCAAATGAGCGGCATTGTAGCACTAAGTAATGGTTGTATGGGGAGCTTGTTTATGGCTCTATCACTTCCAAAGTGTCAAAGGAAATTAAACTAAAAGAAATGAAAGCATAAAAATATAGTTATCACACCTTCTAATTGGACTGTATTCTATTTACGTCTGTCACATTCGTTATAAGGATCGGACCAAGGCGCAGTGTGGTATATGTACATTCTATTTTATTTAAAGAATGAACACTGAACAAACGGAACCGTGAAGCTATACAAGTGCTGACAGGCAACTACACAGACAAGATCCCACAAAACATAAAAGGGAAATGGCTGCCTAAATATGATCCCCAATCAGAGACAACGATAAACAGCTGTCTCTGATTGAGAACCATATCAGGCCAACATAGAAATACAACAACCCCTAGACCTACAACAACCCTAGACATACAAAAACCCTAGACAATACAAAAACTAGCATACCCACCCTAATCACACCCGACCTAACCAAAATATAAAGAAAACAGAGATATCTAAGGTCGTCCAAGGTCTTGGCAAAATGACCCTATCATGGCATTGTCTAAATCTAGGGTGTTGATTAGGGCACTATCCTAAGTCGATAACTACATGATAAGTCTACAGCTGTAATGCACAAGCTTTGGGCAGTCTACAGGGATGACCTATGGACCTCTGTGGAGAAACTGGTGAGTACTGTAGCTGTAGAGTCAAAAGGCCTAAGAGTAACCTTTTAAATTTACGAAGGCTGGTATTTTGTTCTGACCCTTCAGTGATCCGAGCATAAATCCTTATTAAATGTTCCGTTGTACATTGGCGTTTGTGCTTACACAAGCGCACATACCAAGGGAAAGAAACCAAGTATCCGGATAGGCTGCAACCTATTCAGAATGAGTCTGATGTCATCAGATCATTTCCAGGTCAATGCCTGTAAGAATTGATGTCGACCTCAAGACATATGTTAAGGGGACCTGTAGTAGTTTTACTACACGTCAATGTGTCTTACACCATTGTAGTGGTGATTGGTATGAAGGAGTCTATTTCATAGCTATGTCCTCCACAGAGGAGCTAACCTCACCACGGAAGTACTGTACTCTATAAGCTCTGAACCAATCGTACGCGGTGTGATCATGGTTCATAACTTCTAATAACATTCCTCCTGAATGGAGGGTTCTATTTATTAGTGGCATGTGTGTTAACCATCAGAAGATTGTTCTGGAGATTCCCTTACACGTGTTGCAACCTGAGTGACTACTAACTCCTCTGTCGCTGTTATCAATAGCAATTAGACTTGTGAGGTCTCTAAACTTACTGATTGTGACTGGACTGACTGTGCTGGCATTGGTACTGGTACTCAAGGGGACCAGTTGTCCTAGTGATTTATTCTGAAATATTATCCTACAGCAACCCATGATTAGAGCATTGTACTAGTTGTATTGTAGTTGAACCTACACATGGCAAGGCATGACTATTTTTGCCATTGTTTTGGAGGTTGAATGTCCACTGGACTTCTTTTAGCACAAGTGTGGTACACCTTGGTAATATCTTAGATGTGTTCTAAGGTTATCTCCGGTTGAAGTCGTGTAATACGCTAGTTGAGATGAACTTCTCTTGCCCTTTGGACACATCCGCAAGCACTGCGGCTGCCTCAGCAGTAAAAGCATTGACGCGCAGAGGGTACATTTTCCACTTTGTGGGGGACTGTGACCCCTTACAATGACACTCATGGCGTCAGTTCAGCACGTGACACGATGACTCCCACTGGTGTAACACTTTGGGATATCACAGACCGATATCCTCGTCTCAGTTTGCAGGTACTGAAGACGTTGCCACACGCAGATGCGGCGGTGGTGACTGACAGACCTCGACAGCCACTGAGCGCTTTAAAGCATAAACACCAGGAGATTTGGTTGAAAGGTTACAGCCCTTCTCGTAACAATGCGGCCACTGACAACTCGTACATAGGGTCCGATCTTTTCGTTTGTACCACGGATACCAACACCAACCGCTGGGGGGGGGGGGGGGGCTCGAGACTACCTGCAACACCGTACGAGGCCTCCAGAGCAGAAAACAAATCTAGTTGTAAACTTCCCCAGGAGAACAGAGAGGAGCGGACAGGCACCTAGACGGAGGGCACCTAGACTCAGGCACCTAAAGTATGTTGATGGCAACATACTTTACAGTTATTTCAACCTCGGTGGTTATTGGATTTGTGGTGGTTATTGGATTTGTGGTTTCGTGGTAGAAACCGTTGTTGTGCGTCATCCTCTCAATGCTCCAATTCCTGATAATGCACCCTCTAACTGGGGTGAGTGCTCCTGGTCAAACTTCAAAACCGACTTGTCAGGGCTCTTAGCGTGGCGAGCTTTTGATGCCTCAAAAGCTGTGCTTGCAAGCTTTCTGAGTTATAAGATAGGCAAGCCAACGTGGGCTGTAGGGCCCAAGTAGGTAATGAAGGTGGGATACATGTTCGACAGAAACATTTGTTTGAATGGTAACAGCTCTTCCATTCCTGTTTCAGTGAGTAGGCCAAAGTAAGCTGAATGAAGCCTTTGATAGTAAGCTTGGGGGTGTTCATTCTGAGCTTGTTTGACAGTGTTAGTCACTGAGATATCGTGTTTGTGAGTTGCAGAACCACTGAATTCTAATTTCAAAGCTGTGGAAAGTTTAGCATAGTCGTTTAGCATTTGTTGTTGTTGTAGAGACGAATGAATCTCGTCACGTGTCTATTCGACATTTGCTTCAACAGGTAAACCCTTATAGAACCTGTAGTGTTCGGATAGCCATCCAATACGTCCTCTATGTCAACTAGGAACGTCTCAAACGTATCGTTTGGCTGTCCTGGAATGAGGTCAAAGGTGGGGAAATTTTTGACGAGTTTGTCAAGGCGTTTCCGCGCCAAGCGGAAACTGGGCCGAAGGCCAAGAGACCAAGAGGAGAAGCCAAGCTTGGGCTTTGTTTGCAAAGATGAGCATATTGCTCAGTGCCAAATGGCCAAGAGGAGAAGACTGAGGGACACATGAGGGAGGCAAAGTCTGAAACCTTCTATCGTCTTCACTCCTTTGAGTGCCGGGCTCCGGTTGCTTGGTTGGGTCGTCACGCTGTAGCATGTGAGCGTTCTCGAATTACACCAGATTATACCTACGGGTGCTATTCTGCTCCATTGCAGAGTCCACTTGAGCACTTAGACTACAGATTTTTAAATATTTTTTATTTAATTTTTACCCCCTTTTTCTCCCTAATTTCTTGGTGTCCAATTGCTGTAGTAGCTACTATCTTGTCTCATCGCTACAACTCCCGTACGGGCTCGGGAGAGACGAAGGTTGAAAGTCATGCGTCCTCCGATACACAACCCAACCTAGCCGCACTGCTTCTTAACACAGCGCGCATCCAACCCGGAAGCCAGCCGCACCAATGTGTCGGAGGAAACACCGTGCACCTGGCAACCTTGGTTAGCCGCATTGCGCCCGGCCCGCCACAGGAGTCGCTGGTGCGCGATGAGACAAGGACATCCCTACCGACCAAGCCCTCCCTAACCCGGACGACGCTAGGCCAATTGTGTGTCGCCCCATGGACCTCCCGGTCGCGGCCGGTTACGACAGAGGCTTGGCGCGAACCCAGAGTCTGATGGCGCCCTTAACCACTGCACCACCCGGGAGGCCCCTAGACTACTGATTTTGGACACGTGAGTGTCGTACTTGCTACTGTCGGTCTCATACTTATCTGTCATGGTTTGCAGATAGAGGTCGTGAGTATGAGAGATTCAGTGATGAGATTTCCTCCGCTTGCTTAGAAATCAATATTTCCATCTGCCTCACCTGAGCTCTCTCATCATTCATTTGGTCAGCGACTTCAATGAGTTCTACTGACCTGTCATCCAACTTAGTCATTGTGTAAACTTTAATTAACCTGAAAGTGTTGCTTCATCTAGATTAATATGGAAAAGTTTAAAATGTCTCATTTACTTGGAAGAACCTGAAAAGGTATGTTCGACAATTTAATTTATGAAATTGAATGAGACGATTACATCCAATCAATTGAGATTGGCTGGATTATCATAAGTGTAAACAGGAGTTCAAAGTTTAGGGTACATTCACCACTAGGGTCACTTATCCCTAAGGCCAAAGCCACATGGGATTCTCGCGAAGGCGGGACTTCCTTCAGTACTGGGTAGTACTAGAATTTTACTTATTAGTTAGTATTATGTCTCATACTGTGGTACGCTATTAACCCATTTAACACATGGTGATGTCACTATGGGAACCCGAAACTCCCGCCCATGCAAACCTGCTAATTAGAAAATCATGTGTAGATTGTATTTTCAACCAGCAATGATCAGAAATCAAATCAAATCCAATTTTATTTGTCACATACACATGGTTAGCAGATGTTAATGCAAGTGTAGCGAAATGCTTGTGCTTCTAGTTCCGACAATGCAGTAATAACCAACGAGTAATCTAACCTAACAATTCCACAACTACTACCTTATGCACACAAGTGTAAAGGGATAAAGAATATGTACATAAAGATATATGAATGAGTGATGGTACAGAACGGAATAGGCACGATGCAGTAGATGGTATCGAGTACAGTATATACATATGAGATGAGTAATGTAGGGTATGTAAACATTATATTAAGTGGCATTTTAAAGTGGCTAGTGATACATTTTTTACATCAATTTCCATCAGTTTCTATGATTAAAGTGAGCTGGAGTTGAGTCAGTATGTTGGCAGCAGCCACTCAATGTTAGTGGTGGCTGTTTAACAGTCTGATGGCCTTGAGATATAAGCTGTTTTTCAGTCTCTTGTTCCCTGCTTTGATGCACCTGTACTGACCCCGCCTTCTGGATGATAGCGGGGTGAACAGGCAGTGGCGCGGGTGGTTGTTGTCCTTGATGATCTTTATGGCCTTCCTGTGACATCGGGTGGTGTAGGTGTCCTGGAGGGCAGGTAGTTTGACCCCAGTGATGCGTTGTGCAGACCTCACTACCCTCTGGAGAGCCTTACGGTTGTGGGTGGAGCAGTTGCCGTAACAGGCGGTGATACAGCCCGACAGGATGCTCTCGATTGTGCATCTGTAGAAGTTTGTGAGTGCTTTTGGTGACAAGCCACATTTCTTCAGCCTCCTGAGGTTGAAATCGCGCTGCTGTTGCCTTCTTCACCACGCTGTCTGTGTGGGTGGACCAATTCAGTTTGTCCGTGATGTGTACGCCGAGGAACTTAAAACTTACTACCCTCTCCACTACTGTCCCGTCGATGTGGATAGGGGGGTACTCCCTCTGCTGTTTCCTGAAGTCCACAATCATCTCTTTTGTTTTGTTGACGTTGAGTGTGGTTATTTTCCTGACACCACACTCCGAGGGCCCTCACCTCCTCCCTGTAGGCCGTCTCGTCGTTGTTGGTAATCAAGCCTACCACTGTAGTGTCGTCTGCAAACTTGATGATTGAGTTGGAGGCGTGCATGGCCATGCAGTCGTGGGTGAACAGGGAGTACAGGAGAGGGCTCAGAACACACCCTTGTGGGGCCCCATTGTTGAGGATCAGCGGGGTGGAGATGTTGTTACCTACCCTCACTACCTGGGGATGGACCGTCAGGAAGTCCAGTACCCAGTTGCACAGGGCGGGGTCGAGACCCAGGGATGACGAGTTTGGAGGGTACTATGGTGTTAAATGCTGAGCTGTAGTCGATGAACAGCATTCTCACATAGGTATTCCTCTTGTCCAGATGGGTTAGGGCAGTGTGCAGTGTGGTTGCGATTGCGTCGTCTGTGGATCTATTTGGGCGGTAAGCAAATTGGAGTGGGTCTAGGGTGTCAGGTAGGGTGGAGGTGATATGGTCCTTGACTAGTCTCTCAAAGCACTTCATGATGGCGGAAGTGAGTGCTACGGGGCGGTAGTCGTTTAGCTCAGTTACCTTAGCTTTCTTGGGAACAGGAACAATGGTGGCCCTCTTGAAGCATGTGGGAACAGCAGACTGGGATAGGGATTGATTGAATATGTCCGTAAACACACCAGCCAGCTGGTCTGCGCATGCTCTGAGGACGCGGCTGGAAATAACAGTGATCACATTTTCTCACAATTTTACAGTGTTAGTTTCATCGGCTGTACAATGTGATAGAAAATACAGGAAAAACAATGTTGACTGCACTGTTTGCTGTCAAAAATGTTCAAGACTATTTATCCGTCTGGTGGGTATTACCAGTGTAAATAAACCTAATGTTTGAGCAGACTAAGCATAGCTTTAACTATTTGAGAATTACCAATTCCGTTGATATTGATAGTAGGTATTTCCTCGTTTACAAGAGAGAATCTACTGTGGCAATTTACTCGACACATTTTTATTAATGTAAAGCTTGTGTTGGTTGACTTACTTTTCATTTCCAATGTATTTAATACATGAATAAAAACTTAATACAGACTTAGTACAGTATGATCATTTCTTATCAAAAGGGAAAAAGTAAGTATTCCTGAACTGTCTACATCTAACATTGGTAACTTAATCAAGTCAATCATGACTTAATTAATATAATCTATGTTTTCATTCAAATATAGTCTAATCAAGGAATGTCAAATTACAGCATGGTGATGTCACCATGGAAAGACCAAAACTATATCCCACCACAGAAGTTTCAGGTGGTTTTATCAAACTCTTACACTGAAAGGACATTATCCTAATTTTCACTATTTCACAGTATTATTCCAACCTCATGGTGTGGAAATATATATTAAACCCCATTTTTGGCTGCAGTTGACCTTTAAATGATTTGACTGGATACAGAGGAACATAGACATTTTGTTTTAGATAAGACATCAATGTATAATTTCAAACATTTTATATAACAGGGTGTTATCCGCAGAGGTGAATGATCCAGTGTCTACAACTGCTCCACCATCTGCAACAGCTCGACAACCTGGGTTAGATCGCCCTTAATATTGTTATCTAAGACATGGTACCTGTGAGAACACTTCGCCAGCAGCCCACGGAGAGGCTCTCCAGTCTTCTCAATGTGCTCCTCAATGGTTCTGCCTCTTAACTCATCACCATAGGTGAAAAGCACCATGGTGCTTCTCCATACCCCCTCACCCAAAACACTCAGGTATTTCTCCACAGCACACCTATCTTTCTCTGTGAAGGAGTCAACAGGTATGGCCAAGAGGAATGTACACACTACCCCATAGGGGCACAGGGATGCACTGCCTCTCATCTCCAGTCTGACCTGCTTCGGGTTGGACAGACCGTAGAGACTCCAACCGGGAGTGTCCACCACCGCGACTGTCCTCCCTCCCACCTCTCCCTGTCCCACCACACAATGGACTGTTCTTTTGCCACTACCAAACTCTCTTCTGCCAAGAATGGTATTTCCTGCTGAACTCTTCCCAGAACATCTTCTTCCCAGCAGCACAAGGCCAAACGCAGCTGGCCTACATTTAGATGTCTCTGTCAGAAAAATAAACAAAAACATCTGAATACAGCCTGTGCAGTTATACAATGCTACTAAGTAGCCCAATGTTCTCTATTTGCAATGGTATTCTTTAACCTTTGCCACAAACATGCAAGTTTACACCCCAGCTCATCATTGAGCCTTGTGAGAGCAGAGCACTTACCTATGGGTACCACTGCTGTGACCCGCTGGTTCTGCCTTGTCCTCATGTCCTGCATGACAAGCATTTCTATGTCCTCTCCCTGCTGTTTCCCTCCTCCCATCCTCAAGCTCTCTCTCACCTGGGTGTACAACCTCTCCTGTATTTCCCTTGGACGCCTATTTATCTCAACCATCCTATCAATCTTCTCCAACAGCAATTGGACCTGAACCTGTTTGTCCCTGGCGTGGCTGTCCAGAACATGGAACTTGTTCCCACACCTCTCCACAAGCCACAGGAGACTCTTGCCCTTCCCTCGGATGTGTTCCTCAGCAGAGGTTCCTCTTGGTATCTCAGCTCCGTGGGTGAGGAGCACTATAGCTCGCTGCCAGATAGGGGCCTGGATCTGCCTCAGGTGCTCCTCCATGGCCCTCCATTCTCCCTGACTGAAGTCCCCTATGGCAGAGACCACCAGGAGGATGGCATGGGGCCCCAGGGAACAGAGGGACAGGGCTCGCCCCAGCTCCTGTGCCACACTGCCAGGGGTGCTTCTCCCGACGTACCATCCAGGAGTGTCCACCACAGTCACCTGTCTTCCTGCAACAGTGCCCTTCCTCTTGGAGCTGTGAGTTGTCATTATCCCTGTGTCAAATTCCCTCTTTCCCAAGATGGTGTTCCCCACTGAGCTCTTTCCACTCAGTCTCTCTCCAAGTAAAAGCAGGATCCGCTTTGAAAGAAATGGGTCTTGACCTAATATGGAGTTAAAGAGTTAAACACACCTCAAACGTATTTTATATCTATTCAATGCTTTCATTTCATTGAGTAACAACACATGATCTTATTAAGAAATAAGGCCCGAGGAGGTGTGGTATATTGTTAGGTCCTGACCTTAGTTCCTTTTTTATGTCTCTGTTTTAGTTTGGTCAGGACGTGAGTTGGGATGGGCATTCTATGTTTGTATTCTATGTTTTGTATTTCTGGTTTTGGCCTGGTATGGTTCCCAATCAGAGGCAACTGTCAATCGTTGTCTCTGATTGAGAACCATACTTAGGCAGCCTGTTTTCCCACTATGGGTTGTGGGTAGTTGTATTCGGTCTCTGTATTAGTTACCAGATAGAACTGTTTCGGTTGTTCTTTTTGTTTACTTTGAATTGTGGTGTTCAGTTCAGTGTAATAAAATGACGAACACTTACCATGCTGCATATTGGTCCGATCCTTCCTACTCCTCCTCAGAAGAGGAGGAAAACCTTTACATATATGGCCAATATACCACAGCTAAAGGCTGTTCTTGGACACAGGCCTTAGCCGTGGTTTATTGGCCAAATATCACAAACCCCCGAGGTGCCTTATTGCTATTAGAAACTGGTTACCAACGTAATTAGAGCAGTAAAAATAAACGTTTTGTCATCCCCTTGGTATACGGTCTGATATACCACGGCTGTCATCCAATCAGCATTCAGGGCTTGAACCACCCAGTTTATAATTATAGCTAATGCATGTGTGGCACTATTAATGATACCAGAACAGAATAACAGTCCAAAGACTTACCAAGAGGGGTTGAACTGTGAGCTGCCATTTGAAGGTGCCACTCTTTGTTATGATTGAGAAGTGCAGTAGATTGCGACAGCCAAGTCCATGCTCCTGTGACTTACGTTCCGGCGATAACACATCTCTTCTCTTCCCTAGCCTGCTACATTGTGAAGAAGGTACCTCCCATTTGCTTCAAAAGTACCCATTGATTAGTATAACAAACCCTCTCTATGATAAGTGGTATCGTAGACTAGTCATGCCCAAGGCATTCATAACAGTTCCAAATTACACTTTACAGTTCTTCAGAAGTCGTTCTAGTTAATATGCAACCAACCAGGCGTGTCATACGTGTGTTGATTCAAACACCTGCTCTTTCCGTGACATAGACTGACCAGGTGAATCCAGGTGAAAGCCATGATCCCTTATTTATGTCGAATGATGAATTGAGGCTGTTCTGGGCGGGGGGCTGCCGGGGTGTACTCAGTATGTTTACTGATATACTGTAGACTCAAAGCAAACAAGAGGTGAAAATGTACTTGCCATTATGTCTTTAAGAATGACTCCTCCCAGTATTCTCTGTTGAGTGATGTCATCCATTGTAACCAGGGGGCAAAGTGAGCAGTACTATTCCTGGGTGTTGTACTTACACGGCATCAGCCCTCGGCAGGACAGTGACATCCATAGGCTACAGAAATAGGTCTCAGCTAAGGGAACAACACCTCAGTCCAGGAGGCAAGTCTGGGATTCCCATAAACAAAGTGTTGAATGGCTGGGGGGGTGGGAGTCTCAATACAGGGAAATCATTTTAGAATACTTGCCAATCAAGTGGACATACAGCATTGGATGAGCTTGGTGGTTTGTTACTAACGCGATCATTTAGCAGACCCTTTTATCCAGAGCAACAGAACTGTTAACCTCGTCCCCGGGCTAATTGTGTATAGCAGCTGAAAGGGGAAGTTAAGCGGTATCTTTGTTTACAAGCAATGGGAGGAAGTGTTTGGTGAATGAGATTACAGCACGGTCAAAATTGAAAGTGATACACATTCAGTATGTTAACCAAGCAGGAATTTAAACCATAGACCTGGTGTTGTTGGCACTATGCTCTAACCCATAAACCATTGCAACCACGGTCTTCGACCATTTAAAGCCACAACACGGGGTGCCTATATGATGTAGATGATGGTAATCAAATATATATGTGAAGATCTGTTTGCTCAACTAGCCGCCCAAATAAAAAGCAAGTTGTTTTATAACGTGAATATTTTTAAAATATGTACACAAGCATCCAGGCTATGTAAGGGCTATGTGCCTTGGCAGCACAATGTTAGACTCGTGTCTGTAATGAAAAAATATAAAACCCATAACTGACTGAACATAAACACAACACAAAATACGAAACTAAAAGCCACAGTTTTTTTTAAAATTAATTTATATATATATATATATATATATATAATAAATTCATGTGTTTTGACTGCCACTGTTAAAAAAGTACGACTCGTATCACATGTAAGTCACCTGTAAGCATAATTAAGAGTCTTTCTCATTCACCTGTTAAATGAACTGAAAACACTAACGGGTCTTTTCAGCACCACTGTAATAGTACATTCTCTATATTGCATCAGAATATAAAAATATACAGATATGTTTTTTTGTTGTTGTGTGAAAACATTCTTCCCGTGTTGTTCAGTGGCATGACAATTGAGGATGAACAAATCCATACGGACAAGATTGGGATCAATAGTGTGACTTCCTACGGGATCGTCCTTTCATTCACAGCACTTTAAAACATCAGTCGCAGCCACACTGAAGAAAATAACACAAGGTACAGGGCATCCTCTGAACACGTAGCACTCTCAAGAGGACAACCTGCCCCCCACCTTCAGAGAGGAAGATGCAGGACAAGGAGAGAGACAGAGAGAGAGCAGCAGTGAGAGGACAGAGTAGTACTGTACACAGCTGAACAGAGAAACTGGGATGAGACATTGCAGTGTGTCGGCAGGAGGGGGCACTCAGGTTTGTGTGAGCGGTGTGGTAAGAAGACTTTCTGACGGCTCCATATTGTTCTACTCCAACCTGTCAGCAGGGGGCGCTGCCGCAGTAACACAGTTCAGTTAATCTTCCCCCGTGATGATGGTGGTAATACCAATACAAAAATCAACAAGAAAATCCAAAAACAAAAATTTAAACAATGTCTTTTAATATTGAGGCGATCTCGAACAAGAAGAGAAGAAGGTGCGGTCGGGGCGAGAGTTTGGTTTGTTGCAGTGCATTGAGAGGGACTTCGGAGACGATTGGTTTTTATTGCCTGGTGATGCTCCCCTATCTTAACCTAACACACATACTCTCTGAGACACACACACACGCACCACACAAGCACAGGCCGACTCCTCCGACCACCCTGCTCTCCAAGAGCAGAGAGAAAAGAGAGTGAGGAGGGCTGGGTTGAACGGCAACTGCAAAGATGACAGATTCCTGTAGTGTTTCCATAGTCTGAGGGTGGACGTCCAGCAGTAGAAGTAGCCTCTCTCTGTTGTGGATGGAGTTGGGGAGGGGGGAGTAGTAGCCTCTTTCTGTTGTGGATGGAGTTGGGGAGGGGGAGTAGTAGCCTCTCTCTGTTGTGGATGGAGTTGGGGAGGGGAGTAGTAGCCTCTCTCTGTTGTGGATGGAGTTGGGGAGGGGGAGTAGTAGCCTCTCTCTGTTGTGGATGGAGTTGGGGAGGGGAGTAGTAACCTCTCTCTGTTGTGGATGGAGTTGGGGAGGGGAGTAGTAGCCTCTCTCTGTTGTGGATGGAGTTGGGGAGGAGGGAGTAGTAGCCTCTCTCTGTTGTGGATGGAGTTGGGGTGGGGGAGTAGTAACCTCTCTCTGTTGTGGATGGAGTTGGGGAGGGGGAGTAGTAACCTCTCTCTGTTGTGGATGGAGTTGGGGAGGGGGGAGTAGTAGCCTCTTGTGGATGTGATTAGTCCTAAAGGGCCTGGCTTTGCCCTCCTCCTCCTCCTCCCGCCCGCAGTGCCCTCCACCTCCTCCTCCTCCCGCCCACCGCCCGCAGTGCCCTCCACCTCCTCCTCCTCCCTCCCGCAGTGCCCTCCACCTCCTCCTCCGGGAGGCCCTCACATCCGCGAGGAGGAGGCCAGCTCGTAGAACAGCACGTAGGCGTCACTGCTGCGCACTTGGCTGGAGGACATTGGCGATACTCTGTGAGGGGAGAGAGGAAGAGGGGATGCATGTGAATGAGCTGTAATGTTGTTGACAGTCCTAACAGTGCAACGAATTGACAATATCATTGGAGAAATGCAATTATGTTGAACTGGGAACAGCCATATTGAGGCTCCCTTCCACTATTATGTCACAAAACCATGAAAATGGATGGTGTATTCAGACGGTTGTTTTCTAACAAAAGGTACTCGTTTTATGGGCAGAGAGTTTTTAGAGTAACCTTGCGTGGGTACTATCATACTGTGCATTAAGCATAGAGAAGGTTAAAGGAGGAAAGGGAGAGAAAAAACAGGAGAGAGAGAACTGCATAATGAATGAGAGCGGAGGAGCAGGGAAAGAAGACACAGGTAGCTGCTGGGAGAGAGAGAGAGAAGCAGATAGGCTCTCACGAGGCAATGAGTGGGAGAGAGGTGAGAGAGCGAGGAGAAGAGAGGGGGAGGCGGAGAGAGGGAGGAGGTAGGCTACTGCACACTTGACAGAATTTAGGGGAGGTACTGTTATTAAGAAAGCAAGTAGCTCTGGGTGAATGGTATGTAGCCAGCAAGCAGGACAGACCGACAGACGGACGGACACAGGCTCTTCATGTCCTCTCCCTGACAGTCTCTGCTCTAGCACTCAACATGAGGCCCAGCAGATCATTTGTTACACAGAGGTCCTACACTGTGGTGGTCCATTCTAAACAGCATCCTATTTCCTACTGTATAAAGTGGTGCACTACTGTTGACCAGACTAGTGATAAAAGTAGTGCACTATAAAGGGAACAGGGTGCCATTTCAGACGTATGCAGTGAGGTGGAAGAGTGCTCGAATGTTCTAAACAGGAGAATTTCCAGTGTTCTAAGATTTCCAGTCGATTCAACGCAAATGAGCTCAGTTCTGAGCAGTATGGTTTGCTAGCAGAGCCTTGTGGGTAGTGTAGTGTCATAAAGGGAGAGGGAAAGACATACCTGGAGTCATTGAACGTGTACCATTCTCCCGAGGTGGGGTTGCGACAGTACGCTGTGTAGTGGCCACCCATGGTCGTGCCTGAGTGATTGGACACTGCATACAGGTTATAAACTGCATTTACTGTGAGGGGGAAAGGGACAGGGGACAGAGAGGAATCAGTAGAACGCCACTGTGGTACCTCGACGGACGATTCTACCCGACAGACGATGGTACTCACTGCTGTTTTCCGAGGCAAACTCCCTGAGGTCCAGTTTCTCCATGGGGAAGTTGACAAATGTGGACAGTTTGCTGGTTCTCCGCGCTTCAGAGAAGCGTTTCAGATCTGGACACATAGGTGGGTAAAGGACAAAACAGTGCAGGGAGGAAGTGTCTGTAAATACACAGAGACGGGGGCTTCATATGGAACCTTGGGTGGGTTTCACATGAAGGTTGACAGACATACATTAACACATAGGCAAGCCTCTATAGTAACAGAGAGCACTTCTAGGCTGGTCCCAGGTCTGTGTGTTTTAGTTGAACCATAACCAACTCCTCGGACTACAATTGTCTCATGCATGACGTGTTGGCATAAGCACATTATATACAGATCTGGGACCAGGCGTCAGCCAACTCCTCTCTCCTATATAACATCTAATGGGATAGAGTACTATCAGACCAACGGAGCCCACAAATATGAGCGGCTTGAGAAAGGATACGAAGCACTAAGATCTTGGGGAATTTCTGTACAGTGAACTTCTTTGTGCATCGTCTTCTGGCTTTACACCTGTAGCACGTTGGTTTTTCATCTCCGTCGAGCACATCCTCTTTGGTGAAGAGACTCACGCAGTCCATCAGACTCACTTCTCCGTAGCCCTTCTTGACACATAGACACAGGTCACATTTAGGTGACATAAAAACGCTGGGACTGCATGTGGGTCTGGTGAACGGTGAATGTGCAACACTGTGGGGAAGAAACTGGTGTGCATTGTCGACACTGACCTTGGCGATGGGTAGCGAGAGATCCCAGAAGGGGTCAAAGACAGTGGAGCAGTAGCCACATGTGGTGCATGTCAACGAGCTCTTCAGCTGACCCACAAACAGGTCTGTGGAGGGCAGGGCAAAAAGGGACCATTACTACCCCCTCACACACTCAGACACAGACAGACACACATGCATGCACGGCAGATTGATGTTGCTTGCCATGAATCTTGCCCTGGAGGCAAAACTGAGCAATTTCCACTAGATGGGCCAGCTGCAAAGTCAAAATTGCCTAGTTATATCATAAAAATGTATGATAACAAAAAGTAGCTTTTTGGTCTTCATTTAAGGTTAGGCATCAAGGTTAGTGATGTGGTTAAGATTAAGGTTCAAAAAACAGATTCATTTGACTTTGTGGCAGTGCCAGCTAGTGACTACTCTGCAGAGCTGCCCCCAGGGAAAGATTCATGACAATAAATGCCAACCTGCGCACACACGCACTACATCAACAGACTACACATGACCAGGAAACACAATTTATTAACAGCACAGAAGCGTTACTCAACCCCTGTGGGTGTTAATGCGTGCCCTTACCCACTACTTTGCTGTCCTCTCTCTCCAGGTACTTGCTCCACATTCTATCCCCTTTCTCTCGGTCACTGTGGGAGGGACGACCGGACAGGAGAGGGTGTGTCAGTATTCATGCTCACTGCTCCCACGCCCTCCCCTGGTGTAAACCCACGAGGCGTCACGCCTCCACACCCACTGAGCGTACTAATAATATGGGACATGCTGCAGCCCTGGCTTTGTCCTACTCTCCCAGTTAACATTCTCTTGACCGTAGTCCCACGGTCGTTCACGGAGAGAGAAAGAGCAGGAGACACTCACGGCAGGTGGTCAAAGTCCTCCGAGCTGCCCCGCGGCCGCACCGTGACCCGGTTTACCTCGTTGTGCAGCCCGTCCAGCAGGAAGCGCAGGAACTCCTGGGCGTCCTGTTGGCTGGAGGGATGGACACAGACAGACAAAACACTTTTTTTTTTACACATTGGAAAATCATCTACAATACCATTACTGATACAAAAGGTATTGGATTCGGAGTGCCTCTGAAATGGCAACCTATTCCCTACAGATGTAGGATCTTAGGAAATGTCAAACTTTCATGCATTTGAAGTTTTAAAAACGCTTCTGAAGTTTGTCATTTCCACTTTGAAATTTCTGACTTGATTTTCCCTTACGAAAAATGTATCAAGCTCTACAAAAATGTCTGTTAATTATAATCCACACAATAATTCACATTACCTGTTGCGGCAGAATTATTCTCCTGCTGTAGCAAACTGGCTCAAATTAAGATCCTACATCTGTATAAAGTGCACACATGTTACACCATAGGGCTCTGCTGTTGTCAAAAGTAGTGCACTATATAGGGAATAGGGTGCCATAGGGCTCTGGTCAAAAGTAGTGCACTACATGGGGAATAGGGTGCCATTTCACAGGTAGCCTTGGTGAATAGCTAGTTGAGGAACAACACATACTTGTATCCCACAAATCGGGGGGCGTATCTCTGGATCTGAGTTTTGAACTCTGAGGGGCCGACCGCCTCGCTGCTCGAGGACGTCCACATGGTCTGGAGGAGCTTGGCAAATTCTAGAAGCACAACCAGGAAGATAGATCAGATTCCCTCAGAATAGGGGTAGACATTGTAAAATGGGGGACTGGCTAGTAAATACTATGTTCAGCATTCACTGACAGCAGGGGACTTAGGGCTAGCTGTCTCACCCTCCATGAGGGCCCCAGTGTTGGTGCGGCTGTTTTTGTTAAGGTCGCGTCGGTGGGAGTTGTGCAGACAGTAGTCCCGGAGGTTGTGCGTGTTGCTGAGACACTGCAGGATGGAGTTCATGAAGCACTGTAGAGACACACACACACACAGTCTTTAGAAGAGGGTTAAACACACACACTACCATGCTGTTTGTGGTGCAGAAAGTTACAGCTTCAATATCGAGATTGTTGAGAAATATATATATATTTTTAAATTCCTGCATACACAATAATTTGACAATTACGCAGAGACAAATGTGCAGAGGTGAAATCGTGTCTGCTGAAGTTATTTTTAGATATTTGTTTGTTACATACATGCATGCATGCATGGAGTGGCAGGTAGCCTAGTGGTTAGAGCGTTGGGACAGTAACCGCAAGGTTGCTAGATCGAATCCCCGAGCTGACAAGGTAAAAATCTGTCACTCTGCCCCTGAACAAGGCAGTTAACCCACTAGGCCGTCATTGTAAAAAAGAATTTGTTCTTAACTGACTTGCCTAGTTAAATGAACAATTAACATCACATGCTAGCATGGGGAAAAGAAGGAACAGCGGGCTGAGTGAATGAAAGGTAGCAGGGATAGAGAGGGTGAGAGACAGTCAAGTCCCCCAGTCGGTACAGAGTGCAGCAGAAACACTCTGATAAGGTTACTGTGCAAGTAGACAGTTTATTTTGGGACCCATCCTTCTCCCTGTTGCCTGGCAAATGCCCCCCTCCCCTGTCCCCTCCCCTCCTGTTTGTAGAGCCATGAGATGGCATGGCAAATGCCCCCCTCCCCTGTCCCCTCCCCTCCTGTTTGTAGAGCCATGAGATGGCATGGCAAATCTCAGCTAATGGAAATAGACTAGCTAAGGGAAAGTGTTTGTGATATCAAAACACAGCCCTTAAGCCGATGGCAGAGGATAGGACATGTGGATTACACTACTTTTTCGGTACACTGACAATATTCCACATTTATTACACAACACACATGAATAGAGGCCTAAATATAGTATAAATATGTGTGTGTGTGTGTGTGCACACCCAGGCCACTACTTACGGTATTTCCCAGGTTCCGTAGGCCCACCAGGCCCTGGGTGCTCTTGGAGTTCTGGGGAGGAGAAGAACACGACAAGGAAAACCATTTACGACAAAAGCACGTGAGAGAATGTGATCTCTAAATGGCCCTATGGTGGAAGGACGTGTGCGATAAACATGGGGGGGGCCATGCTCGGAAAACGGGGGCCGTTCTACTGTAGGTTAGGCGACTAGAAACGCTGTAAGATGTAAAGATGGACATGTTCTTTGTCGAACATTAGCCTGTTCCTGTTTCAATACAGGGGGAATCACGCCGTACGCACCACCTCAGATGTGCAGCGTTCCCGACACAACTGAAAAATCTTTAAAAAGGCTTTAAAAGTGGATAACGGTCTACGAATGTAGAATAAAGGGCTTTGTAGAAAAGAACATGACTGACGACACTGCAGTTTAATTATATAAAGTTCAGTTGTTTTATAATTGAGTAGTAATGGAAATAATGACCAAAGCACCAATATGACTGTGGACAAAACTTTACATTAAGTACATATCTCTTTAATATGGAATGCAATGTGTTGTGCCTTAAGGCCTCTGTAGAAATGCTACAATCAATTATTTATGCCTCGTACTTTGAACATAAGTGAACACAAGGCCCCATCACAATGATACAGGCCCCACATTTAGACCGGGAGGAAGGGAGACTGGGATAGGTAGAGTACAGTTCACGCAGAGTCAGACAGGTCAAAAACCTGACACAATTATGCTTTTATGGGTTGATGTAGAGCACAGCGCTGCTGGGGCACAGGAGACGGAACCCAATCCAGCTTCCAGTGGACCTCAATATAACACTGAAGTGACCCTAACTGAAGCTCTCCAGCAACCCTCAACTGCATGTTCTGTTCCAGGCTGTCTCATATAGCCTCCCTCCCTAGTCTCTCCCCATGAGCGTAGGAGTGACCAATCACCACAGGACACACAGTGAAAAACAGACACACACCCATGTGCTCCTGGTGTCTGGGAGTTCAACCAGACAGTGTGTTCCAGTTATGAGAACACAAACTTGGGACGGGCTGTAGCGTTTTACTATTACATAAAAAACCCAACGCCATCTGTGCCCCTTTCCCAACAGGATAGAAAAACCCATCCAACAGTTTAATTAACTCAGGATTATCTAAATCCTTCTTTCTCAATTCCAACGTAAAATAAAGTGATTTATTAGTCCGCGACCACATGAACAAAACATTTCCTGTTGTCAGTTATTGGCATACAGTCAGTTCCTTGTAGTGGGTTGGTTCCTACTGTCCGAGACAATATATCTCATTTTCCCCCTCGTGTTCACTTCCCTTCATTTGAAAGGAATTGACTGGTATGATTCCTTTTGTAGCCAACACAAATCCAATGCTTTTACATTTGTGGCAAGTAGTGTGCGAGTGTAGGCTACACTTCAGGAGGAAGGGCAGATTATTAGGTCACTGCAAGGCAAGGATCATACTGGATAATGCTCACAACAAACTCACACCGCTTTTCACCTCCAGAAGAGTTTTCCAGAATGAGCCCCATGACGTCACCATGTGCCGTACATTGCTGAGTAATATCATCAGAGCCCAAAATAGCACCTTTCCTTCAGAACTGGCTGCCGCGTTCCCATTGGCTGGTTGCTGTCAGAGCAGTGTGACTGTCACTGCAGAAGTCATCCTGACAGCCTCTCTCCCAGAGAACGCTATTTTTACATGAACAAGCTATAGAGGACAATATGACAAACGCACTTGGTCACACTCACAACATCTGGCAAGAGCTTTAGTGTGACTTACTGATGAACTGACTGACCGACCAGTGTTCTTCTTTGGACTAGCAACAGATGAATCCGTGTCCCCCATTATGAAAATGTCTTATTCATTAACCTTTTGAGGATAAACTTAGTTATAGAACTCTTAGTCTTCACAGTGGTGTGACAAGCCCCGGCATATGCAAGAAGCCCACTGCTGTTAATCATCATAGCAGTGCACTAATCACCTTGTGATCGGAAAAAGGTTGCCGGTTCAAACCCCCCGAGCTGCCTGCAGTGAAATTTGCAGAACAGGCAGCGTTACCGGCTTCAATATCCCTGTATACTGCCCCTGTGCTGCTCCCAGACTGCGTTGTGTGACAGCAACAAATGAAGAATATCTGTGCAAAAGGACCAATATTGTAGTCTCTGTCTGAATGCTAGCCGTGCAGGTCCCATGCTGTCTTGCCAACTCCTATTGTCATGCCAGAACACTTCTAGGACCAGGCTATGTGGAGCGTTAAAACATGCCCAGGCACATCCATTACTCCAATCCATGATGGAGGCCATTCGGTAGTAGGCCGTGTTTGGTTCAAACTGTAGCTACAGTAGTCCAATCTCTCATCTACAGTCATTAGATCCTCATCTACAGTATGATCCTTGCCTCTACAGATACAAACATGGGCCTGGTTTTCACGTAACACAGAGACTGATTAATGAATTGCCTTGCACTCGGAATGTATTTACACATAACACGATTACTGCCACCACACTATCAATCCGAGACATTTGATTTAAATGTTATCTGTTGTTTTGCTGTTTTGGGTTCCATGGCCATCACTGACATCGATACTGAGCTGAACTATCTCATGATGGAACAGGTACAAGTTGAGCCCTGAATGGGTTGAGTAGGCCTGGCCTGCCTGACACGGTTCCACCTTGCTCCATGGAATTACACTATAATCATTAGCTGGCAGCGGGGTTGTGTTGTGTTGATGGCTGCTGGAGATGGAGAACAGCATGTTCTTACCTCCCTGTGCCTGGCCCCTGCTGGGGGACAACAACAACAACCCACCAACTGTCTTCACATGGCGTGACTGACCAGTCATGGATGGACATGGGCCAGCTTAAATCAATTGATATTTACATCCACTTGTCTCTCAAGACTATTCAAGACCAAGATAATGCACTGAAACAATAGCAACACATTCCCAAAACAGCTTATAGAAAAGCCTCACAAGACCTAATATGAGCCATAGATAAAACATTTGAGGGACAAGCGAGAAGAAGAAAGAGAAAAAAAAACACTCTTCATTGTGATAGCCAGATACTAGCGTCTGCCACAGGCTTTTGCCTCATGAGAGCGAAGCCTGGGAGCCAAAGATAGAGTAGCCAGGCGCTTTCAGTCATGCCGCTCCTTCTATTGCGTTTGTTTCCCTGAAACGTTCAATACACTCCCTCTAGGAGGAACCCCGGTTATTGAAGACGATCAATGAAGTGTCAACGTTGAAGGTTGTAATAAAATAGTCAATCATTAGACGACAGTGGGTGACTGTGGACCAACGAGTTATCCAGTCACTGCTAGAGCCATAAACACCATTAGCTCATGTCAGATGATTTCAACATCAGTCTGAAAATAGACCCCCTTGACCAACAATTGTACCTTGATTTGTTTCTCTCTATGGACATGGAATTATGGATACAAATAGCGAGAGGGTGGGACATATTGTCCCATACGATATTACAGATGTTGCATAATAAAAAAAAAGAATACATAACCCCATTCTAAATATATTCTGATACATTATATTACATAGCCTAGGCCTGTATCAAAGGCCTGCTATGGAGTGAGATTAATTTGAGATTGTATAACTAGTCTAATGACCTGCCAGAACACTGATCCTCCGCAGAGGTTTAGCGGGGTTTACGCTACTGCTAGAGTGACTGCAATGCTATATCGCTGTCAATGCCGTGTAGAAGAACCCCTAGTGCTTTTCATCCAGGAAACGCAACATCAATCCTAGGTCCTTATTGATTAACAACACATATATATTACTGTAACTAATTCGCAGACAAACATTCGATAGTTTATCTTGGTGCCAATATATCCTCTCTTGTTTTTTAAAATGTTTTACCTTGGCTTGATTAATGAGAAGTCCTACAAAGGTTGACACCAGCACGGAGCTGCTCGAGCTTTTCCGCCGCATCTCTTGCTTCAAGAACGGGAAAACCGAGGCCGGGGGTTCTTCGGGTACGGTCACCGTGTATGACTGTCTCATGCTGGGCATGATGACTGTCTGATATAGTCGGCTACCGGTGTGTTCTGATGCTCTGCCGGTATCAGGCAGATAGAGCCGGTGCGCTCTTGATTCACCGGGAGTTGCGCTCGTTCTCCTGATATTCTATGTCGCAGGATCTTTGTATGAAAGTGTAGCCTACGTTACGAATATATCAGTATTTTTGCTCGAGCTTGTTCGTTTCCTTTTTGCGGTTGTCATGAAAAACCGAGCCATTCATCTCATCTACACTCGATTTACAAGCGATATATACCAGACTGACACTCCTGATATCATGAAAAAACACATACACAATACATGAATGAAATAGTTTCGCAATGAAAACAGACTGAGCAAGGTATTTTTTTCTCCCCTATATATTTCAGAAATCGAAGACCTTGAGTATACGCAAATCAAAACAATTTCACTCGTGCAGTATATCAATCACCGGGCTGTTTGAGAAGTAAATGACCACTGCCTCTCCATCGTTTTTACAACCCCGAAGACACGCCTCTTTTCGGTTTAGTACTACAGACGTCAGCCGCTGCCACAAACCTCTCCGACGTCAAACACCATCAGAGTGGTCCATTCACATTTCTACGAATTACGCTTATGCTTATTACTCGAATGGTGCTTCCGAGGACACCCGTGGAACATTCATTCCCGTTGTCCATACATCAAGCAGAGATACAACACATTCACGGTCGAATAAGGCTTTTCTGAAGGGGTACTCAGCGTGAGACCCATTCATTCAACGCAGGACTACATTTCAGAGGAGTACAGTATATCGTGTTGGGGAGAGTAGGCTACTACTACTGTACTACAAGCTCATAATCTGTTAGGCTATTGACCATGGCTGTAATTATACATCTCTTCATACAGTTGAAGTCGGAAGTTTACATATACCTTAGCCAAATACATTTAAACTGTTTTTGAAAAATTCCTGACATTTAATCCTAGTAAAAATTCCCTGTTTTAGGTAAATTAGGATCACCACTTTATTTTAAGAATGTGAAATGTCAGAATAATAGTAGAGAGAATGATTTCTTTCAGCTTTTATTTCGTTCATTATATTCCCAGTGGGTCAGAAGTTTACATACACTCAATTAGTATTTGGTAGCATTGCCTTTAAATTGTTTAACTTGGGTCAAACGTTTCGGGTATCCTTCCACAAGCTTCCCACAATAAGTTGGGTGAATTTTGGTCCATTCCTCCTGACAGAGCTGGTGTAACTGAGTCAGGTTAGTAGGCCTCCTTGTTCACACACGCTTTTTCAGTTCTGCCCACAAATATTCTACAGGATTGAGGTCAGGGCTTTGTGATGGCCACTCCTATACTTTGACTTTGTTGTCCTTAAGTCATTTTGCCACAACTTTGGAAGTATGCTTGGGGTCATTGTCCATTTGGAAGACCATTTGCAACCAAGCTTTAACTTCCTGACTGATGTCTTGAAATGTTGCTTCAATATATCCACATCATTTTCCTCCCTCATGATATCATCTATTTTGTGAAGTGCACCAGTCCCCACTGCAGCAAAGCACCCCCTACAACATGATGCTGCCACCCCCGTGCTTCACGGTTGGGTTGGTGTTCTTTGGCTTGCAAGCCTCCCCCTTTTCCCTCAAACATAACGATGGTCATTATGACCTAACAGTTCTATTTTTGTTTCACCAGACCAGAGGACATTTCTCCAAAAAGTACGATATTTGTCCCCATGTGCAGTTGAAAACCGTAGTCTGGATTTTTTATGATGGTTTTGGAGCAGTGGCTTCTTCCTTGCTGAGCGGCCTTTCAGGTTATGTCGATATACAGTGGGGCAAAAAAGTTCTCCCACTTAAAAAGATGAGAGAGGCCTGTAATTTATCATAGGTACACTTCAACTATGACAGACAAAATGAGAAAAAAAAATCCAGAAAATCACATTGTAGGATTTTTAATGAATTTATTTGCAAAATATGTTGGAAAATAACTATTTGGTCAATAACAAAAGTTTATCTCAATACTTTGTTATATACCCTTTGTTGGCAATGACAGAGGTCAAAAGTTTTCTGTAAGTCTTCACAAGGTTTTCACACACTGTTGCTGGTATTTTGGCCCATTCCTCCATGCAGATCTCCTCTAGAGCAGTGATGTTTTGGGGCTGTTGCTGGGCAACACAGACTTTCAACTCCCTCCAAAGATTTTCTATGTGGTTGAGATCTGGAGACAGGCTAGGCCACTCTAGGACATTGAAATGCTTCTTACGAAGCCACTCCTTCATTGCCCGGGCGGTGTGTTTGGGATCATTGCCATGCTGAAAGACCCAGCCACGTTTCATCTACAATGCCCCTGCTGATGGAAGGTTTTCACTCAAAATCTCACGATACATGGCCCCATTCATTCTTTCCTTTACACGGATCAGTCGTCCTGGTCCCTTTGCAGAAAAACAGCCCAAAAGCATGATGTTTCCACCCCCATGCTTCACAGTAGGTATGGTGTTCTTTGGATGCAACTCAGCATTCTTTGTCCTCCAAACACGACAAGTTGAGTTTTTACCAAGAAGTTATATTTTGTTTCATCTGACCATATGACATGCTCCCAATTGTCTTCTGGATCATCCAAATGCGCTCTAGCAAACTTCAAACGGGCCTGGACATGTACTGGCTTAAGCAGGAAGACACGTCTGGCACTGCAGGATTTGAGTCCCTGGCGGCGTAGTGTGTTCCTGATGGTAGGCTTTGTTACTTTGGTCCCAGCTCTCTGCAGGTCATTCACTAGGCCCCCCCGTGTGGTTCTGGGATTTTTGCTCACCGTTCTTGTGATCATTTTGACCCCACGGGGTGAGATCTTCCGTGGAGCCCCAGATCGAGGGAGATTATCAGTGGTCTTGTATGTCTTCCATTTCCTAATAATTGCTCCCACAGTTGATTTCTTCAAACCAAGCTGCTTACCTATTGCAGATTCCGTCTTCCCAGCCTGGTGCAGGTCTACAATTTTGTTTCTGGTGTCCTTTGACAGCTCTTTGGTCTTGGCCATAGTGGAGTTTGGAGTGTGACTGTTTGAGGTTGTGGACAGGTGTCTTTTATACCGATAACAAGTTCAAACAGGTGCCATTAATACAGGTAAGGAGTGGAGGACAGAGGAGCCTCTTAAAGAAGAAGTTACAGGTCTGTGAGAGCCAGAAATCTTGCTTGTTTGTAGGTGACCAAATACTTATTTTCCACCATAATTTGCAAATAAATTCATTAAAAATCCTACAATGTGATTTTCTGGATTTCTTTTTCTCATTTTGTCTGTCATAGTTGAAGTATACCTATGATAAATTACAGGCCTCTCTCATCTTTTTAAGTGGGAGAACTTGCACAATTGGTGGCTGACTAAATACTTTTTTGTCCCACTGTAGGACTCGTTTTACTGTGGACATAGATACTTTTGTACCTGTTTCCTCTAGCATCTTCACAAGGTCCTTTGCTGTTGTTCTGGGATTGATTTGCACTTTTTCGCACCAAAGTACGTTCATCTCTAGGAGACAGAACGAGTCTCCTTCCTGAGCAGTATGACAGCTGCGTGGTCCCATGGTGTTTATACTTGCGTACTATTGTTTGTGCAGATGAACGTGGTACCTTCAGGCGTTTGGAAATTGCTCCCAAGGATGGACCAGACTTGTTGAGGTCTACAATTTTTTTTCTGTGGTCTTGGCTGATTTCTTTTGATTTTCCCATGATGTCAAGCAAAGATGCACTGAGTTTGATGGTAGGCCTTGAAATACATCCACAGGTACACCTCCAATTGACTCAAATGATGTCAATAAGCTTATCAGAAGCTTCTAAAGCCATGACATCATTTTCTGGAATTTTCCAAGCTGTTTAAAGGTACAGTCCATTTAGTGTATGTAAACTTCTGACCCACTGGAATTGTGATACAGTGAATTTTATATAATCTGTCTGTAAACAATTTCTGGAAAAATAACTTGTGTCATGCACAAAGTAGATGTCCTTACCAACTTACCAAAACTATAGTTTGTTAACAAGAAATTTGTGGAGTGGTTGAAAAACGAGTTTTAATGACTCCAACCTAAGTGTATGTAAACTTCCGACTTCAACTGTAGATAGCTTCACAGAGGAAGACTGTTAATTCTGACACCTGCAACTCAGCCACAGCATGAGGTTTTCAGGCTATTTTGAAGGTCAAACTGTGATGCCTACAGTATGGCTCTTCTGTTCGTTGTGGCAGATGGGGAGAAACATCAGGATCAAGCCTTTTTTTGTAAATTCCTAGTAAAGAAGAGCTCCTTCTCTGCAATGTGAAAATTCTGCTGAAAGAGAATATGGTAGGCCTAATATATTTGAGCTACATTCAGTACCAAAAGGTGAAAAGTACAAAAGGTGAGGTTTTACAACATGGTACAAACAGATTGTAGGGTAGAACATGGAACAAATAGGATTAATTGACAAACCATTGTCAATTTCCTGTTAATCAATAAAAATGAAAAGTGCTGACTTGACACCCTCTGTAATAAACATTTAGCACCGTTAGTTCTGAACTCTCACCTTATGAGAGACAAACATGTTTGCTTGTTTACAGGCTTCAACACTCAATCTTGTTGCTTACCCCTCTTGCTCAAAGTCTAAAAATACCCCGATTCATTAGGACTCAAAAAGTGAGTGGGAAAATACAGATGCCTTTATGCAGCTAAGATTCCATCGGTCCATTTCAAGTTCACCACCTCTCTTAAAACCTAACAAATGACATAGGCATTGGACAAGTACAGAGTCCCCGACACAGCTAATTGTATTTGCAATGATGTTGCCTATTACATTTGAGGAGATCAGAATGACATTTCCCCATACCAGTCACACATAGAACAGCGGTCTGCTAAGAAAGGGATTGGTAAAACAGGAGACGATATGAAGAGGTTCTAAATCCTCGACAGCCATCAAGTCAAGTCAGCCTCAGTCAGAGTCGGATAACGGCTGCAGAGAGTAGCATTAGGCCTAGCGCGAACAGCAGACCGCTGCCAGGAGACCTGTCTACCTATAGGCTACCTAGACTATTGCCTCGATTCCATAGGAAATGATCTACTAGATAGGTCTACTAAAATATAACAACACTGCCATAGATTATGGGTTAATGAACCAAAACTGCTTTCATGCTGCCACAGCTACTTCTTTAGCCTTTGGGCTTTCGAAATGTCTTCCTCTGTAATTGTGCTTCTGATCTAGAAGGAATCTGACGTTAAAATCCACATGTCCTACCAAAAGCATCGCTGGCTGTGACGTGACTCATGCTCATCTGAGCTAAATTGTACCGGACTAACTTTATTAAAAAGCCGTGAGCATTGCGTCTGTTGCGTCTGTTGCCGTAATGTATGTGTCGTCTACGACAACATTCTGTTTATGGTGTCTAGGTCTGTAAGTTGTGATGTCTGATATTTGTCTGAAACATTTGTTCCCCCTACAACTGCTGTCTTGTCTGAACCAGGACTCTTTTGAAACATAGATTTGATCTCAATGAGACTAACCTTGATAAATAAAGGTTCAATAAAATAATCAAAACATGAATGTGAGTCAAGAGGAGAGGTATATTGTTGTACATACTGGGTTTCATTGAGGTGATGTGTAGGCTAAATGGGAAAGAGAGAGAGAGAGCAGTATGTCCTCGGCTCAGTCTTGTGACCTAGCATGTGTACACAACAAACAGCCAAGGAACACATTCCATTACTCACCAGGCTGAGCGTGTGTGTGTGTGTGTAAAACAATCCCACCTTGAGGGGAGATGCAAGAAAACACAAAGCCTAAAGGATAGCAAACTACAAAACACAACAAAGAAATCCATTTTTGTATTTTGACTTCTGAGATAAAGACCTGGTTAGCTAGGCAAATCATTACACATTTGATCAATGAACATCTACCAACCACATTTCCTAGATAAGGGCATGTCAAGGAGATTAATTTGTTTAAGTAAACGCCCAAATTGGTTAGCACAACCAAAAGGAAAGTAATACCATGGTTCAGCATAAAGCTAGGCTAGGCTACCTTTCAAAGTTCTGAAACTAGGCTAAACCCAACAGTCACTCAAATACAGAACACAACATTAATGGAAAGGACTTTGTGTTTCTGTTGATATTTAGGCTCCTCATCATTCTGCGGGCACTGCCTGGAAAGGAACGGAGGAAAACGCTCTGAATGGTCATCGTTGCACTTAAAATAGCAACATCAAAAGGCCTGCTGTTCTCAGTGCCAAGCAGAGTACAGAGATACAGTTTGGCTACACACTGAACTGTTTGAATCCACTCCCCAAGGCTTTAAATTCAACAGCCAACCAGATGTGGACGTTGAGCAGTGTGAACGTTAGGCTACTGTTTGACATCATGGGCAGCTTGCTGAGTGGTAGACCTATTTCTCACGATCCCGCCCTCTAAACTCCTCGGAATTAATACAATGCCTAATGAGTTCTGGGTAATTGTTTTCCAGAGGGCTCAGTATTAAAGCTCTCACACAGACTAGACTGGCGTGACATTTTCACCAAAGCATTATGCTACTGTATCGGACTGAACTAGGTGGCAGACATGCAAAATATTGTTGGTTCCACGGGAGTCTAGACTTAGGCTAAAGCAACCAAGAGACAAACGACAGACAAATGTCCCCCACGTGTGATAGGCTGGCATCACTTATACAGAGTTGCGGACACATAATGGGAAGCCGGGGGTCCCATCTGACAGGAGTTGTACAATGGTTCTGAAAGTGTGTTAGTACCTGTTGTAATGACCTGGCCACTAATTCAGCCACCCAAAACTCCTCCTAGCCCTCTGAGGTTAAGGGAAAAGGGTTGCTGTGCGATTTATAGAACACAGTAGGCCTATGTAACTCAAACTTAGCGCTAAGGGTGATAGAGAAGTAGCCTAAAAGCTAGGTTTTTAAAGCCCAGGCTTTTCCACCCCAGACTATAGTACAGTATGAAGACAGAACAGTAGGCTGTGCATGAAGGTGTAGCACTACACAACGTTATTATTACTGTGTCCAGGACTGTGCCAGCCAGCTCGCCCCGGGTCAAGAGATAGGATGATGGAGTTGACTTTTACTGCCAGGGCTATTTCTAGGACCACTGTCACAAGGGAATTTAGAGTTAGATTCCACCACACCAGTGATTTGGCATTGAAAATTAGTTTATGGGATTTGATGAAAATAACAGCTATTATTCTCAGTGCCACTTCTAATGTCGATGGCATTGTTCGTTGTAACTAGGAGCTGTGTATTGGGGTAGTATTATGCTCCAAATGGAAGAAAACTAACTGAATTAGGGAGGGAGTACCTGAACTTGACCGATAAGAAACGCTCATTTTCTTTTTTTCCGTTGCAGAACATTTTGCTATAGTGTGCCTTAATGAATACAACCCAGGGCACTGGGTAGTGTGCAACAGCTGGAGCAGGCAGCACTGAGCTTTAGGATTAAACCATTTGCCTGGCTGTGCCTGGCTGGATGACATAAAATGGCATGATGTGAGATCAGGATGGCGTCACAAAACTGGAAATTCCTTCACAATGTTTTCCCATGGTTCGTCGGTCAATCAGCTTTGTGAGGCTGAACACAAATCCCACGCAGTAGGCTTATGTGGATCGACTCCCAAGGACGCGTGGAGGCCTATTTTACAATGCCGCTTGCTAACAGTCACAGGAGGTGGCACCCAATCACTCGTCATCCTACCCACTTCTGACGCTCTTAATTAGGAACGGTTTCAGTTAACTAGGCATCATCACAGCCAAATACATAGAGTTTACCTTTGAATCAGTATCTGTGAAGGATCTCGTTGTTACTCTGAGTCTGGACCCTGATCTCTCTTTTGAGGAACATATGAAAAAAATATTTCAAGACCAGCTTTTTTCCATCTTTGTAAACATTGCAATAATCTGAAACTTTGTCCAGAAATGATGCAGAAAAACGAATCCATGCTTTTGTCACTTCAAGATTAGACTACTGCAATGCTCTACTCTCCGGCTACCTGGATAAGACACTAAACTTCCGCTAGTGCAAAATGCAGCTGCTAGAATCGTGACTAGAAACCCAAACGTTGATCTTACAGTATTATTCCTGTGCTAGCCTCTCTACTGTCTTCCTATTAAGGCTAGGGCTGATCTCAAGATTTGACTGTTAACCTACAAAGCATTGTATGGGCTTGCATGTACTTATCTCTCTAATTTGGTCCTGCCGTACATACCTACACGTATGCTACGGTCAATAAGATTCCTTATTGCTCCTAGAAGTTCTAAGCAAACAGCTGGAGGCAGGGCTTTCCCCTTTAGAGCTCCTCTTTTATGGAATGGTCTGCAGATCCATGTGAGAGACGCAGACTCAGTCTCAACCTATAAGTCTTTACTGAAGACTCATCTCTTCAGCAGGTCCTACGATTGAGTGTAGTCTGGCCCAAGGGTGCAAAGGTGAACAGCAAGGCACTGGAGTGACGAACCACCCTACTCTCCACTAGGAATCTTATTACGGGGCCGAGCCACTATTTTGCTGGCACTCTCCCATTCCGTCGCTACCAGAGCGCATCTTGTCATGCCAGGCTTTTTTCGCTATACTCAATTCCCTTGGGTGGGTTGAGTTATTGATGTAATCATCCGGTCCGGTTTTGCGACCCCCTCAGGCTTGTGCGGTGGGGAGAGATCTTTGTGGGCTATACTCAGCCTTGTCTCAGGGTAGTAAGTCAATTGTCTGTTGATATCACCTAAAGGGCGACTGCCCTTTGTGATTTGGCCTCGTTTTAGATTTGGTTCATTAAGAAATGGTAGTGGCCATGACTGAATTCAAACGTGAGTTTCAAATTATTTTGCCAATTGACTTTAGCCAGCTGGTGTGCGACCGTGGCAAAGTTGGTTTGACATTGGATAGCCTATCTCCCGGGGATAGTTAAGGACCGTCAATAAATTACACAATGTAAATTAGACAATATTTTCATGTTTCACACCTTTTATTTTTTTCATTTAAATGCTTTCAATATTTGTATATGAATTTCTACAATTTATCATTGGTTTAAGGTTATTAGGTCATTGAAATTTGGAGATATTGGAATTTTAACATATTGTTCCATGTACATTGTGTAATTTACCAATGGTCCAAATTATCCCCATAGGCAGCTGCAGTCCAAATCTATGATTACTTGTGTGCTGCAAGCGGTGGGCATGTGGGCAGGATTGTAACAGACCCAACCTTCATCAAAGTTGTGATGCAGTCACGACCACAATTCTCACAGAACTCTAAAAATTATCTTATTTTCACTTTGTAGTACATTTTGACAGTAGAATAAATGTGTGACTCATATTGATGCCACATGGGCTGTTTTCTAAATGGGAAGTTGGTGTTTAGGGGCAGTTGCTCTTTAAGTGGTGTGGGGGCTTGCTTTGGCAAAGTGGGTGGGGTTATATCCTGCATGGTTGGCCAGGGGTAACTTTGAACGGGGCTACAGTGTCCTCCGGCACGCCCTGTCTCGGTCCCCAGTATCTATGCTGCAATAAGCCCAAATTATTGCCACCCTTGATAAAGATGAGCAAGAAATACAGTATAAAATGAATAATACAAATACTGAGCTATATTGTATTCTCCAAAAATGTATATTATTTTATACTAATACAATTGCTCAGAGAAAGATTTTGTTAACAAGTAACACATCTAAAAATGATAGGGGTCAAAATGATTGGCACCCCTGTTTTTAATACTCTAGCACCCTTTCCTTGCGAGGATAACGACACTGAGCCTTTTTTCTCAAATGTTTTATGACATTGAAAGAACACATTGGGAAGGATCTTAGACCATTCCACCATACATGATCTTTCCAGATCCTTGATATCCTTTGTCTGCGCTTATGGACGGCCCTCTTCAATTCAAATCACAGGTTTTCAATGGGGGCTGAGATGGTCATTGCAAAATGTTGATTTTTGTGGTCAATTAACCATTTAGTTGTGGAATTTGATGTGTGCTTGGGGTTATTGTCTTGCCTGAAGATCCAGCCAAGTTTCAGCCTCCTGGCTGAGGCAACCAGAGTTTTGGCTAAAATGTCCTGCTACTTTGTAGAGTTCATGATGCTGTTAACCTTAACAAGGGGAAGGGGCTTTATAAAATACAATTGATTGATTGATATCATTAGCTCGGTTTCCCTTTAATTGGTGACAGATTTTCATGTGAATATTCAAAATGTTCCCACAATAGATGTTTCCATCAAACTGTGCGTGATGACGTAGTGCACATGAAAATAACTTCTGCAGTTAAATTCCCATGTACCAAATACAAATGGCATTTTAAACTCTACCAATGGTTTTGTCACAAAAACTGTTATTATAGCAAATGTGCCCACTCTGGTTTTGGCACCTGCACTCTAGCCAGCAGCTCGCAGATCAAGTGCGGGAGGCTAGCCTACATTATGATGAGATTATCTTGGATAAGAGCGAGATCATTTGATATTTGTCAAATGGCAGCCATGCATCGATCATCATGTCACCAGAATAAGAACCTCAGTATTTATTGGAAAGGAGTATCAAGATCATCACCACGCACTTTCACCACCCTGTGGAAAGTTCATCAATGAAGTTCATTTGTAGCCTAACAAACTGCATGCTTTCCCGAGTCACAGTGGGAAGACCACACAACATGCCATCACGTGACTCAAAACCTGTGTTTGAATACCCATACTATCAAATCAAATCATTATTTGTCACATGCGCCAAATACAACAGGTGTTTACCTTACACCTCACAGTGGAATGCTTACTTACAAACCCTTAACCAACATTTTCTTTAAAAGTAAGAGATCAGAAAAACTAATAATTAAAGAGCAGCAGTAAATAACAATAGTGGGGAAAAGAGTCAATGTGTCAATGTGCGGAGGCACCAGTGTCGAGGTAATTATGTAAATGTAGGTAAAGTTATTAAAGCAGCTATGCATAGACAATAACAGAGAGTAGCAGCAGCATGGGGAGGGGGCAATGCAAATAGTCTGGGTAGCCATTTGATTAGCTGTTCAGGAGTCTTATGGATTGGGGGTACAAGCTGTTTTAGAAGCCTCTTGGACCTAGACTTGGCACTCCGGCACTGCTTGCTGTGCGGTAGCAGAGAGAACAGTCTATGACAAGGGTGGCTGGAGTATTTGATCATTTTTAGGGCCTTCCTCTGACACCGCCTGGTATAGAGGTCCTGGATGGCAGGAAGCTTGGTCCCGGTGATGTATTGGGCTGTACGTACTACCTTCTGTAGTGCCTTGCGGTCGGAGGCCGAGCAGGTGCCATACCAGGCAGTGATGCAACCCGTCCGGATGCTCTCGATGGTGCAGCTGTAAAACCTTTTGAGGATCTGAGGACCCATGCCAAATCTTTTCAGTCTCGGAGGGGGAATAGGTTTTGTCATGCCCTCTTCACAACTGTCTTAGTGTGCTTGGACCATGTTAGTTTGTTGGTGATGTGGACGCCAAGGAACTTGAAGCTCTCAAACTGCTCCACTACAGCCTCGTCGATGAGAATGGGGGCGTGCTCGGTCCTCCTTTTCCTGTAGTCCACAATCATCTTCTTTGTCTTGATCACGGTGAGGGAGAGGTTATTTTCCTTGCACCACACAGTCGGGTGTCTGACCTCCTCACTATAGGCTGTCTCATCGTTGTCGTTGATCAGGCCTACCACTGTTGTGTCATCAACAAACGTAATGATGGTGTTGGAGTCGTGCCTGGCCATGCAAACAGGGAGCACAGGAGGGGACTGAGCACGCACCCCTGAGGAGCCCCTGTGTTGAGGATCAGTGTGGCGGATGTGTTGTTACCTACCACCTGGGGGCGGCACGTCAGGAAGTCCAGGATCCAGTTGTAGAGGGGGGTGTTTAGTCCCAGGGTCCTTAGTTTAGTTGAGCTTTGAGGGCACTATGGTGCTGAACGCTGAGCTGTAGTCAATGAATAGCATTCTCACATAGGTGTTCCTTTTGTCCAGGTGGGAAAGGGCAGTGTGGAGTGCAATAGAGATGGCATCATCTGTGGATCTGTTGGTGCGATATACAAATTCTAGTGGGTCTAGGGTTTCTGGAATAATGGTGTTGATGTGAGCCATGACCAGCCTTTCAAAGCATTTCATGGCTACAGACGTGCTACGGGTCGGTACTCATTTAGGCAGGTTACCTTAAGTGTTCCTGGGCACAGGGACTATGGTGGTCTGCTTGAAACATGTTGGTATTACAGACTCAGACAGGGAGAGGTTGAAAATGTCAGTGAAGACACTTGCCAGTTGGTCAGCGCATGCTCAGAGTACACGTCCTGGCAATCCGTCTGGCCCAACGGCCTTGTGAATGTTGACCTGTTTAAAGGTCTTACTCACATCGGCTGCGGAGAGTGTGATCACACAGTCATCCAGAACAGCTGATGCTCTCATGCATGTTTCAGTGTTACTTGCCTCGAAGCGAGCATAGTTATTTAGTTATTTAGCTCGTCTGGTAGGCTCGTGTCACTGGGCAGCTCTTGGCTATGCTTGACGTTGTAGTCTGCAATAGTTTGCAAGCCCTGCCACATCCGACGAGTGTCGGAGCTGGTGTAGTACGATTCGATCTTATTCCTGTATTGACGCTTTGCGTGTTTGATGGTTCGGAGGGCATAGCAGGATTTCTTATAAGCTTTCGGGTTAGAGTACCGCTCCTTGAAAGTGGCAGCTCTACAGTTTAGCTCAATGCGAATGTTGCCTGTAATCCATGGCTTCTGGTTGGGGTATTTACGTACAGTCACTGTGGGGACGACGTCCTCAATGCACTTATTGATAAAGCCAGTGACTGATGTGGTGTTCTCCTCAATGCCCTTGTAAGAATCCCGGAATATATTCCAGTCCGTGTTAGCAAAACAGTAATGTAGTTTAGCATCTGCTTCATCTGACCACTACTTTATAGACTGAGTCTCTGGTGCTTCCTGCTTTAATGTTTACTTGTAAGCAGGAATCAGGAGGATAGAGTTATGGTCAGATTTACCAAATGGAGGGCGAGGGAGAGCTTTGTACGTGTCTCTGTGTGTGGAGTAGAGGTGATCTCAAATTGTTTTCCCTCTGGTTGCACATTTAACATGCTGACAGAAAATAGGTAAAAGTGATTTAAGTTTCCCAGCATTAAAGTCCCCGGCCACTAGGAGAGCCGCCACTGGATGAGCGTGTTCCTGTTTACTTATAGCGGAATACAGCTCATTGAGTGCGGTTTTAGTGCCAACCTAGGTCTGTGGTGGTATGTAGACAATATGTGGACAATTTAATTACACTTTTTTGCCGACGTTTACTGACATCGGCCATATTCAACGGGTGTTGAGCGCTCGTAAATGAATTATTCTGTGCTCTGGCACACTCAGACGAGAGTCCTCTGAAATTGGAGTAGATAGCCAGAGCGAATTTACGAAAGCACCCGAATATCCATTGAGAACGCACAAAGACAATACCATTTAGCTAAGCTAATAATGACGGGAATAATCAAGTCAATAAACGTTGGGTAGTTAGTTAGACAGCCTATTGTTAATACACTGGCAAGTTAATAAGTATAAGTAGCCAACTAACATTAGGTAGCTAGTTAACAACATACCGGTACATACTGCTGTAATGATATGCTATGTGGTTCTTTTGGACAAAGTACAGTTGAAGTCGGAAGTTTACATACACTTAGGTTGGAATCATTAAAACTCATTTTTCTACCACTCCACAAATTTCTTGTTAACAAACTATAGTTTTGGCAAGTTGGTTAGGATATCTACTTTGTGCATGACACAAGTAATTTTTCCAAAAATTGTTTACAGACAGATTATTTCACTTATAATTCACTGTATGACAATTCCAGTGGGTCAGAAGTTTACATGCACTAAGTTGACTGTGCCTTTAAACAACTTGGAAAATTCCAGAAAATTATGTCATGGCTTTAGCAGCTTCTGATAGGCTAATTGACATAATTTTATTTATTTATTTATTTTATTTCACCTTTATTTAACCAGGTGGGCAAGTTGAGAACAAGTTCTCATTTACAATTGCGACCTGGCCAAGATAGAGCAAAGTAGTTTGACACATACAACAACACAGAGTTACACATGGAGTAAAACAAACATACAGTCAATAATACAGTAGAAAAATAAGTTTATATACAATGTGAGCAAATGAGGTGAGATAAGGGAGGTAAAGGCAAAAGAAAAGGCCATGGTGGCGAAGTAAATACAATATAGCAAGTAAAACACTGGAATGGTAGATTTGCAGTGGAAGAATGTGCAAGGTAGAGATAGAAATAATGGGGTGCAAAGGAGCTAAATAAATAAATAAATACAGTAGGGGGAGAGGTAGTTGTTTGGGCTAAATTATAGATGGGCTATGTATGTACAGGTGCAGTAATCTGTGAGCTGCTCTGACAGCTGGTGCTTAAAGCTAGTGAGGGAGATGTGTTTCCAGTTTCAGAGATTTTTGTAGTTCGTTCCAGTCATTGGCAGCAGAGAACTGGAAGGAGATGCAACCAAAGGAAGAATTGGTTTTGGGGGTGACCATAGAGATATACCTACTGGAGCGCGTGCTACAGGTGGGTGTTGCTATGGAGACCAGCGAGCTGAGATAAGGGGGGACTTTACCTGGCAGGGTCTTGTAGATGACCTGGAGCCAGTGGGTTTGGCGACAATTATGAAGCGAGGGCCAACCAACGAGAGCGCACAGGTCGCAGTGGTGGGTAGTATATGGGGCTTTGGTGACAAAACGGATGGCACTGTGATAGACTGCATCCAATTGATTGAATAAGGGTTTTGGAGGCTATTTTGTAAATGACATCTCCGCCTTGGTGAACCAGGCGAGGCAATCATTTGAGAAACCAAGGCTATCAAGTCTGCCGATGAGGATGTGGTGATGCCTTGGCCAGGTCAATGAATACGGCTGCACAGTATTGTTTCTTATCAATGGCAGTTAAGATATCGTTTAGGACCTCGTTTAGGATCATGAGTCAATTGGAGGTGTACCTATGGATGTATTTCAAGGCCTACCTTCAAACTCAGTGCTTCTTTGCTTGACATCATGGGAAAATCAAAAGATTGCTGCTGCTCCAGTTTCAACTGTTCTGCCTGCGGCTATGGAACCCTTACCTGTTCACTGGACGTGCTACCTGTCCCTACCTGCTGTTTTCAACTCTCTAGAGACAGCAGGAGCGGTAGAGTTACTTTCAATGATCGGCTATGAAAAGCCAACTGACATTTACTCCTGAGGTGCTGACCTGTTGCACACTCGACAACTACTGTGATTATTATTAGGTTTTGGCCTTTCTAGGGAGTTTTTCCTATCCACCGTGCTTCTACACCTGCATTGGTTGCTGTTTGGGGTTTTAGGCTGGTTTCTGTACAGCACTTTGATATATCAGCTGATGTAAGAAGGGCTACATAAATACATTTGATTTGAAATCTGACAAGAACTCTTTTTTTTTTTTGTAGACCTCCACAAGTCTGGTTTGCTTTGCAGGAGGGACTGGTGCACTTCACAAAATAGATGGCACCATGAGGAAGGGAAATTATGTAGATATATTGAGGTAACATCTCAAAACATCAGTTAGGAAGTTAACGCTTGGTCGCAAATGGGTCTTCCAAATGGACAATGACCCCAAGCATACTTCCAAAGTTGTGGCAAAATGGCTTAAGGACAAGAAAGTCAAGGTATTGGAGTGGCCATCACAAAGCCCTGACCTCAATCCTGTAGAAAATTTGTGGGCAGAACTGAAAAAGCATGTGCGAGCAAAGAGGCCTACAAATCTGACTCAGTTACACCAGCTCTGTCAGGAGGAATGGGCCAAAATTCACCAAACTTATTGTGGGAAGCTTGTGAAAGGCTACCGGAAACGTATGACCCAAGTTAAACAATTTAAAGGCAATGCTACCAAATACTAATTGCCTGCATGTAAACTTCTGACCCATTGGGAATGTGATGAAAGAAATAAAAGCTGAAATAAATCATTCTCTCTACTATTATTCTGACATTTCACATTCTTAAAATAAAGTGGTGATCCTAACTGACCTAAGACAGGGAGTTTTAACTAGGATTAAATGTCAGGAAATGTGAAAAACTGAGTTTAAATGTATTTGGCTATATGGTATATGTAAACTTCCGACTTCAAAACTGTAGCTAACAAATTGTCAGCCAATATAACGTGTAAGGTAACTTATTTGAAAAGTCATTACTTTTTTACATTGCTCAACTTCGACTACATATTTTCCACCATTTTCTTCAAATCTGAAAACGATGTGAAGCCACGCCCATTTCGTGAAGAATTGCATTCTGGGCCATAAAGTACGGAAATAGTGTCCTCTCAGTGTATACTTCATATTTTGGTGATTTTAGTACGACATCCGGGAACTTTTGGCATACTAACTATATCCATACTATGACCAATAAGAATACAATATACTCAATTCACGTCACAAATAGTACAGTTAGTGTGGTTAGTATGAGTATTCAAACACAGCTCAAGTTTACTTCGATTTGGTGCTTATTATATCAATATGTGCGCATAAAGACGTGTCCACCTTAATTTCTCGCATCATTAATTTTAAAGACAAAAAGATCCCACCACGTCGGGCGAACAAATTGTTTATCAACAATTATTGAATTGTACCGGAATGTCCTGTTTCCATCAGCCCTGTCGTGACTTTTGTCATGCATCCGGTAATTAATGGATGGAAACCTGGTTAAAGTAAGCAGCTAGGCCAGGTGTCTTTTTGTGCTTGTGTAAAACACAACATCTTGTTAATCAATGAGAGAGAGGTGAATAATTAGATGTCTTTGAGAGCGGGCAGAGAGGGGCCGAAAATCAGTCTTCCTAGAATGATCAATACACCAGTGTACTTGACCTACACGACCTCTCTTCTTCCATCCTGACCTTCCAGCACTCAGCCTGGGAGAGAGCTGCTCTGATGAGGAGCTGCTGGTCCTACTGGTCTCACTGAGTCATAATCCAACACATTCCTCAAAACATGACTCCATAAAAACACCTCCTAACCATTGGACTGGATGAGCTGACGGAACATTGTGACTCAGCCAACAGGGATGAGCTGACAGAACATTGTGACTCAGCCAACAGGGATGCCTGACAGAACATTGTGACTCAGCCAACAGGGATGAGCTGACAGAACATTGTGACTCAGCCAACAGGGATGAGTTGACAGAACATTGTGACTCAGCCAACAGGGATGAGCTGACAGAACATTGTGACTCAGCCAACAGGGATGAGCTGACAGAACATTGTGACTCAGCCAACAGGGATGAGCTGACAGAACATTGTGACTCAGCCAACAGGGATGAGCTGACAGAACATTGTGACTCAGCCAACAGGGATGAGCTGACAGAACATTGTGACTCAGCCAACAGGGATGAGCTGACAGAACATTGTGACTCAGCCAACAGGGATGAGCTGACAGAACATTGTGACTCAGCCAACAGGGATGAGCTGACAGAACATTGTGACTCAGCCAACAGGGATGCCTGACAGTCAGGATGAAGATTCAGCGCATATATTTATTTATGCTGACCTTTATTTAACCAGGAAAGACCCTTGCGGTTAGAAACCTCTTTGGCAAGTTGATCTTCTAGAGTGGGGTGAACTATCAGCCCATATCTCCTAAATCAAACCCACATACAGCGCAATCACAGTTACCCCCTAGCCCTTACTTCACCTGCTCTGGCTACTCTCCTGTCATAGTAAGGGGATTTATTGTATAAACTCCCTGCTCTAAACCGGTCCGGGTGGAACATTATGAGAATTAGGAAGGATAATTAAAATTACTTGATGAGAACATTCGAGCACAGGGCTCACGAAATCCTCTCGTGACATTAATTACAAAATCTGAACCTTTTGATCCAATAGGCAACCCAGTTCCACTGTTCCAAGTCCAGGAGATTCATTCCCTCATTGATTGATAACTGTTAATTACGGAGACGATTCCATACAACCTTTGAGGGGCTTCAGTAATGCAGACATGGTGGCAAACAACCGTTAGCCTCGATGCATCCTTCACTGAAGAGTTTCATTACAGGACATCAACAGCCTCTTTGCCTGCCTGAGCCTGACGCTAATTGTGATAGATGTTTGCGAAAGCAGCCCCGTAACAACAACAAAACAGCCTTGTCAAAGATTGGATGGTTGGCTGGTTGTGAAACAAATGTCCTCCTCCTCCTTCTCCTTCCCACAGTGGTCAGCAATCAGGGCTAATCCCGTAATTCACACTCTGCTCTCTAAGGAGAGGGAGAGGAGGATAGCCAGGCCAGCCACTCCCGCAGATGTCATTACTCTCCATGCGAGGCCTCCTGAGTACTTGAGGCGTCACTACAGACCCGGGTTTGATCCCGCAACCGGGAGACCCATGAGACGGTGCACAATTGGCCCTGCGCCCTGCCCGCCACAGGAGTCGCTAGTGGGCGATGAGACAAGGATATTCCTGCCGGCCAAACCCTCCCTAACCCGGACGACGCTAGGCCAATTGTGCGCTGCCCCATGGGCCTCCCGGTCGCAGCCGGCTGCGACAGAGCCTGGGCTCGAACCCAGAGTCTCTGGTGGCACAGCTAGCACTGTGATGCAGTGCCTTAGATCACTGCGCCACCCGGGAGGCCTATCCTGACTTTCAAGGCCTGAATTGCTTCGCCTTGCTTTTCTGGTTGGCTGGCAAGTTTCACCATCCAATTATTACAGATCTACGGGAGTGCAAGTCTCACCATGGCACGAACTGTGGCGATACGTTGGCACATAAGAATTATTAGAATATGGCAAATATTAGTAAATTATTGCATTCTATCCATGCTGGCTTTTGCGGTCTACCTGAGACATGATAGGGGGGATGTCATACAGGCTGTCGACAATTTATAAAATGGGCAATTTGCCTAAACGGGTCATTTTTTGTTGTTGGTATGACATTACATCCAGCTCTTTTTAACAACACACGATAGTTAAATTAATCTATTTTATCTACATTTTTTTTAAATCACTGGACAAGTTCATAGCTAGTGACACACAGACAGACTGTTTGGCTAGCCTGGTCCCACTGCCTTGCCAACCCCTATGGTCATTGTCACGTCAAACATGCAGGACCCATAGGAGTTGGCAATACAGCAAAAACAGATCTGGGAAGAGGCTATAGCTACGGACTCACTGAGGAACTTCCTGATTCATCATCATAGAGAGAAATTGAATTTCTGAGGACCTTATGGGAGCTATGGCAACAGGAATGTTTACAATCTTACATACAGGGGCATGGAGATTTTGTTAAGCATGTTCTTGTCTCTGTGAGATTAATTTCCTTTCTTATAGGAAATAGACCTAATATAGCTAGCTGACATAGATGCATTTTCTAATTCAATACTGTACGAATGAATGAATACTGTGACAATTGTGTAATGCCTATTTTATACTGTGTAGTGAGTGACAGTGTTCCCCAACACAGGATCTTAGTACTGTACAGTAACTGTGCAGAGCATCTGTACTGACCATGAGTGCCCCCACATGGTGTCAGTCTGCCATGTCAGTGGCCTGAGAGGCTAAATCTAAGATCACAGCAAAACAGTTGAGCAAACAGAAGAACACTGGTCTTACCAGGGAGTCCCTGGTGGGGGAGCTGGATCGTCCATTGCTGCTGCTGTTGCTCCTCTCGTAGGAGGAGGTGAAGCGGCTACCACCACCACTCTTCAGGCTGCTGCTGCTCAAGGCCTCCTGCGTGGCGCTGTGGGACAGGCCATAGCTGGATCTCTGCAGGCTGCTGTTGTAGGAGTTGGCCACATCGCTGGCCCTGCTCCGGTAACCCCTCAGGGCGCTGGAGGAGGAGGGGGACGTGGGCTCGGTGAGGCCCAGGGACGACAGGTCCCGCGTCAGGTCACTCTGGCTCGACGACCTCCGGCGGCTGAGAGAGATGCTGGAGGCCCCGGGCGACGAGGAGAGGTAGCTGGAGCGGCTGGGCGTGGTGGACGAGGAGTAGCTGCTGTAGCCAGTGTAACCGGAGCCGCCGCTCAGGCCCGACGAGCCATAGGTCTTCACCGGGGTGCGGCTCAGGCTCTCGCTGCGCCGGCTGCTGCTGCTCAGGAGGTCAGTGCGGGGGATGGGCCGGCCCCGGTCGAGCTCCGAGGAGGTGCTGTAGTTGCGGGCGCGGCTGGCGGCGCTGCTCAGGTAGCTGGAGGAGGAGTAGCCCGAGGAGGAGGCAGCGTTGCTCCTGTAGGAGGTCAGCCTGTCCCGGTCGGAGGTGTAGGAGCTGAGGGAGGAGGGCGTCAGGGAGGAGCCATAGGAGCTATAGGCACTGGTATAGGAGGAGCCGGTGTAACGCTTGGCGGTGGTGGAGACGCGAGACATGCTGGGTTCTCAGCCACGGGTGATGCAGTGGAAGACCGCATCGACTACAAGACAAGAGAAAGAACAGAAATCAGTGTGTTTCTATTTTCAGACTGTGAGCGGGAAAAACTTCATTTCCAAAAATGAAAACTTATTTAGCAACATTCTAATCTTTATAACCACCAACTGTAATTGTATATTTTATATCATATCGGTTCCATCTGAGTTTTTATGGGTTAGTCTTGTCTGATCACGAGAGAGGTAGGATGCCAAAGGTCACAAGGGTATCATCCAACTCTTAACATACGGGTGCACTATTTATCAACGGGCTGAATACACTGTACCATGGCTCATTGCTCGAGCCTGAGGTTTTACTCGTGTACAGGATACAGATATTTGACAAGCAAACGTTATGTGACCCTCCTTGGAACACATTACACAATATCAACTGTGTCATCAGTATTCATCCTGAAGTAGAACCCTGAAACACTGCTTACGCAACCGACTGGAACGTCATGCTTGATAATGTGATGTACTGTCGTATCGATGGGTTGCACAACATTGTTGCCGGCTGAACGCACATCCTGGGAATCCTGTAATGAGAGAAGCACCTAAGCGAAGCACCCGAATGTTTCTGGTGGCACAGTCTGTTCCTGAGGAGAGACAGGCAGTGCAGCGTCTGAATAAATAAAAGTATCTGGTGTTGTCGATCCGTGTTGGGTTCAGTGGGGGAGGCTTCTCTCTCTCTCATATATATATATATATATATATATATATATATATATATATATATATATATATATCAATAATTCAGCATATGGATCTGGAATAGGCAGAGCACTGGAGCCAGGCCAGGCCAAGACATACAGCTTTGTGCAGCTAGCTAGATCCAGCCGGAATACTACTGCTAGGTTACCTTAGCTAGGCCATGCCCAACCGAGCCTTGCTTAGGCTCTTACCAAAACCCCACTGTGGGTATAAGAGGCCTCTGCTTATGCACCCTACCATTTCGCCTATACCCTGCGCAAAGATGGCTGGACTGTAAAGGTACACAGCTGATAAACATGGGCCAGTATCTCAAGTCAATATACTGTAGTCTGCATCACTATTGTTTTGTCCCCCCCCCCCCCCCTAAATAAAACAGCAGTACTATAACACCCCTAGGTCCTAGAGTATGCAGACATAATGTAGCTAGTTTGTGATTCCCTGTTTTCGCTGGGATGAATGTTTTCAAGTCAACCTCTCTTAGTGTGTTGTTTAAATAGGCAGAGAGCAGGTGACAACAAACAGAACACTACCTCCACCACACTACCAGACAACAGCGACAGTGCCAGTTTGCACTACAAGGCAAACCTGGCCATGTCTATCTAAATGTACAAACCCGAGAGAGTGCTTGTACTTGTAATCCCTGACTCCTACTCCCACCCATTCCTAATTGCCCTCATTATAAACATACACATCATTTAGGCTGCTGCAGGTGTCTCGTCCCCAAAAAATGAGGGCCTTGACTGAGACAAGTTCAGGCTAGCCTGGCGGCGTCACTTCAAATGGGAAAACGCAAACAACATCCATGGGGAGTACAGCCTAAATGGACATGGGATTTGTAAGATGGCGGTAGCACAGCACTATTATGTTATTCATTTCTCAAACCAAAAACACACAAATATGCTAGTTGCCCTGCGTTTCAGCCTCCCCAAAGGCTCTGTTAAACGGGGGTTTCCATGACTACATGGCAACAAGCACCATTTGACTGCCACACAATCTCAGTGTCAAAACAGGAAAGCAGGTGTTGCACTGATCCCATTGACTTCCTGATTCCCTTGCCCTGCATAAATACAAAAGGTCCGTCTAGCTATAGCCTAGGGTCCAGTAGATGGGACTCTACTTGAGCATACAGAAAGGGCAGATATATTGAAAAGACTATAGGCCTAATCCAAGTTTATTGCCGAAGAGGATATATTTCTGTTACCATCTTTACCTGTAAAATCCAGTGATTCCCAAGCAGGTGTAGGCTATATAATTGAATAGGGCCTAAACTCTGAAACCTCACACTGAGCCACTCTTTCCCACAGTCTGTCCATTCCTACTTCTCCCACTTATCACAGTGTAACTGTGTTCTTTTGATCTCTCAGAGAGAATGCCAAGCGTGTGCAAAGCTGTCATCAAGGCAAAGGACGGCTACTCAATAATATTTTTTGGTTACTACTTGATTCCATATGTGTTATTTCATAGTTTTGATGTCTTCACTATTATTCGACAAATGTAGGAAATAGTCAAAATAAAGAAAAACCCTTGAATGAGTAGGTGTGTCCAGACGTTTGACTGGTACTGTGTATATATATATATACAGTGGGGCAAAAAAGTATTTAGTCAGCCAACAATTGTGCAAGTTCCCCCACTTAAAAAGATGAGAGATGCCTGTAATTTTAATAATAGGTACACTTCAACTATGACAGACAAAATGAGAAAAAAAATCCAGAAAATCACATTGTAGGATTTTTAATGAATTTATTTGCAAATTATGGTGGAAAATAAGTATTTGGTCACCTACAAACAAGCAAGATTTCTGGCTCTCACAGACCTGTAACTCCTTCTTTAAGAGGCTCCTCTGTCCTCCACTCGTTACCTGTATTAATGGCACCTGTTTGAACTTGTTATCAGTATAAAAGACACCTGTCCACAACCTCAAACAGTTACACTCCAAACTCCACTATGGCCAAGTCCAAAGAGCTGTCAAAGGACACCAGAAACAAAATTGTAGACCTGCACCAGGCTGGGAAGACTGAATCTGCAATAGGTAAGCAGCTTGGTTTGAAGAAATCAACTGTGGGAGCAATTATTAGGAAATGGAAGACATACAAGACCACTGATCATCTCCCTCGATCTGGGGCTCCACGCAAGATCTCACCCCGTGGGGTCAAAATGGTCACAAGAACGGTGAGCAAAAATCCCAGAACCACACGGGGGGACCTAGTGAATGACCTGCAGAGAGCTGGGACCAAAGTAACAAAGCCTACCATCAGGAACACACTACGCCGCCAGGGACTCAAATCCTGCAGTGCCAGACGTGTCCCCATGCTTAAGCCAGTACATGTCCAGGCCCGTCTGAAGTTTGCTAGAGAGCATTTGGATGATGCAGAAGAAGACTGGGAGAATGTCAGATGAAACAAAATATAACTTGTTGGTAAAAACTCAACTCGTCGTGTTTGGAGGACAAAGAATGCTGAGTTGCATCCAAAGAACACCATACCTACTGTGAAGCATGGGGGTGGAAACATCATTCTTTGGGGCTGTTTTTCTGCAAAGGGACCAGGACGACTGATCCGTGTAAACGAAAGAATGAATGGGGCCATGTATCGTGAGATTCTGAGTGAAAACCTCCTTCCATCAGCAAGGGCATTGAAGATGAAATGTGGCTGGGTCTTTCAGCATGACAATGATCCCAAACACACCGCCCGGGCAACGAAGGAGTGGCTTCGTAAGAAGCATTTCAAGGTCCTGGAGTGGCCTAGCCAATCTCCAGATCTCAACCCCATAGAAAATCTTTGGAGGGAGTTGAAAGTCTGTGTTGCCCAGCAACAGCCCCAAAACATCACTGCTCTAGAGGAGATCTGCATGGAGGAATGGGCCAAAATACCAGCAACAGTGTGTGGAAACCTTGTGAAGACTTACAGAAAACGTTTGACCTCTGTCATTGCCAACAAAGGGTATATAACAAAGTATTGAGATAAACTTTTGTTATTGACCAAATACTTATTTTCCACCATAATTTGCAAATAAATTCATTACAAATCCTACAATGTGATTTTCTGGATTTATTTCCCTCATTTTGTCTGTCATAGTTGAAGTGTACCTATGATGAAAATTACAGGCCTCTCTCATCTTTTTAAGTGGGAGAACTTGCACAATTGGTGGCTGACTAAATACTTTTTTGCCCCACTGTATATATATTTGGTCATCTTACAAAACCAAATGCTATTGGGAATACTGTTGGAAATCAGAGCACGTAATGTACCCTGTTGCCTGGATCTTAGGGGGAGCTATATTTACCCTGAAATGTGAGCAGATAAGAGACTAGCGTCTGTGAGGTGCCTCACTGACGCCAAAGCCCTAACCCGGCCCACCGGCAATCGCACCAAACTGTCCATGCCAACTTAGTCTACATCACAACTCTATGCACAAAAAAAATAAAAAAGTTGATTCAACGTACAATTGTAAGGCAACCAGCTGCAATAGGATTGTGAGTTTGCTCAACATTTGGGCATATAACTGAACCAGCATACATTCTGAATTTGAAGTGTATGTTCACTCAATTTTTAATTTTGGGTTGAGCAAACATACAATTCACCTTGAGAATTTATTCTACCATATTAGCATATTTCCCAGTGTAAAATTAAATTCTTTATGACAATACAATACAAATATCAAATTTGAGAAAAGTTAACAAGTGCTGTTTATCTCATTTCAACCAGCGTTGTAAACATTGAAATTAGGGTAAAACTTCAACTTAAATACATTGACTTAACATCAATATAATTGCTACATCAATATAATTTCAACATAATCATCAGAACTATGTATACGTTGAAATTTCTTTGACAAATCTTTTTCATCCTATATTCAATTGATTGGTTGAAACGATGTTGAATTTCATATTTGATTAGACATATTTCAAGTGACCTTTCTCTCAGCATTGATAGTAAAATGGTTTGTTTGAATCCACATCATTGTTTCAATGTCACGCTATAGCAACCTAAATAAAGATTGAAATAAAACGTGAAGCAGTCCAACATCTACTGGTATATATGAGGGGTAATGCATTTCAGTGAGAACTAGTCTACCATCCAGATGCTCAGCTGAGCTATCATGCCAACACATTTAGACATTGATCAGCTTCCATACTCATTTACGTAGACTACCTAAATAACATTGAGAAGTTGAAAGGTTACCCCTACAGGACACCCAGAGATTACTATAATTCCCAACTACAAAAGACTAGTTCTCCCCCCCCCCCCTCCCTCAAAGTAAGAAAAGCTATTCAAGAATGAGCTACATTTAAAAACAAAATGCACTCAACAACACATTGGGATCTAAAACTCCATGATATAGTGATACCGGATCATTCCCCTGTATCATGCTTAATTACACCAACAGAAAATACGCTTAGTGACAGAATATGGAGAATGAACAGAGCGCATCTTCAAGACCCGAAATGTATTAAATACATAAACACAAAAAATAAAGACCTTTACCATTACAAATGTAGACATAGAGGACAGGGAATAGCCAACACGAATTGGGAGGCTTTAAAACCGTGCATTAGGGGAATGATAATCTCTTACTCGGCAAAAGTTAAATCTGAGTTAGAAATCACTATCTTAAAAAAATACCATTAAAAAAATCTTTACATGGTAAAGAAAATACAATTTCTGAACATAAGCAGGATTATGATCTTTTACTTTTGAAGAGAGCCAACAACTACAAACTCAAATAAAGCACACCATTTAATGGCAAACAAACCTGGTAAACACCTCGCAGCCCTCACAAAACGAATACACGGCAAACCAGTTATAATTTTGAAAGATAAGGATACAAATGCTTTAATTAGAAAAAACAACACTATTAATCTATATCTAAATCTATATCAATCAGAATGGAATAACAGTTGAACTGATCCTCCTTAGACTCGATAACCATGAAGCAACTTTCAGCAGATTTTTAAAAAAAGAATCACAAAAAATGGAAATCACCCCCCCCCCTCACCCCAAAAAATATGACACTATAAAAGTGTATTATCAATATCATACATTTGGTATACTATTTATAGGGCTAATGGTAACTAGTTCTAAACTTCCAAAGATCCAATCAGCCATGGATGAATGAAAGTACCTAGCTACATGTTGAAATCACGGTGTCCTTTGTTGGGCAGATCAGATGTTAATGTAGCCTACATCAACCCAACCTCACCCCAAATTTACTTTCACATACAGCTTGTGTAAGAATTAGTTCTTAACTGACTTGCCTAGTTTATTAAAGGTTACATGTAAGAAAAGTTAGTTACTTTCAACGCTATTTAGGTAGTCAATGCAAATGAGTATGGAAGCTGATCAGTGTATAATTGTGTTGACGTCATATCTCAGCTGACAATAGCGCCGCTTATTCCAAAAGCCAAGCAGGGTACATAGAGGTCGGCATCTGGATGGTGGACAAGTTCACACTGAAGTGCAATACCCCTCATATACCAGTAGGAGTCCCTGTTCAGGAAGAAATCGTTGGACTGTGTCTTCACATTTTATTTCAATGTAAGTCTTCATTTAGGTTGATAGCATGAGGTTGAAACAATTGAGTTGATTCAAACATACCATTTGACTATCAACATTGAAACAAGGTCAAATAAAATATGTCTAATCTAAAATTTAACATAATCTCAACCACCCAATATACACTGAGCGTACAAAACATTATGAACACCTGCTCTTTCCATGAAATAGACTGACCAGGTGAAAGCTATGATCCTTTATTGATGTCAATTGTTAAATCCACTTCAATCTGTGTAGCTGAAGGGGAGGAAACAGGTTAAAGAAGGATTTTTAAGCCTTGAGACAATTGAGACATCGATTGTGTATCTGTGTGGAAAAGACAAAAGATTTAAGTGCCTTTGAACCGGGTATGGTAGTAGGTACCAGACGCATCAGTTTGTGTCAAGAACTGCAACGCTGATGGGTGTTTCACACTCAACAGTTTCCAGTGTGTATCAAGAATGGTCCACTACCCAAAGGACATCCAACCATCTTGACACAACTGTGGGAAACATTGGAGTTAACATGGGCGAGCAATCCTGTGGATCGCTTTCGACACCTTGTCGAGTCCATTGCAACACAACATTAGGAAGGTGTTCTTAATGTTTTGTACACTCAGTGTACTATATATTGAATATAGGATGAAAAATACATTTTAGGTTTCTATGTGAAATTTTCAACACAATTTCAATGTATACATAGATGTTGAAATTATATTGATGCAACAACCTGTTAGTAAGGTTAAGTCAATATATTTAAATGTAAGTTTTACCCTAATATCAATGTTTACAACGCTGGTTGAAATGAGATGAAAACAGTACAGTAGTTATTACATTTTTTCATATCCAATGTATTTTCTATGTTGATTCCATGTCACAATACATTGACCAATTACATTGAAACAACATTGCTTCAACCCATGTTTGCCCAGTGGCACCTTAATGCAGTGGTCTGGAACTTCTGTTTTACATGTCACATTATTATTGAAGCTTTTAAATCGCCCGCAACCTGCATTGAGAATGACTGCCAGGGTAGGGTAAACTGATTATTGAGACTCCCTAAATCATATAAACTCGAACCGTAACGGGTGCAAAAAGTCAAATTCCTAACAGATTGGATAAGTTTATAAAAAATAATATTATTTACGTTTGTGTTGCATAAGATTACTAAACCAATCTATGTACACACAAAAATACAGGTATTGAAATAAACAACTCTTAAAATCAACCTGCAATAGAGCATGCTGGGAAATATGACAATGACGGACGTGGTTTTGAGCAAACATACATTTGTAATTTTACTCAACAAGCTTGTTCAAATTCAGCTCACGTCACGCTGAGTTTGTTGATTCAACGTACAATCGTTAGGAAGCCAGCGGCAATAGGGTTGTGAGTTTGCTAAACATTTGGGCATATAATCTAGCTGAAACAACATACCTTCCAAAGGCAAACATGAATTTGTAATTCGCCTCAACACATTTTTAGATATTCAGCTCCCGTGAGCAAAGTTTGTTGAGTGAACAAACGTTCACACATTAGCTCAATTTCTTGTCCTTCTGAAGTGCACCCAACTCACCGAATAACGCTGATTATGCAATTGGTTAAATTAGCTTTTTTTTTTACAGTCTACCATACACTAAGAATTAGACTCTGATATCATCCGGTCAGCTGAGAGATAGGCCTACTCTGTTATAGCACAATTAACAACAACCCCTTTCTTCTGTTCGTAACTCAGATGAGAGCATCAGCTCAAAGTAACCTCAGAAAGGGCAGAATGTGTGCGTGATTGACGCTCCCAATGTCTGCTGTAAGTGACTTCGTTCCTTATTCACTGTCCTGAAGATAAGCTCAATTAGACATCATTACTATTTTAAACACCATCAATCCGTGCTCTGTGCCACTGTGTGAAATGTTGTTCTGTACTGAATACTTATAGGAAAAGGGTCAAATCAAACGTTGTGTCTCTTTTTAAAAAGAGGCAATCAGCAGTAGAAACAATAACAAAGCGTCTTCATCGCCCCTGTTTCGTCAAAAAGCTGAGAAGTGGGATTGGATGTAACCACTCTCAAATAACACTCTCAAATATAGTTTTAACCGTGTTTTGAGGCTGCAGTATAAACTGTTTGTTTACATTTACTTTGTTTACAAACACACTTATATTTTGGGTCCTGATGGGGCACGACAGTTACAGTGCCTTGCGAAAGTATTCGCCCCCCTTGAACTTTGCGACCTTTTGCCACATTTCAGGCTTCAAACATAAAGATATAAAACTGTATTTTTTTGTGAAGAATCAACAAGTGGGACACAATCATGAAGTGGAACGACATTTATTGGATATTTCAAACTTTTTTAACAAATCAAAAACTGAAAAATTGGGTGTGCAAAATTATTCAGCCCCCTTAAGTTAATACTTTGTAGCGCCACCTTTTGCTGCGATTACAGCTGTAAGTCGCTTGGGGTATGTCTCTATCAGTTTTGCACATCGAGAGACTGACATTTTTTCCCATTCCTCCTTGCAAAACAGCTCGAGCTCAGTGAGGTTGGATGGAGAGCATTTGTGAACAGCAGTTTTCAGTTCTTTCCACAGATTCTCGATTGGATTCAGGTCTGGACTTTGACTTGGCCATTCTAACACCTGGATATGTTTATTTTTGAACCATTCCATTGTAGATTTTGCTTTATGTTTTGGATCATTGTCTTGTTGGAAGACAAATCTCCATCCCAGTCTCAGGTCTTTTGCAGACTCCATCAGGTTTTCTTCCAGAATGGTCCTGTATTTGGCTCCATCCATCTTCCCATCAATTTTAACCATCTTCCCTGTCCCTGCTGAAGAAAAGCAGGCCCAAACCATGATGCTGCCACCACCATGTTTGACAGTGGGGATGTTGTGTTCAGGGTGATGAGCTGTGTTGCTTTTACGCCAAACATAACGTTTTGCATTGTTGCCAAAAAGTTTAATTTTGGTTTCATCTGACCAGAGCACCTTCTTCCACATGTTTGGTGTGTCTCCCAGGTGGCTTGTGGCAAACTTTAAACAACACTTTTTATGGATATCTTTAAGAAATGGCTTTCTTCTTGCCACTCTTCCATAAAGGCCAGATTTGTGCAATATACAACTGATTGTTGTCCTATGGACAGAGTCTCCCACCTCAGCTGTAGATCTCTGCAGTTCATCCAGAGTGATCATGGGCCTCTTGGCTGCATCTCTGATCAGTCTTCTCCTTGTATGAGCTGAAAGTTTAGAGGGACGGCCAGGTCTTGGTAGATTTGCAGTGGTCTGATACTCCTTCCAATTCAATAGTATCGCTTGCACAGTGCTCCTTGGGATGTTTAAAGCTTGGGAAATCTTTTTGTATCCAAATCCGGCTTTAAACTTCTTCACAACAGTATCTCGGACCTGCCTGGTGTGTTCCTTGTTCTTCATGATGCTCTCTGCGCTTTTAACGGACCTCTGAGACTATCACAGTGCAGGTGCATTTATAAGGAGACTTGGTTACACACAGGTGGATTGTATTTATCATCATTAGTCATTTAGGTCAACATTGGATCATTCAGAGATCCTCACTGAACTTCTGGAGAGAGTTTGCTGCACTGAAAGTAAAGGGGCTGAATAATTTTGCACGCCCAATTTTTCAGTTTTTGATTTGTTAAAAAAGTTTGAAATATCCAATAAATGTCGTTCCACTTCATGATTGTGTCCCACTTGTTGTTGATTCTTCACAAAAAAATACAGTTTTATATCTTTATGTTTGAAGCCTGAAATGTGGCAAAAGGTCGCAAAGTTCAAGGGGGCCGAATACTTTCGCAAGGCACTGTAAGCTGACCTCGTGAGGCATTTATAAGTTATATTCTTCAAGAATCAATGGGTACATATCATTCATGTAGAAGTCCACAAATGGATGTAGCAACTGCTGATTGGCCGTTTAAGCCTCGTGTCTGTGTGAGCGTCGGAGCCACTGCATATCTTTGGACATGTTTCTCACTCCCAAAGTACCATCAGTCCTTGAGAAAGTGCTTGCCTCTCATCGTGTTTGTGAGATGCACGCTGATTGCTGACCGTGTGTATGCGGGCGTGTGCATGTGTGTTTATTCAGTTATGATCACCTGCTGTGTATAGGGCGGTGTCTCTCAGTCCACGCAGGCAGCGATGGAGTGGAGCCCGCTCATCCTAATGTATTTCACAGACCCATTCACAGTCACAGGGACCTCTCACTGATCAGACCTGTGGGGAGACAGAGACACATCAAATGACAGACACACAGCCATGCGGATATTACCCGGGCAAAAAAATGACTACGGTAATGGATTTGCAGTCTCGCTAACATGGACTTTGTTGGATACCACTGCCATGAGGCTAGCAGATCGATGTTGAGCCATTAGAACATACATTTTCTAACAATACTGGTTTGATCATGTCCAATTATCCTCTTCAATTTACACAGAATTCAAGGAATTGAATTAAAACAACACCGCTTTATGGGAGGAGCAAAACATCCCATAACAAAACAATCTACCGGTAGCCTACAGTAGCCTAGGCTACACCTCATGCCTCCTCATCAACTGCATCACTTGACAGGCACAGAAATAGGTCCAAGTGATCATTCACTACAGGTCTCCAGTCAGCAAGTTGTCAGTATTTTAGGTTCATCTATAACAAAAAAATGTAAAAAGCATAACGGCTGTAGACTATTCTTCAGTGCGTGTTGTCAAATCCACAAAAAAATGATCTTCCTTGAAAATGTGGTTTCAGGAAAAGAAAGATTTCTACCCTGCCCATTTAAAGTCCTGTTTCGGAAATACTGTACTTGTTGAGTATCTTAATAATCCAGCGCTTGTCCAAACACACCATACCAACAGACCTGCGTCCCCACAACCCTGGCACAGCCAATGAAGTTCAACGAATAGGCCTAGCACAGCCAACAGACAATTACCAATGAATAAATAGGTCTCAAGATGATTTTCTGAGAAACGTTATCCCTTGTCTCTTTAACAAAACAAAATATGGGATAAGCAAAATGAAGACCAAAAAACCCCAGTAAGCCTAGGCTTCAAACAACCAACACCACACACAATGATTGTCAGGGAAAATAACAGAAAGGTACCCCTTGTAAAAGGGAACCAACGTGTCAATTGGTGGAGAGGCTCACCAGTGGCGTATCAAGCAGACGGCCAGAGTAGGGTGCTGTATAGGAGGCTGTATTCTCTGAGTGAAAGGAGCCAGGGAGGGAGTGTATGAGCACAGCGATCCAGAATGCCAGAGATCAAGTTACAGAGATGGTAAATATAGCAGTTGCCTATGACCTCCACAGGTCACTCAACACTCACTGGCATTAATTTTTTATTTTTTATAGGCCATGAATTGGCCATGCAATGTAGGCCAGCAGCAACCACCGGGATGTGCTCTCTCTGTTATCTAAAGGTGTTTTCATTGTAAACCTACACGGAATGGTAGTCAGTGAAATGTCCCCATAAATGTCATCCAAAAGTGGAAAAAGACTAATGAAAATATCGTTTATATCTACTAACCATGGCTAGTTTTATATTAAAAATATAAATTATACTTATATTATAATGGGTGTATGACACCATTTGGATACAAACAGGCAGCTTTTGTCATAAATTGTGTTAGGCCTATTTTTAAAATGGGGGGTAGTTCACCTGCAATATTACATAGTCTGGTTTGAAATGCATATCACATAATGGATAGTTGAAAGTGATGAAAACTGAAACCCTGAGCTGACAGCTACTTCTAGTGCAGGGATGGGCGTGGGTGTACGGGGGCGAGGAAGCAGTGACATTACAGCCAGCTACTGTCAGCGCCAAATTCAATGAGAGCAAGTCTCTATGACACCGAACTACAAAGTCAGCCAGAAGTTGTTTTAAGCTTCTATAGCAATTCATGAATGATCTCGATTCATGGTTGTGCATTTGCAGTGGATGAAGTACTAACGGTTAATACACTAGGAGCTAGCAGCTCCCCAAAATGATATACTGCAGCAGTTGGTTGGAACCTCGCACCACTCCCATGGCAGGCAAGTGGGCTAGCTAGGCTAACTTGTTAGCAGAGCGTGCACGCGAACTAGTCAGAGCGCGGCCGTGTATTAAAAAAAAAGGGGGGGGGCAGAGTTTTTTTAATTTTTATAGCTAAGCACCTGAATGCGACTCAAGACCACCGGTTTTAGCTTAGATGCATTCATATTAAGAGATGAAGCATACACATATGAAGCATACACGTTTTAGATAAACTATCCGAGCGGCATCAAAGCATCTGATCAAGGTTTGCCTGCAGCTACTGGCCACTGCATTATTCACTCACCCCAGTCCGAGATCATCCCGTCTACTGTCAGTCCCGCTGGCAGAGCGTCCCCAAAGTGGCTTCTAGCTAGTCTATCGGCGTCGTTAGACCACAGTTTTGAATATCGGTATGCTGAACCGATAACATTTGACAGATTAAAATAGCTAGATACTTTTCGCCATCACTGCCTTTGCGTTTTCAATAGTTTTTTTTAGCTGACCAAGTAACGGACGTTTCTCTTTAACTGTGACGTTGGTTCAGCAAATAGCTGCCGTGGATTGGTTTATTCTTGTCCACGAACGTAAAACCAGAGGACCGCCTCCCACACGTTCACCTTAGTGACGGACGTAAACAGCAAGCAGACCCCCCACACTGATTCAGATCCACACACTCACATATGATCTGACATTGCTCACACAACTGGTTGCAAACAATTGTATATTTATCACAACTCCCCTTGCGTCCCGTTGAGTTCTAGACTCTGACTCCCGTCGCTTGCCTTTCCTTTTTTTTGTTGCTGTTTGTGGCCATGACCACACACGTCTGGGGAAAATAATCAAGTTAGAAAAACGACAATTCCGGAAGAGGGCAGTGGTGTCATGAGTGCCTGTTACGTCACAACAAAGCTTTCCCACAATCCATCTGGTCACATAACCACGCAGACATTTTCATATATGTCATGGCTAAAGATAGTGGTTGACACTTCAAAATGTTTGATTTGGAATTCAGTAATACCACATAATTCACACACCCAACACCATACAATATTTAATACGTGTTTAATGCAAGAGTCAATGAGTTAAATTAAAAGGTGCACGTGTGTCCCTTGGTTACAATTCCTTTAGTTTGTTCCACAGCTACCAACGCTGATGAGAATAATTTAGTTATTTGCATTCTAGTTGCTCACACTGCAGCGACCAATTGTCTTTTTTTGTAATTCAGCAGGGGGGCACAGATAATTCACATAATACAAATCATACATCTACAATCTGTGTCATTGAATGTTTTATCACCTGCCCTGCCTCTTATGAAAATAATGGTTTAGAAGCCAGCATAATCTTTAACATTATTATAGCAGCACCTCTATAAGTCCCATGCCCTAAAAAAAAATGTGCCACATTGATTTGGATGTATAGTGTTGCAACGTATTTGTGCTGAAATGGGGCCATTTGTTTTGTAACTTCCCACAATGCAATGGAAAATAAAACAACGGGGGACTGGAAACAATACCACAGACAGCTTCATAATAAACCAGCCTTACAAAACGGAGGCTGATAGCAATGACTGCATTGATCTTGTCTATGTCTTCCAACATCTCACAATCAAAGCAACAGTAGAATAATTGAATGCTGCACTGTAGAAAGAACACTACGGTTTATTTTTTGTATGCATCTTTCTCTACACAGGTAAGTAATATGGAGTTCAGAGGAATTACATCCGTCTGCTCATTTACCATTCGAGTTGCATTCGATCATGTAAACTCATAAAGCCATCATTGAATGATCCATGTTCCATACTTATATTTATGCCACACAGATATACCTTTTCTAAACATTTGCATGTACTGTAGTAAGCACATTTGTACAGCACTGTTACATCCAGGAGGCAGACAATCAGAAAACAGTCTCTATACTGGTTGAACTCATGCAACACACATATATCAGGTGTTTAGCATCACGCTAATTTCAATGTAGCTAGCTGCCCAGTTTACCTAGCCTGTAATGGCTGAAATGTTCTGATTATTTTGCCACACATAAACCCATTCCCTTCAATAAAACAGTAAGTGGTACATTACTTTAAGTATTCCTTTCTTCTTCCCACATTTGACACAATGATGAGAATACACTGGGTTAGGTTGAATAAGCAGAAGGTTTCATACCCACAACACAACAGCAGGAGATATATGTACTGTACCTGATTATTGTGGACCTGCATAATGGCTTTATAAATAATTTGCAGTTCAGGATAGGCACTGACCCACAACAATGATAAATATTTTTACTACTCCGGAGCAAATAACACATGAATGAATTCTAAAGCATTGGCTATTAAAGCCAGACAAGAGTGAGGTGGTGACATGGAATAGATCAAAGACAGATCCTTCACACTAAAACATACCGATCCTGAACGTAACTAGTGCACCAATTAAGTGTGTGCTGACACTACTAGGGAAAGCACATCACACAAAAATAAATCCATCAAAATGTATTACACATTTTTGCACTTCAAACATGTCAAACTCTAGCAGATTTAAGTTGATAACTTGATTCAGAATCCTTCAAATGTGCAATGTGCAAAGCTGATGAAAGTGAAACAAAAACATTACAGTAAGAACTGCACCACCAGGAAGCAATGGTTACAGGCTCAGATGACTGTCGCGTGCCATTAGCCAATAGCGGATTCAATTTCCTTTAAATTACTATACTGTGCCACTCTCAATTATCACACTAAGCAGTGGTGCCTACTGCCTACACTAAAATGATACTTCAGAAACCATGGGAAGCCATTACATCTAGGCCTATGGCATTATCTAAATGTACATGGAGCCACGACTCCAGATTCAAATGAATGTTTTATTCCTTTATATTTGATTACATCTTTATCCCTTTACACAGTGCCCCTCTCAGTCGTAACATTCGTGCATTAAGTGTGCCTGCCAGTGCATGCTGACTCCATTAAAGCATGGGTTCACTAACCAAGGGAAGCGGTCTAGGCCACATAAAAAGATTAGGCCTAATGGACCCTTACTGCGTATTACTATGCAATGTCAAAATAAATACAACAAGCAGTATAAAATATATTGCTATGGTCTAACGTTCAATCTTTTGAGAGGTCTAACTCTGCTAAGTGCATCTTCCAATACTTTACTGTCTTCCAAATCAGACAATGACATAAAGCTAACAAATTCTGTAAATTCCAGGGAAACAAGCAGCCTGGAAATTGGGATTTAAAGTGGCGGTGCCCCTCAGCTGTGAAGTACCAAGCAATGCCTTAGTTCTACTGTCCCAGCTACTGACCTAGTGACCTTCGCCCTCGCGATGACAAAAATAACACCAAGCATGAGCCTCTACACGCAAGGAAAATGCGTCAACAATGCAATGAATAGTACACAAGAGTTCATACAAATCTTTGGTGAACACACAAAGCCTCTGTCTGCAATAGACCTAAAATACTGTGGCTCTGGCACAGAAGCAAACGTGTCAATAGGTGTTCAAACGTAACCTAGACCTAACATGTACTGACGGTCCCCGACAGTGGAAGGATCCACACAAATGCAAAAAAACTGAACACACACTACATAAAAACATACTTCGCAAAGGACATTGTCATGCAGCACTATGATACATCCATTTTTTTCAGCCAGAGGCATCAATAGCCTAAAAACACTACGGTACAACTGGCCAAAGAAAGCCAATTTGAAAACTCAAGGTGGTTTGAGTTTGAATAAGAAGTATCCTCCAAAAATACTAATCTCACTGAACACTACTTAGAATAACTAAACCTAACTTAGAATAACCCATCAAAAACTATGGCCTGGTCTTGTGAGGAAGTGGAATGACACAGCGCAATGAAGACTTCCATTAGCTACAGTACAGTCACCCTAGTACACTCAAAACAGAGTCTGTGGCACAGCAGTATACCATATCCTTTAATCAACATTCTCTGCATACCACAGGGTATGCAAAGGGGAGATTGATTGTTTTAAAGATAAAAGATACACTGGTTGTACTCTGCAATATCTCCTGTGCTCCTCCCCTGAAGATAATACCTTTTAGGAGTCAAGGGCAGAGGTGCTACACCAATACGAAGAGGGGACTCAGTCACACAGAATATGCACACCTTTAGAGGGCAGCATACAAGACACATTTGTTGTGATTAGTTGGTGTGCGTGTGCATGTGTGGTGCAGTGAGGTGAAACACAACAAAGCCAGTCAGAATCAGAGTCAGAGTCGCTGTTATTCCTGATAGTGTGTCCCACACTGAATGTAGAACATAGGACGGGCGAAAGGAGGGGTGCAGGGAGCTCTTCAGACAAGATTAGGATGGGGAAGGGTATGAGCATAGAAATGTAATTACTAGAACTGCGCCCCCTTCAAATCAATGTGCCCTGATAGGTGGACCGTTCTAGTAATTCTATTTCTATGGTGGGGGAGTTAAGGTTTTGGAGTTAAGGTTTGATAGTGGTTTGGCAGTGGTGGTAGTCCCCCGGCCAGCTTTAGGCACCACCAGGAGTTCGTCCCCGTCCTGAATACTGTAGGAGTGGAGGGCTCTGGTGTGGTACTTCATCTCCTCTGGCCCAAAGACACACTCCTTGTCGATGTAGTAAAGACGCATCTGATTGGCCGACAGCTGCACGACTGTCCTCAGCTGTTTCTTCAGCTCGGCCACAGTCTGGTCCAGGCGGATACTCACCTCCGCCACCTTGTCCTCGCAGTGCACCTCCACCTTGGCGTGGCAGCGGGGTCGAAGGTCGATCTCAGCCAAGGGTTCCAGCTTCCCGTATTTGGTCACCAGGCAGTGGTACCTAGAACGGCAGGTATAGACGGGTTTAGAAACACATAATCATACTAAATATACCACAGTCATCTAGACAAAGTTATTTAACATTACGGTTAGGTGAGGTTACAGTCATTTTTAACGAACATGAAGACTTTATTTTGAATGTGCACATTTTAATAGGCACCTGATACTACAATTAAGCCAGTAAAGTACGTGCCAAATTCTATTGAATGGATATATGCAGTCTCATTGGATCAGTTAAAGGAGTAGCATAGTGTGGTATACCTGTATGGTAGCTCCTCCTCTGGGTAGTCGACATGGTAACGGATGAAGAACCTCTCGGAGTCCTCTCTCTCCCCATCCGTCACCACACTGCCATTGAGCGAAGATACAGAGGGCAGGCTGCGAGGATAAAGGGTGAGCTTTTCACTATCTAGAGATATATGGCACTGTTGCAGTATTGTGTGTGTGTATGTTAACGCAATGTCACAGTGAGTACGTTTACATGCAGAGGAACAATTTGATATTAAACTGATTATGGCAGTAGGCAATAGTCATGTAAACACCTTAGTCTGTTTAGCATAATTGGCTCAAGGACAAAATCGAAGTAAGCATACACCGATAAATACACCTGTTTTTCTGAATAATCTTTCTAATTATTAGGACATATAAACAACTTAATTGGCGTTCCAGCGGCGTCTTTGATCTGCACACGTGCTAGCACCAGCAGAGTGAGTCTCCCGCATCAGAGCGAGTGAGGTGAGTTCGGAACAAATTAACGTATCCGTCTTAGAAGTCGTTTTCACATACAAAATGTACATGTCCGACCTTTGGATGAGAATTGCTTCCCAAAAACAACATGGTTGCTGTGGTAGAATGTTTATTTCGATTGGCGATGTTCTGCACTTATCAGAGTCCCATCAGGCAGCCTGATTTCAGATGTGTCCATGGAAACAGGGTTGTTAGGGAAATTGTTATTTCCAGTAAAGTATGTAAACATTATTATTCAAACTATTATATTCATCTGACATTCCACAATTCTCACATTACTGTGTGCATGTAACCGTACTCAGATAAAAATGAGATCTTTCCACTATTTGTGTGTTGAGGTCTGTGTGGTTGCCTCACTCACCCAGTAGCTCCCAGAGAAACTTACTGTGATACCATGAGGCTCCGACGCTCTGTGTTGGTATAGGTCTGCAGTAAGGGAATCCCCTGCAGCCTCACATCTTCCAGTTTAGGAAACTGGTTCAGCTTCTCTATGTCCTCCCATCGGTTAAGAGCTGGCACACACAGAGACGCATAGGTGACCACACACCCACACGCATACACCTTATTAAAACACATTTCCATAAACAGTCAAACAGAATGGTCTTTACATTTGTGCCCCGGCTCTGACACTAGCTAGCTAGATACCACAGAGAAAGTAGAGGGGTGTTAGCGATCAGGATGTTGGGTAAACTTCAAATATCAATCTCAAGAACTGAAAGGAGTCCAAGGACAGTTTCCAGTGAAGGCTCTGGTTGATACCTGAGTTGTGCAGATTGATGCTGCGTAGGTTGGGGAAGAGGCGTCGCAACATTTCTTCTGAGTCCTGAATGGAGCTCAGGTTGCAGTTGGACATGACCAGAGTTGCCAAGCCGGGGAACATGGGGCCAATCTTGCGCACCTCGGCCCAGTCCTGCAGGTTGTTGTCAGTGATGTGCAGTAGGCGCAGTGTGGGGCAGGGCACAGTAGAGGCTGACACGGTGGTGTACTCATTAAGGCACAGGAACAGCTCTTCCAGCCTGGCGGGCAGGGCAGGGAGCAACACAAGGTTCAGTATAGAGACCATTAACTTTTCTTAATGCTTCTACTGTAATGTACTGTTAGCTGCCTGAAACCTGGACCTCATAACAGATGACCACTCACTACTCTCTCCAATCCACAATACTCGAGAAGGACACAAAATCCCTCTCACTGGCTTGGGAAAACATTTCTCTCTCTTGAGAAGTGAACAATCAGAAGTTGCCTTTGATTTTTTTTTAAAGGTGTTCAATAGCAATGTAGCATCAAGGTTTATCTTACTCAGGCATCTCCCGTGTTAGTACGAGCACCGTGTTCCAGGACACTTGAGTGTTGTTGAGGACCAGGCGTCGGACTCGGGCAAAGGCCTTAGCACCGCTAGGCTCCAAGACAACCTCACTTAGCGGGTTGGAGCTCAGGTTGAGGAAGTCCAGGTTGGGGATGTTTGACACAATCTTACTGATCTGAAAGGAGTGGCTTCAAACTTAGTGTGACATCCTCAATATAATGATTCATGCATTCATGTAAATAGCTACAAGGATATGGGTGAGATTGCATACTGGTAGAGGAATTCTTGTACAAAGTTACTATAAAATGTACCCAATTCTTGTGCTCAATGTTTCCCATCTTGGCAGAGTACCCTAGTTGAGCCTACCCACCTCATGCCAGTCCTGGAGCTTGTTGTGGGACAAGTCAAGCTCCATCACGTGGGCACAGAAGGCTGCGATCTCTCTCTGCTCTCCCGCATGGCTGATTCCACAGCCAGCCAGGACGAGCACACTGGGAAGGTTCAAACGATCTGGAGAGAGAGAGCAGAATAACTTGAGGAAACCAGGCCTATCTATACCACCGCTCAATCATCAAAATCCTCATCATCATCCTAACTGAGCTGCTGAAGAGGAAGGAACCTACTCAGGGATGCCAATGGCATTTTTAAAACAGGGTTCAAATGGGTAAAACTGTGGATGGATCATATCGAAGACCTCACCTTTCATGGGTGAGCCTTGTGGGAGAGTTGGCACTACCACCACGCCCATGCCGGGCCCTCGGCGGTACGGGAAGTTCTCCGGGCTGTACTTCTCGCTGAGAACCTGCATGAAGGTGCGGCCCTCCTCCTCGGGTGGATCCACGGCCCCACTGTCCCACATCCCCTCTGGGTCGGCTGGGTCGCCGAAGTGGTAAAAGAGCCAAACACTCATAGAGGTTAGCTTGGCAGGGTCAGCTGGCTGAGACAATAGTGGAAGTCATTCACCTTCACGCCCACATCCAATCCCTCGGAGGGGCTCGGCCATCACTGACATTAGCCTGACCCGTTTCCCCTTCTAAACAGTTATGGTCATACAGTGCATTCGGAAAGTATTCAGACCCCTTGACTTTTTCCACATTTTGTTACGTTATAGCCTTATTCTAAAATTAATTGAATTGTTGTTTTTCATCAATATACACACAATACCCCATAATGACAAAGCAAAAACAGGTTTAGACATTGTATTATATTAAAAATTCAAAACTAAAATATCACATTTACATAAGTAGTTAGACCCTTTACTGAGTACTTTGTTGAAGCACCTTCGGCAGTGATTACAGCCTCGAGTCTTCTTGGGTATCATACTACAAGGTTGGCACACCTGTATTTGGGGAGTTTCTCCCATTCTTCTCTGCAGATCCTCTCAAGCTCTGTCAGGTTGGATGGGGAGCATCGCTGCACAGCTATTTTCAGGTCTCTCCAGAGATTTTTGATCTGGTTCAAGTCCGGGCTCTGGCGGGGCCACTCAAGGACATTCAAAGACTTGTTCAGAAGCCACCCATGCACTGTCTTGGCTTTGTGCTTAGGGTCGTTGTCCTGTTGGAAGGTGAATCTTCACCCCAGTCTGAGGTCCTGAGTGCCCTGGAGCAGGTTTTCATTAAGGAACTCTGTACTTTGCTCATCGTTCATCTTTCCCTAGTCTCCCAGTCCCTGCCACTGAAAAACATCCCCACAGCATGATGATGCCACCACCATGCTTCACCGTAGGAATGGTGCAAGGTCTCCTCCAAACATGACACTTGGCATTCAGGCCAAATAGTTCAATCTTGGTTTCATCAGGCCCGAGAATCTTGTTTCTCATGGTCTGAGAGTTAGGTGCCAAACTCCAAGTGGGCTGTCATGTGCCTTTTACTGAGGAGTGGCTTCCGTCTGGCCACTCGACACAATCCTGTCTCAGAGCTCTACGGACAATTCCTTCGACCTCATGGCTTGGTTTTTGTTCTGACATGCACTGTCAGCTGTGGGACCTTATATAGACAGGTGTGTGCCTTTCCAAATCATGTTCAATCAATTGAATTTACCACAGGTGGACTCCAATCAAGTTGTAGAAACATCTCAAGGATGATCAATGGAAACAGGATGCACCTGAGCTCAATTTCAAGTCCCGTAGCAAAGGGTCTGAATACTTATGTAATATAAGGTATTTCTGTTTTTTATATGTTTTATATTTAAATATTTTCAAACATTTCTAAAAACCTGTTTTCGCTTTGTCATTATGGGGTATTGTGTGTAGATTGATGACGAAAAAAAATGATAATGCATTTAAGAATAGCGGTTTCTATACTTTCCGAATGCACTTTACAATACATACCAGTCTTCACTGAAAAGTATGCTAGTCACATACGACACATTCCATTTTCAGTATTTCAATCAGGCATGTTAACAGATTAGATCAACTAGATGGGGTGGCAGGTAGCCTAGTGGTTAGAGTGTTGGGCCAGTAACCGAAAAGGTTGCTGGATAGAATCCCTGAGTTGACAAGGTAAAAATCTGTCATTCTGGCCCTGAACAAGGCAGTTAAACCTTGATATCAATGCCTTGGACACAAAACAGACAGAGCATAATTATTGGTATTTCAATATGTATTTCCCTTTAAGAGGGAAAAGGAGCCTCAGTGATAATACTAAAGAAGGGAGTGACAGAGGGAGTCGTCTGTCCTAAAGTCCTTATCAGTAAAACGCAGTGAGACTTTGCCATTTAAACTTTAAAGCCCTCTGAACGCCTGAGGAAAGGGTAGGCCTCTCCCGGTGATTCTCTTTTTATGAGACCAAAAATGTATTAATTGAAAAAGTGGATAGACGTCTGCTCTTTGGCCATAATATTTCATGTTTAACCAACTGAGCAGGCAAAGTTTGACATAATCCGGAAACACTGATGACATCATCTGGTGTGCATCATGTGATTTTAAACAACTATGACCAGGCAAATGTCAGTAGTGTTTGACTACAAAACATAAAAAACGTCATTTTCAAATATGTTGATAACGGGGTGGTGCTGGAGATGATGAATGAGGTTGTCAAGTGGTGAAATTTCGACAACAAAAAAGACAAAAAGAACGATATTCAACTGTGAAAAAAACAAAACACATTTTTGAACGCCTCTCAGGTTGCCCTGAGATAAACCATCTGCTGCTGGCTACATAAATAATGTTGAGGTTTTACTGAAATGAAAGTTATAGTATCAAATTAAAGTACTTCACCGGCAGGTGTAGGTCACAGTAAACACTTTCCCACTTTTGCTTATTTATTTCAACTCCTGTTGTATACTCATTGTTTCTAAGTCCGTGTTCATGGTCGTCACTGCGTGTAAATGTTTTATGTTCCACAGTGTCATGTTGATAATTACAAGAGAACGGCAATGAAATGCTATAGAAATATTCCCTATGATGACGTGTTCTTAAACAGTGGAATTTTCCTATATATCTGTTATATTACAACAACTATAAAAGGAAATGATAGATTACAGTATCCATAATATACTTAACATTGTACAAAACTAACACGTTGTTATTACTAGGCTATTGACTATGATTAAAATGATGATCTTAACATACATGAGTGTGAGGAAAACAATAGGTAGTATAAAGTACAATGACAATACAGGAACAAGTGTGCTCTGTAGGCTAAGTGTCTTACCTCCAGCAATGTTCCTCTCCACCAGTCCACTATCACAGCTCATTGTGGGTTTCTGCAGAGAAGGCCTGTCAGAGGAACACAGTTTTTGGAATTAAGGACCAGTCATGTGCTGGTGGGACGGACTTGCAAGTAAAATTAGTATAAAAGGAAGTACAAATCTCTCTTACTCCCATAGTTTGACTCTAGATGGATAAACCTGTTTTGGCATGGACAGTGCCATTGAGTGCTTACACCATTTTAAAGTAGTCAACTGGGTGGGACTTCATATGGGTTAAGGAAGGATCACATGATTGTATCCAGGTCATCGGGATTATACTTGTGAGCAAACATTCCAGTAGGCGGCAGTAAATCCTTAATTCCAAAACCTGTTCATTCAAAACACACTCTAGGTGGCAGTATGCACCCTTTCAGTTTTTTTGCCAAAATGGACTACTTCAAAATAGAGATGCCTCAATGGAACCAAAGATATTTATAACTAACCCAAAATCAAATTTCCAATGGGAGCAAATTAAGCATAGTGGGCAGAACAAGCAAGGAGGTGGGCAGAGCCAAGCACGCGCTAGAGAGATCCTATTGACGCATTCAATCATGTATTTGCATATTTCCATTAGGGAACACCTCCTTTGAACACTGTGCAATAACTCAATTTGCCATTGCACTCCTTGTAAACAATGCCATTTTTTTAATCAAAGGGTCAAGTCTACAAAGCTTAGTGCACTCTGTTCACAACAGATTCTAGTTTAGGTGAACTTTAAACTGTATTGAGATTGGGCATTTCTTCAATGAGAAAATCAGCAGAATGTCGGCCCGGTTCCATCTCGGTCCATGCTCTCCCACTGCCGACCACTAGGCTTCCTGTCCTCACCCATATTTGATTGATACAGCTGATGAAACATCTGGCTCCTTGATCTCTGTGATGGCGCTGCCTGTGCGCACACAGACGCCATAATGGGACATTTATAAAGATGATATCTCTATCGGTCTCAATGCTTACTCCATAGTGGCTGGCTGGGCAGGGGAAGAGAGGCTGAGCCCTCCTCCAGACTTCTCTCCAGCGAGGGGCTGCTAGGTGAACAGGAGGGACACGCAGGCACCACGTGAGAGTAGACACTGGAATCAAAACAAACCATATGTCACGATTGTCGTAGTGAGGAGACCAAAGCGCAGCGTGATGTGAATACATATTTTTTAATGAAAGACGAAAAAACACGAAGTACACTAAACAAACAAAATAACAAGACGACCGTGACCACTATCAAAACTGAGTGCAAACATGCAACATCACATAGACAATAACCCACGAAATACCCAAAGAAGATGGCTGCCTAAATATGGTTCCCAATTAGAGACAACGAAAAACAGCTGACTCTAATTGAGAACCAATCTAGGAAACCATAGACATACATAAACACCTAGATAGTAAACGACCCCATAAACCTACAAAACCCCTAGACAGTACAAAAACACATACATCACCCATGTCACACCCTGACCGAACCAAAACAATAAAGAAAACAAAGAATACTAAGGTCAGGGCGTGACACCATATGCAGTTAGGCATGATATTCAAATTACATTAAAGAAATCTACATAAATATATATGCATTGTTGACTTGTTAAAGCATCACTTTGAGGAGCAGGTCAAATAAATATCTGCATGAAAAGGAATTCAGATGGTAAACTGGCCTAGGCTTACTAACTATATTAGTTTGAGTAGGCTATAACTGTCACGTTCTGACCATCGTTCGTATGTGTTTTCCTTGTTTTAGTGTTGGTCAGGACGTGAGCTGGGTGGGCATTCTATGTTGTGTGTCTGGTTTGTCTATTTCTATGTTTGGCCTGATATGGTTCTCAATCAGAGGCAGGTGTTAGTCATTGTCTCTGATTGGGAACCATATTTAGGTAGCCTGTTTTGTTTTGGGTTTTGTGGGTGATTGTTCCTGTCTCTGTGTTTTGTACTAGATAGGACTGGTTTAGGTTTTCACACGTTTGTTGTGTTGTTAGTTTATTCGTTTACAGTTTCTTTATTAAAGTACAATGAATAACAACCACGCTGCATTTTGGTCCGCCTCTACTTCACCTAAAGAAAACCGTTACAATAGCCTAGTTCAGGGATCATCAACTAGACTCTGCCGCGGGCCGATTTGTTATTGGGCAGATGGTCAGGGGACCGGAACATCATTATAAATAATTTGTAGACTGCAAATTGACAGAAACAATCACAAACAGATATAATATTTGACTAATGTCACGACTCCCACCGAAGGTGGCTCCTCTTCCTGTTTGCGCGGTGGTCGTTGTCACCGGTCTATTTTTCTATTGGTTTTGTCTTATTGGTTACACCTGTTTCTTGTTTAGGTTTTTAGTTGGGCTATTTAAGCCGGTAAAGCCCGCCTGCTCTTTGTGCGGGCTTATTTTCCCCTCTGTGTTTGTGTGTGGTAGTGCGTTTCAGTTTTGTTTTTCTCTGGACTGGTTAGGTCCTGGTTTTGGGCCGGTCGTTTATGTGCGCCCTGTATTGGCGTGTACTATTTTCTCTGTGCTGGAGATTAAAGCATTGTTCTGTACCTTCTGCGCCTGACTCCGCACCCACTACGCCTAAGTGCGTCACAGAAGCCCGCACCATCGAATGGAGTCAGCAGGAGCAGCGGCCACCCCCCTTCCATCGATGGAGGAGCGTGTCCTCCATCATACGTCCATCCTCCATCAAATTGGGTCGGCGATGGAGCAGATGATGGAGCGAATGGACCAATGGGAGAGGAGTGGTCTCCCCACCTCACCTCCAGCTCCTCCGACGAGTCAACCCACTCCTCCGGCGGCGCCCGGCTCCAGCGCACTACGTCTTGCGCCTCCGAGGGAGTACAATGGAGCGGCAGCTGGGTGCCAGGGTTTTTTACTCCAGCTCGAGTTGTACCTGGCTACCATGAGGCAGACTCCCTCGGGCGAGGAGAGTGTGAACGTACTCGTCTCCTGCCTGACGGGCCAAGCCCTGGAGTGGGCCAACGCTGTTTGGAATGATCCAGACTCGGCGAGGGATCACTATCCAGAGTTCACCCGGTGAGCGGCTCTTCCACCTTAGGCAGGAGACGAGGAGCGCGCAGGACTCATAAACATGTCAATCCGGCTGGACAATCTGCTAGCTGCCCGCGGGCGTTCAGAAAGGGTCCTGTCAGTTCCACCTCCTGGCCCTCCCGCTCCCATACCTATGGAGTTAGGGGGGGCCGCATCGAGGAGGCTCCTCCTGCACCAGCTGTGGTCGGAAAGGACACATTTCCGAACGGTGCTGGAGGAGCCCGTCTGGGAGTCGAGAGGGCAGGCAGAACACTTCTCGGTCACCCCAGGTGAGTCAGCATCAAACTCACCCATGTTTGTATTGATTTTTTTTCTTTAATTTTCTCCCTCTCTCCAGCATAAGGCGCTAGTCGATTCAGGCGCAGCTGGGAACTTTATGGATCGCGGACTCGCCCGTAAGCTGGGGATTCCGCTGGTGCCGATAGATCCTCCCTTCCCCGTGCACTCCTTAGATAGCCGACCGTTAGGGTCAGGGCTGGTCAGGGAGGCCACGGTTCCACTGGACATGGTAACGCAGGGATCATAGTTCCTTATCGATTCACCTGCGTTTCCAGTGGTGCTGGGGATTCCCTGGCTGGCCAGTCACAATCCCAGGATTTTGTGGAAACAGGGGGCTCTCCAGGGGTGGTCAGAGGAGTGTTCAGGTAGGTGTATGGGAGTTTCCATCAGTGCCACGTCGGTGGAGAGTCCAGACCAGGTTTCCACTGTGCGCATTCCCTCTGAGTATGCTGATCGCCTTCTGTAAGAAGAGGGCGACCAAATTACCACCTCATCGACAGGGGGATTGTGCGATAAACCTCCAGGTAAACGCTGTGCTTCCCAGGAGTCACGTGTACCCATTGTCACATGAGGAGACGTTGGCTATGGAGACATATGTCACCCAATCTCTGGGACAGGGGAACATTCGGCCCTCCACGTCACCCGTCTCCTCGAGTTTCTTTTTTTGTGAAAAAAGGAGGGCGGTCTGCATCCATGCATTGATTATCGAGGTCTCAATCCCATCCCAGTGGGGTTTAGTTACCCGCTACCTCTCATCGCTACGGCGGTGGAATCATTTCACGGAGCACGTTTTTTCACGAAACTGGACCTCAGAAGTATAATCTGGTGCGTATTCGGGAGGGAGGTGAGTGGAAAAACGCGTTTAGTACCACATCTGGCCATTGTGAGTACCTTGTCATGACGTATGGGTTAAAGAATGCTCCAGCCGTCTTTTAATCCTTTGTAGACGAGATTCTCAGGGACCTGCACGGGCAGGGCGTGGTGGTATATATCGATGATATCCTGATCAATTCCGCCACACGCGCCGTGTGTGTGTCTCTGGTGAGCAAGGTGCTTGGTCGACTGCTGGAGCATGACCTATACGTTAAGGCTGAGAAGTGTGTGTTCTCCAAACGAGCCGTCTCCTTTTGGGTTATCGCATTTCCACCTCGGGGGTGGTGATGGAGTGTGACCGCGTTAGGGCCATGCGTAATTGGCCGACTCCAACCACGGTAAAGGAGGTGCAGCGGTTCTTAGGGTTTGCCAATTACTACAGGAGGTTTATCCGGGGTTTTGGCCAGGTGGTGGCTCCCATTACCTCACTGCTGAAGTGGGGGCCGGCGCGTTTACGGTGGTCGGCAGAGGCGGACAGAGCCTTCAGTCGGTTGAAGGCGCTGTTCACTGATGCTCCCGTGTTGGCGCACCCGGACCACACTTAAGCATTCATAGTGGAGGTGGATGCGTCCGACGCTGGGGTTGGAGCCGTGCTATCACAGCGCTCAGGTACACCACCGAAGCTCCGCCCCTGCGCTTTCTTTTCGAAGAAGCTCGGTCCGGGGGAGCGAAACTATGATGTGGGGGACCGGGAGTTGTTAGCTGTGGTAAAGGCCCTGAAGGTGTGGAGACACTGGCTTGAGGGGGCTAAGCACCCTTTCCTCATCTGGACTGACCACCGTAATCTGGAGAATATCCGTCAGCGAGGACACTGAATCCGCGTCAGGCAAGGTGGGCTATGTTTTTCACCAGATTTAGGTTTACGATCTCGTACAGACCAGGTTCCCTGAACACGAAGGCCGACGCGCTGTCCCGTCTCTATGACACGGAGGATCGACCCATCGATTCTACTTCCATCCTTCCAGCTTCTAAACTGGTGGCACTGGTGGTATGGGAGGTGGACACGGACATTGAGCCGGCATTACGGTTGGAACCTGCGCCTCCACAGTGTCCTACAGGTCGTAAGTACGTTCCTCTTGGTGTTCGTGATCAATTGATTCGGTGGGCTCACACACTACCCTCTTCGGGTCATCCTGGTGTGGCAAGGACAGCGCAGGGTCTTAGGGGGAAGTACTGGTGGCCCACCTTAGTTAGGGACGTGAGGTTCTATGTCTCTTCCTGTTCGGTGTGTGCTCAGAGTAAGGCTCCTAGGCACCTGCCTAGAGGGAAGTTACAGACCCTCCCCATTCCACAACGGCCATGGTCTCACCTGTCAGTGGACTTCCTTACCGATCTTCCCCGTCTCAGGGGAACACCACGATCCTGGTTGTTGTGGTTCGGTTTTCTAAGTCCTGCCGTCCACTCCCGTTGCCCGGTCTCCCTACGGCCCTACAGACTGCGGAGGCCCTATTTACCCACTTCTTCCGGCACTACGAGGTGCTGGAGGACATCGTCTCTGATCGGGGTCCCCAGTTCACATCCCGCGTGTGGAGAGCGTTTATGGAGCGTCTGGGGGTCTCGGTCAGCTTGACCTCTGGATATCACCCCGAGAGTAATGGGCAGGTGGAGAGAGTGAACCAGGAGGTGGGTAGGTTTCTGCGGTCGTATTGCCAGGACCGACCAGGAGAATGGGCGAGGTATGTCCCATGGGCGGACTTGGCCCAGAACTCACTCCGCCACTCCTGCACGAACGTGTCACCATTCCATGGTGCTAGGACCGGCTACCAGCCGGTCCTAGCACCATGGCATCAGAGTCAGACCAAGGCTCCTGCGGTGGAAGAATGGGTGCAGCGCTCTAAGAAGACCTGGAGGGCCGTCCAGGAATCCCTCAAGCAAGCTGGTGGATGACAGAAGAGGAGCGCTGACCGCCACCGCAGTGAGGCCCCCATGTTCGCACCGGGGGACAGGGTCTGGCTCTCGACCCGAAACCTGCCCCTCCGCTTTCCCTGCTGGAAGCTGGGGCCGCAGTGTGTGGGGCCCTTCAATGTCCTGAGGAGGATGAACGAGGTGTGTTATCGATTACAACTCCCTTCCTATTATCGTATTAACCCCTCGTTTCATGTCTCTCCTCAGGCCGGTGGTAGCTGGTCCCCTGCAGGAAGGTGAGGTGCCGGAGGTCCCTCCACCCTCTCTGGACATCGAGGGGTGGAGTGAGGGACCTGCAGTACCTCGTGGACTGGGAGGGGTACGATCCGGAGGAGAGGTGCTGGGTACCGGTGGGGGACATCTTGGATCCGTCACTGTTGAGGGATTTCCATCGCCTCCATCCGGATCACCCTGTGCCTCGCCCTCCGGGTCGCCCTCGAGGCCGGTGTCGGCGCGCGGCTCCTCTCAGGGGGGGGGGTACTGTCACGACACTATGTTAGCCAGTTTACATCCCTTTTCTGTTGGTTTTGTCTTACACCTGTCTTACACCTGTTTACACCTGGTTACACCTGTCTTACACCTGGTTACACCTGTCTTACACCTGTCTTACACCTGTCTTACACCTGTTTACTTACACCTGTCTTACACCTGGTTACACCTGTCTTACACCTGGTTACACCTGTCTTACACCTGTTTACACCTGTCTTACACCTGGTTACCCCAGTTTTGTTTTTCTCTGGACTGGTTAGGTCCTGGTTTTGGGCCGGTCGTTTATGTGCGCCCTGTATTGGCGTGTACTATTTTCTCTGTGCCGGAGATTAAAGCATTGTTCTGTACCTTCTGCGCCTGACTCCACACCCACTACGCCTAAGTGCGTCACAACTAAAACATAATCGTTTCAAACCTTGCATACAATCACATGCTGTATCTCTCTATTATGCCTGGCAATACTTTGGAACAGATTTACAAAATTAAAATCACTCTGGGCTGATTTGCTGGTACTTTCAGTCTTTTATGTCCAACATTGAAAAAAATTGTTGGACATTTTGTGAAACAGGACTTGAATCACAGAAAAATTGAGGGGCCAAATAAAATGACCAGCCAGTTGGGAAACCTGGCCTAGGTGATGTCACTGACATTTGATCATGTTTTATGAATAGCTTGGCTCTGATGAATATCAAGTGGCACATAAACTGTCCATAATATGGTACTGTTAGCTTCAGAATAGAGGGAATAGAAGGACCAAATTACATATCTGAACCTCTGTTAAAAAGCTATGGTCATAAAATAGGTTGGGAGAATAGTTAGTCTGGTCTCAGATCTGTTTGTGCTATTGCCAATTACATTTCTGTCATTGTCAAGCCAAACATTATGTTTGTGCAATCCATGCCAAATACCTGTCACTCATTCTGTGAGAATAGCTATCTAGCTAATTTTTTGCTCAAATTAATTATTTTATATACTAGCTAGTACTACAGTACAGCAAATGTACATAATGAGTACTGCAGAGAGCTAGCTAATTATATGCCAATCATATCAGGGACAATTACGTGCAGATGGACTCGAGCACGAAAAAGAACACGAAACAAGAACCGTGAACGGAAAACGCTACGTTAGAAAATAAAGATGTCAAGCGTGAAACGTATTTTATAGCTAGGATAAACGTCGAGGATGATTACAACGTTATTTCATAAACGTTACACATAATCATTCTGTACAATTTGACTGTAGCGTTCACCTGCTAGTTATCTGCAGGATCAGTGGTTTGCAATATGACAATTTATTACGATTACACTAGTACGATTAGCAAACTAGATCAGCTAACCAAAACGTTACATTGCATCTTCTCCTCTACGAATGGTCAGACTGGTCCAGACTCCACACTCAGCATCATTGAATGACCAAATGTAAAGACAATGCATCAACATGACACAAATACTATTGTCATAATACGATTGCATTAACTAGATATAATCCAAAAGCAAAAGACATACATGTAATATTTTCGCATTTCCAAACTCACCTTTATTGACCTACTCTGTGTAAATGTCTTGTTGTTGATCCAGCTGTCATTGCCCCCCCTCTCATCCCGGAAATGACGTGACTTAATGAAACGTCTGGATATTTTCCTTAGATCGTGGATGCGCAGCTTTGAACAGTATACTACATGTCTTTGAATACATAATTGGTAATAATAACCCATTTACAGTCAGGTAATGCTACTATAGCTGACTAGATTTAACACTGGTAATGATGGAAAGGCTTGACAATCAGTTTGCTGACGAAATATGTTGCATCTATCTCTGCTCAAATGTGTTCAGGGATATACTTCTTTCTCTTCCTGCTGTTGTATACAAATACAAATTATGAATTAAGTTGGATGACTTTGACTGGGCAAAAGCTAGTACATTCACTTGTTCATGACAAGTGTCACTAAAATTCCCCTGACTGGCAATCACCTTCTTGCCCTGTCCTGCACCGCACTCTCCTGGTAGAGAAGCTTGTTGTTTTGGTTCGATCCGAAGAGGCGCTGTCTCTACTGTCACTGTACTGGCGCCATCTGTACTGAACATCCCAGCCTAGTTTCATACTAGACGTAACATAGTAAATGTATATTCGCGGCACTCAAATTAGTATATTAGTTTTGATACTGTATGTTATTTTTGGTATGGTTAAATAAGTCAGATGGCTACTTAAGGTAAAAAATGGATAGGAGGATGGTTGGTCGGGGTGGATGTATAACGCAAACGTCTAGCAACCCAAAGGGTGCATGTTCAAATTTGACCAACTTTTCAACTGTTTAATACTTTTAAGCTACTTTACACCTACTTAGCATGTTAGCTAACCCTTCCCCTAACCCTAACTATTCGTAACATATTGTAGGTTTTGCAAATTCGTAACATTTTTAACTTTAGCAAAAATCGTAACATATCATACGAATTGTAATTTGTAACATATCATACGAAATGGATGATGGAAATCCACAAATTACTACACCACATGTGAAACGTAGCATATCGTACTAAATGGAGTGTCTCGGATTTATGTAAAGAATAATACAAAATTCTCTGAGAGAAGATTGAACACCCTGGTGGAGTAGAAGAGAGCCAGGGCCTGGAGGGCCACCACTGTGTACTAAACACACTGCAGGCTCAAATGGTTGCTGTTGATTTTGTTGTTGTTAAGGTAAATTACTATTGTTACGTTACATGAAAGTGTAACAGAAAAGCTTCTTGGTAAAAAACGACTACAGGAAGTTTTCTCCCACTGAGTGGTGTACATTTGGCTCAACTAAACATTTTATTTTGCCACCTAGTTGGACAACAGGAAAGCTCTGTTTACTGAAGAATAGCTTCTCTGTAAGCATTATTAGAAGTCCTATACTCCTGAACCGACCAAGCACTTTTTCCACGTTGCCCAAATACACCACATTCCCATATGACCCCCCCTGCTGTTTTCTTTCGGAAACCAAGCTTGAGTCTCGTCTCTGTAACACCCCTGGGGACTCTTTGGGTGGATGGGTGGAAAACAAAACAGAAAGAAATAGCATTGTAAAACACAAATAGATGCAGACCTACACACAACAGTTGTGCTGTAGCTTTCTGACCCTGTAGTTAGGTGCCAGAAAACAGCTACGGCAGATGACTCCATCCAGACAGCGCATGGTAAGATCTGTTTGTGAACCTTGTTTTCCATTCAGGTTGGTTACCCAGGAGTTGTCAGCTCAGCTCTGTCAATGAAAACATTACATGATTGGTTTAACCCTCTCTCGTCAATGAAATAAAGGAAAGTGAACAGCAGGCCCTTCAAAACACTGAGATGATTTGGGAGTGAGGTCCCATCAATATCCCATCCTTGATGGTCATTTAAAACATAGCCAAAATATTTGATCTCTGTTGTCGTTTATTCTCATTTAATTCAATGATTTATGTACAATTTCAAGGTAGATCGATTAGTGCATCCAGCTGTTCAATTATGGAACATCACAGGCAGGGTGAACCGATGAAACGTTTTAAATCAGTGTGCGACCAAAGAACAGGTGGAGTAGTCTCAGTCTACAATGTCTGCTTGTTGGTATAAAAAAAAGAAGAAGAATACGGCTAATTAAAATCAAATAAAAAGGTGCGTCAATCATGACTAACAATCTAAGTATCAATCTAATTATCTGAGGATTACAATATTTAAATGATCAACAATCATGAATAACAGTAATTATTAACTGTTTAATTTACAGAGGTAAAAGTACACATCTGAAAATAATCTTTGTCTTAATCTTCAATGATGGCTGTCAGATTATTTTAGTCAGGGTCTCAGCATTTGATAAAACCTGGAGAAAACACATGCTTGAAATGACTATACATTAGTTTGACTGGGATTTAGAGTTTGACATTGATTACAAGACAATCAAACCACACGACAATAAATACGTTCATTGGTTTGGTACATAAATAGGCTTGTTATGATGTCATCCATTCACACAGGCTTCAATCATCTCTTGAGTTGCTCAACATACATTAGCCCATATACTGTATATCACAAAGTGAAAATAAACTATGAATCTTTTATTTTAAATACAATGAAAATCAGCACAGAGATGATATATAATAAAAATGATGTAGTACCTTAGATCGAGCCTTTATCGTGTGCAACTATAAAACAGACTCCAACTTTACCCATATCAATGTCAGCACGTTATGAGATTATATGTGACATTTTGATTTATTTTTTCCAAACAGTGCTCTTTATCAGTAGTACTGATTTAAACCATAGTTCCTATGTAACCCTCATAGTCACATACAGTATGTGCAGCATTAAGAATCTTCCCCAATATGTTGCTTGTGTCTCTTTCCACTGCCCTTTGTCAAAAGGAGTCAATACCAACAAACCACAGAGATTCAAGTCCACAAAGTTCTCTTAAATTGGTATTTTTAAATTTGCACTTATGAAAGCTCTTCCCCAGTCTTTCTCTAGATGAGCAAGGACTAGGCATATCGCTCACAAGGGAAACAGCCGTCACACTTTCTTTATCTAGATGGCTGTGAAAGGTGAAAGGTCACAACATGGCTATTCTTTCCATGTGTTGTTCCACTTCAAAATGTGTTGTGCTGTCTGCCCCTGGTATCGGCACCATGTGCAGAACATGACAACGAGCTCCATTGTGACTTGCTGTTAAACAGCTGTCTGTCTGCTTGAGTCATCAGAACGTTTCCAGAGCGGTTGGGGCCGTTAGAGTATGTCGTCGTACGCCTCTCTGACCGGGGCCCTCTTGGTGCGGCGTGGTCTCAGGCTGGAGAAGCAGGACGAGGCAGTGAGGGCGATGCGGCTCAGGCCCAAGTTCAGGCAGTGCACCTCGGATGTGACGGGCACCTCGGAGAAGAGGGCACGGTCGCGGGACAGCCGTGTCAGTGTGTCACTGTTCTCAATGTCCTTCACGATATTCAGGATCTCCTGGCGCTCCGTCTGCCGAGTCATCCCCCGGATGTTCAAGATGGCCGACACATGTTTCTTCCTGCAAACAGAGGAGGAGAAAGAGGGCTTAGTCTAGTTCATGTTTTGATCTACCAATAAAAATTGATATGCAATGGCAGAGTCAACCATCACAAGGACAAGGACATGATAAGGGTAGGAATAAAGAAAATCATGAAAATACAATATAGAGAGGGCAGTCGGCCCTGAGGCAAGTCACTAAGGAACAGGGAAAAATGGACAAAAGAGTTTGCAAAATACAGTTAGTTAGAGAACATTCCCAATGGTTGGCTCACACACTTACATACAAACACACACACAAAATTAATAAAACATCTGTCCCTGTTCGAGGGTGCCTGACTGTCCTTCGATTCGACACCTTGGCCCCTGGAAGTCTCCCTGCAGGAAAGCAGGAGCTGCTCTGATGCCGCTTCCTGTCTGTGGCGACACAAGCTGAGCAGCAGCACGAGGCTGAATGACAACCAGCTCTGAAGACTAAAAGCATCCCTAGCCCTAGGACGGTAGTAACTCCACCTTACCTGACACCCTAGACCCACTACCTTCAACACCATAGTGCTCTCCATGCTAATCACTAAGTTTGGGGCCCTGGGTCTGAAACCCTCCCTGTGCAACTGGGTCCTGGACTTCCTGACGGGCCAACCCCAGGTGGTGAAAATAAGCAACAACACCTCCGCTACGCTGATCCTCAACACGGGCGCGCCACAAGGGTGCGTGCTCAGCCCCTCCTGTACTTCCTGTTCACCCATGACTGCGTGGTCGCGCATGTCTCCAAGTCAACCATCAAGTTTGCAGACGACACAAAAGTGTTGAGCCTGATTTCCAACAATGATGAGACCGCCTACAGGGAGGAAATGAGGGCCCTGGCGAAATGATGCAAAATGAAGGAGATAATTATGGACTTCAGGAGACAGCAGAGGGAGCACGCCCCCATCCACATTGACAGGGCCGCAGTGGAGAGGGCGAAACGCTTCAAGTTCCTCGGCAGGCACATCACTGACCACCTGAAATTGTCCATCCACACAGAAAGTGTGGTGAAGAAGGCGCAACAGTGCGTCTTCAGCTTCAAGAGGTTGAATAAATTCTACAGATGCACCATTGAGAGCATCCTGTCGGGCTGTATCACCACCTGGTATGGCAACTGTACCATCCACAATCACAGGGCTCTCCAGAGGGTAGTGAAGTCAGTCCAACTCATTACCGGGGGCACACTTCCTGCCTTCCAGGACATCTACAGCACCCAGTGTCACAGGAAGGCCAAGAAGATCAACAAGGACATCAGCCACCCGAGCCATGGCCTGTTCACCCCTGCTACCATCTAGAAGGCGGAGACAGTCCATCTTCTATCTCCAGGCCATCAGACTGTTAAGTATTCACCACTAGCCGGCCTCCACCCAATACCCTGCCCTGAACTTTAGTCACTGCTACTTATCGGCTACCACCCGTACTCAACCCTGCACCTTAGACACTGCTGCCCTATGTACATAGTCATTGAACATTGGTCACTTTAACAATATTTACATACTGTTTTACCCAATTCATATGTATATACTGTATTCTAGTCAAGGCTTATCCTATATAACTACTGCTGTACACACCTTTTCTATTCATATACTGTCCATATTGTCTACAAACACTATCATATACATTTATATTTATATTCTGGACAACGACATTGCTCGTCTAATATTTCTCAATTCCTTACTTAATTTTTTGGGGAGATTTGCGTGTGTTTTTTTGTATTGTTAGGTATTACTGCACAGTTGAAGCTAGGAACATTAGCATTTCTCTACAACCGCGATAGCATCTGCAAAATATGTGTATGTGACCAATAACACTTGATTTGATTTTGATGATGGAGCCTAAACTCAATTCCCACCATGACCAGTGACTATCACCCAAAAGAATACAACGATAAAGTGGTGGGCTTCTTGGCTTCCGGGAAACCTGAATTTAAACTTTATTTTCCTGTTAGCTACTACGGAGGCTTAACCAGCAGTTACATGAAACCAGTTGATTGCAATTGGTTTTTGGAGCGAATGATGCCATAAACCCAATGAGGGTATTATTCTACATAATATACAGGATAGTATGAGACTAGGATTGTACGTTACAGTTCCTGTTTTCAAAAGGAACTGGGAGAACCCAGAGGGCAACGGTTAGCATTCACCAGATCCAAGTCAAGATTCCAAACAATACATGTGGGTCTGTTATGAGTTAAGGATGGAGACAAATCTTAATTTAGAAAAAGATTCCATTGAGGACTGCCTCCTCACGCCTGTGTGTTCCTACGGGACTCTTTAGTAGCCGGCTGCCAACGCCAGGTTATGCTACACAGCTACCATGTCACGCCTGGGCAGGAAGTCCGTGTTTTTGCTTCGTCTTCGCCCAGGACCCGAGACGGACAAACGGACAAGACCCCCCCCCCCCCCCCATCCTTTCATGTGCGCCAGCGACAGCCAAACAGCTCCCCATAAAAATAAGGAAACGACTCAGCTCTTGTTTGCTTTTAACAAGTCCCTCATTTGCCATCCACAATCAAGACAGAACAGTAGCCATGTTTGTTTTGGGGTGTTTCAGTCAACCTGAGCTTTTGGAAATGTTGGTGATCGTGTGGCTCGATGGAAGTCCTGAAAATATGACTGTCATTCCTCATAGGTGATCGCTGCCTCCCGTGTTCCTTACCGAATGTCTGGGAACTCCCTCACCAGGACCCCCACCTCCATTTGGATGGAGGGGATGTCTTCCAGGAGGATGATCTCAGAGAGGTGTGGGATAGCACTGTCCAGCCAGGAGGAGGGAGATTCCTAAAGGGGAGAGATGTGATCAGAACAGATCCTCTACACAGCACAGATGAGGATACAACCGTCTAAACAGGGCTATTCATGTTCAAATACATCTGCAGCTCATGACAGGTCAACTGGCTATTCTCTGACTCAAAGTCTTTGAATCTAAAACCTTGGCAACGGATTAAACCCAGAACTAGATTACATGGTTTCAAGTCTTAATGGTTACAACTAGATTGGTGATGTTCACACATTCGTTTGACTAGAGGGAACCATCAGATAACATAGACCCAAAACACCAAGGTTAGAAGTACAGCGACAGTACTGAGCGTGCAAACTCAATTACCTGAGCATCATAGGGACCCTGTTATACTGAGAAGACTAAACCGTGTGGTCGACCAGAGGTCCATCCTGGTCCTCCACTCGACCTGAAAGGCCGGTCAGGGCTTCTAAAGCCCAGGGCAGGATGCCAGACCACTCGTCTGTAAACAACGCTATCCTGTTGTCCAGAGAGGTGACAAACGGATGTTTTATCTAGAGCAAGGGGCGGACGCCACAGGGGAAGGATAGGGAGTGGGCTGGGGTGAGGTGATTGCCCACTTGTGCATACGGCCTGTCTGATCATCCATCTCTATCTCGGCTACAGTATCCATTCTTCACTTGTCTCCTTTGTTTGAACTCATCTGGAGTTGTTTCAGTAACCCTCACAGACAGGCCACATACCAGTCAAACGTGATTAATGAGCACACACTCGTGAGTGCAAACCCACACACTCACACACACACACACTGTTCGTTGCTTCATGTCACAGGCAGCACTGTTGCTCTGACTACGCTTCTCTAATACAGTTGTTCTAGAATGGCTCACCAGATCTTTGAAGAGCACTTCGATCTGCTTGCCCTCGTCGCGCAGTCGCCCCGCCATCCTCTTCCTCATTCTGAGTGACGTGCAGATGATCCTCCCCCTCATGATGGAGCGCAGGTATTCCATCAGAACCCTTCTATGTACCTCTCCCACCAGGACCTGGGAGAACAAGGAGAAAGATTGATTCATCCATTCTGTCAACCAATCATCCATTCAGTCAATCGATAAAAACAAAACATGTTGCTTAGAATTAAAAACAGTACCAGAACTTTGAGTTATTAGTGTACATTGTGCCGGAGGACCTTAGCACCTCTCCATGTTTACATGGCTCCTACTTGCTGCGTCTCTGCCATGTACCTGATAGGGTGGGCTGTCCACCCGGCGGAACTTCTTGAAGTGTTCCTTAATATGGGACTCGATTTGCTCATAGGTCTCTGTGTTGTTCAGCCATTTCCTCTTCACCAGCTTGTCAAAGAAGGGCTAAATATGGCCAGGAGAGAGAAAATGTGAGGGAGCGAGAGAGACAGGAAAATTGTGAGAGAATGAAGAAGAGAAGGAGGCAGAGAGATGTGGGTGTGGAGACGGCCACGTTACCTGAGTCAGATCCTTGTTTGATGCATAACTACACTGTCCGACTGGAGTTGTGTCTTCCTATCAGGATGTGTGGCCCATTTGGACCAAGAATTCCATAGATTGTGACTTCCTACCCGACGACAACAGCATAAAAAGCCCCAGCTCGGTCAAGAGGATGCGACATGCGGCTCTGTGCCTCTGGAGGACTGGCAATGCCCGTCTCTATGGCGGCTACTGAAGAGGAGTGGAACTTCATAGCCTGCCAGTAACTATGTGGCATGCTGCCAATCTAATCTTATTTAACCATGTTTGTCACATTGGAGCGTCTATTTTAGGGCCTCAGTTCCTCAGCACATCCCTGAGAACTTTGAGGGCAAGCCATGAGGAGAACACTGATAAGATGTGCTTTATATTCTGGGACACTTGGCAGACAGAGGGACGCTTGAGGGTGTGTGTCTGTGTGTGTGTGTGTGTGTGTGGGGGGGGGGGGGGGGGTGTAAACGTTTCACTATTTTTGTGAGTACCAGGAGTCATCATAAGAATAGTAAACCAACTAAAATTCAGAGAAGTGAGGACAGAAAGGCTATTTTAGGTTTGTGTGTTAGGTTTTGGGTTAGGGTAAGAATTAGGGTTAGGGTTAGAATTAGGGTTAGGGGTTAGGTTTAGGGAATAGGGTTGGGGGTTAAGGTTAGGTTTAAGGTAAGGGTTAGGTGTTTTCTGTTATAATCTCCACCCGGCACAGCCAGAAGAGGACTGGCCACCCCACATAGCCTGGTTCCTCTCTAGGTTTCTTCCTAGGTTTTGGCCTTTCTAGGGAGTTTTTCCTAGCCACCGTGCTTCTACACCTGCATTGCTTGCTGTATGGGGTTTTAGGCTGGGTTTCTGTACAGCACTTTGAGATATCAGCTGATGTACGAAGGGCTATATAAATAAATTTGATGATTTGATTTGATTTGATTTGGTTAGGGTAAGGGTTCGATTTAGGGTTAAGGTTTAGGGTTAGGGGTTAGGGAAAATAGGATTTTGAATAGGAATCAATTGTTGGTCCCCAAAAAGTCCTCACAAGTATAGTACGACAGCTGTGTGTGTGTGTGTGTGTGTGTGTGTGTGTGTGTGTGTGTGTGTGTGTGTGTGTGTGTGTGTGTGCGTGTGTGTGTGTGCGCGTATTTGAGGTTGTTTACATGTTGTTTTGGAAAGCTGTGATCATGGGTGTGTTTATGAATCCTTTGTGTGAGTGTGTGTATGTGGTGTGTGTGTTCGCCTGCATGCGTCTGTGTGTTAAGAACACTTACCCTTATGCGCTCATACAGTCTGTCGCTCAGCACCTTCACTCCCTGGTTGACTATTCGGTCCAAGGAAGTGTTTGCTCGCCTGGCTGAGTCCTCACTGATGGCAGGGTCACACTGCACACAGCGCTGGACAAAACCCCTGCACACACACAGTCACAGCAGACTAATGAATACATTGTACACTTACAGTGCCTTGCGAAAGTATGCGGCCCCCTTGAACTTTGCGACCTTTTGCCACATTTCAGGCTTCAAACATAAAGATATAAAACTGTATTTTTTTGTGAAGAATCAACAACAAGTGGGACACAATCATGAAGTGGAACGACATTTATTGGATATTTCAAACTTTTTTAACAAATCAAAAACTAAATAATTGGGCGTGCAGAATTATTCAGCCCCCTTAAGTTAATACTTTTTAGCGCCACCTTTTGCTGCGATTACAGCTGTAAGTCGCTTGGGGTATGTCTTTATCAGTTTTGCACATCGAGAGACTGACATTTTTCCCCATTCCTCCTTGCAAAACAGCTCGAGCTCAGTGAGGTTGGATGGAGAGCATTTGTGAACAGCAGTTTTCAGTTCTTTCCACAGATTCTCGATTGGATTCAGGTCTGGACTTTGACTTGGCCATTCTAACACCTGGATATGTTTATTTTTGAACCATTCCATTGTAGATTTTGCTTTATGTTTTGGATCATTGTCTTGTTGGAAGACAAATCTCCGTCCCAGTCTCAGGTCTTTTGCAGACTCCATCAGGTTTTCTTCCAGAATGGTCCTATATTTGGCTCCATCCATCTTCCCATCAATTTTAACCATCTTCCCTGTCCCTGCTGAAGAAAAGCAGGCCCAAACCATGATGCTGCCACCACCATGTTTGACAGTGGGGATGGTGTGTTCAGGGTGATGAGCTGTGTTGCTTTTACGCCAAACATAACGTTTTGCATTGTTGCCAAAAAGTTCCATTTTGGTTTCATCTGACCAGAGCACCTTCTTCCACATGTTTGGTGTGTCTCCCAGGTGGCTTGTGGCAAACTTTAAACGACACTTTTTATGGATATCTTTAAGAAATGGCTTTCTTCTTGCCACTCTTCCATAAAGGCCAGATTTGTGCAATATACGACTGATTGTTGTCCTATGGACAGAGTGTCCCACCTCAGCTGTAGATCTCTGCAGTTCATCCAGAGTGATCATGGGCCTCTTGGCTGCATCTCTGATCCGTCTTCTCCTTGTATGAGCTGAAAGTTTAGAGGGACGGCCAGGTCTTGGTAGATTTGCAGTGGTCTGATACTCCTTCCATTTCAATATTATCGCTTGCACAGTGCTCCTTGGGATGTTTAAAGCTTGGGAAATCTTTTTGTATCCAAATCCGGCTTTAAACTTCTTCACAACAGTATCTCGGACCTGCCTGGTGTGTTCCTTGTTCTTCATGATGCTCTCTGCACTTTTAACGGACCTCTGAGACTATCACAGTGCAGGTGCATTTATAAGGAGACTTGATTACACACAGGTGGATTGTATTTATCATCATTAGTCATTTAGGTCAACATTGGATCATTCAGAGATCCTCACTGAACTTCTGGAGAGAGTTTGCTGCACTGAAAATAAAGGGGCTGAATAATTTTGCACGCCCAATTTTTCAGTTTTTGATTTGTTAAAAAAGTTTGAAATATCCAATAAATGTTGTTCCACTTCATGATTGTGTCCCACTTGTTGTTGATTCTTCACAAAAAAATACAGTTTTATATCTTTATGTTTGAAGCCTGAAATATGGCAAAAGGTCGCAAAGTTCAAGAGGGCCGAATACTTTCGCAAGGCACTGTACATGATTTATGCATGTTTTAAGGAATACTATGATGCAAAACACATAATCGAGACAGTTTTTTCTCTGTACTTGAAAACGGTTGACGGCTGATATGCACCAATTTGGGCGACTGTATTAACAGTGGACTAATGGACAAAATACTCAAATCTGTTTTTTTTGAGTAGAGTAGTTAAAAGAAAACTCCACCCAAAAACAAAATGTTGGTATTTGTTTTATTAGTCCATTGTTGATAAAGTTGCATGTCTGCAATCCAGTTTTCAAGATATATAACTTAAAATATATCGAAACGATGCTGCGTTTTGCAGCATAGACCTACTATAACACAATGCAGGCTAATCCTGCTACAACAGTCCTACCTGAAAGGGGGACAGCAGTTGACCAGGGCGATGGTCTTGGAGACATATCCGTCCTCGTTATCCCCAACCATGTTGACCAGACACTCGTGGAACATCTCCACTTTCCTTTGGAAGCTGGAAGTTAAGCAGTTTTAACAGTATTAGAATGTCTCATAGAGATGTTCCTTTCCATATTCCAGTTGAACTGGTTGGTTCCAGTTGATATATTCTAGAATTATTGCACAATAAAATGTTGCTGGCAGTGAGGAAACTATAGGTTTGGCCCTGTGTCATTCTATGAAGGATGACAGAGACTTTGTTTTAGGCTTTAGTATGCCATATGGAATGATACAGTGTGTTCTAGGCCTTAGTATGCCATATGGAATGATACAGTGTGTTCTAGGCTTTAGTATGTAATATGAAATGATACTGTGTGTTCTAGGCCTTAGTATGTCATATGGAATGATACAGTGTGTTCTAGGCCTTAGTATGTCATATGGAATGATACAGTGTGTTCTAGGCTTTAGTATGTAATATGAAATGATACTGTGTGTTCTAGGCCTTAGTATGTCATATGGAATGATATAGTTTTTTATAGGCCTTAGTATGTCATATGGAATGATACAGTGTGTTCTCACCTGTACAGGAAGTCAGCTAGACCATTCAGACTGCACTGAGCCACACGGGAACCCAGGTTTCTGTTGATGGCAGCCGACTGTTCAAGATCTACCTGCAGCCTCTGCAAACACACACACACACACACACACACACACACACACACACACACACACACACACACACACACACACACACACACACACACACACACACACACACAGACACACAGACACACACACACACCCGATGTTACGTTGGCAAATGTGTATTATGTGTGAAGTGCTAACAGACGCTTTCTTTTTCTCTTCCACCGCATCTGTGAAACATGAACTGACGCATGAATGACGATGATGTATAGAAGGTGTTAGTATCAATCATGGCCACTAGAGGCCAGTGAAGTGACTCTAAAACAGTGAGCTGTGATGGAGTTCTAAGGGAAGTGTCTGTATTGACTTTGGCTGCTGCTTGAGGAATGTTTTCTCTGCTCCACCAGATGGATGAGCTTATCCTCAAAATACAAAGTGACCACATTTAGCGTGCAATACAAAACCATCGGCCTCATCAAAATCAGGGGAAGAAATCAGTTATTTACATAAGCTCCTGGTGTGTGTGTGTATGCGTGTGTGTGTGTGTATGCGTGCGTGTGCGTACCTGGATGACGGTGCGAGCTAGTGTGATCTGATACTCCTCGATGTGCAGCGTCTCCATCCAACGCTTCTCCTCCTCGTCCAGCACCTGAGACAGCTCTGTGGTCACCTTCTCCTGAAACGCAACCAGACCGTGCGGTCAGACACAACTCAACCATGCACTGAACCACTGTGAGCTCTCCAGCCACAAACCATCAAAATATTTCCAATTGATGCCATCAAGACATCAAGATGGAAAAAGGTATAGAATCACAGATGATACAATACTGTAAATCTGACTTGGTTTGTTATGATATATAGTATATCACCAGTAATAGCTAACCCCTTGTAAATACCCCCCTGTATTTTAAGTTAAGGTTTCCTCCCATTGTTGCTTGACCCAGCTGAGTGATTGCCAGCCGACAGGCCACGCTGCCAATAACCCCTGTTCACTTTTTCCACTGCAGGATTTACTTGTGGACTATCATATCTACCTACGTGGACCCTCCATCTCAAACACTGACTGGAATACACATACAACAGTGTTCTAGCCTACTTGGACCTGATAATGACCTAAGCTAAATGGCCTGTTGTCTGGCTTCTATTGTGTGGTGGCCGTTGCAGACAGGAAAACCCATGGGCTGACCCTGAGACGCCGCGCACTGATTGGCTGCACTGGTCGGAGTGATAGCCCTCCCTTTAGGTGGACAGGAAGGACCATAGGTGCACCCTTTCCTTAGGCCGGTAGGGAGACACGGGGCGCACCAAATGAAGGGGGGGGCGGGGGTTGTGGGGTGGATGGTTCGGCCCTTACCCTGACGGAGTTGAGGCAGTCCAGCTCCAGTTTGTCCACGGTCTCCGAGGGCAACAGTGGCCCCAGCTTGGACCTGTTGAAGGGCATCGTCATGCTGACTGTTCCAAGGACATCCCTGGAGCGATTACAGTAGGAGGACAGAGTCAGTGGCATACTCATACAGTAACACTTAACTAATAAACGATTGTTTATGTGAAGTATAATTGACAGTATTTATGTACAGTATTATGGACAATAACATTACACTACCTTGTAACATGCGTTACAGTGAAAGCATGCAGTGAAAACGAAATGAAACATTTCTGACAAGTTGTGCAAGTTCTTTACAACCTGACATTTAGCTATATACTTTTGTTCTTTCTTGTTTTTCATGCAATTCTGCTACTTCCAGAATCTGATATGCATAAAACCACAAGTTGCAATACACAATTATTGAATGGATGGACACCCACTTGTTATAGATGTTGTAGAGCCAGTCCAGCAGAGAGTAGATATCAGTAATCAGCAGCTGGTCGTCTGTGATGCTCTGCAGTCTGCGGGCCACCGCCTGGTGGTAGCTCTGTAGGTACACCTGGAAGGGTTCATACTCCTCTGGGTACACTGGCACCACGTTCCTCTTGGCCGCCCCCAGGTCCTCCACCACCCGGGTCCGCACCCTGTCCAGGTAGTCCGCCAGCTCCCCGCCCCGGGCCTCGTTCCTCTGGGGAAGGCTCCCGTTTGCTGCCTCCGCCAACGCCTCCTTCCACTGCTGCTTCAGCTGCCTGGGTCTGGGGCCTCCGGGGAGCGCCCCCTCACCCTGCGCCCAGTCCCGGTCCGCCTGCTCCTCCTGCTGCAGCACCTGCACCACCAGCCCCAGGTTGGGCCCCGCCGTAGGGGAGCGGAGTGACTCACGCACCACCGCCCACAGCTCCTTCTGCAGGGCTTCGTACAGCAGCTCCACGTCTTTAGCTTTGCGCCTGCCGCCGTCTTTGCTCCCGGGGCTGTTGAGGTCCTCTGGGACAGCACCACCTGCTGGCGAAGAGGGCAGGGTCGCAGCGGCCGCCTCGTTACACTCCTGCTCCAGCTCCAGGATGTGTGTGTCAGCCAGGAACAGGTCTCTCTTAGTCACCAGCTGCAGAATTTCTAGAACTAAAGGAGAGAGGAGGAAAATGCGTGATACAACTCCACATAACACATGATAAACCATGCGTAGGCAATACAGCTGTATGAAGTCAAAAGGTATAATGGAGACACGATACTAATGGAAAGGTCTGGGCTCTCACCTGCCTATCTGTTATGGTACACAACCCACGACCTGGTCAAATGGATCAAGTCCTATGTAAATCCAAGACCCACTCAAATAAACATGACTATTCTTTGCTTTGAACGTGTCAAAGAGCTATGTTTGTTTTCGCGTCAAGCTAAAGGCTAAGCCACAGTGTCACTTCCTACACAGGTTCCCACATCAGGTCCTATCCATATCAGAGGCTCCAGGCCTGAGAGACAGATGTTGTTTGTCCCTTCTTGGCGTGTTGTTTTTGGGCAGATTGGACACGGTTAGACCGATCTCTCTGGAGGTGGGTTAGTTTCATCTCGACTTCAGTTGCACACTTCAAAAGATCCCATCAGGGACATGTGGGTGCCAAACATAAATCACCCTACAGTAGATTCCCACAGAATGGCTAATCGTGTGTCCACTCACTGTCCTCTCCTTAGACGCTTCCCTATCAGGTTGAGGCCCCTTATACGGCTAGCATAGCTATGGAATAGTATTTAATAAAAGTACACAGTGCTTTGCATTAAAGTGGAGAAATTGTATTTCTTGTGGAACTCCGTCTTGGCTTCAGAGAGTTCCGTTAAGTGTACACAGACTTTTAGAGTCCAGTCTCACCCATTGAGGTGATCTCATCCTCTCTTACTCTGACGTGGTCTGAGAAAAAGTTTTTAAATTAAGTACTAAAACCAGTGATGAAGTCGACCATTTCCCATCGAAGTCACCAGACACTCCTCTCTGACATCACCCCTCGCCCTCTGGGAGGAGCAACACAGCCCGTCAAAATCAACGAAGTCTGACTGTCAAGACCAAGCCCGTACTTTACGTCTAACAGTCCTTTTTGATTCAGTTCACAGAAAAGTCTGTGTGTCAAATCAAATCAAATCAAATCACATTCAATTGTATTTGTCACATGCACTGAATACAACAGGTACATTTCACCTTACAGTGAAATGCTTACTTACAGGCCCTTAACCAACAATGATTTAAGAAGTTTTAAGAAAAAAAAGTGTTAAGTAAAAAATGGATAAGTAAAAAATTGAAAAATAAAAGTAACAAATAATGAAACAGCAGCAGTAAAATAACAATAGCGAGGCTCTATATTCAGGGGGTACCGGTACAGCGTCAATGTGGGGGGGGGCACCGGTTAGTCAAGGTTATTGAGGTAATATGTACATGTAGGAAGAGTTAAAGTGACTATGCATAGATAATGAACAGAGCGTAGCAGCAGCGTAAAAGAGGGGTCTGGGTAGCCCTTTGATTAGTTGTTCAGGAGTCTTTCGGCTTGGGGGTAGAAGCTGTTAAGAAGCCCTTTGGTCCTCAACTAGAGGATAAAACAAAGTAGAGCCGTCATACAAGGGCACGCGCGCGCTCAGATTTGTCCAGTTTTTCAAAACATTTCTTATGATATCCTTTGGAAGGAAAAAAGGGTTCTTTGGAAGGCATTAAGTGTTGTACATAGAACCCTACCTGTACATCATATCTTCACAGCATGCTCTATTGCAGGGTGATTTTAAGAATTGTTTGTTTTAAAACCTGTGTTTTTGCATTGATTGGTTGAATAATTGTATGCTACACAAAGATAAATAGCATATATTTTTCTAAACTAATCAATTTTTTTTAGAAGTTGGGCTTATTGCATCTGTTACTGAGATGGTTGTTCCAGTTTAGATGATTGAGATAGTCTCAGTATTCAATCTTCCCTACCCTGGCAGTCATTCTGAATGCAGGTTGCGGGTGATTAGAAGTTCAAATGGTTGGATATCCTAACTCTGGCTGGATTCCAATAGGAATTACACATCACCTTGCAAGCCAGCTTAATGTGACTTGATGTGGCCTGTAAACCAGGAGTGTCCTAACGCTGCTGTGTTAGGGTATAACTAGGCCATCAAAGAAAGGCATATACATATATATATCATACAGTACCAGTCAACATTTTGGAACCACCTACTCATTCTAGGGTTTTTCTTTATTTTTACTATTTTCTACAAGGTAGAATAATAGTGAAGACATCAACATTATGAAATAACACATATGGAATCATGTAGTAACCAAAGTAGCCACCCTTTGCCTTGATGACAGCTTTGCACGCTCTTGGCATTCTCTCAACCAGCTTGGAACCACCTGGAATGCTTTACCAGCAGACTTGAAGGAGTTCCCACATATGCTGAGCATTTGTTGGCTGCTTTTCCTTCACTCTGCGGTCTAACTCATCCCAAACCATCTCAATAGCGTTGAGGTCGGTTGGTTGTGCAGCACTCCATCACCCTCCTTCTTGATCAATTAGCCCTTACACAGACTGGCTGTCCTGTTGAAAAACAAATGACAGCCCCACTAAGCGCAACTCAGATGCGGTGGCGTATCACTGCAGAATCATGTGGTAGCCATGCTTGTTAAGTGTGCCTTGAACTCAAAATAAATCACTGACAGTGTCACCAGCAAAGCACCCCCACACCATCACACCTCCTCCTCCATGCTTCACGGTGGGAACCACACATGCGGAGATCATCCGTTCACCTACTCTGCGTCTCACAAAGACACGGCGGTTGCAACCACAAATCTCTCATTTGGATTTCCACCGGTCTAATGTCCATTGCTCGTGTTTCTTCGCTTAAGCAAGTCTCTCCTTCTTATTGATGTCCTTTAGTAGTGGTTTCTTTGCAGCAATTCGACCATGAAGGTCTTATTCACGCAGTCTCCTCTGAACAGTTGATGTTGAGATGTGTCTGTTACTTGAACTCTGGGAAGCATTTATTTGGGCTGCAATTTCTGAGGCTTGTAACTCTAATGAACTTTTAACTCTGCAACAGAGGTAACTCTGAGTCTTCATTTTCTGGCTCATGAGAGCCAGTTTCATCATAGCACTTTTTGCAACTGCACTTTCCAAGTTCTTGATATTTTCCGTATTGAATGACCTTCATGTCTTAAAGTAATGATGGACTGTCATTTCTCTTTGCTTATTTGAGCTATTGTTGCCATAATATGGACTTGGTATTTTACCAAATAGGGCTATCTTCTGTATCAAATCAAAATCATATCAAACCAAATCCAATTGTATTGGTCACATACACATGGTTAGCAGACGTTAATGCGAGTGTAGTGAAATGCTTGTGCTTCTAGTTCCGACAGTCCAGTAATATCTAACAAGTAATCTAACAATTTCCCAACAACTACCTAATACACACAAATCTAAAGGGGTGAATGAGAATATGTACATATAAATATATGGATGAGCGATGGCCGAGTGGCATAGGCAATGTGCAATAGATGGTATAAAATACAGTATATACATATGATATGAGTAATGTAAGATATGTAAACATTATTAAAGTGGCATTATTTAACGTGGTGTTGTTTTAAGTGACTAGTGATCCATTTCTTAAAGTGGCCAGTGATTGGGTCTCAATGTAGGCAGCAGCCTCTCTGAGTTAGTGATTGCTGTTTAGCAGTCTGATGGCATTGAGATAGAAGCTGTTTTTGAGTCTCTTGGTCCCAGCTTTGATGCATCTGTATTGACCTCGCCTTCTGATGGTAGCAGTGTGAGCAGGGGGTGGCTCGGGTCGTTGTTGTCCTTGATGATCTTTTTGGCCTTCCTGTGACATGGGGTGCTGTAGGTGTCATGGAGATCAGGTAGTTTGCCCCCGGTGATGCGTTGTGCAGACCTCACCACCCTCTGAAGAGCCTTGCGATTGAGGGCGGAGCAGATGCCGTACCAGGCTGTGATACAGCCCGACAGGATGCTCTCGATTGTGGATCTGTAAAAGTTTGTCAGGGATTTGGTTGACAAGCCAAATTTTGTCAGCCTTCTGAGGTTGTCTTTATGGGTGGAACATTTCAGTTTGTCTGTGATGTGTACACCGAGGAACTTAAAACTTTCCACCTTCTCCACTGCTGTCCCTTCGATGTGGATAGGGGTGCTCCCTCTGCTGTTTCCTGAAGTCCACAATCATCTCCTTTGTTATGTTGACGTTGAGTGAGAGGTTGTTTTCCTGACACCACATTCTGAGTGCCCTCACCTCCTCCCTGTAGGCTGTCTCGTCATTGTTGGTAATCAAGCCCACTACTGTTGTGTCAACTGCAAACTTGAAGATTGAGTTGGAGGCGTGCATGGCCACGCAGTCGTGGGTGAACAGAGAGTACAGGAGGGGGCTGAGCACGTACCCTTGTGGAGCCTCAGTGTTGATGGTTACCGAAGTGGAGATGTTGTTTCCTACCTTCAACACCTGGGAGCGGCCCATCAGAAAGTCCAGGACCCAAATGCACAGGGCGGGTTTGAGACCCAGGACCTCCAGCTTGATGATGTGCTTGGAGGGTACTATGGTGTTGAATGCTGAGCTGTAGTCAACTAACAGAATTCTTACATAGGTATTTCTCTTGTCCAGATGGGATAGGGCAGTGTACAGTGCGATGGCGAATGCATCTTTTGTTGACCTGTTTGGACGGTATGCAAACTGAAGTGGGTCTAGGGTGGCCGGTAAGGTGGAGGTGATATGATCCTTGACTAGTCTCTCAAAGCACTTCATGATGACAGAGTTCAGTTCTCTTTGCCTTCTTGGGTACAGGAACAATGGTGGCCATCTTGAAGCATGTGGGGACAGCAGACTGGGATTGGGAGTGATTCAATATGTCCTTAAACACACCACCCAGCTGGTCTGCACATGCTCTGAGGACGTAGCTAGGGATGCAGTCTGGGCCAGCAGCCTTTACAAGGGTTAACATGTTTAAGTATTTTACTCAGGTCGGCCACGGAGGAGGAGAGGGGGGGCCAGTCCTTGTAAGCGGGCCACAACAGTGACACTGTATCCTCAAAGTGGGCAAAGAAGGTGTTTAGTTTGTCTGGAAGCATGCCATGGCTGGTTTTCATTTTGTAGTCTGTGATTCCCTGTAGACCCTGCCACATACGTCTCGTGTCTGAGCCGTTGAATTGCAACTCCACTTTGTCCCTGTACTGGCATTTTGCTTGTTTGATTGCCTTGCGGAGAGAATAACTACACTGTTAATATTCAGCCATATTCCCAGACCTCTTTACATGGGTAAATGCGGTAGTTCACGCCTTCAGTTTTGCGCGAATGCCATCATCCATCCACGGTTTCTGGTTAGGGTAGGTTTTAATAGTCACAGTGGGTACATCATCTGCAATGCACTTCTTTATGAACTCACTCACCGAGTCAACGTATAGATCACTGTTGTTCTCTGAGGCTGACTGGAACATATCCCAGTCGGCGTGATCAAAACAATCTTGATGCGTGGATTCCGATTTGTCAGACCAGCGTTAAATGGTTCTAGTCACTGGTACATCCAGTGGAACAAGATGGCATCGTGTTCGGATTTGCCCAACGGGAGGGCGGGGGAGGGCTTTGTATGCATCGCGGAAGTTAGAGTAGCAGTGATCGAGTGTATTATATGGTATCCAGTTTACATAGAGTCCAGTGAAGTTCCTCGAGGGCCGTCTTGGTGTCTGCTTGAGAGGGAATGTACACAGCTGTGATGATATCTGACGAGAATTATCTTGGGAGGTAATATGGCCGGCATTTGATTGTAAGGAATTCTTCGTCGGGTGAGCAGAAGGACTTGAGTTCCTGTATGTTATGATTACACCATGAGTTGTTAATCATGAAGCATACACCCCTGCCCTTCCTCTTCCCAGAGAGGTGTTTATCTCTGTTGGCGCAATGCATGGAGAAGCCCAGTGGCTGAACCGATTCCGACAACATATCCAGAGAGAGCCATGTTTCCTTGAAACAGAGAATGTTACAATCTCTGATGTCTCTCTGGAAGGCAACCCTTGCTCGAATTTCATCTACCTTGTTAAGAGACTGGACATTGGCGAGTAGTATACTCGGGAGTGGAGATGTGATGTGCACGTCTACGGAGCCTGACCAGGAGGCCGCACCATCTGCCCTTTCTGCAGCGCCTTTGTTTTGGGTCGGCTTCTGGGATTAGATCCATTGTCCTGGGTGGTGGTCCAAACAGAGGATCCGCTTCGGGAAAGTTGTATTCCTGGTCTTAATGTTGGTAAGTTGACATTGCGCATATATCCAATAGTTCTTCCCGGTTGTATGTAATAAAACTTAATATTTCCTGGGGTAACAGTGTAAGAAATATTACATAAAAAAACAAAATACTGCATAATTTCCTATGGACTCGAAGCGAGGCGACCATCTCTACAACCACCCCTACCTTGTCACAACACAACCGATTGGCTCAAACGCATTAAAGAAGGAAAGAAATTCCACAATTGAACTTTTAACGAGGCACACTTGTTAATTGAAATGCATTCTAGGTGACTACCTCATGAAGCTGGTTGAGAGAATGCCAAGCGTGTGCAAAGCTGTCATGAAGGCAAAGGACTTTGATTTGTTTAATACTTCTTTGGTTAATACACGATTCCATATGTGTTATTTCATAGTATTGATAAAATAAAGAAAAACCCTACATATATATATGGTCAGGGATGAGTTGATGAGGGAAGTGAGGAAGTGTACAGACAGCTCAAGAAGTATGCTTAGATATAAAAATGCCTGGTTTAAATGTAATCTGGCACTTTATGATAATATTTTGATGTTTGTGTATTCGTGAGGATGAGATGATATGTGCCTGTGTTAATGATGTGTGTTATGAGCCCATGTACTGTGTTGTAACTTCGATGTAATATCCTAGGCATGTCCGTGCAGTACATTAATATGTGTGATTTATAGCAGTCAGAATAAAACACTCATTAAAATGAAATTGTAACGGGCAAAGAGGTATGCTTCGATAACTAATGCAGAAAAATATACTCTTTTTACATAGTGATTATGGCTGTAGATTGCAGGAAAAAGCTTTTGTCACATACTTCCTGACACCTCTAAAACAATGGGTGCATGATGCCCCTGAGATCAAGCCCTACTTTATGGCTTTCATTCAATCTGTGGTTTTTCCGCCCTAATGTAATTGGCTTATATACTGTCAGGCTCCTTGAGTCCTTTTCACTTGACCTCACACACTGAATGCAACTGTGAAATGGAACAAAGCACTGTGGCTCATTTACATAGTTCATTCCAATAAACAGTCTTGAGTGCTATCCTTTTACAGGAATACACCCCTTCAGGTACTGATGCTTTTCTAGAGCAGAGAGCTTTGAAATGCTCTTCTTGTCTGGGCCCCATGATCTGTATACTGCGATAACATTTCAGACCAAAGTTCAGTCAGTTTTTATCTGATGGCAAAGTACCTATGTTGATTAACTTATTGGTGGTTATGGGATTTGGCTGGCAAAAGTGCCTCTGTCCACATTTCTTTTATTTTTATAACCTTTATTTAACTAGGCAAGTCGGGTAAGAACAAATACTTATTTACAATGACGGCCTAGACCGGCCAAATACAGACGACTCTGGGCCAATTGTGTGCCGCCCTACGGCACTCCCAAACACGGCCGGTTGTGATACAGCCTGGATTCAAACCAGGGTGTCTGTAGTGTCACCTCTAGCACTGAGATGCAGTGCCTTACACCGCTGCGCCACTCGGGACTCTATGGTGGGACCCGGCGGGTAACAAAAGCATAGCAGAAGTTCAAGAGAACATTAGGACAAATGGGGAACGGTCTCACATTCTAAGTTGCTTATTAACTGACCAATCCAAAGATCAGCCATTGACAGAGTGTTCCCAGTACCTGAAACAGGTGGATGGAGGAAGCTTTCTAATCATACCTACAAGGCAATAAAGATAGCATTATGTATATTTCAGTGCAGACATATTTAAAGCTTCTAAGCTCTATACGGCAAGGAACACGTCAAGGTATATATTACCAGGTTTTATCGCACCAATAAACCAAACCGTTTTATGACTTACAGAGAACTAGTTGTGGGTCCAAGCTATCAGAGTACAACTACACATTTATAAAGCCAACCCCTCCGTTCAAAGTAACTAACTACAGTTTGAAAAAAACCTATTGAATGCTTGCTTGCGAAACATACAGTTGAAGTCGGAAGTTTAGATACACCTTAGCCAAATACATTTAAACTCAGTTTTTCACAATTCCTGACATTTAATCCGAGTAAAGATTCCCTGTCTTACGTAAGATAGGATCACCACTTTGTTTCAAGAATGTGAAATGTCAGGACAATAGTCTAGAATGATTTATTTCAGCTTTAATTTCTTTCATCACATTCCCAATGGGTCAGAAGTTTACATACACTCAATTAGTATTTGGTAGCATTGCCTTTAAATTGTTTAACTTGGGTCAAACATTTCGGGTAGCCTTCCACAAGTTTCCCACGATAAGTTGGGTGAATTTTAGCCCATTCCTCCTGACAGAGCTGGTGTAAATGAGTCAGGTTTCTAGGCCTCCTTGCTCGCACACGCTTTTTCTGTTCTGCCCACAAATTTGATATAGGATTGAGGTCAGTACTTTGTGATGGCCACTCCAATACTTAGACTTTGTTGTCCTTAAGCCATTTTGCCACAACTTTGGAAGTATGCTTGGGGTCATTGTCCATTTGGAAGACTCATTTGTGACCAAGCTTTAACTTCCTGACTGATGTTTTGAGATGTTGCTTCAATATATCCACATAATTGTCCCTCCTCATGATGCCATCTATTTTGTGAAGTGCACCAGTCAATCCTGCAGCAAAGCACGCCCACAACATGATGCTGCCACTCCCGTGCTTCACGGTTGGGATGGTGTTCTTTGGCTTGCAAGCCTCCCCCTTTTTCCTCCAAACATAATGATGGTCATTATGGCCAAACAGTTCTGTTTTTGTTTCATCAGACCAGAGGACATTTCTCCAAAAGGTATGATCTTTGTCCCCATGTGCAGTTGCAAACCGTAGTCTGGCTTTTTTATGGTGGTTTTGGAGCAGTGGCTTCTTCCTTGCTGAGCGGCCTTTCAGGTTATGTCGATATAGAACTTGTTTTACTGTGGATATAGATACTTTTATACCTGTTTCCTCCAGCATCTTCACAAGGTCCTTTGCTGTTGTTCTGGGATTGATTTGCACTTTTCGCACCAAAGTACATTCATCTCTAGGAGACAGAACGTGTCTCCTTCCTGAGCGGAATGACGGCTGCGTGGTCCCATGGTGTTTATACTTGCGTACTATTGTTTGTACAGATGAATGTGGCAATTTCAGGCATTTGGAAATTGCTCCCAAGGATGAACCAGACTTGTGGAGGTCTACAATTATTTTTCAGAGGTCTTGGTTGATTTCTTTTGATTTTCCCATAATGTCAAGCAAAGAGGCACTGAGTTTGAAGGTAGGCCTTGAAATACATCCACAGGTACACCTCCAATTGGCTCCAATTATGTCAATTAGCCTATCAGAAGCTTCTAAAGCCATGACATAATTTTCTGGAATTTTCCAAGCTGTTTAAAGGCACAGTCAACTTAGTGTATGTAAACTTCTGACCCACTGGAATTGTGATACAGTGAATTATAAGTGAAATAATCTGTCTGTAAACAATTTTTGGAAAAATTACTTGTGTTATGCACAAAGTAGATATCCTAACCAACTTGCCAAAACTATAGTTTGTTAACAAGAAATGTGTGGTGGTTGAAAAACTAGTTTTAATGACTCCAACCTAAGTGTATGTAAACTTCTGACTTCAACTGTACATGGAATGCTATTGTGTTACAATAGTGTACTCAAAATAAAACTCAGAGAGTTGTTTACACATTCTTTGTGATAAGTGCTAGGGGGTAGGTCTGGTATTTAAAGTCATTACACAATGTGATTAGAGGGGTTAGTGTAGTGAATCACTGTGTCCTAGAGTGTTTGGAGATGCTTGTCTCAGCATACCGGTCAGCCCAAGTGAGGTGACTGGAGCATAGTACTTGGAGGAGAAGGAAACTGTCGGATGAGAACCAGGAGGAGTCAGCCATGTCTCTTACTGTCTGCTAATGATTGGGCTGCTGTGTGTCTCAGTATTAGGTGTCAAACTTAATAAGGCTCCCGATCTGCTTGCATAGCTCATTTGTGGCTCTGGGCAGCCGGATAGCAATTTACATGCTGTTGTCCTGCATAGCCCAGCAGCATGGCAGGAAATGATGTAATTTCCTACTCCTCCAGTCCAGTGGTGTGGTAACTGAACACAACGACCCCAGGAAAAGGGGCAGGGAGGTGTGGGGCTGGGGCGGTGACATGACACCACTTTGGGGACTCTCTCTTATAGGCCTACGAAGCACATCGCACCAATGCTATGGTGCGTCACAGATCAGCTGTGTAAATAACCATCCCTCTCTCTCTGTCCGGGGCACCGCACGGCTTCCAGGAGCCTTTGCAGTGCTGAGTTGCCCGTTTAGAGGATGCGGGGGCGCTCCGCTTCCGGCCTGCCGCCTTGCTCATCCTTCCCTGTCCCGCTCGAGGAAGAGAAGTTGTGCCCAGCGATGCCATGGCTCCGCCGATACCCCTCCCCCAACAACACTCCATTATGGCCAAAGTTGCCTGCCAACGCAGCGGAAGGACATCTAAATATAAAACACAATGCAACCAGGCACATCTCCCTTAAAGAGAGTGGGAGGTGGAACATTACTGTTCTTCCTCCCTTTAGGAGGACACCATGTCTTCCACATGATGGGTGTCTCCCCCCAGACAGAGCCCTCAGCCTGGGCGTTACCTGTCACATGATGTAGCTGGTGGTGACGTGTCACAGAGGGTGTAACTGTGTCACCCACTGGGACGATTAGTCCGCCGTGGCTCAGCCTGCGCCCAATCACCACGTTAAGGTGAGAGGTCAGACCCAAAACGCACCAAAACTGGATTGCCAGATGTTTGAGGGCTCTGCACAGAGATTTGACGGCCTATCCAGGAGTCATTAAAAGCACGAATTGGCCTGGAATGGGCAGTTCCACAGATGCTTAGCTAAGCTATACAGAACAGGGGAACACTTGTCTTTTGTTCCAAGGCACTTGCCCTCTAAGCCTGTCATAAGCAACAGGCCCAGCTAATGTATAGCAGTGGCACCACCCTTCCTCAGTGAAAACCACAAAGGGTATAATGTTGCGAGGGCCGCCTATGGGATCTATAAAGGCTTACATATTATGTAACTTTACCTTGAGGAATTTAGGGAGAAATGTTGGCCTTTTTTATTCCCAAAGGGAGTAAAATAAATTATTCCCTCAAATAAAAGCACTGACTAAGCAGGATATGTAGTGTACTCTCTTTTCAAATTATGCAGGGTATCAACGCACCTGCAGAACTGCCATTGAGACGATCTCCAGTCATGTTGCTCAGAGCCTAGCAGCACAGAGGGTTATATTGTCCGGGGGTGTCAAGCATTAAGTAAGATATGAGCCTCCTTCCTGGATAGCAAAACCACAGTTCTCTCTGCAGTGAATTCAAAGCAGCATCATATGTTCCCCTTAAACTGCATGTCTAAGATCTAAGACCCCCATCTATGCCCACCACCTCCTCAGTCCTCGGCAGGCTTTCTATGGGTACTGTAGGTGGACACCTGAGCTCTAGAACCTCATCTCCCATTCTCTGGTACCCATTCAACCTTTATCTAGACAGAAGCATTCTAGCCTGGTCCCAGATCTGTTTGTGCTGTCGTGAAGCCAACTGCTATGGTTGTTGTCAATGCCAAACAGACATGGGACCAAGCTAGAGGCAGCCTGCCCGCCTTCACATCTAAGCGCGTGCGATCCAAAAGCAGAAAATCAAATAAGCAGAGGAGCATCCAACAACCTTCCCAAAGCTCCACCAAAATCCCCCATATTCCTGCAGGCACAGCTGGGTCAAATCTGTTCCCTCCTTTCCTTCCTATCCTCTCCTTCCATCCCTTTCTCCACAATCCTAAGCTCAGCCACAACAAAGCAAACCTGGCCCTGACCCGGCCATGTCCTGAGAAAGCCTTTGGTCTCAGGCAAGCCCTCCAGGCCTCGGTCGGAGAGTGACACGGCGTCCATGTGAAGTGAGCGGCGGCCCAGAAACAAAGAGGCCTCCTCCCCAGCCACTCCCTCCCGTCAGCACATGCCCCGGCAGGGCTGGGACTGATCACATTAACTCATCCTGGGAGTCAATAGTGCACTGTACTCAAATTCCCCTTTCTCCTCATTGCTATGGACATTCAACTGACACTGACAAAACAAACACTAATCGGATCATAGGAAAAGTGCACTGCCTGGGTTGTCACTCCGGCAGAAAAGGCAGCTCTGCCCAGTTTTTTTTAACCAACTGATTGCTCGTTATACTGTTTTTCTAATTGCTGCCATAGTGAGGTATGAAAACACTTATTTCTTTTGGCACATGGAAACTTGAAACTGACTGTGTTACAGCTGGTGTGTTTCAAGGTCATATATTGAATATGAGAGGAAGCAGCATGCATTCCATCATGGCTAACATAGCCATTTGTTGCTAGGATTCTGAGCTGGACCCAGTTTTCACAGCAGTTACTGCAGGACATGAGCCAGCGCTAGTTACAGTTTTATGGTCCAGGGGCCTTGGGGTTGTCATTTGGCAAGGCCTGGAAATCATTCACTAGGCTGTGGCCTGCACCTCCTATATGGCCCTGTTATCAAGGCGCTCTCGGATGACGTCTGGACCGCTGTGAACTCAACCTAATGTGGACGCACCCAGCCAATCAGAGGAGTACGACACACAGAGATTACGATTGCCATGTTAGCTGGGTAACCAGAGAGGGCTGATGATGATGGGGAAAGTGGGTTGGAACAGGAGGCTGTGGGCTGAGGGCTTGGTCAGAATATGTTGTAATCGGACTCTAGCTTTCTGAATACCTGAGGCCAGGTTGGTTGCCACACTTATCTGATTGGAAGAACACTGAAGGGGACATCCCATGCGGAGGGACAGGGAGCAGTGTTGAGGTTGCTGTGGCTTTGTGCCCTTTCACACTATACATATGTAACTGCTTTACTTTCAAGGTACAGATGGGTTGCAAGATGTGCTGTGGTTTCACCTCTGAATATGTGTTTCCTTAGTTTCAATACCTATCATGACTGCATTCTCTTTTCTTTATTCTGTCTTGAATGATTTAGTATCAACACGCTGCATCTTTGATTGAGGGATCTTTCAAATGTAGCTCTCAATTTGTCTGAAACAGTTGGCAAATAGTCTGAATAGTCACTCACTCTCCATTACTCAGGTATTTCCTGACACCTGAGCACAGCCACACAGTCTACTTAGCCGAGCACAGACTGTTTTTCTTTCTGGAATCAATGCCACAGTACTGATGTCCGCAAACATACACTGTCCGTTGTGTTTTCCTTAGCTCCTGGCTCTTTTAATAAGGACCAGTCTAGAAACAAACAGCCTCAAGGAACAAAGGCTTGTTCCATGTTGAAGGAGGGCCCAACTCTTTACAGAGGGATGGCCTGGTGAGAATGTTACTGCTACTGCTCTTAAACCATCTTCCCCTAATTGTTTTATTTAACTAGGCAAGTCAGTTAAGAAGAAATTCATTGGGTTAACTGCCTTGTTCAGGGGCAGAACAGCAGATTTTTACCTTGTCAGCTCGGGGATTCGATCCAGCAACCTTTCTTATGAAGACAATGATGGTGTCAAATATTTACCAGCTTCAACATTACCCTGAAAAGACCTTTAAAGTAGAGGTTTCAGTTTTGTAGAATGAGGAAATGAATCTAACATGCTATGACTGGAAGAAACAAGAGTTCCCTACTGGTCATGTCTTTGTGATTTAAGGGGGCTAACAACCACCGTCACTGTTCTGCTGCACAACAGTTTGTGCTGACAGCTGAGAGAACAATGCCAGAAAGAGCTGTGTTTTCCCCTAACAAACACGGTCAAATAAACAAATATAACGCCTCTTCGCTGTGGGTCAGCTGGAGGGGGGTTCAACCAAGAAATAACACACATGTTTGAAACACACAGAGTGGAGCACGCATCCCATTCCTCCTCCATGGATACCTCTTTCATCACTCTCTTCGTACGGCACTCATGCATGGATCCCCGGGGCGAGGTGTAATGGTGTAAAGCTTTGATATGACAGCCTGTATGGCTGAATCTCTAAGGCGATAAGGCCATTCTGTCCTGCTTCACTAGTCTCAGATATGTCATGGGGCCCAGTGACGCAGGTAGAATGGCATGAACATGGAGAAGCAGCATCTACAGTGGGGAGAACAAGTATTTGATATACTGCCGATTTTGCATGTTTTCCTACTTACAAAGAATGTAGAGGTCTGTAATTTGTATCATAGGTGCACTTCAACTGTGAGAGACGGAATCTAAAACAAAAATCCAGAAAATCACATTGTATGATTTTTAAGTAATTAATTTGCATTTTATTGCATGACGTAAGTATTTGATCACCTACCAACCAGTAAGAATTCCGGCTCTCACAGACTTGTTAGTTTTTCTTTAAGAAGCTCTCCTGTTCTCCACTCATTACCTGTATTAACTGCACCTGTTTGAACTCGTTACCTGTATAAAAGACACCTGTCCACACACTCAATCAAACAGATGCCAACCTCTCCACAAAGGCCAAGACCAGAGGGCTGTGTAAGGACATCAGGGATAAAATTGTAGACCTGCACAAGGCTGGGATGGGCTACAGGACAATAGGCAAGCAGCTTGGTGAGAAGGCAACAACTGTTGGAGCAATTATTAGAAAATGGAAGAAGTTCAAGATGATGGTCAATCACCCTCGGTCTGGGGCTCCATGCAAGATCTCACCTCGTGGGGCATCAATGATCATGAGGAAGGTGAGGGATCAGCCCAGAACTACACGGCAGGACCTGGTCAATGACCTGAAGAGAGCTGGGACCACAGTCTCAAAGAAAACCATTAGTAACACACTACGCTGTCATGGATTAAAATCCTGCAGCGCACGCAAGGTCCCCCTGCTCAAGCCAGAGCATGTCCAGGCCCGTCTGAAGTTTGCCAATGACCAGACCTGAACCCAATAGAACATCTTTGGAGGGAGCTGAAAGTCTGTGTTACCCAGCAACAGCCCCAAAACCTGAAGGAACTGGAGAAGGTCTGTATGGAGGAGTGGGCCAAAATCCCTGCTGCAGTGTGTGCACAACTGGTCAAGAACTACAGGAAACGTATGATCTCTGTAATTGCAAACAAAGGTTTCTGTACCAAATATTAAGTTCTGCTTTTCTGATGTATCAAATACTTATGTCATGCAATAAAATGCAAATGAATTACTTAAAAATCATACAACGTGATCTTCTGGATTTTTGTTTTAGATTCCATCTCTCACAATAGAAGTGTACCTATGATAAAAATGACAGACCTCTACATGCTTTGTAAGTGGGAAAACCGGCAAAATCGGCAGTGTATCAAATACTTGTTCTCCCCACTGTATATAAAGACTCCGAATGTGTGACATGTCCTCTGGGTCACATCAATGGAGGCATGAAGTCAACAGCCTGTAAACAACACATCTCAGTGATATTTTGAGTGTGATACGATGGTATTTGGCCTACTTGCTTAGTGAAAGGCCAGGATAAAGAGTGAACATGTCTGATCCTGAGCTCTCAGCAGTTTCTATGTGCTGTTGGTGAATCTGGTTAAAAGGACTTGTACATTCTTTATAACATCTTTTTTTTTTAAATGGGTCTGTTGCTACCACTTTTAGCCTTACCTTTACTCTTCACACAGAGAGACAGGCACATCCTGTTGGTATTAAACATGAAAGCTGATCTCTAGCCATGCTGACATGGTGGTGCACCATTACCGAGTGCACTCACGCTATCCTGAACGTTAAGCTCTGGATTATTCAATTCAGACTCACGGAATCAAGTTCTATGCTTTTTTTTCTATGCCACATATTACATCGAATATCTCTGTGGGAAACCCTTAGGTTGGTCCTCCTGCATGGGGATGACCGCATCGCTCAGCCGTGGCCTAGTTGGACCTGGTCTCCTCTATCCCAGCGACATCTTTCTCCCATTGTTTCCAAAGTGTCCAAAAACAGCCCCAGACATTGAGACATTCCTAGCATTATCTCTGTTGTGAAAATGGTAGCACACTGCGGAGAATATAAGCGGGATTGATTGTTCACTGGAAGGGAGGCTGACACTGTTTTATGGTAGACCTGTGAAACATGGAATGCTCAGCTGAACTGAAGTAAACCTTGGCCATGACTATCAACTAACTGTTTGGGTTATTATCGGCCATGATCTCCATGCATTTTAGCAGTATCGTATCTCTTCAAATGCAATGGGGGATAGCATACCCTTACTGGTTCAGTTACCAATCAACAGTCATCATAGGACCCCCGTTGGAATCATTCAGAGTGGATCCCAGTGCATACTGGCCGACCCTTAGTAACCCAGTGCTCCACTGAGGGCTGTCCTTACCTGAGAGGGGCTCCCTTGGCTTCACCTCCTCCACCACTTCCTCCTCCACCACCTCCTCTTCATGAGACGAGTGGTCGGCCACGGACTCCCTCTTCAGCTTACCCAGGCCAACCATCTTCATGAAGGAGAGCCGGCGGCTGGAAGAGTCGCCCCCCTCGCTCTCTGAGCACAGCTCCCCGTTGGGCAGGCTTTCCTTGCGAAGGCTCTCCCTGCACTTCCCTGCAAATCTGTGCAGAGAAGAGGTGGAATTGAGGGTTAAGGGGTTATGCAATAGGAGATGTGGGCTGGGCTCAACATCCGCTACTAAACCACTCCTCAACAGCTTTTCTCTACACCTCTCGTACCTGAGTAAGCTTCCCTCTACACCTCTCGTACCTGAGTAAGCTTCCCTCTGAGCTCCGTCGGCCCTTCTTCTTCTTCTCTGAGGTGGGGGTGCTTGCTACGGACCCCTGAGGGGAAGGGGTGGCAGTGCCCTTACTGCGGCCTGACATACGGAGCCCCTTGCTCAGCTTGCCCAGAGTCTTCAGCGGGGAGACGCCTCGGATACGGTCCAGGGTGCCCTTGAACGAACTCTTCCCGCCACGTCTCTCCTCGTTCGCCTCGTTCTCATCCTCCTCGTCTTCGAAGGGGTTACGGTCTCGTGGCGCGCCCCCGTCCAGGAGTGAGTTTGCCTGAGCCCATTTCTCATTGACACTGGGCTCCTCAAAGGCGCTGGATTTCAGGTTCAGGCTCATTTTGCGAAGGATCAGCTCGCCACGCGTGTTCTCCAACTCCCCGTTCACCCTGCTGCCTCCCTTCAGCCGCGCTGGGAGGTTCTTGAGGATGGGCATGCTTCCACTTGGGGTTTAAACTAAGGAACAGAGAGAGAAAGAGATGTGGAATGATTACTTAGGACCTCTTCCAAGAGATGCTTCCTTTAAATTGGACCTGAATAAAACTGATAGCACAGTATGTCACACATCTTTCTTTGTTCATTTTAGTAGGCTACCTAATAAGATGTTGTCTGATACAGCTAACGAGGATAGTTACTAAAGTAACTCAGATATACAGTTTACGATAACAGTCATCTGTTCGCCCCACCCTTGTGCCGGGTAATAGGATAGCTCAGATACAGGATGGTTATCAGCAATCATTAATCATCTTTAAAGAGAGAGTCTATCTGATAAAACATTAACAGGTAACCTTCTGCCTTTACCACCCAAACAGGAATCACCAAGGAAACACCAACCTTGCTTCCATTTGGGTGGGAAGACGGTTGTGAATAGATGTGCTATGCTATCATGGTCATGTGGCTGAGGTCCAGGATCTGGGCCTATTTTATTAGGTTTCAGATCCTTGTTCTACTTGTTTATGTGCTACAGTCTTTGATGCCCTTTGACCCTTTTCAATAAAACATGTTTGTCCCTCTTCGTGGGCTTCCTGCCACACCGAGAGCCCTGGGATATTTACGGCTGGAGACAAGGGGAAGGGACAACGCTGAATCACTTCCTCCTTATGTGTATGTGTGTGCTCAACAAGCTTTGGGAAAATGATGGAGACCGCTATTTCCGTGCCCTTACTTTGGGGAAATTGAAAGTGACCTCTGAGAACATTTGAGTGGAAAGTCCTGAATTGATCACTTGAAAAGTCAAGAGACCTCTGCTCACCAGTTTACAATGTTCTCCTTCCTACTCCTACTGATACCCGATACAAACATAAAAAGTAGTGATTTTGTTCTAATGAATAAAAATTCCTTGATGAATTCTGGGTAAACTATAAACTAAGTCAAACATTATGAATGGTACGCTTGGGATATAGCATATTCTAAAACACATTCCATATTAGATTTTAAAAAATGACTTGATTTATGATGTTTCACAGTAACGTGCATGGCGTTACACAAATTATTATGGCCAGGGCATTTTAAATTCCCAAAGAAGACCTATTGTTTTGTAGCGTCCCTAAGTGTTTTAGAATGACAGTGCTTCTGGATGCTTTTTCCATGTGGGTAGCTGGGGCATTCAAGGTGTCCATGTACAATCAGAGAGCCAACCTTCAGGGGAACTACACTGAGAATATTGTGATATTGTATAGGAGCTTCATACACAGCTGAACTTATTTAGACCAGGTCGTCGGCTTGGAAAAAGACCCATCTGTCTAGAGAGGGGAAGTAACCATGGGGCAAAGGAAAACTGCTACGACTGAAACGTACAACTGATGACTGGTTTGTGGCAAGGGATATTATATAACAGTGAACCCTTTCACTTTTGTTTACACAACATGAACTTAGCCTATACATTGGCTATATGAGTCCAATAGATTTATATTATATATATATATTATTATATTTATATATATTCAATAGATAGAGAGTTGCACCTCTTCTGAAAAAACCTACACTCGATCCCTCCGATGTCAACAACTACAGACCAGTATCCCTTCTTTCTTTTCTCTCCAAAACTCTTGAACGTGCCGTCCTTGGCCAGCTCTCCCGCTATCTCTCTCAGAATGACCTTCTTGATCCAAATCAGTCAGGTTTCAAGACTAGTCATTCAACTGAGACTGCTCTTCTCTGTATCACGGAGGCCCTCCGCACTGCTAAAGCTAACTCTCTCTCCTCTGCTCTCATCCTTCTAGACCTATCGGCTGCCTTCGATACTGTGAACCATCAGATCCTCCTCTCCACCCTCTCCGAGTTGGGCATCTCCGGCGCGGCCCACGCTTGGATTGCGTCCTACCTGACAGGTCGCTCCTACCAGGTGGCGTGGCGAGAATCCATCTCCACACCACGTGCTCTCACCACTGGTGTCCCCCAGGGCTCTGTTCTAGGCCCTCTCCTATTCTCGCTATACACCAAGTCACTTGGCTCTGTCATAACCTCACATGGTCTCTCCTATCATTGCTATGCAGACGACACACAATTAATCTTCTCCTTTCCCCCTTCTGATGACCAGGTGGCGAATCGCATCTCTGCATGTCTGGCAGACATATCAGTGTGGATGACGGATCACCACCTCAAGCTGAACCTCGGCAAGACGGAGCTGCTCTTCCTCCCGGGGAAGGACTGCCCGTTCCATGATCTCGCCATCACGGTTGACAACTCCATTGTGTCCTCCTCCCAGAGCGCTAAGAACCTTGGCGTGATCCTGGACAACACTCTGTCGTTCTCAACTAACATCAAGGCGGTGGCCCGTTCTTGTAGGTTCATGCTCTACAACATCCGCAGAGTACGACCCTGCCTCACACAGGAAGCAGCGCAGGTCCTAATCCAGGCACTTGTCATCTCCCGTCTGGATTACTGCAACTCGCTGTTGGCTGGGCTCCCTGCCTGTGCCATTAAGCCCCTACAACTCATCCAGAACGCCGCAGCCCGTCTGGTGTTCAACCTTCCCAAGTTCTCTCACGTCACCCCGCTCCTCCGCTCTCTCCACTGGCTTCCAGTTGAAGCTCGCATCCGCTACAAGACCATGGTGCTTGCCTACGGAGCTGTGAGGGGAACGGCACCTCAGTACCTCCAGGCTCTGATCAGGCCCTACACCCAAACAAGGGCACTACGTTCATCCACCTCTGGCCTGCTCGCCTCCCTACCACTGAGGAAGTACAGTTCCCGCGCAGCCCAGTCAAAACTGTTCGCTGCTCTGGCCCCCCAATGGTGGAACAAACTCCCTCACGACGCCAGGACAGCGGAGTCAATCACCACCTTCCGGAGACACCTGAAACCCCACCTCTTTCAGGAATACCTAGGATAGGATAAAGTAATCCTTCTCACCCCCCCCCTTAAAAGATTTAGATGCACTATTGTAAAGTGGCTGTTCCACTGGATGTCTTAAGGTGAACGCACCAATTTGTAAGTCGCTCTGGATAAGAGCGTCTGCTAAATGACTTAAATGTAAATGTAAATGTAGATGTGACCGAATAGGGTTATAAAATGTGTTATTACACACCCTTACTAATGAAGTTAGATCTTGTCCATTTGGTTCCATGTCATGACTTGCAGAAAAGCCATGTGAGCAAACAACAAGAAGCAAGCGCAACTAGCAGCGTGACAACAAGGAAACAAAAAAGATACCGAATAGTTCTGCAAAGCAAATGCCAGGCCTATCCTTGACCTTTGGTAGTCAACACAAAGCCTCATGAACAATGGCTTTCTAAATTCACAGATATCAACATGAAACGTGATGTTGACAACCCGAGTTACGTAAAGCATGTGGCATTGCAGACAGTCGGTGACACCAGCGACACGGATGTCTGAGAGCGGCTGTAACGAGTGGTCCCGTGGACAGCCCTCCCTGTTGTTTATCCCGTGCTCTCCCACACCTCCTCATCTACTCAGCTACTAAAGCCACACTGCAATTCCTGCTCTAATTATAACCTAATCAGAGCTGCCATTATGAAAGCAGCGGTTAGATCACTGGGGGAGATACGGGGACCACTTTCCCAGACTAACTCCACTTCCTGTCTCGTCCAGGACCAAGTAGCAGACAAAAGGGACAGGTTCCCATTGGTCCCCTCCTCTCCACTTCTCCAACAGGCCAACAGCACAACCCACCAGCCAGGCCAGACATCTCTGTTTCGTTAACACACACTATCGAGGGTCTCATCTCTCTTGACACAGATAAACTTCAAAAACTTGTACATCATGTCCTTCTGGATTGGCTGGATATGTATGATGCCAAATAACACTATTTAATCTCATGTCTTGAATAGGCCTACACTCAGGCTTGACCTTCAGCTATTTAACATTTTAGAATACGTTTGAACTGTCGAACTGAACACAATAGTGTGTAATTGAAGACTTCACTTGGTCCAAAGTCCCCTCTCTGCAGACATCTTGTCTCTTCAGAAGGGAGAGAGCGGGCATCAGGCTACTGCAGAGAGGCCAGGCCTACCGTCAAGATGTGTAAGATATGAGGGGCTCCGCTGCGGCTCCATTCTGGCCTAAGGCCACTCACTGAAGGCAGCGGTTAGAGGACAGGCCCAATATTGTTGGAAGGGCCCCAAAAACATACGGTTTTGTATGACTTTCCTTGAGGACAGAAGCTGTTCTGAGAGTGACAGTGTTATGGAGACTGGCGACATGGCTTGGTGAATCCAATAAAACATATTAGCAGCATAGGAAATACCTGTATGAGTAAGTACGATTAGTTTGGAAAGGCTGCTTTTTTTTCTCTCAATTATATCCTCATCTATGAGGTCAAATGTATCAACATGTGATTTCGCCCCTCAACGTTGACCAGATTTCCTCTCAATCAAGGCTTCCAATCTCAGTGTTGGCTATGAACAATGAACTCTAATACCTTGCCAATCATCAGGATAATGTTAAAGGATGAAGCAAAGCAGTTCACTATCATATCAGCATTGCTCAGTAGCTGCAACAGTTCACATAACGGCTGTGCGTGCCCTACAAGACCTCTGTTAAGATTGTGTTTTTTCCATGACACTTCCCTTATTTCAACATATTTAGGGCAGTAAATTGTTAACTGACACGGGGCTGGCTGTGAGCAGAGCTAAATGGGGGGGGGGGGTAGATCTAGGGGGGGGATTTTCTTCTGCAGGAAGAAAATATGTCACAGTCAGCTCATTTAGAGTTCAGTTCTCCTGAGAGTACAGAGGAATAAATCATGAATCTCTTGAAAATACTTGAGTTTATGAAGAGAGTTAATAAATCATATATATTCGACAAAGGTTTGGCATGAGTTGTCTCAGAATAAATATGACTTATTAACTGATCAGGTTAGTGTCTAACGCAGAACCCTGAGCATGACTCTCTTTAGAAACTCAAGCATTTTCAAGAGATTCAGGAATGAGTCACATGCCTCAATTAGCTACAGATTGTAACACCAGATAATGTGTAATAATTGTTCAACTGTCTATTATTACAATCTGTAGCTAATCCCAGACCAGAGTTTGTCATAGCCTACTGCCACAAAAATATAACACAAATGCTAAAAATCGGAGATGATCTCTGCAAAAACCTTTCAATTAAAGACCCCCAAAATACAGCGCTTTATGTTTCATCATACACAACTTAACAACACTGAAAACGAATTCATACAATAACAACGTCTAAATGTATCACATTTCCCTAGACATTACTGTTTGTAGGTTAATGCCATTTGTCAATGTCATCAGTGTCAGTCTATTAGTGACAAAATCATAATGGATATCCAATAACAGTCAGAGAAACACACAACAGGTGAATCTACTTACATGATTCATGATTAGTCGCGTATTAAAAACATGCACCAAAAATACAAACAAAAGTGAAATCCTTGAGCTAGTCAAAACCAAGATACGGTCGTCTCGTCAGGTGAGAGACTGCTGCGCTCAGTGCGCTGCGGAGAGTTCCATAAAGCTTCCACCCTTTATTTTCTGTGGGCTGGTTTCTGAACTCCTCGCCTATCGCTGTCACTCGCAGCAGCCGCGTTGGCATCGCGCAAAGGCATTGACAACTGTGCGACTGAGTTCTCCAGAGTTGCTGTTATAATCAAGTTCCTAAGTTTTATCTCACAGACTTGTAATGCCACTCTGTCTTTTCCGCGCGTTTCCATTAAAATAGTATACATCCGCGTAATGGAAGAAAAAAACACAGATGGGATTCCCCTTGAATTTCCAATTAGGTGCTACAGTGCTACACTACACCTGTCACATTATGACCCAGGATCAGCCAATATCATGAGCTTCTGGCAATCATCCCAACTGATGATTTATTAGGAATGTGGACAGTTTATTCACGAAAGAGATGCAGTATGAAATGTTATGTGTTATGCATTACATTACTGTGTTATGCAAGCCTACCTATCATGATGAGCATTGATGGCAATATTCAATGACGGGTATTGTAGGATAGGTGTTGCCATAGAGTTAGAATTTAATCCTAACAGGCTCCCTACACATATTTTTTTCCAAAAGAACATGTCCATTAAAACCTACACAGGATTGGTGGGTCCCCCGCTGGACAGTTGAACTAACGTAGGATAATGTGATTAGCATGAGATTGGAAGTGACAAGAAAATTTACCAGGACTGATATTGTCAGAAAGCTTAAATTCTTGTTAATCTAACTGCACTGTCCAATTTACAGTAGCTATTACAGTGAAAGAATAACATGCAATTGTTTGAGGAAAGTGCACAGTTATGTATTTATTAATTAATAAACCAATTAGGCACATTTGGGCAATCTTGATGCAATGCAATGGTTCATTGGATCAGCCTAAAACTTTGCACATTCACTGCTTCCATCTAGTGGCCAAAATCTAAACTGCGTCTGGGCTGGAATAATACATTATGGCCTTTCTTTTGCATTTCAAAGAGGATGGTACAAAAAAAATACAAAAAAACTTTGTATTATCTCTTATCTCTTACCAGATCTAATGTTTTATATTCCCCATTCTTTCAAATGGTATCAAGAATATGCATGCCCTTGCTACAGGCAGTTAGATTTGGGTATGTCATTTTAGGCAAAAATTGAAAGAAAAGGGGCTGATCCTTTAAGATTGAACGTAAAAGTTCACCTTGTGCCTTGTGAACGGATGGAGCACACCCCTCAACAGGTCAATGCCCTGTCTCTGCCCTTCTCTCACTGGCCTGTAAGTTGTCCAGAACAAACGGCCTCAGCACGCGCTGAGAGGAAGTCCCTCAAATACAAATCAGTTCACTCTCAAAAAGACAATAGGAGTTGTGTACGAGTGTGTCTCGGCGGGATACATTTCATTTGTGGCAGCCAATATGGACGCCATTGTTTGGAGCCGTGCTGGACGAAGCACCCCAGACGACATAAACTCCCGTTTCCCTCGCAATTCAGGCACTCAATATCAACATTGAGAAATCAGTTTGAGCCTGGGAGGCTGAGAGTACGGTAAACAATTGGGTAAAGCTTAGCCGCTGATGTATTGATGCATAAACAAAGGATGGTCCCGGAGAGTACCCTTTCAGCCTGGCTGACATGGAAAACCATCTTAACATTCTACAAGGTTAAGTCAAGGGGGCAAGTCCGAGAGTCTAATACACATTCATCACAAATATTTACTCTCCATAGCTGGTGGACACTTAGGATAGCAATAGTTTCTTATAAGTGTTTTTTTTTTGCACAACACTCAACAAACAAGCATCAACCTTTTAGGGATTTTGACTTTGAAAATGGATGGCGATACTGATTAACTTGGGCTGCCGCTGGACACAGACTCTGAACCGGTATAATGAGAGGCACCACCAGTCACCTTGGCTAAGGCAGTTGGCCTGCAGTTCTGGACAGTTGTGTACTCAGTTACCCCACCTCACATAGTGCCAAGTCATGGTGGAATACCATTGTGCACGATAACTTATTTGTCAGGACCAATGAGTTGCATGAAGATACACTACAGCAGGGGTGTCAAACTCATTCCATGGCGGGCCTGGTGTCTGCGGGTTGAGAGTACTGCATGGATGAGAGTTGGAATGAAAGATATCATCTTTGCCACTTTTTAGCATTCCATTGAGTGAGTCCCCGCCCAAACAGACCGAACTAATCAATTACAGAGCAGCGATTGGATCTGTCTGAGTGGAAGCACTGTGAGCACACTCACTAGTCAGGTCTGTTCCTGTTGATTGCCATGGGGGTGGCGAGAGGGACAGGAAACATGGCTCCTGGCAGCACATCTAAGGCCTGCCGTGAATACAGAGTGGCTATTCCACTGTGTGCCTTGGCTTCTATATGGAGGAGCCTGCAATTGGAGTGTATTTCAGGCTTTAGGGAACAGGAAATAGCAACGCATAATATTGCCTTCTTCATTGTTAAGTGCAACATTCTCTCTCTGTCTCTCCATCCTTTTCCCCAAGCTGTCACCACAGTCCACCTTGGCAGCGTTTCAACAGTTTCGCAACGGCCCCCAGCAGACCTGTTGGTTCATGTTGGATCCTAAACGGCCAGATGTACTATTATTTTGGTTTTAGATAGGGAATTATCTTCAGGTCATCTTCCTGACTGCGGAAGATAGGTAACAGGATGAGGGTAGTTCGGGTTGCTCAGTACTTTTTGTTGTAGAATTTCTACCACTGAGGTTGAGGAATTCCTAAACGAACAAGATTATATGATGTTATTAGAAAAGGGTTCCATCTTTTGCGTTAACTTTCACATTCTCAAACTCTGCAGAAATGGGCAGGTAGCATTTTGCTACTGATAAATGAAGCTATAAGATGCTAAAAACAAATCCAATCAGGACATTTGTGTTGTTTGTCGCCATGGCTATGTAACATTCCCCAATGCAGCACCTGTGTGTGGGGTCAACAGGGGGCGCTCCAATCATAGCCTGCCTGCATCCTGTACTGATCGCCCCACACGGGCCACAGGAAGCCCCCTCGGAGCACCTCTACCACCCCTCACTGAGTGAAGGGCCCCTATTGAATGCCCTCGGTTCATCAGTCTCAGTGCATCAATCTGTCCCCTGTCCCACTCAAACACACACAGCCAACAGCACAGGAGGAATTAAGGTTATCCTTTATTTGCGCTGACTGCAGTAAGTAGCATCCTGGTGCTTTCACGATTCACCCATCTGGGGAGCGGATAGACGTCAAACTCGTTTCCCTGACCTGAAGAGGTTTAGAGTGTTCTAATTCAATGCTAATTCAGGTGTACGGAGGAGGAAGGTAGCCAGCCTATCACTCAGCAGGCGAGTCATTTGTAATGTAGACTGTAGGAATAAGAGGATAAAAAAGGATCTCACAGAACAATTTTTGTCACCAAAGGGTGCGCTGTAATGGCTTGGTGACAAACATAATCATGTACAGTGTACTCCCACACATCCCACGTTTCTCTCTCTGCCTCAGCTTTTCCTTCCTGAGTTAAACTCTTTTGTAATCATGACATTGGTTCCGCTGACCTTGGCAACCTGGCCATGATGTCCTGAGTTTGGCAGGCCTCGTTGTTGACAATTAAGTTGCTCTTTGTTTGTCACGTTTGTATTGCTTGCTTTTGTTTACTGGTCATGGTACACTGTGAAAATAGAAAGACTCATTACACCATGATTGTGTAATGAAACCATGAAAAGTAATGCCTCTAAGCTGAGATCTGGTGTTCGGAGCGTGTTGGAATGTAAACCCAATGAACAGTACCAGTCAAATGTTTGGACACACCTACTCATTCAAGGGTTTTTCTTGATTTGTTTTACTATTTTCTACATTGTAGAACAATAGTGAAGACATCAAAACTATGAAATAACACATATGGAATCATGTAGTAACCAAAAAAGTGTGAAACAAATCTAAATCTATTTAATATTTGAGATTCTTCCAAGTAGCCACCTTTTGCATTGATGACAGCTTTGCACACTCTTGGCATTCTCCTTAAGAGTTGGTGGCAGCTCAGTTGCCACTAGTTTTGGCGTTACAAAGCAACTCATTTTAACGGTGTAGCTATCCACTTAACACACTTTATAGCCTGGAAACATTGTATTATCTCTCATAAGGTCACTGTGACTGCTATATCTACTGCGTTACTGTACTGACTACAGCATTATGTTATACCACACCGTGTACCATCACTTAGGCTAGACAGAAACTTTTACATGGTAAGTTTTGAAGTACTGGTGAGATCGTTCAATGTTGAAATCCTTAGTGGCAACAGGTCTTGTTCCCTTGAACTGTCCTAACTGTAATTGTCTAGGTGTACCTCTGTGACTAATGGGGGCCTTGGTTGCATGGTTCCTCACTGTGAGACATCTCACAAGAAGGCTTATACTGGCCACTGTACATTGGCTTGTATTAAGCTACTGTTCATATGTTGCATCTTTAGACCCTGTCATATTGTCGCTCTAATGTTTATAAAAAAGGTTCTTGAGATTTTCCCGTCACGGTGCGTGCGTCACGAACATGCAGGGATAAACAACACAGACAACAGAGATTACCTGAAGGACACTCAGATAACCATCAATGACTCATCAGATTGCTACTCCCTCAACACTGGACATGTGGTCAGCGGTCAGTGTAATTCAAATGTGCTACACCGCATCAAACAAGGCTTTCATACCATTGAAACTTTGATTAAAACGGCACCCAAGTTAAAGCTTCACCCATGAAATTCTGTAAAAAAAATAATTACACAATGCACTCTTCACATTTCATCCATAAAACATGATAAAAACAGCCAACAGATGAACAGCTGTGGATAGTCCACTATGTGGGCTGTTCCTAGAAGGACTAAAGTGAAGCAAATCTGCTCTGTATGTACAGTGCATTCAGAAGGTCATCAGACCCCTTGACTTTTTCCACATTTTGTTACGTTACAGCCTTATTCTAAAACGGATTCAATTGTTTTTCCCCCCTTCTCATCAATCTACACAAAAATACCCCATAATGACAAAGCAAAAACAGACTTTTAGAATTTATTGCAAATGTAATTAAAATACTTTGTACTTTGTTGAAGTACTCAAGTACTCAGTACTTTGTTGAAGCACCTTTGGCAGCAATTACAGCTTAGGTATGACGCTACAAGCTTGGCACACCTGTATTTGGCTGTGTGCTTAGGGTTGTTGTCCTATTCGAAGGTGAACCCTATTAGATGTTCTAGAGCCCCAGTCTGAGGTTCTGAGCGCTCTGGAGCAGGTTTTCATCAAGGATCTCTCTGTACTTTACTCCATTCATCTTTTCAGAGTGACCATCGGGTTCTTGGTCACCTCCCTGACCAAGGTGTTTCTCCCCCAATTGCTCAGTTTGGCCGGGTGGCCAGCTCTTGGAAGAGTTTTGGTGGTTCCAAACTTCTTCAATTGAAGAATTATGGAGGCCACTGTGTTCTTGGGGACCTTCAATGCTGCAGACATTTTTTGGTACCCTTCCCCAGATCTGTACCTTGACACAATATTGTCTCTGCGCTCTACTGACAATCCCTTCGACCTCATGGCTTGGTTTTTGCTCTGACATGCACTGTAAACTGTGGGACCTTATATAAGGTGTATAAATTAGCAAACATTACAAAAAACCTGTTTTCAATTTGTCTTTCTAGGGTGTTGTGTGTAGATTGATGAGGATTTATTTTTATTTTTATCCATGTTAGAATAAGACTGTAACATAACAAAATGTGGAAAAAGGGAAGGGATCTGAATACTTTCCGAAATGCACTGTATATTCATGTAGTTATCGATGCATGGCTTTTCCTGATCCACAAGGCTTTGGAGCCCTGTCTGTATTATAAGTGCTGCAATACATGATAACAAAATACTGATATTGGAGGAAGTTCTATTTAAATTATGTTATTCTATAGGCCCTAGTAGAGACACAACAGCAGACACATAAATATTACATAAGGACTATACATTAAACAACAGTGATATACTGTATGACTCTGAAGAAAGCAAACAGAATGTTATCCACTGAATACTGCCGCTCACTGGTCTCTCATTGGTCTCCGCTCTGACCAATACGGAACCCAAGCCCTGCTCTCTATGAGTGGGTGAGGACACATGCTTCTGAGGAGAGCTCTGACTGGAGCCCAACCAAACCAGGGGCACCTGGACAACATGAAACTGAGATGGAAAGTCTAAAATGGCATCACCCGGGGCCCAGAGTCCAGCTCTTACCTTGTTAAGCTGTTAAAAAGAGGATCCCTGTGATTCTCACAGCAGTGGCATCCCTGGCCACACGGGCAATGTAGCTGGTCGAAGTGGGTGTGTGAGTGGCTGTGTCCTCGCAGGTCCGACAGCTCAGAAGTAATGCCTGCTTCTCCGTTCCAGAGGCTCGTCTGGACTCCAGGGCTGGCGTTGGCCATTTCCTGCCTATAGCGCAAGATGCTTTTTCCTGAGGAAGCGGGCCATCCCATTTTTGCCCCCCCCCCCCCCCCCCCAACCCTGCCTCCTCCTCCATAGCGAGCTACAGGCCCCTCAGGGAGAGAGGCTGATTATACTAATTGCCTTTGGAGAGGGGGGGGGGGGTTATTGTGGCTAGACTTTCATTTTGTTTATTCATTTGTTTGTTTGTTTTAGACCCATATGTATATTGAATCCCCCCACCTCATAGAGATGATCTATTTGAAGTAATCTACCATAGGCAACCCCGCTATGCCCTATCCACCGGATCTAGGATTTGTTTTGGAGTATTCTCCCGTCACCTACTTGTTTTGAACTTTGTTTATGAACGTATTCTGCAATGAACACACCTACACACGGATGTGGTCATAGAGTTCATGTGTAAAAGCTCTTTGTTTGAGGCCCATGTTTGTTTATGTGCTTTGAGCATCTGTGAGACTTTGGGATGTATTGATGCTGTGGAACAAAGCACTTGGAATTCTAACCCTTTACTGTACACTGTTTGTCCAGCCCACTTAATAGCCTTAGTCTTTTGGAGCATGAATTGTCAACCTTTTGAGTAGTGTCAAGTTTTTTTTTTTTTGGGGGATTTCCTCTCATTTGAACATTGTCATAAGGAGCACATGTCCAACTTCATAAAAAGTGTTTTCCCATCTCAAGAGGTTACATTTAGTACTATAGTAAATTCCTATTAAGTAACAGGGTTGATGATTTCATCGTTAAACAGAGGTAAATCCCCTTGCGATAGGGAGGGGGGGGGGGGGGGGGTTGTTGTGCGCAACAGGGAGAGGCGATTGAAATTAAGCTTAACAAATTTTATTTTATTATTTATTTTTACATTTACAGCCTGTCTAACTATGGGTAACAGGGTTGACATCTTATGTTCAACCTGCTCATTTCCCCACCACAAAACACCAGAACATAGCCAAAAATAGTAGGACCAGCTTTTACTCTATGGTTTGACTAAATGTTCAATGTTTGGTTAGATGTTCAATGTTTATTTTGAGGAGAAAAAAATATTTGAAAAGCAATAGTTTCACCACATAAAAACGAGGGTTCAGTTCGCGTTACAGGGTTGACTTTAAAATGAGGTAGACATCAATTATTCACTAATCACATTAAAGAAATCATCATTTTCAGAAATGACTGACTTTAGTCAAAGCAACAAAATACAATGATGTGAAAACATGGGAGAAATTTGCGGATGAAGTGGGTTAAAATCTTCCTAGATTTTAACCCACTTCACAGAGTGCAAAATGCTGGATTTTGACACTTTAGCAAGTCTTAATTTTAAAAAAATCTGATTTTAAATAGGCATAATGTATGTAGTCCGTAGGAAAGGGGCACATTTATTAATATAACAGGCTTTTAAAATGCAATAGTTGTGCACAATTTCTACTTCAAATATCAAAGGGACACAAAAGGCAATCATTTTGTGGGAACGACCCTTACAAGGTCTAAATGCATACCCATACCAAACCATCATGTCAACGGGGAAAGTTCACTTCACAAGTCCATCTGATTCGATGATCATGACACACGAAGACATTTCTAAAATGTGCACCATACAGACCAGAAGTCCTTAATGCCCGGGTGGAATGTGTCATGTTTACTTCACAAACATAGACAAAGGTGTGTTGAGCCTGGTTGGTCTGTGTCTGGTGGAACAGCGGAGCTTCAGCAACAAACAGGCATATACATACACAAAGCGTTTTTTGAGCAACAGAAAATTGTTAAATAGAGGCTAACGTCCGTAGCATGATGCTGAGCTAAAACGAGATGCGGCATGATGTACTACAGTAGCCATAATAATGCTCTGTAAGCGGTTGTATCTTACTAATGACGTTCCTGAAGCTGACTCTATGGTGTACTTAATATAATGAGAAAGGAAATGTTGACTTGTGTTCTCCTGCCATCTACAGGTTATTCCAATGAACCATGACAGTCTGTCAGATTAGATAGTATTGGATTGGTTTGAGCAAGAGTTCATACTGTAGGATTGCTGTGATAAAGTTATGGGTGCTTGAAAAATCTGACCCGTCTCTGATATTACATGCATCCTCGGGCTGACACTTCAGTTAGCATCATATAGGCTACTATCTATCTACCAACGCCCACACCATAGCAATCGATTTACAATGATGGTAAATGGGTTGACCCCTATGGGATTAAATAAACACCCGGTTTGTCAAAAGAGTAGACTGTCATGCCAAAATGTAATGTTGTTGTAAATAACTCAGTACATTTAGCCAGAAGAGGGCGCTGTTTATCAATACGACTCATAGCATTTTTTATTTATTTTAAACACGGGCCTTCTCTATGGTACAGCAGCATGTAAATACAGCCTCTAATCTATAAAACACTATGCTGATAATGATTCAAAGTTACTCTGGGAAACATTGAATTCAAAATGTATTTAAACCAATACAGCCAACCGAGATCTACACATTTACAAACCGTGTTGAAACTCGTGTAAAAAAAAACTAAAAAAAACAATTGTGTACCTGAGGAGGCACATAGAAACCCAACTGTACTCCTATCCTTTAGCTGACTGAAAATCCTCTACAGATATACAAATATTTTGGTAAGAAATAAAATTACCTGGTATTCCTGACAGCTTAAATGTTATCTTAAATCATCCTTAATAGCTAGTCTAAACCATCTTTGAGTGGCAGTTGACAACCTACCAAGCAATACTGCTTGGTCTTCATAAAAAATATCCTTTGTAGCTTTATCTATATGGTCATTAAAATCATTGGGAATATCACAACAATATTTCTCCCCCTTTCAATATATATATATCTATATACTGCTCAAAAAAATAAAGGGAACACTTAAACAACACAATGTAACTCCCAAGTCAATCACACTTCTGTGAAATCAAACTGTCCACTGAGGAAGCAACACTGATTGACAATGAATTTCACATGCTGTTGTGCAAATGGAATAGACAACAGGTGGAAATTATAGGCATTTAGCAAGACACCCCCAATAAAGGAGTGGTTCTGCAGGTGGTGACCACAGACCACTTCTCAGTTCCTATGCGACGTCCACAGGTGGGGGTTGTGCTTACAGCCCAACACCGTGCAGGACGTTTGGAATTTGCCAGAGAACACCAAGATTGGCAAATTCGCCACTGGCGCCCTGTGCTCTTCACAGATGAAAGCAGGTTCACACTGAGCACATGTGACAGAGTCTGGAGACGCCATGGAGAACGTTCTGCTGCCTGCAACATCCTCCAGCATGACCGGTTTGGCGGTGGGTCAGTCGTGGGGTGGGGTGGGGTGGCATTCTTTGGGGGGGGGCGCACAGCCCTCCATGTGCTCGCCAGAGGTAGCCTGACTGCCATTAGGTACCGAGCTGAGATCCTCAGACCCCTTGTGAGACCATATGCTGGTGCGGTTGGCCCTGGGTTCCTCCAAATGCAAGACAATGCTAGACCTCATGTGGCTGGAGTGTGTCAGCAGTTCCTGCAAGAGGAAGGCATTGATGCTATGGACTGGCCTGCCCGTTCCCCAGACCTGAATCCAATTGAGCACATCTGGGACATCATGTCTCGCTCCATCCACCAATGCCACGTTGCACCACAGACAGTCCAGGAGTTGGCGGATGCTTTAGTCCAAGTCTGGGAGGAGATCCCTCAGGAGACCATCCGCCACCTCATCAAGAGCATGCCCAGGCGTTGTAGGGATGTCATACAGGCACGTGGAGGCCACACACACTACCGAGCCTCATTTTGACTTGTTTTAAGGACATTACATTAAAGTTGGATCAGCCTGTAGTGTGGTTTTCCAATTTAATTTTGAGTGTGACTCCAAATCCAGACCTCTATGGGTTGATAAATTTGATTTCCATTGATAATTTGTGTGATTTTGTTGTCAGCACATTCAACTATGTAAATAAAAAAGTATTTAATAAGAATATTTCATTCGTTCAGATCTAGGATGTATTAAGTGTTCCCTTTATTTTTCTGAGCAGTGTATATATATATATATATATATATATATATATTTGTTTTCTCTTCTTTTTCTTCAAGTTGACCTCATGAGCTACTGTCTCATGTTACTGGATGCAGTTTGAAAATATGGTAGACCTGCTCATAGCGAGGAACCGTTGACTAACCCATTGGGGGTATATGAAAGCTCTATAGAGTCTCTATTACCTTCCAACTGACATTGGTATATACAGTACATTGCTGGACTCTTTGGTTCTGGTTTATGAGCTAAACAGAATCAGAGGTGCATCTCACAACATGAGACACACCGACCAAACAGTCGATACCCTCATGAGTTGTCCAATAAAAGCAATTCAAGGACACACAGAACACAAGTAGCGGTAGCGACCCAACAGAGAGCAGCAGGTTTCAAACGTTTCGGACACGGCGTTAACAAAAATAAAACAGAACTCATTTGACATCGTAGAGGTACAAATGTTGCAAGGACTGCCTGTGCATTGTGGCTGTGTGTGTGTGTGTGTGTGGACAGAAGATAAGGTGTCTGCAAAGTTTGTGGTAAGTTGTCAGATCTGGCTAGCTGCTTGATGTGTATTTGACAGTGTGTAGAGCACAGTGTAAAGACCAGCAAGACCCCATGTTTTTCAGATGAGGTCCGTGGCATCAGGCTGGGGAGGAATGGGGAGTCGGGTTCTGGGGTTGAAGGGCAACATAACACGGCCTTCAGATCACCTCTCGGTCTGCAGAGTTTTGCCTGTTGGGGAAGATGTGTAGCTGGGGTTGTTCGATGCCATTGTTGTGGAGGTCCTCCTGTTTCTGCAGCCCGTGGAGTTTCAACACCAGTTCCTTGATGAAAACCTGTGTGTGCAGGGAAAAAGGGCAGTCGGTCAACATACGAAACATGCTCAGAATGGATACAGTGAAAGGCAGCGACACACAGCGTCGGTAACATTGAATAATTCACAGTGAAACATGTTTCAGAGACATCACTTAATTGTGTGTATGATATCAATGTGTGTGTGTGTGGGTGTCAACATCGTCTGCCAACACAGACAGGTTGAGTGATGCTGACCACGAAGGATACAGGGACAGTGTAAAAGAAGGACCTCGCATATGAGGGACAAGACTAGCATTGTCAGCTACTATATGTGGAGTCGTCATTGGTTACTTCTGTTCCTGAAAGAAAGAGCGAGGAGATGATCGAGAGAGGGAGAAAGGCAATGTTGTAGTACTTAAGTTTAAGACTTGGGACTCAAGTCACAATTTTCATGAATTGTGACTCAACTCAGACTTGACCAGTGGTGATTGGTCCTTTAATAATGACGTCATATCCCTGTTCTCTGATTGGTCCCTTCATAATGACTAGGGTTGAAAAATTCTAGGAACGTTCAATAAATTACCTGGCTTCCCCAAAATCCCAGGTTGGAGGATTTCCAAAATCAGGAGGGAATAAGAAGAAAATAAATCCAGAATTCTCCAACCAGGACAGTTTTGCAACCTTTATAATGACATGGTCATAACCCTGTTCTCTGATTGGTCCCTTAATAATGACTTCGTAATCCTGTAATCTGATTGGTCCCTTCACTGTGACATCATTCTGTATAGTCAGTCTATGGACATAAATGGCATAAAATACTACCCAAAACAATCTTAAAACACATTGTTAGATATTACTCTTCTACATAGATTACCTCACTTACCTCTGTGTTATTGCACGTGTGAAACATTTCCTGAAAAAAAAAAAATCCCCAGACCAAATAAGATTTTAGTTCATCTGGCCAGCCTGCTGCTGAAACAATATATAAAATAGCATAAAATAGCAACAAAATCTACAGCTATTACTGTTATTCCCACAATCAAAACAGTACAACTTGTTCACACAGCTTTTAATTGATAAAATGATAAAAGTCCACCGATGATTTAGCTAGTGAGTAGTACAGTTCACCTGGAGCCTGTGCGTTCTCTCCTCGTCACTCTTCAGGTCTAACAGCCCGTCAATGTTCACCTCCTCCGGCATCTCCTCCTCCTGGGGACACAAGGTGACCGAGTGTCAGTCAAACTGTCCACATCCTCCACCCAGAGCAGTATCCTAACGTGCAACTATCACATAACCCATATGAAAAAAGGGACAGGCTCAGATACAAGCATATAAATATATACACGTCACTCGCAAAAAAAAGGACAAATCAGGTCTTGCCATGTTCGGTGTTGCGTGGGTCTTGCAGACACAGAGGAAGAGCTGCGCGTGTTTTTAGAGTGCAACACACCATGAGATATTCGCAGACCCTGAAGCACTGCAGTGTGTGTGTGTGTGTGTGTGTGTAATTGAGCGTCCATGGTGGCTGTTGAGTCAACATATGCAAGATGCAGGATGATTGATGCGTGGGCTGGCAGTTTAGGGCTAGGGATGACTGGGCGGGGGGGGACTATCATTTAGATGGCTGTGCCGTCTTGGAATCGGTCAAGTGCCTCCATAGTCTTAGGATTAAGTTTCAGTGGGGACACTGCATGTGAGGAGAAGGGAGAGGAGAGAGAGGAGAGAGGAAGAGGGGGGGGAATGAACGAACCAGGCTACTACTAGTCTAGGTTTGCTGTAAGGACGGAAGCCACCGCCAAGACTAGACATTCTCCATCACAGATCATGAAAACTATGCTTTCTCACAGCCTCCTAAAATTGGTCATACTCAGTGCCTTCAGCTCCCCCCAAGTCTCAGAAAAGCAGACACTATTTGTATAGCAGTCTATGTAGTTAATGATCTGTGAAAATGTCCCAAATGAAGTAACTACACTGAACAAAAAAATATTTAAAAATAACACAACATGCAACTATTTCAAAGACTTCTCAGTTTCAGTTCAATTTTTTTTATATATTTTTTTTTTTTCATTCATTAGGCCATAATCTAGGGATTTCACATGACTGGGAATAGAGATACTGTATGCATCTGTTGGTCACAGATAGAGTACATAAAAAAAAGAAGGTAGGGGCGTGGATCATGGTGTAACCACTCTGTCTCATGCAGCGCGACATCTTCTTCGCATAGAGTTGATCAGGCTGTTGATTGTGGCCTAATGAATGTTGTCCCACTCTTAAATGGCTGTGCGAAGTTGCTGGAGATTTGCTTGAACTGGAATACGCTGTCGTACAGCGGCTGGTCTCAGCTGATCCCGCAGGTGAAGCCAGATGGAGGTCCTGGTCTGGCATGGTTACACGTGGTCGGCAGTTGTGAGGCCGATTGGATGTACTGCCAAATTCTCTAAAAGGGCATTGAAGGCAAAGTGGCCTTTTATTGTCCCCAGCACCAGGTGTATCTGCGTAATGACTATGCTGTTTAATCAACTTCTTGATATGCCACACCTGTCAGGTGGATGGATTATCTTGGCAAATGTGAAATGTTCACTAACAGGGATTTAAACACATTTGGAACATTTCTGGGATCTTTTATTTCAGTTCATGAAACATGGGACCAACACTGCACATGTTGCGTTTATATTTTTGTTTGGTATAAGATGTAGTCGCCCCGAACACACCCTGTTTTCAAACTGCTTCTCTCATTCTGAACAGAAAAACATTCCACCATGGCTTCTGGCCAAGCGTCTCATGGTGAGATTCCACCTTATTTATTTTTGCCTTGGGGCAAGTCTGCTCATTGGCACAAACAGCACATTCAAAAGGGAATTATTCATGATGTGCTGCTATCAACATAGTGGCCAAAAATGAACCCTGGTCGCTTTTTTTTATTGTCCTTTTTGGTAATGCAGAGATTCTTTGAATAACAACATATGGAAATTGATGAAGACTGCAGATATCACTTTAGACCAGATGGGAGGCTGTTTTCAGAACCTAATCCAAACATCGACCACAGTACACAACAAAGACGCGCACGTGACATGTTGACTAAGTGACATGCAACAGGCCATAGGAGAGTTCAGTCTGACCTGAATGCTCAGCAGTAAGGTTAACCAGCCCCGTTGGGTCTGTCTGTGGGTGCCGTCGGGGCGGAGGGACTTAGTGATTCGGATACCGGTAGTGTAAAGGCCCGTCCAGGCAGATCCAAGCAGTCCTTTCCTGCCCAGGCATCCCTGACCTTTCTTTCAACTCCAAATGCCAATGAAATACTGTCTCATTCTGCCCACACACACAGGCATATATCAAAAATAGTCACGTGAGCAAGTCCACAATCACTCTCATACCACACAAACAATGTAATAAATGGTGTTGTAATATACATATGCAATGAAACGACATGTGCACGCCAGCAGATCTATTCCGTAATCTGGCAGGAGCTGGTAAAACAAATCGTAATTCAAACGCGAACATCAAAAATGATTATTGTAATGCTCAACTCTGGGGATAATGAGGCTCAGTAAGCAGCTCAAAATCACATTCCTGGCAGGGTTGAGTAAACACAGCCTCCATCGTGAGACAAACATGATGACTCAGGCCTGTCAGGATGTGTTAAGTCACTTTAGGCTGATGCAATGCTTTAAAAATAAAAAATAAAAATGGGATTCAACTGCTTTCATTGTCCATGCCCGGATTTCCCATTATGCTTAGATCAAATTAGTTTTCTGTGAGAGGATGTGTGATGACAGGTGGGCAAATGTGTCCCATCCTTTTTTCCTATCTTACTTGTGCAGGAGGCTAATAGTAAAGGTGAGCAGACAGGTGCAGATAGAGCCCTCTTATGTAAAAAGTGAAATAAAAGTTGTGTTTGGTGGCATAATGCCATGTCTCCGTTTTCTCGTAACTTAGAATGCAACAAATTGGCCATCAAAGTAGACCATTTCTCAAACATATTGCTGCACTCTTCCTGCATACACGAGTGTGAAATTAATTCCACCAGTAGTTGGTTACAAGCAAAGACTAGTTCGCAAGCATAGTGTAGCTAACTGATTCATGTCGCCTACATTCGCGATGATCTGACGATTATCGCCCACCCCAGGATTTCTAGCAGTCGTTGATTTCCAGCAACAATCATTTGAACAAACTCCCTTTCATCTGTGGTTTTAGTTTAGCCGGCACTGTGTGATGACTGTGTTTTAGCAGAACGTTAAGGCCTGTTAAAAATTGTGTTTGGCTAAAGGGGCAGTATAATTCTATGAACAAATTTTTTTTTTTAAAAGGTGAGAATGTAACACCAGCAACAATATCATATCTAAGTGGTACTTTTGAAACGAGTACGGCTGGGCCCTCACTCCTCTGTAGCAGAGACAGAAAATGGGAGCGAGTCATTCCACCCAGTTTCACATCAGTCGAGGGCTGGGAAGGCAGCGATTTAGTCCACATCACTTCCAGGCCAGTGGGTCGAGGGTAATGTGGTTTTTGTTTCCTTGGGTACTCTGGGTGGAACTCTGTGATAGTCCACTGGTCCCTGTGTCAGTGTCCAGCTGTGCACCTGTGTCCATGTGTGTGTGTGTGTGTGTAATGTTTTCCATAGCCAACACCCTGATACAGTAAGTGGTCTGTTCCACACTAGTGACAAAAGAAAGCTGGGTCAGGTTGAACTGAAGACTAACGTAAAGTAAATGCATTTATAAGGGAAGCGACCGCACTTTAAAAATGCACATGAATTTCCTTAACCCATCGAGGTGGAAGGACATGATTTAGAAAATCATTTAAACCAAATCAATATACACAAAACATTCAGCCTCAATACATTTCACTGATGAGTCATTATACTGCACTGACACAAATGTTTAGAAATGTCTCGAAATAGAAATTGTTGTGGGTCAGTTTGTGTACGCCATGTTAACCCTCAACTGTTGGGTTTCCTTTAGAGCCTGCAGTATTGACAGACGCTTATCTGGCTTGACTCAAGTTTCCAAACCACCATTTCCTCCAACCCTTTCATTCTACCATTGCATATCCTGCAACAGACGGACTGCTAAATGCAGACGCGCTACAATATCCATTTACCCCGTAATACAGTACATTAACGTGTCATTTCCAGATTCATGACTGGTCTTCTCCGTTTAATATTCTAATATTCATATCCTCGTAACTGCCTGTGTGACATGCCGTTACACGCTTCCTCTCTTCTACCGTTTGTCACACCTTGTCTCTCAAAGGCCAACCCCTGCTGTCACATCCTAACAAGTCATTCCAATTCAAAACATCACAGTTTGCACCAGGTGTGTTCCCACAGTTACTTACTGCTACAGCCGATAGATTCCACACCTGCATTGCTTGCTGTTTGGGGTTTTGGGCTGGGTTTCTGTACAGCACTTTGAGATATCAGCTGATGTAAGAAGGGCTTTATAAATACATTTGATTAATATGATCTAGTACAGGGGTGCGAAACCTGCAGACACCTGTCCCGCCGTAGAATGAGTTTGACACGTGATCTAGTATTAATTACAACAGTATTAGCATGTGGTCAGAGCACTACCAAAAATGAATCAGTCAACAAAAAAAAGATGGTTTAGTGCCATCAGTGAAATCATGGTTATTGATTGGGTGGGTGACTTCATTTCAAAGTTAAAACCATACTGATTGAGATACATGATCGGCACAGATTTCCAAGAGGTTCTCTCTACACCAGGTAATGGGCCTGTTCATCAGGAGATTGATGACCGTTTCATCTACATAGGCATGCAAATTAAAAGGTATTTCCATTAGGTTATTCATTTATCACTAAATTGTGGACATATGTTCTGGTTCAAGACATACACAATTATGTGATTTATATATTTGATGAGTCTCATGAGATGAAGTTCCATGTCGTCGAAAAAATTGCATTCGTCGGAGAACCAGCTGCTATAGATTAGTTACAATAGATGTTTCACACCCATTAGATATTTATTGTTCGTACAAAAGTAAACAATTGCACTCTAAAAACCTTAGTCCGCCGATGTTTCTCTCACCCAGTTTGCGGTGGTATATTGCATAACAACTGTCTGTCACATCTGTGTGGCTTAGTGGGCAGTGACGACTCAATAGAATGGTTATAAATGGCTGGGTGTAGGGGTGAGGACTAAAAGTGAAAAGACCCCGAGCCTCGCAGACAATCATGCAGATAGCAGAACACTGCGGGGATCTTAATCTAGGCCGACGATTGAGCGTTGATACGAGACTAATTGTCCAAGTAATGTTCTACATTTAATGCTTTGAGTTTTAACAACGGGCTCTGTGATTGGGGGGGGGGGGGGGGGGTATTCTCTTTGTGCTATTTGGTGACATATGGGACCTTCACTTCCTCCAAACCTCCCCATCCTCCCATTCATCAGAATCATCCCAGGAGACAGAGATGTCATCAATCAATAACCGGGATAGATAGCGTCTGTTCAGGCCTGGTCAAGGGGTTTTCACGTTGCCGGGGCAGCCAGTGTGGGCATTGGTCTAGGAGGAAATTAGAATTGGTGATATCTGATTACGCCATCATTACACATGCCCATTCCACTATCAGCACAGCAATTAACTCATTAACAAAAGATATAAAGCTGTGGCCATGGGTTTGTGAGAAAGCAACAACATGAAAAGCACCCACAAGAAACAGAATGGTACACTAGGTCAAGCTGTCATGAACACTAAATAGGATCAAAAGCTATATTTATATATTCTCTACTCTTTAAGTGGTTGGTACATCAACCATCCTCCCCAACCCCGCTCAGACTCCACCATGCAGTGCCTTGGCCCAACGCCCACCAACATCCTTTGGCGGCCCATGCCCTCGCTGGTGATGCCACACACCGCACCTGGTCCCCCAGGATCCTCCTGTTGTGTCAGCCAGAAGCCATAAACCCTCCAAGGCTGTCCATGTAAAGCAACAAGCGCCAAGCCAGACCAGTTATGTTTCTGGGAACACTTTCAATTGGACCTCTGACCTTTCCCATGTCACCCCTGGCAAAGAGACAGACTTTCCCACTCACAGGGAGTATACTGACCCCTCCATGTCTTCCAATGACTGTCTATCCCCTTACATACAACAGGAAGGGAACAACATGAAGGGAATCTACCATATCTACTTCAATATTTTGCCTTGGATGCCAAGTCTATTTTTTGTGCTAGGTCTTTCCACTCTTTGCTAATATGAGGAAGCATGCCAGACAGGTGTATAACACCTTGGCTGGTGCTCTCCTACATCAGAATAAACCTGTTTAACTGTGGTGTGTGTAGTGTGATAGATATTTTTGTTCAGCTAATAAAATACACAGACGACACCCTCATTTCCTTTTAATGACTGTAGAGAAGGACGACATGCTGGCATTGATGTCATTGGCTAAAAAGGGTGTAAAGGGAAAACAAAGCTTGACATGGTTAACCTTATTGTCCTCTGCACGTACTCCATGGCCTTGCTAATCATGGCTTTGTAGATCATTCTAATCCCGCTTCTTCTGGCGACAGAGAAACGTTTGCTTTTATTATTAACTAAAGGACAAGTGTCCAGTCAATAGTGTCTGATAAGAAAACACACGCACAATACTATTTATCTGGATTTGATGAGACCATGAATTTACCAATATGACAACCAGTGTTGACGAGACAGTCAAAACACTAGAAGGCATCCATCTACACATTCTTTATTCATCGAATGTGAAGCAGACAGGGCGCAAGGAGACAAGGCAGCCAACCCCCCCCGTTAAAATGTATTAACGTCGTAGGCACATCCCATATGGCAAGGGACACGAGGCAGTACGATCTCTGAAAAACAGACTTCATGACATTCTGTGAATAGTTGTATTTACATATCTCGAGGAGACTGAAAATACGCCATTGTTGCGTAACCGCTCACAACACGACTATTATGGTCCCAAATGCGCCAAACCGATATATCTATTATAGCGATTAAGTCCCACTGAAGAGTGATGTGCCATGCTACAATGACTTTCGTACACCGAAGCTGCTGCCAAAGTCGCTTTATGTAATTCGTTGGACACTGATGCTAAGATGAATAATTGTTATTGCGTAAACCCCGTTTTGTATTCTTACAATAAATCAAATAAACGTTTCCCATTGGTATGTGACTGTATGCGTAGCCTATCAATAGAGATCCGTTTCAGTTCAAATTGATGGGACTCACCCTGCCCAAATAGAGCTCGTCCAGACTACAGTCAATCCACTTCTCCACATCCAAGCGCCTTTGGAGCTCCTTTCTGTTGTACTTTACCGTGACCCGTGCTTGCCTCTTCTGCAAGCTAAGCCCCGGGTCCCTACCTGGACCCCTACTCGGGGAATGGACCTTGTTGTTACATCTCCTCCCGACCCGGTTCGCTGCCATATCCACTTCGGATCACATACACGTGCAAACTGTGGCTAGAGAGTGGAAGAGGTGCGCTATCATTTGGCAATAGTAGGGCACTGCTGGAGAACTCGGCTATGGGTCCTAGTGCCACACCGATACAGGTCACGGAAACAGTTGTGCGCCGAGAGCAATGTGATCAGTATTTCATTGAATTTAGCTCTGTACAATTGTGTCCACAAGGAAGTTCTACACTTTCTGAATTGTGTGATAAGAATTTACAAGAAATAGGAGTTATTCAGTATTCTGGGGAAAGTACAATGACTCACCATGGTCACCACTATTTATAAATGATTTAGCCTACACATAAGGAATGATAGAGTCCTCTACTGGCCAAAAGGCCAAAGCCGTATTAGCATGGGCAACGCCATTGAGGGCTTCCACCGTTCTAATGTAGACAACTGGGTCGGACTTCCAACTTAATTGGGGCCACAGTGTCTCCTGACCCCTCCTGTCGCAGCCTCCAGAATTTATTTTTTTGAACTGACCTGAGCCCTAGGACCATGCCCCAGGACTACCTGACATGATGACTCCTTGCTGTCCCCAGTCCACCTGGCCATGCTGCTGCTCCAGTTTCAACTGTTCTGCCTTACTATTATTCGACCATGCTGGTCATTTATGAACATTTGAACATCTTGGCCATGTTCTGTTATAATTTCCACCCGGCACAGCCAGAAGAGGACTGGCCACCCCACATAGCCTGGTTCCTCTCTAGGTTTCTTCCTAGGTTTTGGCCTTTCTAGGGAGTTTTTCCTAGCCACCGTGCTTCTACACCTGCATTGCTTGCTGTTTGGGGTTTTAGGCTGGGTTTCTGTGCAGCACTTTGAAATATCAGCTGATGTACGAAGGGCTATATAAATACATTTGATTTGATTTGATTTCTCTTGGTGATCAGCCAATCAAAGAAAGAAGAAAATGGACTACCGGTACTTATAAATGGAGATTGCCTCAATGGCGCTGCCCATGCTGTCACAGACGCTATAATAGCACAGATACAAAGATGAGTCCTCTATCTATCTCTATGAGCCTACATGAAAGCCTGCCCTTTTCTGACCTGCAAATGGATTTTGACAAACAAATAGGTAAAAAAATAATAAGAATCAGTTGTGGCCCTCGAGCCAAAAAGTTTGCCCACGCCTGGCCTAGTGCATGAGGTATTCAAATCTTACCCTATGAGGTGTGGAGCCTTCTGGTTTTCTGTTCTACCTGATAATGATTTGCCTCCATCTGGTGTCCCAGGTCGAAATCAGTCCCTGATTAGAGGCAAATAATGAAGGGGGGGGGGCAGTGGAACTGGCATCATGGTCCAAATTTAAATGTGAGGGGCCTAAAGCTTCACCCTGGGATGACTTTCTATTTTCATTGGTTATTTATATCCAGAAAGCCTAAACCCCCATAAATCATTAACACAGCAGGGGAGAATATTTGGTCGTTTTAAGGTTATATATAAACATACAGAACTGTCATACTGTAATGACAATGATTTGGTTGAATGTAACACACACCTAGAGGTTAATAGAAAAGTGGGCCAGCAACTAGAGCAGGGTTTTCCATCCCTGTTCCTGGAGCGCTATCCTCCTGTAGGTTTTCACTCCAACCCCAGGTGTTACTAACCTGATTTATGTTATCAGGTGCTCTATATTAGGGTTGGAGCAAAAAACCTAGAGGGCAGTAGCTGCCCAGGAACAGGGTTGGAGAGCCCAGAACTAGAGGGTTGCAAATTTAAATCCAACGTCAGACGGAAAGAAATATGGTCAAGAGTGGGCCAGCAACGGGAGGGTTACTGGCATCAGTGTTCTAAATGCCATCTCCTGCCGTTGTGCCCTTGAGCAAGGCACCTAATACTGTGCAGGCGCTCCACTGTGGCTGTCCTATAAGCCAACCTTGGAGTGTCTGTCTTTTTAGTACTTTTTCTTGCTCTCGACTGCGCTCTAGTGGGGTGACATACCATGTAGCACTGGATATCAAGTTTATGGCAGAAGGGTAATGGTGACATCTTGTGGTATCTAAATCAAATGGATTCTCTATTGGGAGAGTGTAATGTCGACTACCTGTATTCAGGAACAGTATCTGTATTAGTCTACGACAACAACAAAATAACTCAACTAGTGATTAGATTGAACGAATCCGAAGGCCTAACAATGGCTAAGTAAATATCTGACACGTCTGAAAGTCACGCAAAAGAACACAGAAGAGGGACATTTTGAAAAAGTTCAACCTGACGTCACGCCCATAAGGACCCTTGGGGCGCTTCAGCAGGACGGAACGGGTTGGAACTTTCAGATAGAAATATGAACAAATAATCCTCTCTAGGTCATTGGGAATCTAGCCTGGTCTCTAGACGTAACATAGTAAATGTCAATCCGGGACACTCAAATTACTATGACTATTTTGTAGCTACTTTGCAACTACTTAGCATGTTAGCTAACCCTTCCCCTAACCTTAATCCTTTTAGCTAACCCTTCCCCTAACCTAACTCATAACCACTGGCCAACATTAGCCAGCTAGCTAACATTAGCCACAACCAATTAGAATTCTTAACATATCACGTTTAGCAAATTCGTAACATATTGTATTTTTTAGAAAATTCATAACATATATCATTTGAATTGTAATACGTAACATATCATACCACATGGATGGTGGAATTCCAAAAATGAATACATAGCTTACGAAACGTAATATGCATGTATTGAATATACGTACAGAATAATACGGAATGCGCTGAGACCAGGTTGAGGAATCACGTTGACTCTATTCACAACATGTATATCTGCAACGTTCGAAAACGTTTGGTGACTGAACGTGGCCTTGTTCATTATTCCGTGGGCGGGGAAAAGAGCACCTCGGCTACGGTGTATTCAAGACAAAGGGAAGTCGCTTCAACAGGGAAGTAGTTTAACTTACTTCTTCTAGCCTAAGAGAAATTGCTACATCGATCAAGAAAAGCTTATTTGGAAGACGATTATTTACCTGGACGAAGGCTTTCACGGAAGAAAAAAAACAACAATGAAACAGGTGTGGAGCTATGGTGTACTGTTCCTACTGCTCGCGGTACTGGTCCGCGGTCAGTTCGACGAAGAGAAACAAGGATGCGCTTGGGATGAGGACACCAACCCCGACCAAGGTCTTGACCCAAAATCCCTTGAAGCTGGAGCCAGACATTTGGCTCACTTGCCGGAGATATCAGATAGCAAGGGTTGTCAGGACGCGTGCTGCGGCAACCAGGACTGTCAGCTCGCTTTGATTGGAACCCCAGCGGATGGAACACCGGAGTGTTTTCTCGTCAGCTGCATGAAAGATGGAAAGGACGTCTGCGTGTTACAGTCCGATACACAGTTCAAGGTCTACCGCAAAAAGACTCAGCCCAAGACTACAAAAGTCGAAGATGTTGTCCCCAGGGAAGTCAACTCAACAGGTATGCATATTGGTCTTTAGGACAATGGAAATTCAGGTGCGTCATTGGCACTTCTAGGGACTGCGTTAGCCAAGTAACGCTAGACTAGCCTAGGTTTTATCAGCCCTTTGCCAATAGCCTTTTTGGGGGGGTGGTGTGGCTTATAAATTAGGGTCATGTGGCAGAGGACCATTCCCCAGCTCTGTCCTGTTTTGCAATCCTTTTTTACCTAAGGAGTCAGTGTAAATTAAGCACTCTATCAATTCAATATGACCTGGACTTTAGTGCCCCAGTCAGTTAAAATGAGAAAATTACTTGTGGACCACCACTCAAGTTTATACACTATTTTCTCTATTTGATTCTTCCAATACACAATAACCTAGTAGCGACCTGTGCTCATTCTTCTGGATTTCATTATCATTATTTCTAGATCGATCAATGGTGCTGTGTTTGCATCTCACATACGCCATGCACTGCTTTGCATACAGTCATAAATTCGTAGCCAGGCCAGGTGCGTTTTACAAACTGGAACAATTAGGAAAGGGGTTTATCTGTGCCCGGGGTATTGACTCCCATTGGAGTATACAGGAAGTAGTTGTGTGTAGCAACTCCACCCAATTTCTCTGGCATGCACACTTACTTCCTGATAGGTGAGCTTTCATGGGGACTGATGTTGCTTTCAAGACAACGGGAAACTCTGAAAACGAGGTCAAATTATGACGAAATTCGAAGCTCTAGTCTAGAAAGAGGCCCAAGTTCCCGAGTTGGATGAGCGTGAAACGATTTTTTCCCCCCGTCGGAGCTCGTTTTTTCCGAGTTCCCAGTTGTCTAAAACGCTCGGAAGTCGGAGATTTCAGAGTTCCCACTTCGCAGTTGCTTTGAACGCCGTAAGAGACTGGGCCAACCAGTCAACCAGGTGCACAACAGAATTGATTTGTGTAATCGGATGGAATGTTTTTCTGACGTGTAATAAAGTCGTGCTGAATGCAAATAATGTCCCAGAATACACATGTCTATAGTAATGTGTGCCAGGACACACAAACATGCCTACAATACACGTTGTCTCTCATTTGAAATGCTATGAACCACGTTGGGGTTTCGACTGTCCTATGACCCTGCTCCATAGGTGTGGAGAGACTCGGGTGTCAGCTCTTTTTGTCCTGTTTTGTTTTTCCATTCCAGCTCTCATGGTTTCACTCGGTATGTAAATCATAGGTAAATAAAAGCTTGAGAGACCTACAGTAGACCTACTAACTCCCATCCTAGAAAAGGGGATTTTTCTTTGGGAGATGGGCCCTCATCGTACATTTTTATTTACACTTATATTATTTTGTATTGGTGTTAATCACATTTTCAGCTTGACTGAGGAAGTTCACGATTTTACTAGTCTTTGATTATAAAAATGGCACATTTTTTAAGCATGTAATTTAGGGCGACAAATGCAATGTTTCCTTGTGAATTGAGCTGATCATCGTGACCAGCTTCAGTGTTAAACAATGGTCGGCTCTTTCCTCTTTACACAGATACGTGCCGCATGCCCATGGTAGTGGGTTCATCCCATACAACTCTATGCACAATGACGACGACTGAACTATTTACACAGTAAATTTAAACATTTTAAAAAACATTTACTGGGAATAACTGTGCAGATGCAAAGTTTTGTAACGAGGGCTCTTTTACTGTAATTCTGTTGTCCAACTTTGCATCTGCACAGTTTTTCCCAGTAAATTGTTTTTTAAATGTTTAATTTACTGCGTAAATTGTTCAAAGTCATCGTTGTGCATAGTTTGAAGTCAATGGTTTTCCATTTTTTTAAAGTGAAAAATATGAGTCAGTGTAAATCTGTCACTGTGGAAGTGCCCTGGTTTAAAAGACATGCCATGTTAGGGTTAAGTATGTTTTCTTGGTAATTTTCTCTACATCTTACATTTTCCCCCTGCCCCAACTTGTGTATTGTTGATCATTATTTAATGTGCATTTAATCTCCCAAAGTCTTAACTCCTAAACTGGATTTGGCAGTAGGTGTTTTGTTTCAACTCAAACTGCCAAAACACAGAATGATTTTGTCAACACCTTTTTCAGCAGGTTTAACTAACTCTACTGCTTAGTGAATTCCCTTTTTCACAGCAATCGGTAGTGGTTCTATTGTTGCTGCTTTGCTGTAGGGCAGGGATGGGCAACTTTGATGGGGGTGGGGGCCCAAAAAAAATCGGAACTCATCGGCTAGTTGAGGGACTGTCAGTGACTGACATAACAATAGAAAAACTGCTGATGCACAACCAAATTTCGATAGTGCATCTTGTGTATTCTACACTGAACAAAAATATAAATGCAACGTGTAAAGTGTTGGTTTCATGAGCTGAAATAAAATATCCCAGAAATGTTACATTTCTCATTTTGTACACTATTTTCTTTACATCCCTGTTAGTGAGCATTTCTCCTCTGCCAAGATAATCCATCCACCTGACAGGTGTGGCATATCAGGAAGCTGTTTAAACGGCATGGTTATTACACAGGTGCGCCTTGTGCTGTGGACAAAAAAAAAGACACAGTTTTATCATACAACACAATGCCACAGATGTCTCAGATTGTATGGCGAGCGGTTTACTGATGTCAACATTGTGAACAGAGTGCCCCGTGGTGGTGGGGTTACGGTATGGGCAGGCATAAGCTACAGACAACGAACACAATAGGATCTGTACACAGTTCCTGGAAGCTAAAAAAAATGCCCCAGTTCTTCCATGGCCTGCATACTCACTAGACATGTCTAGACATGCATGCTCTGGATTCGACCATATTAATGACCAAAGGCTCATATTTCTGTGTGTTCTTATGTTATAATTAAGTCTATGATTTGATATTTGATAGAGCAGTCTGACTTAGCGATGGTAGGCAGCAGCAGGCTCGTAAGCATTCATTCAAACAGCACTTTCGTGCATTTTGCCAGTAGCTCTTCACTGTGCTTCAAGCATTGCACTGTTTATGACTTCAAGCCTATCAACTCCCGAGATTAGGCTGGTGTAACCGATGTGAAATGGCTAGCTAGTTAGCGGGGTGCGTGCTAATAGCGTTTCAAACGTCAATCGCTCTGAGACTTGGAGTGGTTGTTCCCCTTGCTCTGCATGGGTAACGCTGCTTCGAGGGTGACTATTGTCGATGTGTTCCTGGTTTGAGCCCAGGTAGGGGTGAGGTAGAGGGACGGAAGCTATACTGTTACACTGGCAATACTAAAGATCCTATAAGAACATCCAATAGTCAAAGGTATATGAAATAGTCCTATAATAACTACAACCTGAAACTTCTTACCTGGGAATATTGAAGTCTCATGTTAAAATGAACCACCAGCTTTCATATGTTCTCATGTTCTGAGCAAGGAACTTAAACATTAGCTTTTTTACATGACACATATTGCACTTCTACTTTCTTCTCCAACACTTTGTTTTTGCATTATTTAAACCAAATTGAACATGTTTCATTATTTATTTGAGGCTAAATTGATTTTTATTGATGTATTATATTAAGTTAAAATAAGTGTTCATTCAGTATTGTTGTAATTGTCATTATTACAAATAAATACAACTTTTAAAAAATCGGACGAATTAATCGGTATGGGCCTTTTTTGGTCCTCGATATCGGTGTTGAAAAATCATAATCGGTCGACCTCTAGTGTCAAGCTTGTAGCGTCATATCCAAGAAGACTCTAGGTGCTAAAAAGGTGCTTCAACAAAGTAGAGTAAAGGGTCTGAATACTTATGTAATCGTGACGTGTTTTTTTCATTTGTTGAGTTTGAGTTTTCACTTTGTCATTATGTGGTATTGTGTGTAGATTGATAAGGGAAACATTTATTTAATCCATTTCAGAATTAACTGTAACATAACTAAATGTGGAAAAGGGGAAGGAGTCTGAATACTTTCCAAATGCATTGTATCTTGAATCGACCACAAGTCAGGAAAAAAATGTGATTTTACGGCCATATCGCCCAGCCCTATTTAGAGCAGAGCCTTCAGAAAGTATTACATTTTTCGGGGGCTCTAACCAGAATAGAAAGAGTGGGAGGCCCCGGTGCACACTGGTGATTTGCCGGTACCATTTAATGACGCTGCCAGTTGAGGACTTTAGACGTCTGTAGTTCTTCAATTCAAACCACAGGTTCTCAATGGGATTTAAATCCAGAGACTGAGATTGCCATTGCAAAATGTTTATTTTGTGGTCAATTAACAATTTTCACGCGCGCTTGGGGTTATTGTCTTGCTGGAAGATCCACTTGCGGCCAAGCTTCAGTCTACGGGCGGGAGCAACCAGATTTTGGGCTAAAATGTCCTGGTACTAGGTACAGTTCATGATGCCGTTGACCTTAACAATTGACTGGTGGAAGCAAAATACACCCATAACAGCAAAGACCCAACACTATATTTTACAGTAGGTATGGGGTTAATTTTGTCTCATGCATCCTTAAACACTGACCATATCACCGGTTTCAATTCAAGTGCCAATACCGTTTAGCAAACTCCAGGCGTTTACATTTGTTTGGATGACGTGAAAATTATAGCTCTTTGACCATGCACACTGTACTGTGCTGTACTTTGATGTCCAAACTTATTAAAACAGACTACAATTGGTTCAGATTTGGTCGGGTCCAACCATATTTTGTCTTGTTTGGGGGCGGAGCTCATTAAAATAATAGCCAGTGTTTAGAATAAGACCCAAATATGCAAACAAATTGATATTGCAGATTTCTACCTTTTTTGTTTACCCATTTAGGATACGTCACTATGAAGAGAATTACATTCACACCCATAATTATGCATTTCTGTGTAGTACAGCTCAAGGACCCAGGATGAAATTCCGTTACCGTAACTGTGTTAACTTATTTATTGTAGTTCAATAACTAAAAGAGACACTCCATTCTTTCTGCAGACATCTTTGAATCTTGTTTTCAGATCACATACATACATTTTCACTAGAGTTACCCATCTCCTTTCTCACTCTCATCTACTAGTCCAATAGGAATTTGGAAAACACAATGCCAGAAGGCTCACATGACCAAAAGGAACCAGAGGAGAGGTTCATTGGATGTTCGTGGAAGTAAGCCTGAGCTACAATAGACACAACATAGATATGATCAGATATATACACATTAGCTCCAACCGCAAGAGCCTGACCATGAACAGTTTATTATGGTGCGAGACTTTGTAGAGCACGGCTCAAGCCAACCCTTGTGAAAAATGCAGTTAATCTCATCGTATAGAGGTCGCTTAACCGGTTTGGTATAGGGTAAGCTCAAACAATCATAACACTAGCTATGCACATGACACACCCATGACAAACACTACACCTCAAAAGGATGATGTAAAACTAACTAGCTTAGTAGTTGAGACTCATTAAATGGTTCTGATTCAGTTTTATTGTTACAACTGAGCCTTTAAAAATGACCTATGAGTTAATTGACTGCACTTGAAGAAACTTCTTGATATTTTCCAGACTTACTGACCTTCATGTCTTAAAGTAATGATGGACTGTTGTTTCTCTTTGCTTATTTGAGCTGTTCTTGCCGTAATATGGACTTGGTCTTTTACCAAATAGGACCATCTTCTGTATACCACCCCTACCATGTCACAACACAACTGATTGGCTCAAACCCATTAAGAAAAAAAATAATTCCACAAATGAACAAGGCACACCTGTTAATTGAATGCATTCCAGTTGACTACCTCATGAAGGTGGTTGAGAGAATTCCAAGAGTGTGCAAAGCTGTCATCAAGGTAAAGGGTGGCTACTTTGAAGAATCTCAAATCTAAAATAGATTTTGATTTGTTTACCACATGATTCCATATGTGTTATTTCATAGATTTGATGTCTTCACTATTACTCTGCAATGTAGAAAATAGTACAAATAAACAAAAACCCTGGAATGTGTAGGTGTCCAAACATTTGACTGGTATTGTACACAATACCCCATAATTACAAGGTGAGAACAGGTTTAGAAATGTTTGCAAATGTATATAAAAAATCATCAATGCACCGATACTACATTTTTGGCCCAAAAAAACGATACCAATATTTAACATTTTAGCGGCCTTTTAAGCATTCTAGTACAGTTAAATAGTTAACACACACACAGCAGTCTAAGGAAATGCATCTCAGTGCAAGAGGTGTCACTACAGTCCCTGGTTTGAATCCAGGCTGTATCACATCTGGGCATGATTGGGAGTCCCATATGGCTGCGCACAATTGACCCAGCGGGTTTGGCCGTCATTGTAAATAAAATATTGTTCTTAACTGACCTGCCTAGTTAAATAAAAAGGTTACACACACAAAAGTTATTTTGTTTGCATTTACATATGGACCCATTACCAGTAAAACATGATCAAAACCTATTTCTTTCACTTACCTGCTGTGCTGTTTCATTCTCAACCAGGATTTCTATTGAACGCCGTTTGGGTCTTTTGCGTGTCAAAAAGATACACGTCAAATAAGCTTGTTGACCAATCAGGACCTGAATATGACTGCACGTCACATAATTTAACACGTTCATCAATTTTTCACGTATTCATTACACTATCACTCGTATTTCATATGTCACAACGAATCATCTATGCTATGATGCTGGTAAAGTTGTCTCATGCACCTACAGTGCTGGTCATTAAAAAAAAAGCTTGCCAGCTCATGGATGCAAACAATCTGTTTAGGTAGCTATTGTTAGCTAGCTAACTATATAGCTAGGTGTCATCTAAAATAACCCTAATTTATAAAACAGTTCTTATTTGATTAATGGTGGTCGGACCCATCTATTTGAAGCTAGCCACAATAAGAATTAGCCCCAATAGTGGAGTTTGCGGTTAGCCTTCGAAATAAAAGTATGTCATTAACAGTGATGCAAATCAATACAAATAGTAGAATTATGTCATAATTGAATAGATCATGTTAAACGAGGTTGGAATGTTGTTGTTGTAAAAATCAACAAATGACAATTTGTTAATTTGACCAAACTCTGTTGAAATCACACTGGATTTATTATACTCTAGAATTGCATTGTGGGCATACTTACTTCACTGTACAGCCTTACCTACAGTATGGATTGTGGATCAATGACATGGGGTATCAGTCTACTCTGACACCCAGAGAACATTAGCGCAGTAGCTCTTATTGCGGGACTCTGAAACAACTGAATTGAGCCACATTTATTGTCAACCTATGTGTATTTAACACTATTCCTGAGGAAAACAATACTGCATGGGTTTTTGAGTCTGATTACTCTGAGGACGACATTGGAAAAAAATATAGTGTTTATTTTATTTTTACAGGGACAGTGCACATTAATCAACGTTTCAGTAAAAGTGCCGGTTTTAGCCAGCCGGCTAATTTTCAGCCGCAGTCCCTGGGCAGGTTATTAAAAACAATTACAATATAGACAATCATTGAGCAGTGAGCACACGCAGAGCAACAGGACAAGCAAGACGTAGCATACAGACAGAGCAACATAGGACAAGCAAGACGTAGCATACAGACAGAGCAACATAGGACAAGCAAGACGTAGCATACAGACAGAGCAACATAGGACAAGCAAGACGTAGCATACAGACAGAGCAACAGAACAAAAAGCAGCAAGACAACATGGAAAGCGGCAATACACAGCGAGGGATTATGTTCACAAATCTGATTGACCTTTAGCCATGTCTTCATGCATTTTGTGAAAGTGTGATATGTGGTGCAGTTATGTGTGTCTGATGGCAGTGTATTCCAGACATGGGAAGCTCTCACAGAGAAAATGGATTTACTAAAGGTGCTTTTCCTTAAGGGAACTATACAGCCACCTCTCATGGCAGACCTTGTGGATCTGCTGACATATGTTTGGGTTTTCTGTTTAACAAAAATACTGATTGGAGGGGGAGCCAGGCCATTTAGGATCTTGAATACAAGACATGCGTCGGTGTATTGCACAAGATTTTCTCAATTCAGAAGCTCATGCTTTTTGAGGATGTAACTGTGATTATGGCTATTGGTGCTTCCTATCAAGCACTTTGAGAGCCTGTTTGTAGACAGACTGAATAGGTTTTAATGTTGTACAGCAAGCTTGGGCCCAACTAGTCAAGCAGTATGTTAAGTGGGGGAGTATCATAGATTTTAAGTAGAGTTTTGCTACCTCTGTAGTCAAACAATTTCGTATAAATCGGAAATTAGCTAGGTTGAATTTGGTTATTTGAATTCACTTTTTCACATGCTTTTTAAAAGCCAGTTTGGAATCAAGTATGATGCCAAGGTACTTAAAATCAGATACCACCTGGAGCTTCTCCCCTGCTACTGATCCAGATGTCTATGTATCATCTGTTGCCCTCTTTGTGAAGAACATGCAAACAGTTTTTTTCACATTGAGATGCAAACATGAGTCACTGAGCCACATTGTAACCTGGACCATTACAATAGTGAGTTCTTGTGCAGCTTGTTGTTTGCTCTTTGCATGCACATATCACTGTATCATCTGCATGCATTTGAACTTCAGACCCAGTACAGACAGAAGGCAGATCATTAATGCACAGGCTGAACAGGAGGGGCCCCAGTATTGACCCTTGGGGCACGCCAACATCATAGCTAAGAGTGGGCGACAGCTCATTGCTCACTCTGACACAATGAGTTCTGCCTTCAAGGCCTTGATGAATGAAATCCTACATCGGGGGGAAAAGTTGAACTTGGACAATTTTGTGATGAGAATCTCATGATTTAACAGTATCAAAAGCCTTCCTTAGGTCCAGAAACACAGCCCCAACAACGCCCTCTTTGTCCATCTTGGACTTCACATTTTCCAGAAGAAAGCAGTTGGCCGTTTCTGTGGAGTGTTTCGCTCTGAAGCCAAACTGCATGGAGTGTAATGTGAAGGGGCTGTTGAGGTGGGCAATCCGTTGTTCTGCTACACACTTTTCAACAACCTTTGACACCACAGGTAGTATATTAATGGGCCTGTAGTTACTCACGTCAGCAGGGTCGCCTGATTTAAAGATGGCCGTTATTATGGCCGACTTCCCTACCCTTGGAAACATCCTGAGACCAATAGATGTGTTGGTGACCTTAGTAATGGGGCCAATGAGTGACTCTTTGTAGTTTTTACTGTCACCTTATTTCTCAACATGGTAAACCTACGTCTGTAATGCTCTAATTTGGATCTTAGGGCTATTTTTAGAGCATAATATCGTTCTTTCATCAATTTCCAGATTTCTCCATTTAGCCAAGGAAGAGTGCTCTCTTGGCCAGGTCTGGATTTGATTTCCTTTAGGAAACCATTTATTGTAGTCTGGATTGTGGATAGAAAAACTTGACTATCAGCTTCCACGTCTGTATAGGACGAGATCATTCCAGTTAATTCCCTTAATTGCGTTTTCAAAGTAGTTTAATTCACTCTTAGATATTCTTAGTTGATCCGGCTTTCGAGCAGGTTAAACCTGCTCTTAGACAGCTTTCTGGCTATAAGTGTCAGATTATGATCAGATAGCCCAGTAACCATATTGAAGGATTTAGTCACTCTCTCTGGTTTATTACTGAACACCAAATCAATCTGTGTTTTAGAGCAACAAGTCACCCTGGTTGGCCCTTTAACTAGCTGTGTAAGGTCAAAAGGTATTAGTGATTCGTTTGAGGGTTTTCCGACAAGACTTGTCTTCATAATTCATGTTAAAATCTCCCATTTAAGATTACCTCTTTCCCAAAATCACATTCCCTAAGCATGTTATTAAACTGATCAAAAAACACACTTTTGGTGGAAGGTGGCCTATACATTCCAATAAGGGTAAAAGACATTTGGGGAGACAGTGTAACGTTCAGGTCAATACATTCTAGTTCATTATCACATGACCACTCAATTTGTTTACATCGGAGATGTTCTTTAATGTAAATCATCACACCCCCTCCTCTTCCTTCAATCCTGTCTCTCCTGAAGACATTGTAGCCAGGCACAATTACAGCAGCATATGGAGAGGTTTTATGGAGCCATGTCTCCAGAGGAAGTCAAGGTTGGCGTCTTTGAGTGGATGTTGAATTTGATCACTTTTTGGAAGGACACCACGAATGTTCAAGTGCCTCCCCCCCCTAGTAGTCCCTTGGGCTTAGCTCGTGGGTCCCAGATGACTCGAGAGTGATTGACACATTGAAAGAAGTAAAATTTTCTGACTGCTGGGTTTAGGCCGTTTTGATTAGGGGCAGTTCGGTAGCGCAATTAACATTCCCTCCCGCCTGCACTGGATGCGGAGAACTAATTAAAAAACAGCGTGTGTACCAAATGCAGAGTCAGGGATCGCATATAGCGACTTGGGTATGTTTGAAGAGTCAAAATCTATCCGATGCCGGGTGAATTGAGAGAAACCATGGGACCATAGCACTCACCCACTTCCACAGCAGCGACGATCAGTGGACGAGGCCATCCACTGCCTTCCACTCCGGTGAGTATCGCTGGCTCGGTGATGTTAGGCCCAGGATTGAGTTGCGCATCCCCAGAGAGCAGGAGGGTAGTGAACAGGTAGTTTTAACAGTTTCCGATAAATGTTGGACTTGTGTTTGTTACACCTAAGCGGTTCAGTGGAATAGGGAGCGAGGTAGACTTGGTCATTATTCAGAACATTATGGTGTGCTGTGTACTGTCCGCTCCCGTGGAACGGTGAACCAATGTGTTTGGTGTTGATATTCTCCGGCAGTAGATTTGTGTCATCCCAGCAAGGACACCGTCTTGCGTATACTGTTACCCCATTTCATTGACCCCCAATCCTTAGGTAAATCTGTGCAGTGCAATATGAATGTCAATACACACATTAGACTGACTGGGGAGGTGATTTCACACAGTCACAGTACCCGCGATAACAGCTACAACGCTAATATTTGCGTCAACTCTTCACAGTTGTGTTCTGTGGGTGTCACTGAGTAAACTAATAGCCCATTTCATTGCTTCACATTCCAACCTTGTTTACCATTATCTAGTCTAAATAAGGTATGTTTCCACCAATTGTAACCATCTGCATTACTTTCAAATAGGCACTTTTATTTTGAAGGCAAATGGCAAATTGTTAGCTATTGTTAGCTAGATTACTTGTTGGTTATTACTGCATTGTCGGAACTAGAAGCACAAGCATTTCGCTACACTCGCACTAACATCTCCTAACCATGTGTATGTGACAAATAAAATTTGATTTGATTTGAAATTCCACTATTGTGCCTAATCTTTATTGTGGCTAGCTTCACAACACATAACACGGTCCGGTTGAGCTTCACTAGCCAGATGAAGCTAGCTGGCTGCTTATAACGTTAGCTTTGGGCAACCGGGTTAAGTAGCTAGCTAGCTATTTATTTTCATGAACTGTAGTTCAATTTCAATAGGCGAACAACAAATCATTGCTAAGAATAACGAAAATGACTGCAGTTTCTACTGGTCATTGTTTTCAGGCTGGTTGTGTTGGTGCTAGCTAGGTACCAAGCTAAAGCTAGCTAGCTACCCCAGAAGTTGTGGTCGAACAAATAATGCTTTATTACCAACGCGGTATTGTAAACACATTGTTCGTGGCTGATAGTAGTGGTGGCAGTTGGATTGCAGGTTCAAATTCAGAACACACAACATTCTATAATAGAACTGTTATTTGACATGTCAAATTAAAAGCTTATTTAATGTGTCAATAGTGTTATTGTCAAATAGTGTTATTTGACGTGTATCTATCTTTTGTGACACGCAGACCCAAAAGGCGTTACATTGTATGTCGTGAAGCTAATAGTGACGCTATTACTGTGTTAACTCCGGTAGGGCAACATCTGAAAAATAGCGCCCTTGGTAGCGTGTACTGGTGCGACCAGTCACGAACGGCAACATCACCCACGACAACGGTTGATTGTCAAGGGTAATGAATTCCATCATCTTGGTGTTAATGGATTTTGCCTTTTGAGTTGTCTCGCTGAAATGTTCTTACTCTTTCAAATGACTGCTCGACTTGTTGACTGCTTGATTCAGACATTGTGGGCTATGTTAGGAATGCTGTTTTGCACGTATAGTGCTGTATTTTTCGTGCCGTTATTACGTCATGTACCTACGTTATATAGATATGGATGTCAGCTTTGACATCGGTTTTGCTCATCTGCATTAAAGTAGACGTTGGGCAGATACAGATGTACGCATTTTCACCTAATATTGTCCGATTCCGATGTGGTCACCGATATATTGTGCATCCCTAATTCAGACCCTTTGCTTTGAGACTCAAGATTGAGCTCAGGTGCATCCGGTTTCCATCGATCATCCTTGAGATGTTTCTACAACTTGGAGTCCAGTCCACCTGTGGTAAATTCCAATTGATTGGACATGATTTGGAAAGGCGTATGTATTTATTCATAGGTCGACCGATTTTATTTTTTTCAACCCCGATACCGATTATTGGAGGACCAGAAAAAAGCTGATGCCGATTATTGGAGGACCAGAAAAAAGCTGATACCGATTATTGGAGGACCAGAAAAAAGCTGATACCGATTATTGGAGGACCAGAAAAAAGCTGATGCCGATTATTGGAGGACCAGAAAAAAGCTGATGCCGATTATTGGAGGACCAGAAAAAAGCTGATGCCGATTATTGGAGGACCAGAAAAAAGCTGATGCCGATTATTGGAGGACCAGAAAAAAGCTGATGCCGATTATTGGAGGACCAGAAAAAAGCTGATGCCGATTATTGGAGGACCAGAAAAAAGCTGATGCCGATTATTGGAGGACCAGAAAAAAGCTGATGCCGATTATTGGAGGACCAGAAAAAAGCTGATGCCGATTATTGGAGGACCAGAAAAAGCTGATGCCGATTATTGGAGGACCAGAAAAAGCTGATGCCGATTATTGAGGACCAGAAAAAAGCTGATGCCGATTATTGGAGGACCAGAAAAAGCTGATGCCGATTATTGGAGGACCAGAAAAAAGCTGATGCCGATTATTGGAGGACCAGAAAAAAGCTGATGCCGATTATTGGAGGACCAGAAAAAAGCTGATGCCGATTATTGGAGGACCAGAAAAAAGCTGATGCCGATTTATTTTAATACATTTAAAAAAAAAAAAAGTACAATACTGAATGAACACTTATTTTAACTTCATATACTACATCAATAAAATCAATTTAGCCTCAAATAAATAATGAAACATGTTCAATTTGGTTTAAATAATGCAAAGACAAAGTGTTGAAGAAAGTAAAAGTGCAATATGTGCCATGTAAAAAAGCGAATGTTTAAGTTCCTTGCTCAGAACACGAGAACATATGAAAGCTGGTGGTTCCTTTTAACATGAGACTTCAATATTCCCAGGTAAGAAGTTTTAGGTTGTAGTTATTATAGGAATATTTCTCGCTATACCATTTGTATTTCATATACCTTTGACTATTGGATGTTCTTATAGGCACTTTAGTATTGCCAGTGTAACAGTATAGCTTCTGTCCCTCTCCTCGCCCCTACCTGGGCTCGAACCAGGAACACATCAACAACAGCCACCCTCGAAGCAGCGTTACCCATGCAGAGCAAGGGGAACAACCACTCCAAGTCTCAGAGCGAGTGATGTTTGAAACGCTATTAGCGCGCACCCCGCTAACTAGCTAGCCATTTCACATCGGTTACACCAGCCTAATCTCGGGAGTTGATAGGCTTGAAGTCATAAACGGCTCAATGCTTGAAGCACAGCGACGAGCTGCTGGCAAAACGCACGAAAGTGCTGTTTGAAAGAATGCTTACGAGCCTGCTGGTGCCTACCATCGCTCAGTCAGACTGCTCTATCAAATCATAGACTTAGTTATAATAACACACAGAAATACGAGCCTTAGGTCATTAATATGGTCGAATCCGGAAACTATAATCTCGAAAACAAGACGTTTATTCTTTCAGTGAAATACGGAACCGTTCCATATTTTGTCTAACGGGTGGCATCCATAAGTCTAAATATTCCTGTTACATTGCACAACCTTCAATGTTATGTCATAATTACGTAAAATCCTGGCAAATTAGATGGCCCAAACTGTTATATATATATATATATATATATATATATGCATGCATACATACATACTCTGCATGCAATGAACGCAAGAGGAGTGACACAATTTCACCTGGTTAATATTGTCCACTAACCTGGATTTCTTTTAGCAAAATATGCAGGTTTAAAAATATATACTTCTGTGTATTGATTTTAAGAAAGGCATTGATGTTTATGGTTAGGTACAGTCGTGCAACGATTGTGCTTTTTTCGCAAATGCGCTTTTAAATCATCCCCCGTTTGGCGAAGTTGGCTGTCTTTGTTAGGAAGAAATAGTCTTTACAGAGTTTGCAACGAGCCAGGTTATATAAAGGGAACACTTAAACAACACAATGTAACTCCAAGTCAATCACACTTCTGTGAAATCAAACTGTCCACTTAGGAAGCAACACTGATTGACAATACGTTTCACATGCTGTTGTGCAAATGGAATAGACAACAGGTGGAAATTATAGGCAATTAGCAAGACACCCCCAATAAAGGAGTGGTTCTGCAGGTGGTGACCACAGACCAGATCAGTTCCTATGCTTCCTGGCTGATGTTTTGGTCACTTCTGAATGCTGGCGGTGCTTTCACTCTAGTGGTAGCATGAGACTGAGTCTACAACCCACACAAGTGGCTCAGGTAGTGCAGCTCATCCAGGGTGGCACATCAATGCAAGCTGTGGCAAGAAGGTTTGCTGTGTCTGTCAGCGTAGTGTCCAGAGCATGGAGGCGCTACCAGGAGACAGGCCAGTACATCAGGAGACATGGAGGCCGTAGGAGGGCAACAACCCAGCAGCAGGACCGCTACCTCCGCCTTTGTGCAAGGAGGAGCAGAAGGAGCACTGCCAGAGCCCTGCAAAATGACCTCCAGCAGGCCACAAATGTGCATGTGTCTGCTCAAACGGTCAGAAACAGACTCCATGATGTGCTTACAGCCCAACACCGTGCAAGACGTTTGGCATTTGCCAGAGAACACCAAGATTGGCAAATTCGCCACTGGCGCCCTGTGCTCTTCACAGATGAAAGCAGGTTCACACTGAGCACATGTGACAGACGTGACAGAGTCTGGAGACGCCGTGGAGAACGTTCTGCTGCCTGCAACATCCTCCAGCATGACCGGTTTGGCGGTGGGTCAGTCGTGGGGTGGGGTGGCATTTCTTTGGGGGCCGCTCAGCCCTCCATGTGCTCGCCAGAGGTAGCCTGACTGCCATTAGGTACTGAGATGAGATCCTCAGACCCCTTGTGAGACCATATGCTGGTGCGGTTGGCCCTGGGTTCCTCCTAATGCAAGACAATGCTAGACCTCATGTGGCTGGAGTGTGTCAGCAGTTCCTGCAAGAGGAAGGCATTGATGCTATGGACTGGCCCGCCCGTTCCCCAGACCTGAATCCAATTGAGCACATCTGGGACAGCATGTCTCGCTCCATCCACCAACAGACTGTCCAGGAGTTGGGGGATGCTTTAGTCCAGGTCTGGGAGGAGATCCCTCAGGAGACCATCCGCCACCTCATCAGGAGCATGCCCAGGCGTTGTAGGGAGGTCATACAGGCACGTGGAGGCCACACACACTACTGAGCCTCATTTGGACTTGTTTTAAGGACATTACATCAAAGTTGGATCAGCCTGTAGTGTGGTTTTCCACTTTCATTTTGAGTGTCACTCCAAATCCAGACCTCCATGGGTTGATACATTTGATTTCCATTGATAACTTTTGTGTGATTTTGTTATCAGCACATTCAACTATGTAAAGAAAAAATGATTTAATAAGAATATTTCATTCATTCAGATCTAGGATGTGTTATTTTAGTGTTCCCTTTATTTTTTTGAGCAGTGTATATACTTGTGTATTGATTTTAAGAAAGGCATTGATGTTTATGGTTAGGTACACATTGGAGCAACACAATCCTTTTTCGCGCATACGCACCGCATCGATTATTGGCAACACAGGACACGCTAGATAAACTAGTAATATCATCAACCATGTGTAGTTAACTAGTGATTATGATTCATTTGGTTTTTTATAAGATCAGTTTAATGCTAGCTAGCAACTTACCTTGGCTTCTTACTGCATTCGCGTAACAGGCAGGCTCCCCGTGGAGTGCAATGTAAAGCAGGTGGTTAGAGTGTTGGACTAGTTAACTGTAAGGTTGCAAGATTGAATCCCCGAGCTGACAAGGTAAAACTCTGTCATTCTGTCCCTGAACAAGGCAGTTAACCCACCATTCCTAGGCCGTCATTGAAAATATATATATATATAAAATCGGCCAAATCGGTTGTCCAAAAATACCGTTTTCCCATTGTTATAAAAACTTGAAGTCGGCCCTAATTAATCGGCCATTCCGATTAATCGGTCGATCTCTACTTGACACACCTGTATTTGGCGAGTTTGTCCCAGTCTTCTCTGCAGATCCTCTCAAGCTCTGTCAGATTGGATGGGGAGTGTTGCTGCACAGCTATTTCCATGTCTCTCCAGAGATGTTCGATGATGTTCTAGTCCAGGCTCTGGCTGGGCCACTCAAGGACATTCAGAGACTTGTCCCGAAGCCACTCCTGCGTTCTTTGCTATGTGCTTAGGGTCGTTGTCCTGTTGGAAGGTGAACCTTCGCCCCAGTCAGGTCCTGAGTGCTCTGAAGCAGGTTTTCATCAAGGATCTCTCTGTATTTTGTGCTGTTCATCTGTCCCTCGATCCTGACTAGTCTCCCAGTCCCTACCGCTGAAAAACATCCCCGCAGCATGATGCTGCCACCACGCACTTCATTGTAGGGTTCGTGCCAGGTTTCCTCCAGAGGTGAAGCTTGGCATTCAGGCCAAAGAGTTCAATTTGTTTTATCAGACCAGTGATACTTGTTTCTCATGGTCTGAGAGTCTTTAGGTGCTTTTACTGAGGAGTGGCTTTCGTCTGGAAGCCACTTCTGTTTTTTATTTTTAATACATTTGTAAACATTTCTAGACTTGTTTTTCGCTTTGGCCTTGTGTGTGTGTGTGGATTAATGAGGGAAAAATGTAATTGATACATTTTAGAATAAGGCTGTGATGTAGCGTGGAAAAAGTAGAGGGGGCTGAATACTTTCCGAATGCACTGTGTGTGTGCTCTAATTTCAAGTTTATCAAAGTTTCATATCTTCAACTTCTCACATTCAGTTTTCAAATTCAGTTCTCTAAATTCAGATGAAAAACCAGAGACCACATCCTGGTACTTTGACAGCTAGGAAGGATAAGACCAAAAAGACAACATGAGAACAAGTGGACATAAATTAAAATGTGAATAAAAAAATAAAAAAACAGGTTCTTGTGATAGAGGCATTTGGAATATTGTGCAAAACAAACTTATCTCGCCCAGCCCTAACTCCTAGGCATGCTCTGAATCCTGAATATGTGCATTTTGTTACTATGAAGATTAGGTAAATAAATGTGTTGCAAACACACAAACACATTGCATCATTGGTTAATAACAGGGAAGCTGATCTCTGATTCGCTGAGATTATTTTCCTATGCCAACAGTGCGGACCTATTCAAGTACACTGGCTGGGAGGCGTGTGATTAAAAAAAAAAAGTTTTTATTTTTTTACGGCACAAAGGTCAACATACTGTGTCCATGGTGACAGTGTAGTGTGGGATCACTGTAATTCAAACATTTTTTGACTAATGTTAAAATGGGTCCCTAGCTGCCAGTTCTGAGGATCCTGCCAGTTCTAAGGATCTCCTTCCCAAGATGACGTCAGATGACTTTATCGGCAAGTTGTCTATTTCTCTTACTCCTGTTTCTTTTTATTCCTGCTGTCTTCACTTCTCTGTACATTTAAATGAATAACTATCCTAACTGTGTTTAGTGAATGATATGCTCTCTCTCCTTCCTATTCTCTCTTAATCTGTCACTTCCTGTTCTAGTGGTGCTGACCTCCAAACTTTTTTTTCTTCTTCTCCTGTCCAATTAGAGCTGTGCCAGGCCGGTCCAGAAACGGGGCCGTGCCGCGCCTCCCTTCGCCACTACTACTACGACAGCTCCACCGGCGCCTGCCAGCCCTTCACCTACGGCGGCTGCCTTGGCAACAAGAACAACTATGATACCGCCGAGAGGTGCCTCGCCACCTGCACAGGTGCTCTTCAACCTCCCCCTCTCTCACCTCCTCCCATTTATTACCTGACACTACTCACCTCCCAACAGGCCTCCCCACCCAGCAACCCCTCCCTCTCTGACATTGACTTATTTTTCATCTTTCCAGTGACCGTCATCCCTGGCTCTAAGGGAAGGAAAGGGTCTGGTGCAAACACACCTACAGATGACAAGCACATTGAATATAAAGGTAACTGGATAAAGGACATATATTTCTGCAGTATGGCTTTTGGCTAGCTCCTTTATGTTGAGATTCAGTGTAAACCATTCCCCCTGCACGGTGTAGTTGGCTGTTCTGGGATCAGTCTCAAACATGTCCTTCCTGATGCCAGTTGCCTTTTTCACAAGTTGAGGTCATCAGGTTTGAGATCAGTTCTGATTGTCCCCTGCTCCTCTCCTCCACAGATGCTTGCATGGTGGCCTCGGACTCGGGCCCTTGCCGTGCTGCCTTCACTATGTTCTACTTTGACCACAGCACCAGCTCCTGCCAGCATTTCATCTACGGTGGCTGCAAAGGAAACAACAACCGTTACCGCACACTGGACGAATGCATGGCCCGGTGCACTGGAGAGGACGGTAAGGATGGACTGCATTTCAGCGATATAACACATGGGATGATAATATACATTGTGTGGTTATGGGAGTGATTTACGTTAGCTTCAGTCTTCTCACAGAGTTCAAAATCCCCCTTGGAATTTTTCACATTTTGTTGCGTGACAAAGTGATTGGAATGGATTTCGTTGTGAATGTTTTTGTCATGGATCTTCACAAAACACTTCATAATGTCAATGAAAGGAGAATTCGACAAATGTTTACAAATTAATATAAATATTTACCCCTTTGTTTAGGCAAGCCTACATTAGTTCAGGAGTAACATTTGGCTTAACAAATCCCATAATAAGCTACATGGACTCACTCTGTGTGAAATAATAAGGGTAGATATGATGTTGTTTTATGACTAACCCTTCCTCTGTCCCCCATACACACACACAAAGGCCAGGGAGCTTTTCAATAGCTTCATAGAGAAGGGCAGTGATTGGTAGACGGGTAACAATAACAAATGTGATGTCTCTTTAAGCACGGTCAAGTTAATAATTATGCTGTGGAGGATGTTTTAAAGCCACCCAAAGAACCAGTAGTCTTTCCGAACTGAGCTGCAGGATAGGAAGGAAATGTCGCCATGAGACCATTTGGTGATTTTTAAAACCGCTACGATGGCTGTGAAGGAAGACCACTGAGGATGGATCAACAACATTGCAGTTACTCCACGATCGTGCTGAATGATTAGTGCTTTTTGAGGTTGGTTTGAATATTAAAAATAAATAAAACATCAAATTAAACACATTTAATAAATGCACTCTGCATTATGCGGTTGAATTCTGTAACACGGAATAAAACAATTGACAAAAGTCTTATGGTGGTAGTGACCCATGACTGCTTATCACTTATTAACCATCAGTTATACACAACAAATATTTTATTAAAATAGTCGTGTGAATTATTGTTTTATTCGATGACTTTATTTAATTCCAAGTCATCTCTACTCTATAGAGCTGCTGTCTTGACAACGTCACTATTTTAGTAATTCTTCAAAGTAAATAAGCATACTTTCATGACTGCTGAATACCAATACTTTGCGAAGCGACTGCTCTCCATGTATCCTCTCTCGATCTCCACATTCTTGTCTCTTTTACACAGCAGGCGTAAAAGAAACAGACCGGTAACAATGGATTATGGTCATTGTAGTTAGTTTATCACAGAAAACGTGATCATTTTGTAGAACATTGGCCTGTTGAAAACATTGCACAGTTCGCGCCTGATCATATTTATATCTAGAGCAACTGCAGTGCGATAGAGCTCGTTCAGCTTGTAGTCCTAAAACCCGAAAATGAGTTATCTCTGGTTCGTTCAGCCATTCCTATAGGGAAAGATTAAGGTTTAGGGATAAACTCCAAAAATAAGGTCTGAGGTTAACACCGGTTTAGGAGATCTTTATACGTTTTGTTCTATGACATAATATCCATAGGTTAACGTGAGAACTTGAGACAACTTGTTTCCATGCACATCTTTTCATAAAAAAATACTGCGCCAAACATCTTGGTTAATGTAAAATTGCGCGACTAAAATGTCGGCAATGTCAAAATGAATGACAGATTTTTTTTTTTGAGCAGTCTTTGATTTAATTCTGACTTGAGGAAGTGACTACAGTCTCAAAATGGACAAACGGTACTATTGCTGCTTTTTTTCCAAGTTTTTCAAGCAAAGTTCTTTTAAGGACGTATGCAAGCATATCCTTTCGGTTCGGCTAGCTGAGTTTGGCTAAATGGAATTCTAATAATTGAAACGTTCAATTCGTTTTTTTAAAAATACTAAAATAACAGACATATCAGTTAATCACTAGGCACTAAACCACGACAACAGACTGAAAAGAATATAAATATTCCAAAACATGCATTAAAGTAATACTGCAAAAAACAGAAACACAGTTTTTTGCCTGAATACTAAGCCTTATGTTTGGGGAGAATCCAACAGAACACGTCACTGAGTAACTGCCGCCTTATTTTGAAGCACGGTGGTAGCTGCATCATGGTATGAGTATGCTTGACATTGACCGGGGAGCTTTTCAGGATAAAATAAATGGGATGGAGCTTAGCACATGCAAAATCCTAGAGGTCAGTATGCTTTACACCAGACACTGGGAGAGGAATTCACCTTTCCTACTTGGAGACAATGAAATGTGAGCGGCCAATGCCTGCGCTCCCATTCCAACACCAAAATGAATATTCATGGTCTTCAGACTTTCAATAGTCAAGTCAACAAGATGACATTTTGAGGGATGTTCATGTGAGGCAAGGATGAAGTGGATGTAGTGATATTTCTCTTTTCCGATTCCGTCCTTTTCACAGGCGAGCATTGGCAACACAATGGCCGTAACCGCATGACACCAGGTAAGCTAACCTTCCTTATGTTCTAGGCTGGCTGGGAGGTTTAAAGGGTTGTGTTCCACCGGGTGTGATATAGCAGCACTTAACAGTTCTGAATACAACTTCAGGAGAGTCTCTAAAGAGGTTTGGGATCCAACTTCTTTTGGGGGGTGGGGGTGTACTATATGAACTTGGCTTGTGCGAAGTCAGAATGGCTCATAGGAGCAGGAGCCCATCTCCTGTTTCTGCAGCTTGAGGTACAAGTACAACCCCTGGACAGAACGCTAGTCTATCGCAGGGCATTACCACCAATCTATCTCCTTAATGCTGAGTGCCTCCGGTCCCATTTGTACAGTCTTTGGTATGACCCGGCCAACTCCAAACCTTTCAATCTGAGGGTGGACACTAACCACAAGCCACTGAGTTGGTCTCGTTGATCAAATTAGACACTTAGAAACAACACCACGTGATGTGAAACCAAAGAGCGATAATGAACAACCGATACATTCACTGAGAATATACTGTGTAGAAAACCATTAGGAACACCTTTCTTTTGCCTCAATTCGTCAGGGCATGGACTCTACAAGGTGTCAAGTGTTCTACAGGAATGCTGGCCCATGTTGACGCTAATGCTTCTCATAGTTGTCAAGTTGGCTGGTCGGCCTTTGGGACCGTTCTTGATACACAAGGGAAACTGTTGAGCGAGGAAAAACCCAGCAGTGTTTCAGTTCTTGACACTAAAACGGTGCACCTGGCACTTACTACCATACCCTCTTCAAGGCACTTAAATCTTTTGTCTTGCCCATTCAGCCTCTGAATGGCACACACACAAGCCATTTTGCAATTGTCTCGAGGCTTAAAAATCCTTCTTGAACCTGTCTCCTCCCTTTCATCTACACTGATTTTGACGTGGATTTAACGTCCAATAAGGGATCATAGCTTTCACCTAGTCATTGGAAAGTGCTGGTGTTCATAATGTTTTGTATACTCCACTACGTATTTATTTGGACAGTGACGTTACAACTTTTGGATTTGAGATCAAATGTTTCAGCGACAGTACTGACAGAATGTCACCTTTTTGAGGCTATTTTCATACATACAGTGCCTTCGGAAAGTATTCCGATCCCTTGACTTTTTCCAAATTAAATTTTCCAAAATAAATATTTACATAAGTATTCAGACCCTTTGCTATGAGACTCAAAATTGAGCTCAGGTGCATCCTGTTTCCATTGATCATCCATTAGACATTTCTACAACTCCACCTGTGGTAAATTCAATTGATTGGACATGATTTAGAAAGGCACACACCTGTCTATATAAGGTCCCACAGTTGACAGTGCATGTCAGAGCAGAAACCAAGCCATGAGGTCGAAGGAATTGTCCATAGAGCTCTGAGACAGGATTGTGTCGAGGCACAGATCTGATGAAGGTTACCAAAACATTTTCTGCAGCATTTGAAGATCCCTTAGAACAAAGTGGTCTTCATCATTCTTAAACCAAAAAAGTTTGGAACCACCAAGACTTCCTAGAGCTGGCTGCCCGACCAAACTGAGCAATCTGGAGAGAAGGGTGTTGGTCAGGGAAGTGACCAAGAATCCGATGTTCACTCTGACAGCCCCGGAGTTCCTCTGTGGAGATTGGTGTCCTTCTGGAAGGTTCTCCCATCAGGCCTTTATGGTAGAGTGGTCAGACGGAAGCCACTCTTCAGTAAAAGGCAAATGACAGCCTGCAAGATTCTCTATTCTGATGAAACCAAGATTGAACTCTTTGGCCTGAATGCCAATCGTCACGTCTGGAGAAAACCTGGCACAATCCCTATGGTGAAGCATGGTGGTGGCAGCATCTTGCTGTGGGGATGTTTTTCAGTGCAGGGACTGGGAGACTATTCAGGATCGAGGCACAGATGAATGGAGCAAAGTAGAGAGATCCTTAATGAAAACCTGCTCCAGAGCTCCCAGGACCTCAGACTGGTTCACCTTCCAACAGGACAACGACCCTAAGCACTCAGCCAACACAGTGCAGGAGTGGCTTCTGGACAAGTCTCAATGTCCTTGAGAGGCCCAGCCAGAGCCCAGACTTGAAACTGATCGAACATCTCTGGGGAGACTTTAAAATAGCTGTGCAGCAACGCTCCCCATCCTACCTGACAGAGCTTGAGAGGATCTCCCCTAATACAGGTGTGCCAAGCTTGTAGCGTCATACCCAAGAAGACTCGATGCTGTAATCACTGCCAAAGGTGCTTCAACAGAGTACTGAGTAAAGTGATTTTTAAATGTGATATTTTTTTATTCAATTTGTCAAAATACTTATAGCACCTTCAAATGGGAGGACTAGATACATGAAGTGATTTCATTGCTAAATGTTAATACGGGTATTTATGAAAATACCCTCAAATACAGGATCTGTACTATTGCCTCATATGAAACATTTGATCCAAAATCCTGGAGTATAGAGCCAAATTAAAAGTTTTAGCTTCACTGTCCAAATAAATACGTAGGGGAGTGCACTTAATAAATAACTAAATAAATGTGTCCTTCCTTCCCCTCCAGCATTCTTCCTGGTGGCTACCTTGGCAGTAATTTCAGCCCTGATCCTGGTGGGTCTGATCCTCATCACCATCCGGCGCACCAGGCTGCAGCATGACCATCGCCGCCTCAGCGACAAGGAGGACCTGCTCCCCTACGAACAGCTGTCTGAGGAACAGCTGTCTGAGGAACAGCTGTCTGAGGAACAGCTGCCTGAGGAAGAGCTCCCCAAAGTGGCCACCCATCCATAAGGAGGGAGCCCCCCCCCTGCCATGGAGACACTGTCGCCTTACTCCACTGTAACTTTCCATTCTAAATATCACTGACCCAGAATGCCTGCATCTGCTGATTTGTCAAGGGATGTATTCATATACAATGGGAAAGTGTTAATTGTGGCTTTTTGTCCGATTAGCCACTGTACTAATTACTTAGATAAATTGAACACCCGAGAGGTGTTTAGGCCAGGGTGTGACGTTTTAGTGAGTGTTTAGGCCAGGGTGTGATGTTTTAGTGAGTGTTTTAGACTGGGTGTGACGTTTTCAGATCGTAGTGAATTTCTGCTGCTGTCATTTTTACTTTTGTTTATTTAAAAGGCTGAAATGTTGACGGGCAGTCTCCTGGTCACAGATTAAGCCTAATCCTGGAGTAAAACACAACCTCAATGGAGAATCTCCATTTAAAATGCTTTTTAGTCCAGGATTAGGCACATCAATGTGTGTCCAGGGAACCTCACCTGAATGTGGTTTTAAAACCCTTTGTGACCTTTGCTTTAGTTAATGAACAAACTGCTATACTATGCACTCTTTTACCTGTGACAAGTTATTTTGTACGTTGATATTCAGTGGCAAAATTGCCTTTTTAAATCAAAATATAAAGTAAATTTTAATGAATGAATACAAATATATAATGCAACATGTTTTACTTACAATTTAAATCCTAAACGTGACATGGATGACATATATTTTTCACGACTTACACTAATACCAAACACTTATCTCCTCCATATTGAATGTAAATATTCAGTGGCTTTATTGTGGGCTTTGCTGTTCTACTTGTAATTCAGCAGAGGGATGGATGATGTCAACAGTGCCATCCTCTGTATTAACTACTGAATGCATTTAATAAATAAAATATACTGGTACTTTTTTTGTTGATTGCTGAATGTCTCTTTTATAAAGCAAATGCTGTACAAGGCAGTGTAAAGTGCTTCACATGCATAATGACTAAAGCGTAATACATTTATAAATGAAGACACAGTAGACAATTAAAAGTGCCCTAGGTGAAAGGTATGAGCTTTTTCTTCATGTCAACAGTTTGTCAACTCACTCCCATCTGCATGTTTTACTAGAGATTGGAGAGGACAGGGCTGGAGTTTTTCTTACCTCTAGAGGGCAGAAGTGACCATCATGCATACCAGTGGTGGAAAAAGTACCCAACAGTCATACTTGAGTAAAAGTAAAGATACCTTAATTAATAGAAAATTACTCATTTAAAAGTCACCCAGTAAAATACTACTTGAGTTAGTCAAAGTATTTGGGTTTTAAATATACTTAAGTATCAAATAGTAAAAGTATAAATCATTTCAAATTCCTTCTATTAAGCAAACCAGATGGCACCATTTTCTTATTTTTTACATTTACGGATAGCCAGAGGCACACTCCAACATTCAGACATCATTTCCAAACAAAGCATGTGTGTTTAATGAGTCCGCCAGATCAGAGGCAGTAGGGATGACCGGAGATGTTCTGTTGATAAGTGTGTGAATTGGACCATTTTTCTGTCCTGCTAAGCATTCAAAATGTAACGAGTTCTTTTGGGTGTCAGGTAAAATGTATGGAGTAAAAAGTACAATATTTTTTAAAGGAATGTGGTGAAGTAAAAGTTGTCAAAAATATAAATAGTAAAGTACAGATACCCCAAAAAACAACTTAAGTAGTACTTTAAAGTATTTGTACTTAAGTACTTTACACCACTGATACATACTCAGGATCTTCCTGGTGAAGAAACTAGACTGATATTTGAGGGCGCTCCTTAAACTGACCCTGTTAGTACATTTTACATGACGTTTTTTTCTACATCAAAACATCCTATTCAGAATTATCATAGTAATGTAGGTTCCTAAATGCCATTTGTATTTCACTATCAATGTATCACTTTGCACAATTCGTCGCCATACAGAAAAGCTCATAACCTCTTAGTTTATCTTGATGGGGTGAGTCGTTTTGTATTAATTGCAGAAATGGGCTAAACATTTTCATTCTGAATTTGAAAATGACCTAGCTAATTGAGCAAACTTAATTCCGTATGAATTGGTTCCAGGCCTGGGAAATAGTTAGTGATAAAGTAGGTAGTCTACTACAGAGGCTGTGGAGTGGTTCTGTGTTATGTTCCTGGCTCTTTCTCAATTTATCTTGATTCCTTGCACCCTCTCTCCTCGCCTCCTTCTCAAAATCCATTGGAAGGGAGTGACGTTGGACCTTCTCCTCGAATGCTGTCGAAAAGGAGGCGCATGGATAGAATGCGAGGAACCACGGAAAGACATTGAGATAGCGCCCCCAGTGTAAAGTTCACCTTCCTCTCCTGTTCCTTTCTGCTGAAGAGGCTCAATACGAAGCAGCTGGCCTCCTTGTGGTTGTGTCCTTGGGTACTGAAGTCCTCTGCTTTCGCTGAGCTCTAAAATGAGGCCCTAAAGACAAAATGATGAGCCCATTTCCAAACCATGTAAATCCAACTTCTCCTCCCGCAAACACACACACACACACACACACACACACACACACACACACACACACACACACACACACACACACACACACACACACACACACACACACACACACACACACACACACACACACACACGCAATTACACTCTCATTATCAGTCAATGAGATTCAAACTCATTTCCATAAACAGTCAAACAGAATGATCATTGCAATTGTGCCCCGGCTCCGACACAAAACGTTGAGGTAACTGATGATCAAAGAGGATGGCGGGTGTAGGAGGAGAGGGGGATAGATAGCGAAACCAAAAAGACTGTCTGTCCAAGGAAAGTCCATAGGACACTGTCAGCCCTGCTTATACAGTCTAATCCTTCTCTTCTCTCCACAGTCGTGCTCCCAGGCCTGTAACCTATAACTCTCCTCATGCAGTTCCAGTGATGTGCATTATGCAGGGCTTTGTTTGGCCCGGTGTGTACCCTGGCCTTGGTAATCTCTCTCAGTGTTGTTGTCAGTGCCTGTGGTCATCTGTTTTCCATCCGGTGTTGGTGTAATTGTGCTTATTTAGCAAGACACCCCCTCTCCTCCTCAGCCCCCAACCCCTAACCCCCCACCCCCTTTACACCTCCACCACTCACCAGCTGCCTGCAAATGAGTGTGAGTGTGGTCCCCCCTTTTCCCATTCTCCAACAGAAATGGTGTGTTATGGTTTGTGTATCAGGACGTTATAGATGGTGTGTTGGTATTATGGCAAGGAAAAGTGAGTGAGTTTGTCTGTTTATGTGTGTGTAAGGTCTACATTCTGAAAGACACCTCAGTCTGCCCCCCCCCCAGCAGGATAGGACATAGGACCTGTAACAGTGGGCCAGTTCACCCCCGGTACTCCCCCTCTCCTCAAGCCCGCTCCCAACCATCACCTCATCATTAGCAGGCTGATGACAGAGCCCTGAAACTCCACAGAGCCAACCATAGGAACTGACCCCAGATCAGCCATGCCAGAGACGAGGAACAGAGGAGAGAGAGAGAGGGAAGGAAGTTATCAAAGGAGCGAATTAGAGTGAGGAAGAGTTGGAGAGGTTATGGTGTGATAATAGAAAAGCGTGAGAGACAAAAAGGGAGGAAAGACAAAGGGAATGTGAGGAAAAGCGAGAGAAAGACAGTAGGGAGGTGAAAGCTAGGAAGAGTACTTCTCCACTAAGTATGATGTCATGACTTTGGCTCTCTAGAGCGTGGAGGGGAGGTCCTAAAGGGAAGTTGATATCGTGGTGGAAAAGGGGACTGAAATCCGAGTGACCCCGGCTAAAATTGAAAGCAGTTGCGAATCCTCTGGAGGGCCGAAGTGTTTGCGATCCAGACTCCGCTCCCATTTCCCACGACACCAAGCGACCTCCACTTCTCTTTTTTCTCCACTTCCCCTCTATTTTCTCTTTCTTTCTCTCATTCTTTCGTTGGTCCCCGTGCCTATAAATGGGAAGTCTGGTGGCATTTTGGACCGTTGGTCATGACCAATCACACTTAAAAAGGCAAGACGAAGAGGGGGGATGGGTTCACCGGGTTGGAGTGGAAGATGCTTATAAAAAAGCGACCTTGAGAATGATAAAATGGCTATGAAACGGAAAAAGGTTTTGGCGGATGGTTTAGGAGATGGTGACGTGGCTAGACGACACCATGTCCTTTGACCCCTCTTTTCCTCCAAACACTTCCTGGTATGTGGCTCTATTTCACTGATGATTTTGATTTGTGAAAGTGTGAGAGAAAAACCGAGAGCAGTATGATGATAGAGGGAATGTGTGGAGGAGGGAAAGTGTTGTCAAAGACAGATGTTGGGCAAAGTGTTGATGGGTTTATACATGTTTGTAAGTCGAGGCCATGAGAACCTCTCAGGCCATGAGAACCTCTCAAGCATAAAACAAGATTGACAAGATACAAGATATGTTACTTAATGTTAATATCATAATAACAACATATAACATTTAGCAGAAGCTTTTATCCAAAGCGACATACATTTTACATATGGACACCGGGAATCGAACCCACAATCCTGGCGCTACAAGTGCCATGCTCTACCAACTGAGTCAATGAAGTGAAGTGAAGTGTTGTGAATGGGTATTTAGTCTATTTAACAGTATCCAAGTTAAATATGTGGCTACACCTGTATGAAGAGGTACGTACTGTGTATGTTCTCCCAACCTCTTCTTTTAGGACGCCCATTCTATGATAGAGGGCCATTGTCACGAATTCCACCGAAGTCGGCTCCTCTCCTTGTTTGGGCGGCATTCCGCGGTAGACGTCACCGGCTTTCTAGCCTTCGCCGCTCCATTTTTCATTGATCGATTTGTTTTGTCTTGTTCCCTGCACCTGGTTTACATTCCCCAATCACACTGCATGTATTTATTCCTCTGTTCCAGCTCATGTCTTTGTGTGATATTGTTTGTGTTACGTGTTAATTGTTGACGCGCCAGACTGGTTTGCTTATACGGTGTTGTTCACGAAGATGTTTATCGTTAAACATAAATTATTGTGACTGTTTTGCGCGTTTCGCACTTTTGCCTGTGGGCTGGAGGTTTCGACGCAGTTGCGTCCGTCTGTTGGTTTCTCCTACCTCAATAGTGTGTGCCTGTTCAAAGCTCTCTGCTCTCCTGCACCTGATTTCGCTACCAGTACGCACACACCTGACAGCCATAACAAATATTGGTATTTCTTTTAATGCAAACTGTATGCTAAATGCCGCCAGACTCCGTGTTACATCAGGGATCAGTTTATAACCTATTGTTACCTTGAGATGAACACATAATGGCCCTTGATGGCTGTACGTCTCTAAACCTCCCTTGCCAGGACAACAGACCAATCAGGGTCTTGTATCTACTGCGAGTTAAAGCCAGGTGAAATCTGTGTCGTATTCCTCATGGTAGCCAAGTCGATGTGTGTGGTAAACCTTACAGGCAATTGACTGTGTTGTTGACATTAGAGGAATGGGAGAGAGGCATTCTTAATCGAGCAGCTATTCAACTCCGGGGTAGGACTCTTCAGTTTGGTGTCAAACCTGAGAGAAGTTAAGCTGTTCTAAGGTCATTTCAGTTGTGGTGAAAATGAACGACTTGGACTTTTGTCAGAATGACCCTATTGTGGTATTACGAGATTCAATCGTCAGTGTTTAGGAATGTTTCGTTGGAGATTCAAATATGTAATTAACCGCTAGTCAAACAACGTTGTGCGTAGAGACTGGGAAAAAAGTTGAAGACATGCACATTTTTACTACGGTCAGTATTTCATTCTTGTGGTTATACCGGTAATGTGGAAACAGTGTTAGTACTTTGCTTGTAACGACATGATGAGGTGAAATTAGGCATATGAAACGCTCTACCCATAATGCTCCTCCTCTCTTGACGTCTTCTCCCAGACACATGTCAGTCACACCACTCAGACACAAACAGGGAAATACTCTGGAGGGAGACATGAGTGGGGTAGACACTTTGTAGTTTGCCAGCGATGATTACAGACCACATTGAGCTATTTCATTTGAGCCAATGAAAACAGAGATACCAGGGAGTTTACCTGGGGGGTGAGAAGCAACTGTACTCTCTCATTACCCTCAGAGACACTTCCATGGTGATCCTGCCGCAGGGAACAGATGAGTAATAGATAATTGTGCAGACATAACGGATGATTCATTGTAGGCAAGGTGACAAAGTTGACACTGGCACAGTCAAGAGTTCAAATACGGCTCCATACATTTGCACAACTATAAGATCATTTTTTTTAGTCAGTCATATGAATAATCCATGTTTACTGTTCGAAGGTAGTGCCGCTGGTTTGAACGTGACTAGCTCTCTGTATGCATATGACCATGTTGGGTAACTGAAGTCATCTAAGAGCTGGCTTTTATTTTCCATACACCTGGAGGGATGGAGCTTCATCTGACACGTTTATATTTGACTGAATCATTTTGTGGTTTGAGCTGTAAGGGCTAAGTGAAACCAGATGATTCTCCCCAGGCCAGAGGCTCGGAGTGGGTCTTTCACCACGGTTGTGGAGGTAGTGAGAGGACCCACCGCAGGGGAAAAAGATGAGAGGCTTTTAAAGGTGTGCTGACAAAGGTATTATGAACAGGGAGACAATAAGACAGTGTAACAAACTCTTCTCTCTCTCTCTCTCAAGCGCTCGCTCTCTCTCTCTCTCTCTCTCTCTCTCTCTCTCTCTCTCTCTCTCTCTCTCGCTCTCTCCCAGACAATCATGAAGTACACACATTCCAGACTAACCAACACATCCTAGTAGGCTACAGAGATATTTACATAAATAACTTCCCAGACACATCATCGTATGCTACGGTCACAAGACGCAGGCCTCCTTACTGTCCCTAGAGTTTCTAAGAAAACAGCTGGAGGCAGGGCTTTCTCCTATAGAGCTAAATTGTTATGGAATGGTCTGCCTATCCATGTGAGAGACACAGACTCGGTCTCGACCTTTAAGTCTTTATTGAAGACTCATCTCTTCAGTAGGTCCTATGATTGAGTGTAGTCTGGCCCAGGAGTGTGAAGGTGAACGGAAAGGCACTGGAGCAACGAACCGCCCTTGCTGTCTCTGCCTGGCCGGTTCTCCTCTCTTCATTTCCCTGTTTGTGTCTGATTCTCTGCCTCAAACCCTATTACAGGGGCTGAGTCACTGGCTTACTGGTGCTCTTCCATGCCGTCCCTAGGAGGGGTGCGTCACTTGAGTGGGTTGAGTCACTGACGTGATCTTCCTGTCTGGGTTGGCGCCCCCCTTGGGTTCGTGCCGTGGGGGAGATCTTCATGGGCTATACTCAGCCTTTTCTCAGGATAGTAAGTTGGTGGTTGAAAATATCCCTCCAGTGGTGTGGGAGCTGTGCTTTGGCAAGGTGGGTGGGGTTATAACCTGCCTGTTTGGTCCTGTCCGGGGGTATCATTGGACAGGGCCACATTGTCTCCCGACCCCTCCTGTCTCAGCCTCCAGTATTTATGCTGCAATAGTTTATGTGTCGGGGGGCTATGGTCAGTCTGTTATATCTGGAGTATGTCTCCTGTCTTATTCAGTGTCCTGTGTGAATTAAAGTATGCTCTCTCTAATTTTCTCTCACTTTTCTCTCTTTCTTTCTCTCGGAGGACCTGAGCCTTAGATCCATGCCAAAGGACTACCTGCCATGATGACTCCTTGCTGTCCCCAGTCCACGTGGTTGTGCTGCTGCTCCAGGTTCAACTGTTCTGCCTGCGGCTATGGAACCCTGACCTCTTCACTGGATGTGCTAGCTTGTCTCAGACCTGCTGTTTTCAACTCTCTAGAGACAGCAGGAGCGGTAGAGATACTCTGAATCATCGGCTATGAAAAGACAACTGACATTTACTCCTGAGGTGCTGACCTGTTGCCCCCTCTACAACCACTGTGATTATTATTATTTGACCCTGCTGGTCATCTATGAACATTTGAATATCTTGGCCATGTTCTGTTATAATCTCCACCCGGCACGGCTAGAAGGTACTGGCCACCCCTCATAGCATGGTTCCGCTCTAGGTTTCTTCCTAGGTTCCGGCCTTTTTAGGGAGTTTTTCCTAGCCACCGTGCTTCTACACCTGCATTGCTTGCTGTTTGGGGTTTTAGGCTGGTTTCTGTACAGCACTTTGTGACATCAGCTGATGTAAGAAGGGCTCTATAAAAACAATTGATTAATAGACGATATTGTAAACAGTCATTCAGACACACACACACACACACACACACACACACACACACACACATCCTAACCAACTCGTACCCTACTCTTTCCACAGTGTGAACAGGAACCGTGCTTATGCAGCAAATGCCACTTGACTTGATCCAGTCACACACACGTACGCACGCTCACACGCACACACATACAGAGACAGAAACAGGCACACACAGCTACATAGCTGCAGGAAGTAGGGGTGCTGCACCCCCTGAAAATCGTAATGAAATGAAAAAATATATATTAAAAAAATTGTAATGTATTTTTTACAAAAGTAGTGCACTGGGCCTTTAAATGTCCTGTATTAGCGGACCGATATAGCCGTCTGCAGCGTGGACAAAACCTTTTTTCCAGCCCCCCCAGAGAGAAACATACACACGTAGTATATGCCAATACCAGGAAAGAGGGTGACAAACAGTTAGGGAATGTCTGCCACTTAGGGGGGCTTAAATCGAGGGCCCGCCTTCCATTAGGGGAGCCTGCTGTATTCAATTAGTGTGTATTCACCACATCATGAAAACACATGTCCCTTTCCCTGACCTCATCTGGGTCTTTTAACCCTTTCTCTATCATGATGTAGGTAGTCACGTGTTGTCCTCTGTGGTAGTGTCACCCCCTGGTCTGTTTCACCTGTCCTTGTGCTTGTCTCCACCCCCTCCAGGTGTCGCCCATCTTCCCCATTATCCCCTGGGTATTTATACCTGTGTTTTCTGTCTGTCTGTGCCAGTTCGTCTTGTTTCTTCAAGTCAACCAGCGTTTTTGTCTCAACTCCTGCTTTTCCCTAGTCTCTCTTTCCCGCCCTCCTGGTTTTGACCTTTGCCTGTCCTGACTCTGAGCCCGCCTGCCTGAACACTCTGCCTGCCCCTGAGCCTGCCTGTCGTCTTGTAACTTTGTCCCACCTCTGGATTATTGACCTCTGCCTGTCCTTGACCTGTCTATCGCCTGCCCCTGTTGGTTTATTAAACTGTTGTTTATTCAATGTTGTCTGCATCTGGGTCTTGCCTTCAAAACCTGATAGGTAGAGCATGGCGCATGCAATGCCACGATCGTGGGTTTGATTCCTGCTGTGGGCCACCCAAACAAATAATGTTTGCATGCATGACTGTTAGTCGCTTTGGATATATAATAATAGGAGCTCTCCTATTGTCTGATGGGTTATTGCTGTCTCAGCGATTAGCAACCACGACTGCAGACCGTCTTGTTCTCCCAGACTCCAACATCTGTCACGAGATTCTATCTCTGTCGGCCTCCCTTTCTCTCTCTCTCTCTGTTTCTTTATCCCAATGTTCCCATATCTGGTGAACTGGAGCCAGGATCCCTGCATGGTGAGAGTAGTAATCAAAGCATTGGGTTCTTATTCGTCCTCGTATGACATCAGAGGGTGATGTCATCTGCCAAATTAGACACACAGTTTGAATGTTCTACCACAGCCCTCTCTTTTCCCCAAAGAGACCCTATAAAGTACACATCTTAATGTTTGTTCTTATCATACGGAACTGAGAGACAAAGGAAAGTGATGATGTGCAAAAATAGTTTGGAGACACAGTTAAGCCATCTTGATAAACTAATCTGTCTGTCGCTATCTTTCCATCTCTTTGTTTTTTGCTTTGTCTCACAATCCTTCTCCCCCTATCTCAAATCTGTTCACTCCTTCTCCATCGCTCTCCCCAATTCCTCCTCCCTCTCTTCCCTCTTCCCTGCTCTCTCCAGCCTCATGCTAGAGGATGTGACGGTGTGTGTGGGGTGGAGGCTGTTCATCTCTTCCCCCTAACCTCTACCCCACACCGCCCTCCCTATGACGCTACAAGCTTGGCACACCTGTATTTGGAGAGTTTCTCCCATTCTTCTCTGCAGATCCTCTCAAGCTCTGTCAGGTTGGATGGGGAACGTCGCTGCACAACTATTTTCAGGTCTCTCCAGAGATGTTCGATCGGGTTCAAGTCCGGGCTCTGGCTGGGCCATTCAAGGACATTCAGAGACTTGTCCCGAAGCCACTCCTGCGTTGTCTTGGCAGTGTGCTTAGTGTCATGGTCCTGTTGGAAGGTGAACCTTCGCCCAAGTCTGGGGTCCTGAGTGCTCTGGAGCAGGTTTTCATCAAGGATCTCTCTGTACTTTACTCCATTCATCTTTCCATCGATCCTGACTAGTCTCCCAGTCCCTGCCACTGAAAAACATCCCCACAGCATGACGCTTTACCGTAGGCATGGTGCCAGGTTTCCTCCAGACGTGACGCTTGACATTCAGGCCAAAGACTTCAATCTTGGTTACATCAGACCAGAGAATCTGGTTTCTCATGGTCTGAGAGTCTTTAGGTGCCTTTTAGAAAACCCAAGCGGGTTGTCATGTGCCTTTTACTGAGGAGTGGCCTCCATCTGGCCACTCTACCATAAAGGCCTGGTTGGTGGAGTGCTGCAGAGATGATTGTCCTTCTGGAAGGTTCTCTCATCTCCACAGAGGAACTCTGGAGCTCTGTCAGAGTGACCATCAGGTTGTTAGTCATCTGTCTGACCAAGGTCCTTCTCCCCCGATTGCTCAATTTGGCCAGGGTGGACAGCTCTAGGAAGAGTCTTGGTGGTTCATAACTTCCATTTCAGATCAGTGCCTCGACACAATCCTGTCTCGGGGGCTCTATGGACAATTCCTTCAACGTCATGGCTTGGTTTATGCTCTGACATGCACTGTCAACTGTGGGACCTTATGTAAGACAGGTGTGTGCCTTTCCAAATCATGTCCAATGAATTGAATTTACCACAGGTGGACTCCAATCAAGTTGTAGAAAAATCTCAAGGATGATCAATGGAAACATTATGTATTAAACAGGATTATGTATTATTTCTTACAATGTTCAAACTGAAATGGTCCACCCACACAGACAGTGAGGTGAAGAAGACGCAACAGTGCCTCTTCAACCTCAGGAGGCTGTCACCTAAAACCCTGACAAACTTTTACAGATACACAATTGAGAGCATCCTGTCGGACTGTATCACCGCCTGGTACGGCAACTGCACCGCCCTCAACCGCAAGGCTCTCCAGAGGGTAGTGCGGTACAGGTGCATCAAAGCTCGGACCGAGAGACTGAGAAACAGCTTCTATCTCAAGGCCATCAGATTGTTAAACAGCCATCACTAACTCAGAGAGGCTGCTGCCTACATACAGACTTGAAATCATTGGTCACTTTAATAAATGGATCATTAGTCACTTTAAATAACGCCACTCTAATTATGTTTACATATCTTATATTACTCATCTCATATGTATAAACTGTATCTTATACCATCTATTGCATCTTGCCTATGCCGCTCGGCCATCGCTCATCCATATATTCATATGTACATATTCTTATTCCATCCCTTTAGATTTGTGTGTATTAGGTAGTTGTTGTGGAATTGTTCGATTACTTGTTAGATATTACTGCACTGTCGGAAATAGAAGCACAAGCATTTTGCTACACTCGCATTAACATCTGCTAACCATGTGTATGTGACCAATAACATTTTTTATTTTTTTTATTTTTTTTGACCTGAGCTCAATTTTGAGTCTCATAGCAAAGGTTCTGAAAATTATGGAAATAAGGTATTTCATTTTTTTTTTTTTTAATACATTTGCAAACATTTCTAAAAACCTGTTTTTGCTTTTGTGTGTAGATTGATCAGAATTTGTATTTATTGAATCCATTTTAGAATAAGGCTGTAACGTAACAAAATGTGGAAAATGTCAAGGGAATGCTATCCGAATGCACTGTACATGGGGTTCAAGTAGCTGTGAATGCTCATGTCAGAGAGGCTTTCCTTAGAAGCTCTTCCTGATCCACACTTTATGGGTGGTCAGTAATCAAATGGCTCTGCACAGCTGCCCCCACCAAGAAGACCTCAGGGACTAGATTACAGACAAGTAGTACAACTCCACCAGGTCCACTTATGCAACTCTTCCCTTTGTAGACTAATGGCCACAACTGTTTGGGGAGTTATTTTTTAAAGTGTGTCAGTGTAGTGTGTCTTGGCCCTGTTGCTAATGTGTAGATTTATCCTCATTAAGGTTTGGATCTCATGTGGGGTGATACCCCCCCCCCCCCCCCCATGGCGCACCTCAACTCCAACATTTTCGGACACCATTTAAGAGTGTGAGGGTCTTGAGGTAGAGGAGAGAGGGGGGGGGGGGTATAAGGACAGGGGTGCAAACACTGTAACTGCCACCAGCTGTGGCAATAGAACACAATTGGCAATGCACTTCTTATGCCCCCGTTGTCATAGCAATGGGTGAAAGGGAGGGCAAAGGGGTCATTTTGCTGAACTTCGGGATCCTTGGCAACTCACTGCTGGACGGTGAGCATCGTCTTCTAGTCTCAAGATGCACGGGGCAGGAAGTTGGGGGACTGTTTTCTTGGCCAAAGGCTACAACCTTTTCCTGTTGTTGGTCTGGTCACTGCATGCTCAGGCCTGGGGTCGATGGGCCCTGTGTCGGTTACCGTGCTCATTGTCAAAATATAGTGTCAACGCTACAGTATGAGCCGCACAAAAGCTGAAACTGGGAAAGCCCATGTGTGCATTACACTCTTAGAAATCAAGGTGGAACCAAAAAAAGATTATTGAGAGCGATGCCATAGGGAACCATTTTAGGGTATCTGAAGAGCCATAAATGTGATGGTGCTTTGAAGAACCATACAAAAATCCAAAATGAGAAACGTTTCAGCTCTCCAGGACTGGAATTGAATAGTCCTGCTAAAGGGTTTTAAGTCTTATTTGCATATATCCCAGGGTGCATTTTGAGTGAATTTTAGAGTTAACAGTGCCACCTAATACTGTGTTTGTTGCATTCATTTTCAGTTCTGTGACTTTCGCCAAGTGAGATCCTAGGTGAATAAGGGTGTCATTAAAATGTTATTATTTAAGACAATACAATACATTTTTTCACAAGGCCTTCTTTTGGGGGCCTGGTTTTAGCCTAGCACAGTGACCTGAAACTCGTCGTTTACAGGCAACATCAGGCTTGGAAGTCACATTATGCTAGCTCGCAAAATGATGTGTAATTCCTATTCAGCCAAAGTGTGGATATCCAACATTATACATTTTTATTCACCCGCAACCTGCATTCGAAATGACTGTCAGGGTCGGGAAAAATAACATATGAGAACGTCTTAAATATCTAAACTGGAACAACCATTTCAATAGCGGGTGCAATGAGTCCAGGTAACAGATTGGAATAGTTTAGAAAAATGTACAAGACTAATTAGTCTGTCAATATACACGCAAGAACATATGTATCAAGAACTACAAATTCTAAAAAATCAACCTGCGATAGTGCATGCTGAGAAATATGATAATGATGGGCTTTTGGTTCAATTCTGGTTATTAACACCAACACTGAGCTTCTTTTACACCACTGCATATTGAATCATCATGATGATGTGGTTGTTGACACTTTGCTTCTTGAAAGTCCAATATCTTTCAAACTTGACTACTGACACGCAAAACATTTTGGGACTGTATCAACAGTGAACTAATGACAAAAATTACCAAAATATTGTTTTTTTGAGTGGAGTTTTCCTTATCAGGTAAGAGATCTCCAAGGAACCTTAAGAGCGGAGGAAGAACCATTTAAGAACCTTTATTGTTTTTCAGTGTAGGGAAAGGGGAGGGGTTACTTAAAAACAAAAAAACATGGTATAGTTTTTTCCAAGACCCAGAGTTCTCTCTGAATAAAATGATTACTGCTTGTTCTTATCTGCTCTGGAGATTCAAATGTGAAACATGACACTAATTATTTTACGTGCTTGGTAAGCTAGCTGTTGAAGGATGTTCTCCTAGATAGCATTCATCACATCAGAAGACAATGAAAAAACTTATCAGCATTTTAACTTCCATCTTGAGAAAAAAGTTGTTCAGAGGGATAGGAATTTGGACACCGGTAATGTTAAGTAACAAGAACAGCCACATCTGAATTGTTGCGTCACTTGTTCTTGAAATGACAAACAGCAGAGGACAAAATTACATGGCCGCTTCCACTAACACTGTTCCCCCCATACTTCTCAAAATATCGGCCTAACTACAGCCTCTGTCGGAGGCCTGTAATTTCCTCCACTGAAACAGGCCTAGAGCTAGTGACTGGCAGCTGTGTGTGTTCCCTAGCACGTGCTCGGACTCATCCAGGTAACCTATGCAATCCCTCCCCAGGGATGTTCAGCTGACATTTTAAAATCCAAAAACCCTTCCAGCAGCTCACTCACCTTATTACTCCAGCCAAACTGTCACACCTCGGCTGTTGCTACAAGTCTGACGTGATGACTGGTTTCCCACGGCAGGTGTCTGACAGGGTGATTAGTCAAAGGGCCAATCCCTGGCTTCCCAGGCTGAGAGCTGACCTGTGCTGCGAAAGCGGGTGTGTCTGTGTAAACCTCTGGGTACAGTAGTCACCTGAGGGCTGCCACTCAGTCACACATCATAGTGCGGATGGAGCTCTGTGCAGTTAAACAGCTACGGGTCAATGCCAATGACCAGGCAAGGGTAATTAAGAGTAACATGAGCCTGCTCTCCTCTGGGCCCGGACAGTGCTAGCTGCTAGTGGTAACAAGGCTCACAGGGCCAAGCAGGGGCTAAAAACCACCGCAGTGTATATGTAGGTCATTGGGATGCGTGTGGCTTTGGCTGGGCCCCGGGCCTAATCTACGGGCTTGCTCCAGTCAAGCACTTTCAGCTGTGGTAGAGATGGAGCGTGTGTTTTTTCCCCTCCACTCTGCGGCTGGTGGTTTACGTTTGGCAAGGCTGGCTGCAGAGACGCTGGCTGTAGTCCTGTGATATTTCAACATAGTGGAATGAATGATATTCTAACTCCGGGGGCCAGAGATTCCTCTCTTTAATCACCATTCCTGCTGTTCATTTTGATCTCGCTCTGTACTTTGAGGTGCATATTAAAAAGCTATATCTAAGACCATATGGACCTGTTAGAGTAGGATCGTTGCATGGTGAAATATCTAGCCTTTCCTCTCCTTCAACGCCTGTCCTGTACAATTCTCCTACCCTCTTTCCTCCTTGAACAGCTATTCAGCAGCTTCAGCGCAAGCGGGTCAGTCGTTGAAACAATGCTAAACCATATTACGACTTCTGTTTGGCTTCCCTCTCCTGACCTAGAATGGAATGCAGGATTCTCTGGATAGTTTTGATTATTGGGCTTGAAAGCCTCTACATGGTTAAAGCGCCAGTCACCCATCAGACATCTGAAGACCGCCTCTGGCCCAGCTTCCTGCTAGCTTCCTGTTTCTACCCAAGATTCACTGGAGTGGAGCGTCATGGGATGGTATTACATATCAGCTATATCTGAACTCCAGAATGTTCTGTGGAATCACTTAGTTTTTAGCTGTCTGCTGCAAATTCCGTCTGGTCGTCAGAGTCAGACTGGGTCGGATGCGTCAATGTGACCTGCTGGGCCTTCAACAGTAATGACATGGGAAACGGTTCCACATGACTGTAGTGTGTGATTATTATCAATTAAAAAGTATAGGATTATTGGTATTGCAATAGTAAATCAAAGACGGTATTTGATGACATAACAGATCAAGGAGCACAGAATATGGTCATCATGTGGAACTACAGTAGTTTGAGCTGTGCTTATTTTATTGACAAAGCACTGTAATCATTTGACATTCCGCAACTCCTAGCATGGGTATCCACTCCAATGTGTTACTGGCTCCTCATTTGAATGGAATGTTAGCAGAGAAAATGGGACTCAAAAATGTCTCATCTGTGGCACCAAAGACTCACATGAACGGAGCAAACATGACATTTCTCTTTATCTTCCCCAAATAAACCTTGTGCCCATGCAGACTGGTGAACTCCTGGTCAGTCTGATCCTTTTCAAAGCAGGGATGCTGTTTGTTTGTGTTGAAGTCAGATGTGCCTTTGGAATGTCTTACACTTCCCCTCCTCGACCCTTTCTCCCCACACTCTCATTATGCTTAGTGGGTCTCAGGGCCATTGCACGTGTTTGTGTTCAGTTGTGCATGACCGAATGTGCTTGAGTGTCTACGCGCATACAGTGTACAGTACGACAGAGTGTGCAAATATGGACCTCTTAAAACGTGGGTCTTTTGTATCACAATGTTTCATTGTGTAACGTTCGTCGTTGGAATGAGGTGAGGACCAAAGCGCAGGGTGGTACGTGTTCATCATATATTTATTAAACCGAGAACACTAAACAAAATAACAAAAGGAGAAACGAAACGAAACAGTTCTGAAAGGTGACATACACATAACAGAATATAATCACCCACAACTCAAAGGCTGAAACCGGGCTACCTAAGTATGGTTCTCAATCAGGGACAACGATTGACAGCTGCCTCTGATTGAGAACCATACCCGGCCAAACACAGATATCCCAAATCATAGAAAAAAGAACATAGACAACCCACCCAACTCACGCCCTGACCATACTAAAACAAAGACATAACAAAAGAACTAAGGTCAGAATGGGACACATTGGAGATCTTTAAAGCATTCCAATGAGCGTGTAGTTCTGTGCATGTGCACACACAACAACAGTGGCTTGGCTCTGGATACCAAACCAACTTATGTCTCAGAATGTGTGGCTTCTGTACACTTGAGCAAAATCCTTCACCAGCACTATAGAGCAGACCTCAGGTGTGGGAATGAATATTTGTAAACCCCCCCAAAATTCTGGGTTGTGCACAGCTGTTAATTGGTCATCACTCTATTATAAAGGAGTAAAGACAAGTACAGTAAAATGACAAGGTAAGTAAATACAAAACTGTGACTGATGTTACTACTGTGTAAGTACCGGTAGGCTATAAGAGCAACTTTTAATGTTAAATGCTCCTATAGTGACCGTAGTCAAATTAATTCAATGGAATGAACTGTTCTATTTCTATAGGCCTAGGCCACACTATCATTTTTACTAGGTGAACCCACAAATGGTTTCCTAACGTGTCCAAGACAACCTTCTGTGTTGTTGGTAATTAAACACCTGTCCAGATGTCAGAGTACATCAGTTGACTATGGGAAGGATATGAGTGAGGACTCACATCGTTTCACCTAGCTTATGTTGCTATGTCTGAACCGTGACTGACTCACACCGTATTAGGGCGATTTTGCTACTATAGGCTTTTATGTGGTTCAGGGGTAGATTCTCTAAAACGACGTTGGAGGCGGCTTATGGTAGAGAAATGAACATTCAATTTTCTGGTAACAGCTCTGTTGGACAATCATGCAGTCAGCCTGCTCCCTCAAAACATGTGACATCTGTGGCACTGCACATTTTAGAATGACCTTTTATTGTCCACAGCACAAAGTTCACCTGTGTAATGATCATGCTGTTTAATCAGCTTCTTGATATTCCATACTTGTCAGGTGGGTGGATTACCTTGGCAAAGGCAAAATGCTCACTAACAGGGATGTAAACAGATTAGTGCTAAAAATGTGAGAGAATAAGCTTTTTGTGCTTATGGAACATTTCTGGGATCGTTTATTTCAGCTCATGAAACATGGGACCAACACTTTACATGTTGCGTTTACATTTTTGTTCTCTCTCTGTGTGTGAGTGTGAGTGTGAGTGTAGTTAAGGGCCTAATGAATTTATTTCAATTAACTGATTTCCTCATATGAAATGTAACTCAGTAAAATCTTTGAAATTGTTGCATGTTGTGTTTATATTTTTATTCAGTATTGTCACGAGTGGCGCTCGGCGGTCGTTGTCACCGGCCTATTAGCTGCCACTGATTGTCTTTCCTCCCCCTCCTTGTATGTTTATTGGTAGCACCTGTTTATGTATGATTAGTTTGTCTTTATTAGACAGCCTGGTTGTTGTGCGGGATTATTTCAGTGTAACCTTCGGCTCTGTTGTAGAGGTACATGTTAGTGCCTGGTCGTGATTTTTCCGTTGTACATTTTCATTCCCTATGTTTGAGGCTGTTACTATTGTGAGCACCCTGTTGGTGCTATTAAAGCCGCACAGCATTGCACTCTCTGTCTCCTGCGTTTGACTCCACACCCACGACACCCGGAGCATTACAGAATCCCGCACCTATCAAATTGAATGGAGTCAGCAGGAGCAGCAGCCAACCCTCTCCCATCGATGGAGGAACGGGTTCTCCACCACACCACCGTCCTCCATCGGATCGGATCCGCGATGGATCAAGTGATGGAGAGAATGGACCGATGGGAGAGGAGTGGTCTCCTCTCTCCACCTTCGGCACCCCCGGCTCCGGACTCCCCATCTCCCGACTCCAGCACCCTCCGTCTGACGCTACCGAGGGCTTATGATGGAGCGGCGGCGGGTTGCCAGGGGTTTCTGCTTCAGCTGGAGCTATACCTGGCCACCGTCAGACCCACTCCCTCAGGAGCAGAGAGGGTGAGTGTCCTCATCTCCTGCCTCACGGGTCGTGCTCTGGAGTGGGCGAACGCAGTCTGGAATGGCCCAGACTCAGCGCGGGAGCACTACCCAGAGTTTTCCCGCCGCTTTCCCGCCGTGGGAGAACGACTTTTTCATCTCAGGCAGGAGAGGAGGAGCGCCCAGGATTACGCGCTGGAGTTCCGGACCTTGGCAGCCGGATCTGGGTGGAACGACAGGGCCTTTATGGACCACTACAGGTGTAGTCTCCGAGAGGACATCCGCCGGGAGTTAGCGTGTCTGGACACCACTCTGTCACTGGATCAGCTGATTGACATGTCCATTCGACTGGACAATCTGCTGGCTGCCCGCGGGCGTTCAGAGAGGGTCCTGTGCGTTCCACCACCCAGCCCATCCTCTCCCATTCCGATGGAGTTGGGAGGGGCTGCGCCGAGGGGTACCGGAGGAGGAGGCCTTCCCTGCACCAACTGTGGTCGGAGAGGAGACACGTCTGATCGGTGCTGGGGCGGTCCGTCTGGGAGTAGAGATGGCAGGCAGAACGCTTCTCGATCACGCCAGGTGAGTCTGCATCAAACTCACCCAGAACCCCCTGTTGGCCACATGTTTGTCTTAACCTTTTTTCTTCACTTTTTTCCCTCTTCCCAGCATAGGGCGCTAGTCGATTCAGGCGCAGCTGGGAACTTTATGGATCGTGGACTCGCCCTTAAGTTAGGGGTTCCGCTGGTGCCGATAGATTCTCCTTTCCCCGTGCACTCCCTAGATAGCCGGCCATTAGGGTCAGGGATGGTCAGGGAGACCACGGTCCCACTGGACATGGTGACGCAGGGGAATCATAGGGAGCGTATCAGTTTTTTTAATTATTGATTCGCCTGTGTTTCCAGTGGTGCTGGGGACTCCCTGGCTGGCCCGGCACAATCCTAAAATTTCGTGGAGACAGGGGGTTCTCCAGGGGTGGTCAGAGGAGTGTTCTGGAAGGTGTTTGGGAGTTTCCATCGGTGCCACGTATCGCTTTCAGTAAAGTGAAAGCGACTAAATTACCACCTTATCGACCGGGAAGGGATTGTACGATAGATCTCCAGGTAGACGCTGCGCTTCCCAAGAGTCACGTGTATCCGCTGTCCCAGGAGGAGACGTTGGCAATGGAGACATATGTCACGGAGTCGCTGGGACAGGGGTACATTCGGCCCTCCATTTCACCTGTCTCCTCGAGTTTCTTTTTTGTGAGGAAAAAGGAGGGAGGTTTGCGTCCGTGTATTGATTATAGAGGTCTAAACGCCATCACAGTGGGATATAGTTACCCTTTACCTCTCATCGCTACGGCGGTGGAATCATTCCACGGAGCGCAGTTCTTCACAAAACTGGATCTCAGGAGTCTGGTGCGTATTCGGAAGGGAGACGAGTGGAAAACCGCATTTAGTACCACATCAGGCCACTATGAGTACCTCGTCATGCCGTATGGGTTAAAAAATGCTCCAGCCGTTTTTCAACCCTTTGTAGACGAGATTCTCAGGGACCTGTGCGGGCAGGGAGTGGTTGTTTATATCGATGACATTCTGATCTACTCGGCCACTCACACCGTGCATGTGTCTCTGGTGCGCAAGGTGCTTGGTAGACTGCTGGAGCATGACCTATACCTCAAGGCTGAGAAATGCGTGTTCTCTAAACGAGCCGTCTCTTTTCTGGGATATCGCATTTCCACCTCGGGGGTAGTGATGGAGGGCGACCGCATTAGGGCCGTGCGTAATTGGCCGACTCCGACCACGGTAAAGGAGGTGCAGCGGTTTTTGGGTTTTGCCAACTACTACCGGAGGTTTATCCGGGGTTTTGGCCAGATAGCGGCTCCCATTACCTCACTGCTGAAGGGGGGCCCGGTGCGGTTACAGTGGTCAGCAGAGGCGAACGGAGCATTCAACAAGTTGAAGGCACTGTTCACTGATGCGCCCGTGTTGGCGCATCCGGACCCCTCTCTAGCATTCATAGTGGAGGTGGACGCGTCCGAGGCTGGGGTGGGTGCCGTGCTATGTGCTTATGTGCTATCGCAGCGCTTGGGTACGCCACCAAAACTCCGCCCCTGCGCTTTCTTCTCAAGGAAGCTCAGCCCAGCGGAGCGTAACTATGATGTGGGGGACCGGGAGTTGCTAGCGGTGGTTAAAGCTCTGGTGTGGAGACACTGGCTTGAGGGGGCTAAGCACCCCTTTCTCATCTGGACCGACCACCAGAACCTGGAATATATTCAGGCAGCTAGGAGACTTAACCCACGTCAGGCAAGGTGGGCCATATTCTTCACCCGGTTCCGGTTTACTTTGTCTTATAGACCGGGCTCCCAGAATGTAAAGGCTGACGCACCTTTACAACACGGATGATGGGTCCACCGAACCTACTCCCATCCTTCCCGCCTCAAAGCTGGTAGCACCAGTGGTATGGGAGGTGGACTCGGACATCGAGCGGGCGTTACGGGCTGAACCCGCGCCTCCTCAGTGTCCAGTGGGGCGAAGGTACGTGCCGCTTGGTGTTCGGGACAAGCTGATTCGGTGGGCTCACGTCCTACCCTCCTCGGGTCAGCCTGGGGTGACGAGGACAGTGGGGAGCCTTCAGGGGAAGTATTGGTGGCCTACTTTGGCTAAGGATGTTAAGGGTTATGTCTCCTCCTGTTCAGTGTGCGCTCAGAGTAAGGCTCCTAGGCACCTTCCTAGAGGGAAGTTACAACCCCTCCCCGTTCCACAGCGGCCATGGTCACATCTGTCCATAGATTTCCTGACCGATCTTCCGCCGTCTCAGGGGAACACCACGGTTCTAGTGATTGTGGATCGGTTCTCTAAGTCCTGCCGTCTCCTCCCGTTGCCCGGTATCCCTACAGCCCTACAGACTGCGGAGGCGTTATTCACCCATGTCTTTCGGCACTACGGGGTGCCGGAGGACATCGTTTCTGATCGGGGTCCCCAATTCACGTCTCGGGTATGGAGAGCGTTCATGGAACGCTTGGGGGTCTCTGTCAGCCTGAGCTCCGGTTATCACCCCGAGAGTAATGGGCAGGTGGAGAGAGTGAACCAGGAGGTGGGTAGGTTTCTGCGGTCGTATTGCCAGGATCGGCCAGGGGAGTGGGCACGATACATTCCCTGGGCTGAAATGGCTCAGAACTCACTACGCCACTCCTCTACTAACGTGTCCCATTTTCAGTGTGTGTTGGGGTACCTCCTGCGGTGGAGGAATGGGTACAGCGCTCCAAGGAGACCTGGAGGGCCGTCCAGGAATCTCTACAACAAGCGAGTGGACGGCAGAAGAGGAGTGCTGACCGCCACCGCAGTGAGGCCCCCGTGTTTGTACCGGGGGACAGGGTCTGGCTCTCGACCCGAAACCTACCTCTCCGCTTGCCCTGCCGGAAGCTGGGTCCGCAGTGTGTAGGGCGCTTTAAAGTCCTGAGGAGAATAAACGAGGTGTGTTATCGATTACAACTCCCTTCTTATTATCGTATTAACCCCTCGTTTCATGTGTCTCTCCTCAGGCCGGTGGTAGCTGGTCCCCTGCAGGACAGTGAGGTGCCGGAGGTCCCCCCCCCCCCCTCTGGACATCGAGGGGTCCCCGGCATACACGATCTGGGCCATTCTGGACTCAAGACGCCGGGTGAGGGGCCTGCAGTACCTCGTGGACTGGGAGGGGTACGGCCCGGAGGAGAGGTGCTGGGTACCGGTGGGGGACATCTTGGATCCATCCATGTTGAGGTATTTCCATCGCCTCCATCCGGATCGCCCTGCACCTCGTCCTCTGAGGCGACCTCGAGGCCGGTGTCGGCGGGAGCCGCGCGTCAGGGGGGGGGTGGGGTACTGTCACGAGTGGCGCTCGGCGGTCGTCGTCACTGGCCTATTAGCTGCCACTGATTGTCTTTCCTCCCCCTCCTTGTATGTTTATTGGTAGCACCTGTTTATGTATGATTAGTTTGTCTTTATTAGACAGCCGGCCCGCCTGGTTGTTGTGCGGGATTATTTCAGTGTAACCTTCGGCTCTGTTGTAGAGGTACGTGTTAGTGCCTGGTCGTGATTTTTCCGTTGTACATTTTCATTCCCTGTGTTTGGGGCCGTTACTATTGTGAGCACCCTGTGGTGCGTTGGTGCTATTAAAGACGCACAGCATTGCACTCTCTGTCTCCTGCGTTTGACTCCACACCCACGACACCCGGAGCATTACAAGTATATACTGTATATAGTGTTTATTTACAGTCGGGCCTCAACTTACTATTGAGAGTAGAAATAGTCGCTAACAGTCATTCAATTAACAATTTTTTGATTGGTAGTTAGTCTAGCCAGCCTAAACAACAGTACTTTCCCTCTTTTCAACGCTTTTCTGTCAATATCTTTTAATAAACCGAATCAGAATTGTTGGGGCAAATGCCAGCTTGCCACACGTTTGCCGGCGGCCTTGCTGTGCCGATCTCTGCAACATGGATAGATAGAAATCACCACATAATGCTACAAATATAGAAACATATCCTATATGCATGTTCTATTATCTCAACATTTCAAGTTAGTATTTTGAAATGTTAAGTTAGTGTCTAAAAATGTCAACTTAATATCGCACATTTTTTGTTAGCATCTGGAAATGTTGAGATAGTATCTGGAAATGTTGAGTTAGTATCTAAAAAAAAATGTAGATAGCATCTCAAGATTTTTCGATAGTATCTTGACTTTTTGAGACGGTATTGATCTTTTTTTGTTTTCACGGGCGGAATGGGCTTGCATAGCCAGGAGTTCTTCCAGGACCTGATTAGAAAAAATGACCTGATTGGAAAACCTGTCTATCAGTGTATTAGTGTTCTGTTACTTGTCATGTGTTGTGTTTCCTTGTGGACCCCCTGGAAGAGTAGCTGCTGCAAAAGCTAACAGCTATCCAATTTAAACAAATACACATATTATTTTATAAATAACCTATTATATTGAAACATTACATTCTAAAAATGTTTTACAGCAGATTTATTACTATGTCATACCCTTCAACCAAGGCCCAGAGTTTTACCTGGTTAGCCTACCAGATCAGGAAAATCTCTTGGCCACTCCACAGAAAAACAATCCCCCCCCCCCCCCCCCCCCCACCACCACCACCACTCTGCGATGCCACCTCTGAAATCGCCTCACAAGGTTACAAATGAAAGAAACATATCTGTATGATCTACTGACAGGATGTTTACATACTATCTAATAATGTTGACGTAGTACCTTAACATTTAGACTTATGTACCTCGCAATTTCAACTTTGTATCTGAAAATGTTGACTTGTGTATCTCAACAATTTGAGATAATATCACAAAATTCTGACTTACATAAATGTCTCTCCATTTTTTTTGCGCCTGAGTATTTTTCTCCATTCATACAGGAGTAATAAAGCCCTAGTGCACTAATTTTCAATATATATATTTTTATATTAATTATTTGTGTATTGTGATGTATCAGGGCCCTTAATTACCGCGGCTATTCACACAGGCCTACTGTTAGACACTATAATACTAATAGTGTATGTGTAATGTAGTACTGGTAATTAGAGACGTTCGCGACGCCTTTTCGAGGAGGAAAGAAAAGGAAAACCATATACGTGCATGAGTTTTCAGAGGCGGTGGGAAATCGGTCTTTTCCTCGGACTCTGGGGGCACTTTTATCAAGTGCTGGGTGATATACGTTGGGGAGATCTAGAGCTGCATTGATGTGTCACATTTTCCCAGGATTGTCATTCAATTGCGAACGCTCGCATGATGTGAAACCGTTACTTTGTGACGATGATCGATCAGGTGAAATAGTGATTCAAGCCAAAGGGGATGGTTCCTGGCGTCAAGCAACAAGCGAGGCTTGTGCCAAGAAGGGGGAAGATCAAGAATTGAAAGCGGGGTTTAATTTCTCGTTTTTGGGGGGTCTTGTGTGCCGAAGACACCGAAATCAAACTGTTTTCCTGTGAGAGAAAGGCGTTATCCACCCCAAAGCGTCCGGACTGTGTGATAAATCAACAACATAGTAGAGTGACAAGGCACAGGTTGAGTCAAAGGAGTTTATCGGAGTGCGGTTGGAAGAGGAACACTGATCAAGACAACAGCACAGCAGCATATGTTTTCATGTCTCCTCTCAACACACCTGTAAAGGTAAGTTTATGCTCTCTATAATAATGTATTATTAGATGATAATGCCAAGTGATTTATTTCGTTTCACCTCACTGAATGACAACGTCGCATGATTAACACCCCTGGACAAACCTATGATAAAAACATGTTTATGTTTTTTGTTTCTCTGTTTTATATGAATGTTATTAATAGCTATGTGCATACTCTATCCTCTCAATCTACATACTTTAAGCTATGTAGGCGTATTGTTTCATATTGATAATGGCACGTGTTTGTCTGCCACAAAGTGAATGGGGATAGCCTTTGTATAGTAGATAAGACACAGATAATGCCGTATATGTATTACTGATCATATAAACGATTTACTGGTGTAATAATAACAAACTTTCTGAGCCTGTCAAACAAAACGAATGAATGTGACTGATCATTTTGCGGCCGCGTTGAGTCATTGATAGCATATTCTAATGAGTACGCAGAGACGTGATCAAAAACCCACAGTTGAATCAAAAATGATTTATTTGGCCACAGTAACATTTCTGTAGTTATTCACCATAATCTTCACCACAATTTAAAGTGTTTAATAGAATATTTATTTGCCGGTTTTGAAAGCCTGTCCCCGGCGCTCTTGCCAAAACCGCACTGTAGCCTACAGTACTGCATGCAAGGGAATGTCCAAGATCTCATTCAGAGATGCTGAAGCAATGTTTTCATTTCAGACTTTTTGGTCTGGTTTCCTGGACTATAGATTAAGCCTATAGTCCTGGACTGAAAAGCATGTTCCTTAAAGTAGCTCAGGAGGGCCCTTCTTGCTCAAACAACATGAAGTTCTCCAGCAAATCAGCTGGAAAGTAATCTATCCAGAGTGGACAAATAAAACATCTTAGTATCCCTTATGATCTTAATTAAAGCCATAAAGATTCTCTTAAATTACTAGAGGGGCTGTGTCATAATATAACGGGGCAAAAATGTCAGCCATCTTGTTCAGGGAGAAATCCAAAACCAGTCTCATTGCAAATGAATGGCAGTAGAGGCTTTTGTGATGCATTTCCTGCTTTTATTTATGCAGGAAAATAAAAGTAAGGCATGTGATGTATCAGAAATTGTGTGATAGAACTATAGCCAACCTAAAATATTGTCATATAATTATGAATACAGTTTATACACTTTTTATACCAATTTTCTGTATAAATAGCCTCTAAAATATATAGCATAGCATTGCTGGATGCTTGTTTCTGCTTGTCTCGAAGGGCATTCTAAAGCGGCCGTTATTTCCCTATAACAGATGGTATATTAGCACGGTATAATTCAATGGCTGTAGTTCATTCATACTGTACGTGTTCTATGTTAGAGCTGCTTTTGAAAGCAAAAGTCAAATTTAAAACGTTATTGGCATTGTTGAATTCGATTTTCATAATAGTGAGCTAGGACTGAGGATTTGGTTAGCTAAACAATCAAGTCTATTTGTTTGGTTACCAAGCCAACTACTGTAGCTATCTAGTAAACTTGCCTCCTACTTCAGTGGGTGTTGGACACATTTCTACCTGTCCTCCCCTTGTTCGGGCTTCGTTCGGTGGTCACCGGCTTTCTAGCCATCGCCGCTCCATTTTTCATGTATCCATTTGTTTTGTCTTGTTCCCTGCACACCTGGTTTTCATTCCCCAATCAATCTACATGTATGTATTCCTCTGTTCCGCATCATGTCTTTGTGTAAGATTGTATGTGTTACGTGTATTTTGTCTATTGGTGTTTTTGTTACGCCCCAGACATCTGTCTATGTTCCGTGTTTTTGGGCACGTTGTTTGTGCTTTTGATATTTTACCGGAATAAAGTGTGCGCCTGTTCACTTCACTCTGCTCTCCTGCACCTGTCTTCGCCTCCAGTACACATCAAGTGACACTACCGGCAAGTGAACAAATGTCTAGCTGCAAATGTGTTAAATTATAGCCATGGTATAAAAGGGATAATCAGTTTAGCGCTCTATGTGTTCTCTGGAAAATAATGCAACTCTTTGGAAGGTTAGTTCCACTCCGCTAGCATGTCGTTGAACACACCTTCCACGTCGTTCATTCTTTTCCATAGAGCGCATAGCCCCTCGTTGATTATCCCTTACGTAAACAGACCACAGATGTCTCAAATGTTGTTTTATTGGAAAGCTGTGAGTCCTATTATATGATACAATATCATTGCTTGTTACATTTGTGACTTGTCTAAGTCCTCAACTGAATTGAGCCAGAGTATGGCTGTGGAGATTGACTGCATTGTTTAAATAGAATGTAGGCATATTGGCAGTTGATTTGAAAAATGTATCATTCCTCTAAAACTGTCAGTCTAGCTAACACACATACAGTGCAGAAATTGTATTCATATTCATTGTTTTACACAATATCTTATAGCAGCACTGGAAAACCATGGTTGACCAACTCCCTGACCAACATGGCTGACCTTGGGACCATCATGAGAAGGTTCATGGCCATTCTAGTATTCTAATTCCTAATTGGGCACCCCTCCCCATTCCCTCTCTTGGCCCTTGACAGCATATTAGTCATGGGAGAGATCATGGCAGAAAAAGAGAGTGACGATTGTATTTGTGTAGTAATAGTTTAATCTGAAACAATCACAGTCATCCCTGGGTATATTTTCAGTTGAAGCCGGAAGTTTACATACACCTTAGCCAAATATATTTAAACTTTTCACAATTCCTGACATTTAATCCTAGATAAAATTCCCTGTTTTAGGTCAGTTAGGATCACCACTTTATTTTAAGCATGTGAAATGTCAGAATAATAGTAGAGAGAATGATTTATTTCAGCTTTTATTTCTTTCATCACATTACCAGTGGGTCAGGAGTTTACATAGACTCAATTAGTATTTGGTAGCATTGCCTTTAAATTGTTTAACTTGGGTCAGCTGTTTCGGGTAGCCTTCCACAACTCTCCCACAATAAATTGGATGAATGTTGGCCCATTCCTCCTGACAGAGCTGGTGTAACTGAGTCAGGTTTGTCGGCTTTTTCAGTTCTGACCACAAATTTTCTATAGGATTGAGGTCAGGGCTTTGTTGTAAAGTGGCTGTTCCACTGGATGTCTTAAGGTGAACGCACCAATTTGTAAGTCGCTCTGGATAAGAGCGTCTGCTAAATGACTTAAATGTAAATGTAAAATGTTATGGTCACTCCAATACCTTGACAGTTGTCCTTATGCCATTTGCCACAACTTTGGGGGTATGCTTGGGGTCATTGTCAATTTGGAAGAACCATTTTCAACCCAGCTTTAACTTCCTGACTGATGTCTTGAGATGATGCATCACTATATCCACATAATTTTCCTACCTCATGATGCCATCTATTTTGTGAAGTGCACCAGTCCCTCCTGCAGCAAAGCACCCCCACAACGTGATGCTGCCACCCCCGTGCTTCACGGTTGGGATGGTGTTCTTCGGCTTGCAAGCCTCCCCCTTTTTCCTCCAAACATAATGATGGTCATTATGGCCAAACAGTTCTATTTTTGTTTCATCAGACCAGAGGATATTTCTCCAAAATGTATTATCTTTGTCCCCATATGCAATTGAAAACCGTAGTCTGGCTTTTGTTATGGCGGTTTTGGAGCAGTGGCTTCTTCCTTGTTGAGCGGCCTTTCAGGTTATGTCGATATAGGACTTGTTTTACTGTTGATATAGATACTTTTGTACCTGTTTTCTACAGCATCTTCACAAGGTCCTTTGCTGTTGTTCTGGGATTGCTTTGCCCTTTTTGCACCAAAGTACGTTCATCTCTAGGAGATAGAACGTGTTTCCTTCCTGAGCGGTCCTGCGTGGTCCTACGGTGTTTATATACTTGCGTACTATTGTTTGTACAGATGAACGTGGTACCTTCAGCCATTTGGAAATTGCTCCCAAGGATGAACCAGACTTGTGGATGTCACGCCCTGACCATAGAGAGCCCTTGGTTCTCTATGGTGTAGTAGGTCAAGGCATGACTATGGGGTGTTCTAGGTTATATATTTCTATGTTGGTGCTCTTGGTATGGTTCCCAATTCGAGGCAGCTGACTTTTTGTTGTCTCTAATTGGAGATCATACTTAAGGGTTCTCTGTTCCCACCTGCTTTGTGGGATATTGTTTTTTGAGAGAGTGCATGTTGCACCTCAGTACTGCACGGTCATTGTTTGTTTTAAGTTTCACTTAACCTGTTGCGACGAGCAATCCCGTATCCGGGAGCGTAATTATAGCCTCAAGCTCATTACCATAACGCAACGTTAACTATTCAATTAAATGAAATAAATATATTGGCTCACAAGCTTAGCCTTTTGTTAACAACACTGTCATCTCATATTTAAAAAAAATGCTTTTCAACCATAGCTACACAAGCATTTGTGTAAGAGTATTGATAGCTAGCATAGCATTAAGCCTAGCATTCAGCAGGCAATATTTTCACAAAAACAAGAAAAGCATTCAAATAAAATAATTTACCTTTGAAGAACTTCGGATGTTTTCAATGAGGACACTCTCAGTTAGATAGCAAATGTTCAGTTTTTCCAAAAATATTATTTGTGTAGGAGAAATCGCTCCGTTTTGTTCATCACGTTTGGCTAAGAAAAAAAAACGTATCCGAGAGTGTAATTATAGCCTCAAGCTCATTACCATAACGCAACGTTAACTATTCATGAAAATCGCAAATGAAATTAAATAAATATATTGGCTCACAAGCTTAGCCTTTTGTTAACAACACTGTCATCTCAGATTTTCAAAAAATGCTTTTCAACCATAGCTACACAAGCATTTGTGTAAGAGTATTGATAGCTATAGCATAGCATTAAGCCTAGCATTCAGCAGGCAACATTTTCACAAAAACAAGAAAAGCATTCAAATAAAATAATTTACCTTTGAAGAACTTTGGATGTTTTCAATGAGGAGACTCTCAGTTAGATAGCAAATGTTCAGTTTTTCCCAAAATATTATTTGTGTAGGAGAAATCGCTCCGTTTTGTTCATCACGTTTGGCTAAGAAAAAAACCTCAAAATTCAGTCATTACAACGCAAATTTTTTTCCAAATTAACTCCATAATATCAACAGAAACATGGCAAACGTTGTTTAGAATCAATCCTCAAGGTGTTTTTCACATATCTATTCGATGATAAATCACTCGTTGCAGTTTGGTTTCTCCTCTGTTCAAAATGGAAAAATGCACGCACCTGGAGATTACGCAATAGTTTCGACGGAGGACACCGAGCGGACACCTGGTAAATGTAGTCTCTTATGGTCAATTTTCCAATGATATGCCTACAAATACGTCACAATCCTGCAAACACGTTGGGGAAACGATAGAAAGTGTAGGCTCATTCCTTGCTCATTCACAGCCATATAAGGAGACATTGGAACACAGCGCCTCCAAAATCTGGCTCACTTCTTGTATGAAATTTCATCTTGGTTTCGCCTGTAGCATTAGTTCTGTGGCACTCACAGACAATATCTTTGCAGTTTTGGAAACGTCAGAGTGTTTTCTTTCCAAAGCTGTCAATTATATGCATAGTCGAGCATATTTTCGTGACAAAATATCTTGTTTAAAACGGGAACGTTTTTCATCCAAAAATGAAATACTGCCCCCAGAGGTTCAAGAGGTTAATAAAGATGTGGAACTCCAATCATGCTGCGCCTTGGTGCGTCTCTCCACACGATCGTGACAGAATATCCCACCAAACAAGGACCAAGCAGCGTGCAACGATGGGGAAAGTAAGTTGGACCTGGGAGGAGATCATGGGAGGACACGAGACCCTTCCTTGGCAGGAGTCGCTGAGGTCGCAGGAAGGACAGCGACGACGCCGGGGACCACGGCCACAAAACCCCCAAGATTGTCTGGGCAGTGGAGAGTAACAGAGCCTGTTTGTGAGTCGGAGGAGGAATTTGATGAAAAATTCCAGAGAGAGGTGGTAGCGATGAGAATGCTGCAGCACAGGTGTGCTGAAGAGCGTGACACCAGTCTGGTGCCATCTGCACTGGTTTCACGCATCTGGCCTCCAGTGTGCCTCCCCAGTCCAGTGCGTCCTGTGCCTGCTCCCCGCACTCGCTCTGATGTGCGTGTCACCAGTCCGGTGCCACCTGTACCGGCTCCACGCATTAGGCCTCCAGTGCGCATTCACAGTCCAGAGCTGCCGGCGACGGTTCACAGTCCAGAGCTGCCGGCGACAGTTCCCAGTCCAGAGCTTCCGGAGACGGTTCCCAGTCCAGAGCTTCCGGCGACAGTTCCCAGTCCAGAGCTTCCGGCGACGGTCCCCAGTCCGGAATCTCCAGCAATGGTCCACAGTCCGGAACGTCCAGGCACGGCGTCCAGTCCCGCTCCAGGGCAGGAGCCTTCCTTTGCGACGGTGCCCAGTCCAGTCACGGCGTCCAGTCCTGCTTCATGGCGGGAGCCTTCTTCTGCGCCAGTGCCCAGTCCAGGCACAACGTCCAGTCCAGCTCCAGTCCTGCTCCATGGCCGGAGTCTTCTTCTGCGCCGGTGGCCAGTCCAGGCACGGCGTCCAGTCCAGCTCCAGGGCGGGAGCCTTCCTATGCGCCGGTGGCCAGTCCAGGCACGGCGTCCAGTCCAGCTCCATGGCAGGAGTCTTCCTCTGCGCCGGTGGCCAGTCCAGGCACAGTGTCCAGTCCTGCTCCATGGCCGGAGCCCTCCTTTGCGTCGGTGCCCAGTCCAGGCACGGTGTCCAGTCCCGCTCCAAGGCCGGAGCCTTTCTCTGCGCCGGTGCCCAGTCCAGGCACGGCGTCCAACCCAGCTCCATGGCCGGAGCCCTCCTTTGCACCGGTGTCCAGTCCAGGCCCGGCGTCCAGTCCCGCTCCAGGGCAGGAGCCTTCCTCTGTGCCGGTGGCCAGTCCAGGCCCGGTTTCTAGTCCTGCTCCATGGCGGGTTCCTTCCTATGCACCGGTGGCCAGTCCAGGCACGGTGTCCAGTCCTGCTCCATGGCCGGAGCCCTCCTTTGCGCCGGTGCCCAGTCCAGGCACGGCGTCCAGTCCCGCTCCAAGTCCGGAGCCTTACTCTGCGCCGGTGCACAGTCCAGGCACGGCGTCCAACCCAGCTCCATGGCCGGAGCCCTCCTTTGCGCCGATGCCCAGTCCAGGCACGGAGTTCAGCCCGCGTCATGGCCGGATCCAGGATCTGAACGGGGGCTACGACCGACCTGCACCGGAGCCGCCACCGACACTAATCACCCTCCTCAGGTTTTGCCGCACCTTTGGTGGGGGGGTACTGTCACAACCTGACCATAGAGAGCCCCTGGTTCTCTATGGTGTAATAGGTCAGGGCGTGACTACGGGGTGTTCTAGGTTATATATTTCTATGTTGGTGCTCTTGGTATAGTTCCCAATTAGAGGCAGCTGACTTTCGTTGTCTCTAATTGGAGATCATACTTAAGGGTTCTCTGTTCCCACCTGCTTTGTGGGATATTGTTTTTTGAGAGAGTGCATGTTGCACCTCAGTACTGCACGGTCATTGTTTGTTTCTAGGTTTGTTTTAAGTTTCACTTAATAAAGATGTGGAACTCCAATCACACTGCGCCTTGGTCCGTCTCTCCACACGATCGTGACAGTGGAGGTCAACAATTTTTGTTCTGAGGTCTTGGCTGATTTCTTTTGATTTTCCCATGATGTCAAGCAAAGAGGCACTGAGTTTGAAGGTAGGCCTTGAAATACATCCACAGGTACACCTCCAATTGACTCAAATGATGTCAATTAGCCCATCAGAAGCTTCTAAAGCCATGAATTAATTTTCTGGAATTTTCCAAGCTGTTTAAAGGCACAGTCAATTTAGTGTATGTAAACTTCTGACCCACTGGAATTGTGATTACAGTGAATTATAAGTGAAATAATCTGTCTGTAAACAATTGTTGGAAAAATGACTTGTGTCATGCACAAAGTAGATGTCCTTAACCGACTTGCCAAAACTATAGCTTGTTAACAAGAAACTTGTGGAGTGGTTGAAAAACAAGTTTTAATGACTCCAACCTAAGTGTATGTAAACTTCTGACTTCAACTGTATAGTCAAAAGGTGGATAAATTCATATCAGCCAGGTCTTCAGCAGGGATCAACTGGTTGGAGCTATTTTCAAAGAACATCCCTCCTTCAATGTCACTCACTGCCAATATAAACGGACAAGTCATCCCCTGCAAACATGTTGTGTGCATATGCACCTATTCAATAGCAAACACAGATTATTCACTGGCACTGAACTGAACTGGAATAGAGTTACTTGTCTTCTTTGACAAGCCTTCTGAAGATCTTCGTTGGACGCTTTCCAAACGCGTAATTCGTCATTATTCTCTCGTCCAACACAGTCCGGACGAGACGAGCATTCGAGTCAAGTGGCAAACACTTGACAGGCAAGGCCTTTGGTGTGGCAATCTTAATCATTCCTCTCTCACAGCAAAACATCTATGAAAACACGCAGTGAACTGTGTTTTTCCTGTCTCTTCCTTATTTTGAACATGGCCATGTAGCGCGATCGTACACATCATCTTGGGAGCTGGGCTGAAGCCGGAGTCTTAGGGGAGAAAGGGTATTGTTTGGCTATTTGGACCATATCAAAGGGAAGAATGGGAATAGGAGTTGGTCATGGAATTTGAACGGAGCAACAGGAAGCGTCCCAAACCCTCCCTCTCTGCCCTGAGTTTTTAGGCCCCTGCAGTCTGGAGCTTACATGCAGATAAGTCCTGTTTGCTTTGAAAGCTGGCATTCCGTTCCTTCCTCAGCCCAGTTCCAGCCCTTTTGAAATAGAAAACAGCCCCCTCTCTTTCAGCAACTTGTCCTGTCTTCGTTCCCCCTGACTCCCTAACTTCAGGAGTGTGAGCCCCTTCCCCCAAATGCTCAGAGGGAATAGGCGTAATCCCCGTATCCTCCTGGAGCACAGGTCTCCAGCTCCAGGAATTTGGAGGAGTTTGGACTGATGAGCTTCCCAGCTCTGTGCAACTGGGTCCCCCAGCAGAAGCAAAGAGACAGCCAGCAAACACCAGCCATGCACATCTGATTATACAGCACAGTCAGAAACCTGCACACAACAATGTACTCTTGGTTTGGCCTCTAGATATGTATAAATTCAGTGATGTATGGAAACAAAAGTATGCATATGTTTTATTGGTCTATGTGGGTTTGCCTGCATATGATGAAAGTATATGTCTTTGAATGGCAAGATATGGTGATCTGTATTTTGGTCTTATGTCCTTTGAAGCAGACACACACGGCTCTGATTTGACGGTCACTTTTTAGGACTCTCTACATCCTAAATTAACAATAATTGTAGAGCATTTGGCTGGGGCAGAGAAAGAGCTACCATATTCCTCTGAGAAGAGCAGCCTCTACGCTGCTCAGAATTTAGCGGTGACAGTGAGAGAACGGGATACCACAATATTACGGACCTCACAGCTCACTTAGTGGCCTGTGGAGGAACAAGACCCTGGAAGCGTTTCAAAAGGCAAGAGAGGGAAAGAGAGGGAAAGAGACAACAGAGGGAAAGAGAGAGGGTGGAGAGACATTTTTCTCCTCTCCTCTTTGTCCTCTAGTCTTTCTCCCCTCCTCTCCTTTTTCTCCTCTTTCTCCCCTCAGCTCCTTTTCATCTTCTCCTCTCTTCTTTCTCCTCTATCTCCCGTCCTCCGCCCTTTCTCCTCTTTCTCTTTCTCCTCTCCTCTCCTTTTTCTCCTCTCCTTTTTCTCCTCTCCTTTTTCTCCTCTCCTTTTTCTCCTTCTTTCTCCTCTCTTCTTTCTCAACTTCTCCTCTTTCTCCTTTCGTCTTTCCCCTCCTCTTTCTCCTTTCGTCTTTCCCCTCTCCTCTTTCTCCTCTCTTCTTTCTCCTCTCTTCTTTCTCCTTCTTTCTCCTCTCTTCTTACTCCTCTCTTCTTACTCCTCTCCTGTTTCTCCTCTTTCTCCTCCTCTCTTCTTTCTCCTCTTTCTCAACTTCTCCTCTCCTCTTTCGTCTTTCCCCTCTCCTCTTTCTCCTTTCGTCTTTTCCCTCTCCTCTTCTCCTCTCTTTTTCCTCTCTTCTTTCTCCTTTCGTCTTTCCCCTCTCCTCTTTCCCCTCTCGTCTTTCCCCTCTCCTCTTTCTCCTTTCCTCTTTCTCCTCTCTTCTTTCTCCTTTCCTCTTTCTCCTTTCCTCTTTCTCCTTTCCTCTTTCTCATTTCCTCTTTCTCATTTCCTCTTTCCCCTCTCGTCTTTCCCCTCTCGTCTTTCCCCTCTCGTCTTTCCCCTCTCGTCTTTTCCCTCTCCTCTTCTCCTCTCTTCTTTCTCCTCTTTTTCCTCTCTTCTTTCTCCTTTTGTCTTTCCCCTCTCCTCTTTCCCCTCTCCTCTTTCCCCTCTCGTCTTTCCCCTCTCGTCTTTTCCCTTTCCTCTTTCTCCTTTCCTCTTTCTCCTTTCCTCTTTCTCCTTTCCTCTTTCTCCTTTCCCCTCTCCTCTTTCTCCTTTCCTCTTTCTCCTCTCTTCTTTCTCCTCTCTTCTTTCTCCTCTCTTCTTTCTCTTCTATCTCCCTCCTCTCCTCTTTCTCCTCTCCTGTTTCTCCTTTCTTCTCCTCTTTCTACTCCTCTCTTCTTTCTCCTCTCCTCTTTCTCCTCTCTTCTTTCTCCTCTCTTCTTTCTCCTCTCTTCTTTCTCCTCTCTTCTTTCTCCTCTCTTCTTTCTCCTCTCCTCTTTCTCCTGTCCTCTCCTTTTTCATCTCTCTTCTCCTCTCCTCTTTCTCTTCTCATCTCCTTTTTCTCCTCTCCTCTCCTCTCCTCTTTCTCTTCTCATCTCCTTTTCTCCTCTCCTCTACTCTTTCTCCTCTACTCTTTCTCCTCTCCGTTTTCTCCTCTTCTTTCTCCTCTCTTCTTTCTCCTCTCTTCTTTCTCCTCTTTCTCAACTTCTCCTCTCCTCTTTCTCCTTTCGTCTTTCCCCTCTCCTCTTTCTCCTTTCGTCTTTCCCCTCTCCTCTTTCTCCTCTCTTCTTTCTCCTCTCCTCTTTCTCCTCTCTTCTTTCTCCTTTCCTCTTTCTCATCTCTTCTTTCTCCTTTCCTCTTTCTCCTCTCTTCTTTCTCCTGTTTCTCCTCCTCTCTTCTTTATCCTCTCTCAACTTCTCCTCTCCTCTTTCCCCTCTCCTCTTTCTCCTTTCTCCTTTCCTCTTTCTCCTCTCTTCTTTCTCCTTTCCTCTTTCTCCTCTCCTCTTTCTCCTCTCCTCTTTCCCCTCTCCTCTTTCTCCTCTCCTGTTTCTCCTTTCTACTCCTCTCTTCTTTCTCCTCTCTTCTTTCTCCTCTCTTTCTCCTCTCTTCTCCTCTCTTCTTTCTCCTTTCCTCTTTCTTCTCTTCTTTCTCCTCTCTTCTTTCTCCTTTCCTCTTTCTCCTTTCGTATTTCCCCTCTCCTCTTTCTCCTCTCCTGTTTCTCTTCTTTCTCCTCTTCTTTCTCCTCTCCTGTTTCTCCTCTTCTTTCTCCTCTCTCTCCTGTTTCTCCTTTCTTCTCCTCTTTCTACTCTTCTTTCTCCTCTCTTCTTTCTCCTTTCCTCTTTCTTCTCTTCTTTCTCCTCTCTTCTTTCTCCTTTCCTCTTTCTCCTTTTGTCTTTCCCCTCTCCTCTTTCCCCTCTCCTCTTTCCCCTCTCCTCTTTCTCCTCTCCTCTTTCTCCTTTCGTATTTCCCCTCTCCTCTTTCTCCTCTCCTGTTTCTCTTCTTTCTCCTCTCTTCTTTCTTCTCTCTCTCCTGTTTCTCCTTTCTTCTCTTTCTTCTCCTCTTTCTACTCCTCTCTTCTTTCTCCTCTCTTCTTTCTCCTCTCTTCTTTCTCCTCTCTTCTTTCTCTTTTCTCTCCTTTCTCCTCTCTTCTTTCTCCTCTCTTCTTTCTCCTCTCTTCTTTCTCTTTTCTCTCCCCGCCTCTCCTCTTATATTGGGGAGCCTTTTGGTTTTCCTTGAGGCAGCTGGGATTTTATCCCCATGTGCAGGTATGTATATTGTGTGATTGTATTTCCGTGTGCCAGTGTGTATATTGTGGTTGTGTGTGGCTGTGAATGTGTTCATTTGTGTGTTAGGTGACTCAGGACCACACTGTCTCTTGGGAAGGTTTTCCATGTGTCATCAATCCCACCTCTCCCTCTCATGGCACACAAACATAAATGTGTCTCCTCCCCCAGGTCCATGGCCCCCACTATTTCCTTGCGACCCCTTCATTGTAAATACCCCGTCTCCCCATCCTCACTCCTCCAACTTACATCCCCATCTCTTTCCCAATACCTCTTCAGCTCTTTCTCTTCCAACGTCTCTGCCTCCCTGTCTCCATGCACTGTGTATGACACCTTTCTGCCTTTCCTGGCACCTCTGCACCCATTAACCCCCCCCTACAATACAGTACAAAGACAGCAGACTGTGTTGTCACCCCCTACAGTACAGTACAACACCACACAGACAGACACTTAATTCTCTTCTATAGTACGTCTCAGCATCTATAATTGGTCCCGTGCATGCACAAAGAGAAATGGAATTTCCCTCCTGGCACGTGGAGCCTTTTGGATCCCAGTGCCTCCCCCATTGCCTTTCCTTATGGCCCCATTCTTGACTACAGCCGATGACACTTTTATAGAGCTCCAGGAAGTTTGGATGTTACAGCTTTACCAGGCCAATTTGATGGATTTCCCCCCATCCCCTTATGGAAGTTCTCCAGGGGATTGATGGCCAGAAAGGAGCAGAACACAGGATCATTCTAGTCTCTTGTCTCTGATTGCTGACATCACAAGGTCGATGTCAACTGCCCCATGCCATGCCGGTTAGTGTCCCTGTTACACCAACCTTTCCCTGGTGGCGTCTCCACATTGTTTCTCCGGTAGTTGCTCACGTGTAGCACGTTACTGAACAACACAGCTGTTATTTTGATGGAGCGGCTGCTTGACGTAGTTAACCAGAATTGCAACTTCTGCATAAACAGCATCCTTTCATAAAACGGGCCTACATAGGCCAACAGATGTTGACCCTAAGTCAACCCGGCTCAGAAAACTGTCCATCCCACCCAATTGGAAATCTTCTAAAATCATATTTTGTGTTCGTCGTTGGCCACAGCACCACGACTGTGTCCGTCTGCTTCAAATAACTTCCGACGACAAGTCCAGATCATAAATAAAGTGTCTGCTATGAAATGACACATATTACATCTGTATATTTAGATTAACATTTAAATCAATGAGTTTTTAACCTTTGCTCCTCTGAACCTACTGAGTCTACTGTAATTCACCATGACTCAACAAAATGCTATGTATTATCTGCCCCTGGTCAGCTGACTCGACAGAAGAATATTGTCTCTGACTAGACTTCTGAGGGTCCTACTAATTTAGTGCTTGGAACGACTGAGTGTTCAGCTCATTAATTGAGCGCCAAGATAACAAAAGAACAACTGTTGCGCGGCAGGACCATGAGCGAACGGAGACAACATACCGGGTGCCCTACTTACAGTACAGCAGCTTATACTCCACCTCTGGACCGGATCTCTTTAGACTAACACCCTTACCTCTCTTGACCAAACACAGTTTATTCTATGTGCCTGTGTGTATGTTTCTGGGCGACTGTAGGAGTTTGTCTATGTGTGTTAGTGTGTGCTCCACATGCGCGTGCCGTCCCCCTACCCAGCGTTTTCCATTAGGATCATGGGCTTGTCCAGCCCTCCCTCCCCACTCCCTCCCTGACACAAAAGAAGCCCTTTGTTGTCTGAGAGAATAAGGAGGTGGCAGGAGAGAAGAGTCTGGGCTGTGGCCCACTATGGGCTGCTGGGCCTCTCTGATCCAGGGGGAACGTGGAGTCAGCTGGTCCTCTGACAATGGCCGCTGCCCGCTCTGCCTCTGGATGGACAATGGAATGGCCTCTGTCGCTGACGCACGTCCCCATTGTTGTGGTCCCCAGCGGTCATCGTCCCTCTCGTTTTTGTAGCCCCCCCCATCCCCCTTGCCTCCAAAACGGACCCCATCTGTGACCCTGTCAACTGTTGAACATCCCAAGGTTGCCTCCCCTCTCCCTCCCCACACGCATACTGTGTGTTCAAGAGTACATTGTGTGCGTGTGTGTGTTCAGTAGGTTGACCGTTTCCCTCATCACATCCTTGACACAGATTCCAGGGAAGTTTGAGGTCATAAACACTGCGCTGTGAATTGCGCTGTGAATTTGGTTATCTGTCAAACCCTGACCTTAGAGATCCTTTTAATTCTCTAATTGGTTAGGTCAGGGTGTGACTAGGGTGGGCAATCTATGTTTTATATTTCTTTGTTGGCCGGGTATGGTTCCCAATCAGAGGCAGCTGTCTATCGTTGTCTCTGATTGGGGATCATATTTAAGCAGCCTTTTCCCACCTGTTGTTTGTGGGATCTTGTTTTTGTGTAGCTGGCCAGAACGTCACGTTTGCATATTTATTAAACATGTGGAACTCTAAGTACGCGGCGCCTTGGCCCATTCATTCAGACGAGCGTGACATTATCTAAAACCACAATCTCACAAGTTGTAACGGCTTTCTTTAGGTGAAGTAGAGGCGGACCAAAATGCAGCGTGGTGGTTATTCATGTTTTTTAATTTATAAAGACACTACACATGAGATAACTAACAAAAACAACAAACGTGAGAAAACCTAAAACAGTCCCATCTGGTGCAAACACAAAGACAGGAACAATCACCCACAAACACACAGTGAAACCCAGGCTACCTAAATATGGTTCCCAATCAGAGACAATGACTAACACCTGCCTCTGATTGAGAACCATATCAGGCCAGACATAGAAATAGACAAACAAGACATCCAACATAGAATGCCCACTCAGATCACACCCTGACCAACCAAAACACGGCGACCCTACTTAATGACCCCACTGGACAGAGGGGCAGCTGCTCGGGACAGAGGGGCAGCTGCTCGGGGCTGAGGGGCTCCGGCGCCTCTGGGCAGAGGGGCTCCGGCGCCTCTGGGCAGAGGGCCTCCGGCAGCTCTGGGCAGAGGGGCTCCGGCAGCTCTGGGCAGAGGGGCTCCGGCAGCTCTGGGCAGAGGGGCTCCGGCAGCTCTGGGCAGAGGGGCTCCGGCAGCTCTGGGCAGAGGGGCTCCGGCAGCTCTGGGCAGAGGGGCTCCGGCAGCTCTGGAGAGGAGGAAGGCTCTGGCAGCGCTGGACAGGCGGGAGCACCTGTAAGGATGAGCCGGAGAGACAGCCTGCGGGGGGCTGCCACCGGAGGGCTGGTGCGTGGAGGTGGTGACGGATAGACCGGACCGTGCAGGCGCACTGGAGCTCTTGAGCACCGAGCCTGCCCAACCTTACCCGGTTGAATGGTCCCGGTCGCCCTGCAAGTGCGGCGAGGTGGAATAGCCCGCACTGGGCTATGCAGGCGAACCGGGGACACCGTGTGCAAGGCTGGTGCCATGTAAGCCGGCCCAAGGAGACGCACTGGAGACCAGATGCGTAGAGCCGGCTTCATGGCACTTGGCTCGATGCCCACTCTAGCCCGGCCGATACGCGGAGCTGGAATGTACCGCACCGGGCTATGCACCCACACTGGGGACACCGTGCGCTTCACAGCATAACACGGTGCCTGCCCGGTCTCTCCAGCCCCCCGGTAAGCACAGGAAGTTGGCGCAGGTCTCCTTGCTGGCTTCGCCACACTTCCTGTGTGCCTCCCCCCAATACATTTTTGGGGCTGACTCTCGGGCTTCCATCCACGCCGCCATGCTGCCTCCTCATACGAGCGCCTCTCCGCCTTCGCCGCCTCCAGCTCTTCTTTGGGGCGGCGATATTCTCCAGGCTGTGCCCAGGGTCCTTTTCCTTCCAATTCCTCCTCCCATGTCCAGAAATCTCTCTCGCGCTGCTCCTGATGCTGCCTGTTACCACGCCGCTTGGTCCTGTTGTGGTGGGTGATTCTGTAACGGCTTTCTTTAGGTGAAGTAGAGGCGGACCAAAATGCAGCGTGGTGGTTATTCATGTTCTTTAATTTATAAAGACACTACACATGAGATAACTAACTGTTACGAATCCCTTTTGGCCCGACAGTCTAGGGGGGATGGTAATGAGACCCGTAACATAACTCATGCAAATTATAATTGTGACAAAGTAAAAGTGAGAACGAAATAACCACGACAACTGAAATCTACCGTCAAACTCAAGGTTTATTTGTACACACACGGTAATGGGGGAGCAGGAAAAGGGGCTGAGCTGGACCCAAGGAAAGAAACAGTAGTATTCAAAAACACCCCTAAGCTAGACTAGCCTACTTTAACAATAGCTAACTAACTAACCAAAAATACAGTGGGTGGTCTAACAGTTCTAACTAGTGTATTTAACAAAGTCTACCTACGGGTAGTGTATGCCCATGGGAGACTTGTCTTGGTTTCCCCTTTTCCCACCAGCAAACAAACAAACACCATAACCAAAACAATACTCACAGGTGATGAAAAAGTACTATGGAGGTGCTCAAACAAAAGAGAGGTTAATACACAAAGAGAGTGACACAGAGAGACCTACAGACATGGCATTTACAGAGAGATTGAGCTCTAGAGCAAACAACTGATGGGGTTTTTAAACCAAGGGAAAGGAACTGTGATTGGGTAGGAAACAGGAGGAGGTGTGTCTTCTGATTGATGATTGATTGTTGACTGATTGGGGAGTGATGATTTTCACCTGTGAGGGGAGAAGTAGAGAAAAGAAACACACACACAGGATACACACACAGGATACTTGTATCCGTAACACTAACAAAAACAACAAACGTGAGAAAACCTAAAACAGTCCCATCTGGTGCAAACACAAAGACAGGAACAATCACCCACAAACACACAGTGAAACCCAGGCTACCTAAATATGGTTCCCAATCAGAGACAATTACTAACACCTGCCTCTGATTGAGAACCATATCAGGCCAGACATAGAAATAGACAAACAAGACATCCAACATAGAATGCCCACTCAGATCACACCCTGACCACCCAAAACATAGAAACATACAAAGCAAACTATGGTCAGGGTGTGACACAAGTCCAATGTTACCTAGTTATTTCCCCCAGGATCACTTTGTGTGTTTTTGGGATTGTGACATCAGTTATCTCAAGTTATTCGAGCTATAAGCTGTCAGCTCAGATGGTAGAGGAACCTATGGCAGTGGGAAGAGATTTACAACAGATCAATTGTTCTATTATTGGTTCTAGTAAATTTAGCTAGCTAGCTTTCTGGATAACCAATAATAGTTTGGAATCCTATCTTGCGTCATGCCTATAATTTTGAGATGGGACATAACGACCAGCCAGATGGGACCAGTCGGCTGGAATTGTTAATAGGAATTATGCAATTGTTAATAGGAATCAACTATAACGGCTCGGCTGACATCTGCATGGTTCTGTGGATTGGATCTATGTGTCAGGTTTCAGGTGAGACCCAAGTGCGGACTGTGTTGAAGTAACAATGTTTATTGTAACGACAGGGGCAGGCAAACGACAGGTCAAAGCAGGCAGGGGTCGATAATGCAGAGAAGTGGCAAAGGTACAGGACGGCAGGCAGTCTCAGGGGCCGGCAGAGTAGTCAGGCAGGCGGGCTCAGAGTCAGGACAGGCAAGGGTCAAAACCAGGAGGATGAGAAAAAGAGAGACTGGGGGAAAAACAGGAGCTGAGAAAACGCTGGTTGACTTGAGCAAACAAGATGAACTGGCACAGACAGACAGAAAACACAGGTATAAATACCCAGGGGATAAGTGGGGAAGATGGGTGACACATGGAGGGGGGTGGGGATAAGAACAAGGACAGGTAAAACAGATCAGGGCATGACACTATGAGTTCAACAGCGTAACAGACACTTGATCAATCAATCAATCAAATGTATTTATAAAGCCCTTCTTACATCAGCTGATGTCACAAAGTGCTGTACAGAAACCAGCCTAAAACCCCAAACCGCAAGCAATGCAGGTGTAGCTGCACGGTGGCTAGGAAAAACTCCCTAAAAACACCTAGGAAGAAACCTAGAGAGGAACCAGGCTATGATGGGTGGCCAGTCCTCTTCTGGCTGTGCCGGGTGGAGATTATAACAGAACATGGCCAAGTTGTTCAAATGTTCATAGATGACCAGCAGGGTCAAATAATAATAATCACAGTGGTTGTGGAGGGGGCAACAGGTCAGCACCTCAGGAGTAAATGTCAGTTGGCTTTTCATAGCCAATCAGTAAGTTCAACAGCATAACAGACACTTGATCAATGTGTTCAACAGCGTAACAGACACTTGATCAATGTGTTCAACAGCATAACAGACACTTGATCAATGTGTTCAACAGCGTAACAGACACTTGATCAATGTGTTCAACAGCGTAACAGACACTTGATCAATGTGTTCAACAGCGTAACAGACACTTGATCAATGTGTTCAACAGCATAACAGACACTTGATCAATGTGTTCAACAGCATAACAGACACTTGATCAATGTGTTCAACAGCGTAACAGACACTTGATCAATGTGTTCAACAGCATAACAGACACTTGATCAATGTGTTCAACAGCATAACAGACACTTGATCAATGTGTTCAACAGCGTAACAGACACTTGATCAATGTGTTCAACAGCGTAACAGACACTTGATCAATGTGTTCAACAGCGTAACAGACACTTGATCAATGTGTTCAACAGCGTAACAGACACTTGATCAATGTGTTCAACAGCATAACAGACACTTGATCAATGTGTTCAACAGCATAACAGACACTTGATCAATGTGTTCAACAGCATAACAGACACTTGATCAATGTGTTCAACAGCGTAACAGACACTTGATCAATGTGTTCAACAGCGTAACAGACACTTGATCAATGTGTTCAACAGCGTAACAGACACTTGATCAATGTGTTCAACAGCGTAACAGACACTTGATCAATGTGTTCAACAGCGTAACAGACACTTGATCAATGTGTTCAACAGCGTAACAGACACTTGATCAATGTGTTCAACAGCATAACAGACACTTGATCAATGTGTTCAACAGCATAACAGACACTTGATCAATGTGTTCAACAGCATAACAGACACTTGATCAATGTGTTCAACAGCATAACAGACACTTGATCAATGTGTTCAACAGCATAACAGACACTTGATCAATGTGTTCAACAGCATAACAGACACTTGATCAATGTGTTCAACAGCATAACAGACACTTGATCAATGTGTTCAACAGCATAACAGACACTTGATCAATGTGTTCAACAGCATAACAGACACTTGCATTAGAATAACAATGTTCAGAGCATGATAGTTAAGCTGACTGCAGAAAATAAACTTTGGAGTGGATGACTGGAATTGGAACACAGTCATTTTTACTGGATTTTACGTGTATGATTAGACTCGTGGTGGTTTTGATTAGAGTCATATAAACCTTTTGTTTAACTAGGAATAGAGCTTCATCTACTATGGCCACATTATGGTTTTGTTTTTTAGTAACTGTTTTATGGAAGAGGAACACATCAGTTGATAAAACTGTACATCGCTATAGAAAAGTACAGGCTGAGCCTGAACTAAGTTAAAAATATACAACTCAAGGCTATGGTCAGTGAAAAATGCACATCTAGTGCAATTTTATTTCGCTCACACAAACAGGCATACACTGACACAATCACACACAGACACACAGAACAGGCACACAAAGTACACACAGATGCATGCCCATGCGCACATACACACACACACTCTGAAGCAGCTGTTCTCTCCCGTAGTTGTGTTCTGTCAGCGAGAAGGTTGGTTTCTATCCGTCGGCCGTGTCAGATAGCAGAGCTGAGCTGAAAGAGCTCTCGGATGCGACCGAAATGTGCCAAATTACAGGGTCATAATGATGTACCAGGAACATTGTAGAGTGCTCAGAGAACACTACAGTACACACTGTTGTACAAGGGGGCTTGGGGGTGGCTGCTACACTTCACGCTTCAGCAAAGTCCCTCTAACCTCACTGTAACCTCAGTTAACCAGATGTTGCCCCCCCCCACACACACACACAGACAAACACTATTAGAAACAACACTTAGAAGGTTTTGTGGGGGAAGCAAAGTTAAGTCTTACCACAATTCAGGAATTTCCCAGCAAACAAGCGGTGGAGCCAAGAAGATATATATGGGGTAGACCCACAGGGCCGAGTGGTGTTGTGAAGAATTCTGAAGGATTCATCGTAGCGCTTACAGGAAGAGACGTGGCTTTTAATTAGGTAATACAGCACTGGAAACAGGCCCTGGAAATGAAATGGGGGAGTTGGGGTGAGATAATTTTTTGAGGACATGGCTTGGAATAGCTCCAGGACAATTTCTTCATTTCTCATGGCTGCAAAAAGTCCAGAACAGATCATTGAACTTGGCTAATGAAGTAACGTTGGATTTCCATCGCAGACTTGAACCATTATGATAGATGGAGAGAGGCCTCTGTGGCCTGCGTCATGCCAGCACAAACACAAAGACACGGTTCTTTGTTCCCAATATTGAGGCTTTCGATTTGAACTCCTACACAACCCACAGAAAGGTCTTCAGTTGGAGGACAATGACAGATTAGAGGGATTGCTTCATTCCCAGTAGATGAAGCCCTTTCCTTGCTCTGTCATGCTGTGGAATTCTTGGCAAAACAAGCAAGTTAGAAGAGTTCAAACAGAAATGTCAAATTTCGGTGTCAAGAACATTTCCCTCCGATACTGGACTTGGACTACCCTAATCTCTGCCACTCGCCGTACTTCCTCAATGATGTTTTGGCGGTGGAGAAAGTGACGGCCGGGGCAGGTGCCGAGGAAGCGAGGGCCCTGTCTCCCGGACATAAACAAACACCTCACATCGACTGTAACACGAAGCTCTGAACCTTCCATTGTCCCAGTCTGTAATCCCCAGATATTTTAGGATGACTTCCATCATTCCTGTTCCCAACAACTCTAAAGCATCAAGCCACAGTGACTAATGCCCTGTGCTCACATCTGCAATCATGAAGTGCTTTGAAAGGCTGTTTATGGCCCACATCAACTCTAGCTCAGCGTTTAACACCATTGTTCCCTCCAAGCTCGTCACCAAGCTTAGGACCCTGAGAGTGAACACCTCTCTCCGCAACTGGATCCTGGACTTCCTGACGGGGTGACCCCAGGTAGTGAGGGTAGGCAACATCACCTCCGCGACGCTGAGCCTCTGCATGGGGGCCCCACAGGGATGTATGCTTCAGTGGTGGTCAGTGCCCTTTAAGATGAGGGAGGACAATTTATTTTTCATTGGATGACTCTCATCCAAAATGCAGGTATGTTTACCCCCTGATCACGTGTAAACACAGTTCACCCTCATAACAGCCACGTTGTGTTCCTTCTCTTCCCTTCGCTTGTGGTCTTCAATGCACAACACATCAGCTGTATGTGACCAGGCGAAAAAAACTTTCCAAGCCAAACCATATCATAACCGCTACACACAGCCTACATCGTTGTCACCATATTAGCTAAAGTAACATCATAGTCAGCACAGCTAATAGAACTAAAGCATTAGTAAACCTACTACAATCATGCAGTAACGTTAGTATACAGTCAGTAAGCAGTTACACCGGCAGGCCACGGTGGCAATAAATGAGTAATACCAAAAGCTCCAATGTTGTGTGTTGTGTTGGAAAGTCATAGCCAGCTAGCTAGCATAGCATCCCTCTGTTTGAGCAGGGTGTTTCATTAGGCTAAACTAGCTAGCTGCATTTGCTAGCTAAGTAAGTGAAACTGAAAGTGAAAAAACATCTCTCAACAACAATCTCTCTCTCTCTCTATTTCTCTCTTACTTCTCCTTTATTTTGGAATAAATACATTTCTTCAAAACTGGTCAGCTATTGTCTTTCTCTCTATTTGAGTGAACTACTCACCACATTTTATACAATGCAGTGCTAGCTAGCTGTAGGTTATGCTTTCAGTACTAGATTCGTTCTCTGATCCTTTAATTGGGTGGACAACATGTCAGTTCAGGCTGCAAGAGCTCTGATATGTTGAAGGACGTCCTCCGGAAGTTATCATAATTATTGTGTAAACCTACGGAAGGGGCTGAGAACCATGAACCTCCTAGGCTTTGCACTGAAGTCAATTTACCCAGAGAAGGACGGAAGCTAGCTGTCCTCCGGATCCTCACTACTCTGGACGGTTCTGACTTAGAATATGTGGACAACTACAAATACCTAGGTGTCTGGTTAGACTGTAAACTCTCTTTCCAGACTCACATTAAGCATCTCCAATCCAAAATTAAATCTAGAATCGGCTTCCTATTTCGCAACAAAGCATCCTTCACTCATGCTGCCAAACATTGCAGTCTATCACAGTGCCATCCATTTTGTCACCAAAGCCCCATATACTACCCACCACTGCAACCTGTACACTCTTGTTGGCTGGCCTTCGCTTCGCACTTGTCGCCAAACCCACTGGCTCCAGGTCATCTACAAGTCTTTGCTAGGTAAAGCCCCGCCTTAACTCAGCTCACTGGTCACCATAGCAGCTCCCACCCCATAGCACATACTCCAGCAGGTATATCTCTCTGGTCACCCCAAAAGCCAATTCCTCCTTTGGTCACCTTTCCTTCCAGTTCTCTGCTGCCAATGACTGGAACAAACTGCAAAAATCACTGAAGCTGGAGACTCATATCTCCCTCACTAGCATTAAGCACCAGCTGTCAGAGCAGCTCACAGATCACTGCACCTGTACATAGCCCATCTGTAAATAGCCCATCCAACTACCTCATCCCCTTACTGTATTTATTTATTTATCTCGCTCCTTTGCACCCCAGTATCGCTACTTGCACATTCATCTTCTGCACATCAATCACTCCAGTTTAATTGGTATATTGTAATTACTTCGCCACCATGGCCTATTTATTGCCTTGCCTTATCTTACCTCATTTGCACACACTGTGTATGGACCTTTTCTACTGTATTATTGATTGTATGTTTGTTTATTCCATGTGTAACTCTGTGTTGTTGTATGTGTCGAACTGCTTTGCTTTATCTTGGCATGGTCGCAGTTGTAAATGAGAACTTGTTCTCAACTAGCCTACCTGGTTAAATAAAGGTGAAATAAATCCAAAATAAATCAAAATAAAACACCAAAATAGTGTGTTTAAATCAGTTATTTGGTGACGTGGTTATATTTAGTATAGTTGTATCTACAATTATAACTTTTTAAATGTTATACAATTGACATTTTTATGAAATTCACTGAGGAGGATGGTCCTCCCCTTCCTCTTCTGAGGAGTCTCTACTAGTGTGCTTAGTCCCCTCCTGTACTCTATGTTCAAGTTTTCTGACAACATGACGGTGGTAGGTCTGATCACCAGTGATGATGAGACAGCCTACATGGAGGAGGTCAGTGACCTGGCAGTGTGGTGCCAGGACAACAAACTCTCCCTCAATGTCAGTAAGACCAAGGAGCTGATCGTGGACTACAGGAAAACGCGGGGGCGAGCATGCCCCCATCCACATTGACAGGGCTGTAGGGGAGCGGGTTGAGAGCTTCAAGTTCCTCAGGGTCTAAATCACAAAGGACTTAAAATGGTCCACACACACGTGCACAGCCCTAAGGAGGTTGAAAAAGTTTGGCATGGACGCTCAAATCCTCAAAAAGTTCTACAGCTGTACCATTGAGAGCATCTTGACTAGCTGCATCGCCTCTTGGTATGGCAACAGCACTGCCCTCGATTGCATGGCGCTACAGAAGATGGTGCGGACAGCCCAGCACAACACTGAGGACGGGCTCCCTACCATCCAGTACCTCTATATCAGGCGGTGTAAAAGGAAGGCCCGGAAAAATCGTCAAAGACTCCACCCACCCACCCAAGCCGTAGTCTGTTCTCTCTGCTTCCGCACAGAATTCATTACCGGTGCATCAAGTCTGACACTGAACAGCTTCTATCCCTAAGCCAATATACTGCTAAATAGAGAACAAAATGTTTACACAGACTATCTGAGTTGACCCTTGCATTTATTTATTTTTTTGCACTGTCTCTATGCACTCACGCACACTGACACTCCAACACACACATAACATGCACACGCATTTATATGGACTCTACACACACACACACACACACACTTCGAATACTCTACTCAGCAAACTGGATGCAGTCTATCACAGTGCCATCCGTTTTGTTACCAAAGCCCATTATACCACCCACCACTGCGACCTGTATGCTCTAGTCGGCTGGCCCTCGCTACATATTCGTCGCCAGACCCACTGGCTCCAAGTCATCTATAAGTCTATGCTAGGTAAAGCTCCCCCTTATCTCAGCTCACTGGTCACGATAACAACACCCACCCGTAGCACGCGCTCCGGCAGGTATATCTCACCGCCCATCCCCAAAGCCAACACCCCCTTTGGCCGCCTTTCCTTCCAGTTCTCTGCTGCCAGTGCCTGGAACGAAAAGCAAAAATCGCTGAAGCTGGAGACTTATATTTCCCTCATTAACTTTAAACATCAGCTATCTGAGCAGCTAATCGATCGCTGCAGCTGTACATAGTCCATCTGTAAATAGCCCACCCAATACCTACCTCATCCCCATATTGTTTTTATTTACTTTTCTGCTATTTTGCACACCAGTATCACTACTTGCACCTCATCATCTGCTCATCTATTACTCCAGTGTTAATCTGCTAAATTGTAATTACTTTGCTACTATGGCCTATTTATTGCCTTACCTCCTCACGCCATTTGCACACACTGTATATAGACTTTCTTTTTTTTCTATTGTGTTATTGACTGTACGCTTGTTTATTCCATGTGTACCTCTGTGTTGTTGTTTGTGTCGCACTGCTTTGCTTTATCTTGGCCAGTTCGCAGTTGTAAATGAGAACTTATTCTCAACCAGCTTACCTGGTTAAATAAAGGTGAAATAAAATAAAAAATAAAACACACACGCACACTCACACACACTCGCCACATACAATCTTAATTTATGCTGCTGCTACTGTTTATCATACATCCTGATGCCTAGTCACCTTACCCCTATACATATCTACCTCCATCACTCCAGTATCCCTGTCACTTTGTAAATATGGTATTGGAACTGACCCTGTATCATAGCTTCTTACTTTCTTGTGTTCTTCTTATTTCAAATGTTCATTTCTTGTGTGTTTTTGTTCAACCTCATGTGCTAATTTGATATTGACCACTGCATTGTTGAGTTTAGAGCTTCTAAGAAAGGCATTTCGCCGTACTTGTTGTACACGTGACATTAAAAGGTGAAACTTGAACGCCGCTCCTAAAGACTTCCTGTCTGCCAGCGCCACAGCCCTGGTCCCCTTCCTCCAAAGCGCATGCTCAACACACTGCTATAGAACCAGAGAAGAGCACATTCTTGTTTCACAGCCAAACATTACATATGTTCTGTTTCCTCCGGCTTTTTTTGTTGTGTGTGTGTGTGTGTGTGTGTGTGTGTGTGTGTGTGTGTGTGTGTGTGGAGAAAGAAAATAATTCTTCCATGCGGCTGTGTGTGCCCTCCTCCCCTCTTATTTCCCAAACAGCATCTCTCATGTTTCAGCCATTTAATTGCTTTGGCTCCAAGTCCCCCCTCCCTTTCTATGCTTTCGTCTCCGAGTGAAAGGAGCGGAAGGCACTTCAGTGCTGATTAAAGTCTGCTTTTGGCTTCACTCTGTCTAAACCGAAGGGAGTGGGCTTCACTGGACTGGAATCATAGCCTGAGAAAAGGCCCTTTTGAATTAGAAGCTCCTGCAACTCTGGTACTTTCTCAGGTATTTGTTCTGTGTCTTTGTTTAAGAGGCCTCAGAAGTGACACCCAACCAGTAGAGAGAATGTATCGCCGTAGAACATCCACTGTGTGTCGTGTAAAAGTGGTTTAAAACAGCCACCTGAAAGTGGTGAACGGTGAAAGAATACATTCCTACAGTCTGTTAAAAGATAGAACCCGAGTGAAGTCATGTCCTAATTCTCTGCTAGTGCACATTGCAGAGGCCTTTGTTGTATTCCCATCAAAGGGACTGTGTAATTTGGGTCCAATTCAGATTTCCACTGTAAATGGGGGTCCAGTTCAGATTGACTTAGGTACACACTCTCTTGTGGGCAATAGATGGAAAATAAGTTTCTTTGCAGAAATAACCATACTTTCATCGCAGTTCTGTCTGCCATACAGTATGCCCTACAGTATGCCCTACCGTATGTCCTATGTTGCACAATGACAACTGTATTTTGCAAATTTCTTTCATTGTTGTGATGTTTTGGTTGATTGTCCTTTACAGGTTTCCACTTCCTGTGACACCATCACACCATGCCTGAGGGGGCGGGCCGAGGCAGCCAGAGAAAGCCCAGCAACCAAGGTCAGAGGTCAACACGGACACTGTCACACCTGTGACGTTATTGTTGTGTGACGTCAGTATTCTATTCAATGTATGCAAAAAATGAATGTACCTACTGTAAATTCATATTTACAATGTCTTTATCTTGTTTGGTTATTGTTACCTCAGCAGTTTCACACTGTAGCTACAATATAGTTAAAGATGCACCCCGGGATCTTAAGCACAATATATTTGTAACGAGTTGCACAAATTGGATTCGTAAAACATGTCACACAAAATGGATGACGTCGTACACAATTGGATGACGTCGTACACAATTGGATGACGTCGTACACAATTGGATGACGTCGTACACAATTGGATGACGTCGTGCACTAAAAAACGGGGACCCGGTTTGGCTCTTGAGCACCCCTTTCAAAACTACTGTCTGAAACTATACAAACGTTTGAGAGTGCATCTTTAATGATAAAGGAAGAGCTCAGTAATGAGCTAGCATTATGAAGAGCCACTAAGGTGCATTTCTGGTGTAACATTGGAGTTCTTGTTAACGGGATAGAATTAGAGTGCATGTTCTGTTTCCTGTATGTTTCGTGGCCGCCTGCAAAGTATAATGTTGAACAATGTTTAGCGGTAAAAAGAGAAGAAATCTCTCTTATTCAGATTATACAGAAGAAAATAGGCTACAGAGCACGCCCAAGATAAGGGTGTCCAGTTAGCATAGGAATGACAACATGTCCAAATGGTCAAATTGACAAGAGGGAAGTGGTGAGACTATGGGAGGGCACTGCACGTGACTATATTTAGGCCTTAGTCTGCCCCTCTCCCACACCCCAAGTTTTCCCAACAAAGAGAGTGCTTATATTAACGGAGTCGATCGTGACTGAAAATGTTGTGCAAATGCACATACAATGTGAATTGTTTAAGGGTGTTCACTTCTCATTGGAAAGTCCTCTGTAAACATAGGGAAGTTGGAAGGCCTTAGAGTGGCCTAGCTTTGGCTCAGCGTTGTGAAGGTTCACAAGATCAGATTTATGAGATTTATTGTACTGCATTGCAGGGTCATTTATTCCAACATAGAAAATACTGTTTCACATTATGAAAAGTATGTTGCACTGCATTTATCGGTATTTTAATGGATTTGTTTTTTCACCCTTTATTTAACCAGGAAAGCCCTTTAGTCGTTCCGGGGTCTGCTATAGTTTCACTCACTTCACGGGGTCTCCTTATATTATGTATTCTTTCAGGTTACTAGTACAGTCTCCTAACTCATTTGTACCGTCTAAGGCATTATCTTTCACTGACTGCCTGTCCCTCAGGTGTATTTAGCTCAAGTGAGAATGTTTGTTTTGCAGAATGCCCAGTGAGTTTCATCTAGATTAACACCCAGAAACACAGCGTGCTTGTTCGTCGTACTCACGGAGCCCAGTGGAGGCCCACCAGGCAGCTCACTGTACTTTATGTCAAACACATCTCACAGAGACTCAGCCAGAGGAAAAGAGAGCTACTTTGTTGCCCTTTGAGCACTAGGTCAGTGTGACTTTGCCAGTTTGTGGTTAGTCGGACTCCCTACTAGTTTGTTGTTGCTGATGTTTTGGAATCTGCAAATGACCCTTCAAAGTCCAGTTAACGCGTCTCTCATTGAGCTCATTTGCACTTTCCCCCTGTCGCCCCTAGCAACAGCACCGATGTCAAGCGTGTTCTCAGCTAAAAACAGTGTGTTGTTGGTCCCGACCACATCCTCTGGTGGGTTGTCAGGTGCAGGCCTTGTTCTACACACAACAGTCGGTACTGTTTTTGTCAGTTAGCAGAAGATCATCTTCCCCCAAAACTGTGTCATCTGTTTACTTTCTCTTTCCCAATATCAGACCTCAGGATAAGACCCAGATGCTGACAGTTCGAAGTAACAAATGTTTATTGCAAAAACAGGGGGCAGGCAAACGACAGGTCAAGGGCAGGCAGAGGTCGGTAATCCAGAGCGGAGTCCGAAAGGTACAGAACGGCAGACAGGCTCAGGGTCAGGGCAGGCAAAAAACTAGAAAACAGGGACTTGAGAGAAAACAGGAGGACGGGAAAAACGCTGGTAGACTTGATGAGGCAAGACGAACTGGCAACAGACAAACAGAGAACACATGTATAAATACACAGGGGATAATGGGGCTGATGGGCTACATCTAAAGGGGGGTGGAGACAAGCACAAGTATAGGTGAAACAGATCAGGGTGTGACACTCAAAGCCCGTATTTGACACACACACACACATCTGACTTGAAACTCCCCCAAATAACCAGTATTCTAAAACACCAAATAAGGCGAATGCAACATGAAAGGCCAGCATGTCCTTGTGGTTTTCTCTGCATGGTTCAGAGCTTTTTTTCAGTTTCAGAAAGACCAGAAAATAGCAGCTGTGCCAAGCTCTCACCTCCTGTCTGCCCTTGCTTCATAAGTGGCTTGCACCCTGACGTGTACTAAAACAGGAAATCTAGAAAATACTCTCTCTCTCTCTCTCTCTCTCTCTGCATGTCTCTCGCTACATGTCTCTCGCTAACACTGACAGTTTCTGTCTCTGTAGTCTGTACAGTCAGACTCACAAAGTGCTCTAGACAGGCCATTGCCAGATGAACGAGGTGAGATGGTGGTGTGCTGTCGGGGGAAAAAAACAATCTATTGTAGTAACTGATAGTTGAGTTGGAGTGTGGTTGACGTAACTGAGTTTGGTTCAACACCGGGGCGGGCGGTGGATCCAGGCCAGAGGGTTCAGCGTGGGGTGTGGAGCTGGCTGGTCAGTGGTCTGAGAACTCTGCCTGAGTGGGACTGTCTGGGAGCCGAGCCCAAGTGTGTCAGTAGCAGCAGCAGTGTGGTGAATCAGTCGTTGGTTTGGATCCGGTAGATTAAACAGGCTGACCTCATGCGTTCTGGAGGGCAGGGGAGAGGCTGAGCTCACTGTTTAGCAGGTAGGTGAGTGTTGCTGTTTGCTGGAGTAGGTCTCTAATGGGTTATAACCATCAGTAGATGAAGGCATGCCCCTTTTGGCACTGCAGGAGACTGTTAGTACTGGTGATTGAGTTAGTGGGGCTGTCCTCAGCCCTCATTGGAGCATTACTGGATAAATGGAAATAGTAGGCCCTGCACTGACCAGTGTGGTTGTGCTTTATTTTACAGTAATATTTACCTGATTTGACTTTCTGGTTACACGGTCAATTGTTATTACACAATTCTGACCTAATAACTCATTCTTGTTTTTATGACATTAATGGTACTGTTCACCATTTTGTAGCAGGCAATACTGTGTTTAACTATTATATACTGTGCCAGAAAGTACCCATTGCTGCCACGTAATGTCTTAGCAAATACTAGGGAAATGGCAGCTGCAACAAATAAACCGCCGTTTATAAACTGTGTGGTTCCAGCACTGAACGCTGATTGGCTGACAGCCATGGTATATCAGACCGTATACCACGGGCATGACAAAACATGTATTTTTACTGCTCTAATTACATTGGTAAACAGTTTATAATAGCAATAAGGCACCTTGGGGGTTTGTGGTATATGGCCAATATACTGCAATTGTATATGCCTACCATGGCGCAGCTTTGGTGACACGTCAAGTGTTCCACTTGAGCCCACATGGGTCTCTTGAGTTGATTTCATTATACTCGTACGACTCAATTGCCAGTTTCCCCCCCCCCCAAAATATGTGATTACGGTGACATTACTGTATAAAAAATGATTAGTTGAATCAACAAAATCCTACTCATGCTAGTAGCCCAGATTGGCTACACTCTTAGAGAAAAGGGTTCTACCTGGAACCAACAAGGGTTATTCAAAGGGTTCTCCTATAGGGATAGCCACATAACTTTTTTAGGTTGTAAATAGCACCTTTTTTTCTAAAAGTGTTAGTTTTCCGAATGGGAGTGTTGGAAACCAACAGCTACCGCCCGGCTTCAGGGTGTGGATAAAGACAATGGGCCAGGTATCATCTTTGACTAAAGCAATAAATATAGCAATGCGTATGCCCATGGAAACTCTATCCATATACACATACTGCAAGGTTATAGTCTGTGTTAGCCTCGAATAAGGTCATTCCCAATTGGGCAGCCACTCAAATGGAAAACCCCTCAGATTGGTTGTGAAAAATGTCTGCAATTAGAAAGTATAATATGAGTTTGGAGCAATTATACTGATTAATCCATTTTTCAAAATATAATTATTGGTTAACGATGCATCTGCCCTTTTGCACTAAGTGTCTTAACATAAATATCCAATGTGTTTATGGGATAAGGGCTATTTGACCTCATTTTAACCCATTGTAAAAACAAAACAATTTTTAAAAAAGTAATTGAATCCTTGTTTATAATACAATTAATTTTAATAGGATAGCTTATCATAATTTACCTTTCTGTTTCCCAAAGTGCAAAGATTTTTTTATGCACAATGAGTCTCACCCGGCATCTTACTAAATAGATCACCACCAGTCAAGCATTCACATCTATGTTTAGCTGGAGGGTATATTCTGCTGTCTTTCTCTTTTTCTCTACTGAAGCCGTCCATATTTTCCATCCATATAAGACTGGAGTCATTCTACTGCTTTTCTTGGAACCAGGCCAACGTAGATAAACACTGCCCTTCAAGCAGCTCATGAGTTGGCTTAAATCAAATTCGGGACAATTCATTCGGCCAAAATGCTTTAGAATCTTGTGTGAATGCCCTCGAGCAAGGAAATCATAGTGAATGTCTACAACAGCTAGCTAATGGTTAAGTGAAGCGTTTGATAGATGGGGGTGCACACCACGGTCACAGACGCACAATCATGGTTCATTGCAATTCATAGAGATTCATGATTACTTGGTGGAATATGGGTAACATTTGAACAAGAGAGGAACAATCCATAGAGGTTCTAATGAAGATTACGTAGCTAAATAAGGAGTTGTTGTTGTCGTCGTTTAAGGGTTAGTGAGCTAGCGATGCAAGTACCAGTCGTCTGAATTGAACAATTATGCCACAGGCAGTTATGGATTGTCCCTCTCCGTTGGCCCGAGTGGGCAGCCATTGTAGCACCACCACTTCTACATTTTACTCTCAACACAGTGAAAGTCTTTTTTTTTGTAGCCCGGGCTTATCTCATGCTCATTTACCGTGACAACCAGTCTATTTTCTCTCCAATTGTTTGCTTTCAGACAGAACTGTTCTCTGTCTAGTGTTCTGTTCCCTGTGTTTAATTGGCCTTGCCTGACAATGCTGAGATGGTCCCAGTAAAGGGAGTCACTGGGACCTCAGTGAATCTACTCCACCGACCGGCGGATAAAGCTGGGGGGGGAAATTGGTCTCTCTGTTTCCTGTCTGCCCTGATTTGGCTTTGTGTGTTTTTGCATAAAAGTGCAGGAGGTTGCCAGAACAAGAAGATTGATGGCGCGATTGTAGCAACCAAACTGTGAAAAAAAAAAGAGTTGTTCTCGTAGTTACACCTTTTTTTGACACCCCTTGGTTCCTGCATGGCAGCTTTGTGGTCATGTTCAGAGGAACACAAAGGAAGCTGTTCAGTCAGCCTGTTCTGAAGTTCATGGCAGAAATCAACCTGCACATTAGTCTTGTAGTACTGTAAGTCTTTTGTCTTATTGTTCCCCAAGAGAAGAAGTGTTCTGGCACCTCTTTCTGCTGATGGTTGGTTGGAATAGTTTGTGTTGATTTATGTTGACATGACATTGACTGTCTCATCCTTTTCTCTCCTCCTTTTCCCCATCTTCTCCCTTCTTCCCTCACCCAGCTGCCAAGCGCCCCTCCTCCGTGTCCTCCTTGAGCAGCATTGTGGGTAGGATGGCTTCGTCGGAGAGCGCCTGCCGTGGGAGCTGCACCTCGGTCAACACGGTGTGCTCGGACAGCGACCGCACGGCCAGCCTCAGCTCCTCTGCCTCCTCTGCCTCCCTACAGGACGTACACTCTTCCTCCTCCTCCTCGCTGCCCTACGGGGCCGTGCCTGCCTACCCCTCCTCGCCGCAGCGCAATGGCTCCGACATCAGCCTGGACCTAACCCCTCTCTCCCTGCTCCCAGCGGGGGTAAGCCCTGCCACTGCCGCGTCCCCGCCCAAGCTGTCTCGCTTGGAGAGGGTGGCGCTGGAGATAGTGGAGACGGAGCAGGCGTATGTGAGAGACCTGAAGAGCATTGTAGAGGTAAGAAAGAAGTCTTCCTCTCCCCTTTCCTCCCCTCCTCTCATTTCCTCTCCTCCTGTCCTCAGTACTGTCTGTGTGTCTCCTCTCTGAGATCTGGCCTACTGCTGGTACTGGGCTGAGGGCAGCTACACCTGGCCAGTAAATCTAGCTACGGGAATTACTACCACCATTCCTGGTACTTGGCACCATATTGACATGGAAAGAATAGGGTTTAACATGATCATGATATGGTTTACATATTGGCATGTATACAGTTTACAGTATACATATTGAGTTGATTATTTCTGAATTGGAAATAGCACAATGCCTAATGACTATAATGAAACTGGAACTCATGGATACTGTAGTTGTGTCAGCAGTTTTTCAACTCTTTTCTACGGAAGAACTCCTCGACTCTCCCACCAGCTTCCTATTAGTAAAATGTGAACAATGCTTTCATCCCCTCCTCGTTCAGTGGCCATCTTAGAGCCCTGTCTGGCCTCCCCGTGTGTCTCTGTGGCTACATCAATCAGTGGCCCAGGTGGAACGCGAGGCAGGCAAGAGGAGGGCATGGCACAGGATGAAAGCAGCAGTAAATCCAAGTCATTTCTTCAAAAGGATGTTTCATACTCCTATCCGACAGGGTCAGCTGACTTGTGACAATGAGGAGTCTGTGACTGATCACTCACACACGCTAACGTATGCTCGCATACGCACACACATACTCACACTCACACACACTGATACCACACTCGTGCACGCACATTTACATGCACGCACACACACAGATGGATGATTCGTTTGATAAGGAACAGAGTGTGGTTGTTGAGTCAGGGGCCCTTTGGGTGGACGACAGTCAACACATTTATCATATTGCCATTGGAGGCTGGGGCAGTATTGAGTAGCTTGGATGAATAAGGTGCCCAGAGGTGCCCAGAGTAAACTGCCTGCTACTCAGTCCCAGTTGCTAATATATGCATCTTATTAGTGTATTTGGATAGAAAACACTCTGAAGTTTCTAAAACTGTTTGAATGATGTCTGTGAGTATAACAGAACTCATATGGCAGGCAAAATCCTGAGAAAAAATCCAACCAGGAAGTGGGAAATCTGAGGTTGGTCGTTTTTCAACTCATTCCCTATTGAAGATACAGTGGGATATTGGTGTTGCACATGTTGCACTTCCTAAGCCTTCCACTAGATGTCAACAGTCTTTAGAACCTTGTCTGATGGTTCTACTGTGAGGTGGGGCCGAATGAGAGGGGAATGAGTCAGAGGTCTGGCAGAATGCCTTGAGCTCGTGACGCTCATTCACGTGAGAGCGAGCTCTGTTCCATTGCTTTTCTACAGACAAAGGAATTCTCCCATTGGAACATTATTGAAGAGTTATGTTAAAAACAGCCTAAAGATTGATTCTATACCTCGTTTGACATGTTTCTACGGACTGTAACGGAACTTTTTGACATTTCGTCTGCTCCTAGTGAACACGCTTCGTGAGTTTGGATATGTTTACCAAACGCGCTAACAAAAGGAGCTATTTGGACATAAATGATGAACATTATCGAACAAAACAAACATTTATTGTGGAACTGGGATTCCTGGGAGTGCATTCTGATAAAGATCATCAAAGGTAAGTGAATATTTATAATGTTATTTCTGACTTCGGTTGACTGCACAATATGGCGGATATCTTTTTGGCTTGTTTGGGCTCTGAGCGCCGTACTCAGATTATTGCATGGTTTGCTTTTTCCGTAAAGCTTTTTTGAAATCTGACACAGTGGTTGCATTAAGGAGAAGTGTATCTAAAGTTCCATGTATAACACTTGTATTTTCATCAACATTTATAATGAGTATTTCTGTAAATTGATGTTACTTTCTGCAAAAAGACCAGATGTTTTTGGAACTACTGAACATAACGCGCCAATGTATACCGAGATTTTTGATATAAATATGAACTTTAACAGACAAAACATACATGTATTGTGGAACATGAAGTCCTATGAGTGTCATCTGATGAAGATCATCAAAGGTTAGTGATTCATTCTATCTCTATTTTTGATTTTTGTGACTCCTCTCTTTGGCTGGGATAATGGCTGTGCTTTTCTGTGACTTGGCTCTGACCTAAGATAATCGTTTGTGGTGCTTTCGCCATAAAGCCTATTTGAAATCGGACACTGTGGTGGGATTAACAAGAAGTGTATCTTTAAAATGGTGTGAAATACTTGTATGTTTGAGGAATTTTAATTGTGGGATTTCTGTTATTTTGAATTTGGCGCCCTGCACTTTCACTGGCTGTTGTCATATCGATCCCGTTAGCGGGATCTCAGCCCTAAGAATCAAGGTAGGCCAGGAATCAGGAGTCTCTCCACAGGATTGAGGAGGAAAAGAGAGGAAAGACAGCCTTAAAGGAATAGAGGAAGTGACATCACTTTGATGTCTCATTTTTGTTTTTGCCAGCGCTCCCTTGAAAAAGTAATTTGCATCTCTTTTCCTGGTTTAGTGTTATGATTAGGTTTAGGTTTACGTTTAGGGTTAGGTTTAGGTTTATGTTTAGATATTGTGTAGAGGTTAGGCTAAAGGTCCATTTATACTTGATCTGAAAATGTGGTCGAAGGCGCCGTATGTGTGATGCAATTGCGGAGCTTCCAGAGGCATGCAGAGACCAAATCAAGCTCCGTACCACATCGCCGTGCACCTCTCAAATTGTGTAACAATGCGGAGAGCTCTGCATTGACAGGATTGGCTGACAGTAGGTGAGGGTGGGAGGCCCTGTATAAACACAAACTCACTTCCTTGACAACTTCCTTCACAACAGCTCTGCTCCGTTAAGTACAAGAAGTATGAAAGCCCTGACGCCTGCGGAGGCTGCGTTGCAGTAAATGCTGTAAATCAAATCAAATCAAATCAAATGTCATTGGTCACATACACATGGTTAGCAGATGTTATTGCGAGTGTAGCAAAAATGCTTGTGCTTCTAGTTCCGACAGTGCAGCAAAATCTAAAAAGTAATCTAACAATTTCACAACAACTACCTAATACACACAAATCTAACTAAAGCAATGGAATAAGAATATATCCATATAAACATATGGATGAGCAATGACAGAGAGGCATAGACAAGATGCAATAGATGGTATAAAATACAGTATATACATATGAGATGAGTAATGCAAGATATGTAAACATTATTAAAGTGACTAGTGATCCATGTAATAAAGTGGCCAATGATTTCAAGTCTGTATGTAGGCAGCCACTTCACTGTGCTAGTGATGGCTGTTTAACAGTCTGCTGGCCTTGAGATAGAAGCTATTTTTCAATCTCTCGGTCCCAGCTTTGATGCACCTGTACTGACCTCGCCTTCTGGACGTACGGCCACTTCATACATTGGATTGACTGTGCAGAGCCTTTAAGGGTTATGGTGGTATAAGGGTTCAGGTTAGGGGCATGGCTAGGGTAAAGGCTCATGGATAGTTAGTTGAACAGTTTGTTGATAGCTACTTGATCATCTTTAAATAACCTTTTTGGTTGTATTTTCTTTTTGGTTTTATTGTGAAAGCCAACCTGATGGACCTAGGGCTAGTGTTGAGGTGCAAGACAGTGTGGTTCATGCAGGTCAGGTCGGTGCTGGAGTGATCTGATTAAGGGGTTCTGCCTCTGCCTTGATGTGGAGACAGAGAGGGAATGTTGCCAATGGCACTCATTAGCAAATGGAAGTCAGCAGGTGGTGCAATCAGCACTCTGGGAGAACGGGGCTGAGAGCAGAGGGTTAAATGTGCATCTCTGTGTGTGTGTGTGTGTGTGTGTGTGTGTGTGTGTGTGTGTGTGTGTGTGTGTGTGGTGTGAGAGGGGGGGGGTGGGAGAAAAGAGAGAGGAAGAGAACATTTCTTCAGGACATGTGATGATAGGTGTGTGGGGTATGGGTTAGAATGGCTGAAATGGAACCCTTGTTCCTTTTGCTTGACAGTTCTTTTGAAGTTCAGCCTTTACGAGCCAATAAAAAGAGCAGGCATTTGACTGAGCTAGCCTGTGCAGGGATGCCTTCCAGATCAAATGTCCATACATTTGTTTTTGCGGACAGGGATTTGGGCCAGACCACGGCTGTTTTATCGATCTGTGGGCCCCTGAGTTGATGGAATGGAGTTCGGTGTTGGCTGATCCAGAGTGCTGACTGTGTGAGTTGCACATGTGATGTCTATCGGCTCGAGCGTTCATTAGGCTCAGCCTTTACCAGTTATGTAAATCTGGTTTTGATCCAGGGATGATGTCAAAGTTGCTGGTAATAAGAACCAAGTATGATGATTGTGTGTGTGTGTGTGTGTGTGTGTGTGTGTGAACAGTTTATTAGCTTGCCTTCTGTATGTTGTGCATGTGTGAGCTCCCATATTGCTCCTATAGGTATTGAATGTGCAACATACAGTGTTTTGGAAGACACAGGAAGAGAAAATGGGGAGAGCCGGCGCGAGCCGGGGAGAGCGAAGCCCTTTCATTCTCGCTGTGGGGGTGGGGGTTTGGGGGAACGGAGCGTTTTTAGCCTCTCTTTGGCTGTAACCCCCAGTTTGGGGCACATGAAGAGGGGATGGAGGGGCCCTCGCAGGCAGCACAGAGGGACAAACTCCTTTCTCCAAATTCCAACCGAGATTGTCAGACAAAGAGACCAAAACCTGCCGGCTGCTCTGGCCTCTCTCTCTCGCTCTTTCTCTCTCTCTCTTTCCTTCTCTCTATCATTCTAGCTGTCTTTCTTCCTTTCATAGTGAAACATTTATCTCTTTCTCAATTTTCTCTCTTGCGTTTAACCCTCTTATGTCTCAATTTTCCCCTCTCGTCTCTTCCTCATTCTTACTGTCTTCTCTCTTCTTCTGTCAATTTCTCATGCATCTGTCTGTCTCTCTCTCTCCTCCTCTTGCTATGGGCCCTAATTGCCCTCCCAAAGGAGTGTGCGTGTGTGTGCGTGTGTGCGTGTGTGTGTGTGTGTGTGTGTGTGTGTGTGTGTGTGTGTGTGTGTGTGTGTGTGTGTGTGTGTGTGTGTGTGTGTGTGTGTGTGTGTGTGTGTGCGCGCGAGGGGGAATTCTTTTTCACCCCTGACTGCCTGTAAGTCGACAGTAATTACAGTGCCAGTGTACCCTTGCCTTTAAAAGGTGATGAGTGTGACGGGAGCCCCACTTATTTTCGCCTCATTTTGCCCTACCTCGGCCTGTTTGCTTTCCCCAGAACCCCGGTGGCTCTGGAAACAAACACAACTGGAGACAAAGCAACAACATAAAACTCCACATTTTACCCTCCAGGAATGTACCCTAGGCGACCTCCACTCTGCTCCACTCCGTCAAGTTTGGGGGCCATTGAAGCTCCCTTCCCGGTCTTAACGCCCTGCCATCCCCACCTCGTACCGCCTCCCACCCCCCTCTCTCATGCATACTTTGTCTGTTTGTTTATTCACACCCGTTTATTTTTGCAGTCAAGTTGGCTTCATGTTATTTTAACGCGCTTTTATTTTTCTGTTGTTGGCTTGTTCTCGCTGGCCAGAATGGTAACTGGGTCTCTGGGTGGGCCGCAGCCACCCTCACGGCTACTCAGATCTCTCTGTTAAACTCAGACCAACAGAATGAACTGCAACCCTGGATAGGATCCTTTGTGGTTTCTCCACTGGGTTGGCATCTGGAGAGAGAGTTGTCAGTAGGATGTGGCGTTATCAGATGGGCTTGTTGGCCACTTAAAAAGCCTGCTGGTTATAAGACTATTGGGCCCTGGAGGGCTCTGATAAAGCGCTGACAGCTAGCCTAGATAAGGCCTTTTAGCCTGACTACTGATCACTACATTGGTGGTGGGAGACTTGGAGAGTATTGTGCTCTGGGCCTGTGGATTGGCCAGCCACATTTTGAAGCCCCCTTCTTTCCTAAGGCCCTTAGCCCAGCTCGGAGTTGTCTCTCCCAGGATTCGCGGAGCAACGTGCCCTGAGGGTGGTGGTATTTGGGGATGTTAGTCTGTGTTTTTAGGTGGGACATATCATTTTTCTCATGAGACTAGAGCATGGCTTTATTTCCCAGGTCAGAGAGAGGAGCACGAAAGGAAAATACAAATATTGTAACTGTCAGGCTTTTGCCACTTTGTTAATTGCTAGGTTTGCTTTCTTGGGCTTCTCAGTGTGTTTACAATAAGGATCGGTGTAGGGCTCAAGTATACGTTTTTTTCTCACGAAGAAAGCCTTGATGATAATTCAATTACAAATGACCCTAAGACAGCTAACAGAGAATCATCTGGATGAAATGAAGGGACGACGCAGGGGAGGGACAAATAAGGGACTTTTGTCCATTTCAGCAACTAGGCATTTTGTGTTATGAAGTCAGAAACAAATGAACATGAAGTATGAATGACGAGATTATGATGAAGATTGTATTTAGTTTATTTTGTCAATAAACATACTGACGTGCATTTACAGTACAGAATCACATTCACAGTATCTCTCTCTCTCTCTCTCTCTCTCAGGACTACCTGGGTTGCATCATTGACTGTGGGGGCCTGCCACTCAAGCCGGAAGAAGTCAGCACTCTGTTCTGCAACATTGAGGACATCTATGAGTTCAACAGGTGGGTTAGTGTGTGTTTTCTCTGTCTCTGTCTGCTTACGTGTTCGACCTACCTCATCCTCACTGGTCACCACAGCTGTTAGACTGCATCAGCCCTGAACTGGGGTCGATGAGATGTGTCCTCATGCTTTTGTGTAGATCCTAGCACAAAGGGTAGGCTACATCTTTCATCTCAGTGCAATGTCTTAATGGGGATCAATGTTACCACCTGTCAAGAAAATTGAATATTTTCCATTTCACTCGGCTCAATTTCACTCAGCTCTGATCCGTGTTAAATCCTACAACTATGGTGGTGAAATCTCTCCTGCAGCTGCTTTTAAACCTTACCCTCCTTTCTCCTCTGTTTCTCCACTTGTCTCTGTCCTCTCACTCATCTGCTCCATGCTCTCGCTCTCTCTTTCTGTGTCGAGGCAGCTTGTGTACAGGCTGCAGCCTGGGTGGCAGGGATGTACGTTTAATGTGCTGCAGACACAATGGCTGGCCCACCAGACAGACAATGTGCAGACACAGGGGCAGAGAGAGTATAAGAGAGGCAGAGAGAGTATGAGAGAGGCAGAGAGAGTATGAGAGAGGCAGAGCGAGTATGAGAGAGGCAGAGAGAGTATGAGAGAGGCAGAGCGAGTATGAGAGAGGCAGAGCGAGTATGAGAGAGGCAGAGCGAGTATGAGAGAGGCAGAGCGAGTAGTATGAGAGAGGCAGAGCGAGTATGAGAGAGGCAGAGAGGGTATGAGGGAGGCAGAGAGAGGCAGAGAGAGGCAGGCAGAGAGAGGCAGGCAGAGAGAAGAGGCAGAGAGAAGAGGCAGAGAGAAGAGGCAGAGAGAAGAGGCAGAGAGAAGAGGCAGAGAGAGAGAGAGAGAGACTTGGAATAAGGGATACTATCCAGCGAGCCCAGTTATGGTCACAGCAGCGCTCAAGGTTAAGGTATGCGTCTTCTGTCTTGGTTCACCAGATTTTGCATACCACAAAGGAGGCTTGAGATTGATTATATGTGTGAGATTATGTTCCGTACACAGTGGCACGGCAGCGTATCTGAGCTGCACTCCGGCTAGATGTTTTCAGATTGCTGTTTACCCTGAAAGTAGAGATCCATTTATATGTTTCCTGGAAACTGTTTACAGGAGAGCAAAGAGACAACCATTTGGCTCACTATAGTTGCTCAAGCAATTTGACTTTGTCGAACTGTAGCCTGATTTTTATACATTTCCCCCATTTCAGGAGTGATGCATTGTTTATGCCAGCAGCATACCACCCTGCATACCACTGCTGGCTTGCTTCTGAAGCTAAGCAGGGTTGGTCCTGGTCAGTTCCTGGATGGGAGACCAGATGCTGCTGGAAGTGGTGTTGGAGTGCCAGTAGGAGTCACTCTTTCCTCTGGTCTAAAAAAATATCCCAATGCCCCAGGGTAGTGATTGGGGACACTGCCCTGTGTAGGGTGCTGTCTTTCGGGACATTAAATGGGTGTCCTGACTCTCTGAGGTCATTAATGATCCCATGGCACTTATTGTAAGAGTAGGGGTGTTAACCCTGGTGTCCTGGCTAAATTCACAATCTGGGCCTCAAACCATCAGTCACCTAATAATCCCCAGTTAACTATTCCTCAGGTCGTTGCTCAGTCAACTTACCTGGTAAAATAACAGATAAATAAATAAAATTGGTACAGTATTTGTGATTATTTGTCTGGAATAGTGAATGTGTCAATGAAAAACAGGAATTATTACTATGTCAGTAGTTGAGTTGAGTGATGGGAACGTTGAGGAGGGAGAAATGGCAGGGATGAGTTTGGCCCGGCAGCTTCCTGGGAAGAGTACCGCTCATATTTTTCATATTTCCTCAACACTCCTCGCCCTGCCCCCCTGCTGACACTCTTGTTTTCACACTTCAGTCTCAGGGCCCGTGCCAAGTCGGCTCTTTTCATTACATACCCCCCCCCCCCCCCATGAGTAAGTACTCACACCCTTCTCCAACTCCAATATGCTTCCTGCCCCCGGTTCTCATGGGAAATGGCCTCACTGTTGCAGAAAGAAACAGAGCGAGAGAGAGTTAGGGATTTCTCCCGTCTGCTCCAGGTTCTGTGCAGTGTAACTCATTGCAGTACAGTAAAGTATGCGCATCAGTGCCAGGGGTTTATCCCCATCGCTCGTTGCCGTGGGGCTAGCTAGGCCATAAATTACATTTGTTTGTAATGAACAGAATGAGAGCAGTCAGTTCCCTAACAGGCACCCAGGGAGAAAAAAAAAATTGTTTGCTAACTCTCTTTCTTTTTTTCATCAATCAAAGTAGCACACTGTTCATCTGTGGAAAAAAAAGGATTGACCTCATTTTTATCCTCTCCTTTCCCCAATAAGTAGAGAAAAAAATCTACCTTTTTCTCTCTCGTCCTTTTTCTTGTTCTGCCTTTTCTAAATCTCATCTCCTCATCGCTGCGGTATGCAGCCCCTGTATCCACACTGGTGTTGTTATGTCTACTTTCTTGGCCTGTTCTCCAGGCAGCATACGGATGTCGTTTGCCGTGGCTCGCCGCGGTGGACAAAGCCTGGTGTAGAGTTCTGGACCCTGTTGTGAGCAGACCGAACCGCAGCAAGAGACAGGGCACAGCCTGGTGAACAGTACAGCCATGACTGACTGACTGACTGACTGACTGACTGACTGACTGACTGACTGACTGACAGACAGACAGACAGACAGACAGACAGACAGACAGACAGACAGACAGACAGACAGACAGACAGACAGACAGACAGACAGACAGACAGACAGACAGACAGACAGACAGACAGACAGACAGAGTTAGTCAAAGACCAGTAGTGTTGTCCATCTTTATTAGATTCACGCTGAGTAGAAACTGTGGCTGAACAGGCCACTATGATAGTCAGATAAGTGCTAAATTGTCTAGTCTGTCACTGAAAAAGGATCCTGCATCACTGGCCTAGTACCTTATAGATTTATCTCTATGGATACATGACAAAGACGTGGAATCGTGACCTCTACCTTTTTCTAACCCAACTCATAATGAGTGACCGAGAGACAGACACGGAGACAGAGAGATCAGTCAGGCCTGAGCTTATCAAGATGACTTAACTGTCTCTTCCTTAGAATCCCTGCCCATCCTCTCTTTCGTCTCTCTGTTCCAAATCCCTCATTTGGAAAGTTTGCCAGAGACGATTGAATCCTCAGTAGGCTAACACAGAAACAAAGAAACCGAGACAGAGACAGAGAGAGAGATAGAGACTTTACTACTGCACATGAAGATGCTTAATTGCATTGTTTGAGTGCCATGGTTTATCTCTTGCATCTGTCTAAGGCCTGGTGCAAAGCCAGCCACGACTCACTCGCAAAGTTCATTTCAACTAGAAACGTAGACGTTTCAAAAGGAACACACATTTTTTGTTGTTGTTGCGTGCAGCTCCTGTACAGTAGAATGACAATGAGAGGTAGAGGATCTGATAGAAGAGCCTAATAAGAAACACGGGTTCTGTATAGTATCCCGGGTTTCAAGGCTGCGTATTTTGATAGTTCCTGACGTTACAGTATAAACAGATCAATTACCTCCAGTGGCTGTGGATAATGGTTTTATAACCCGTTTGGTGTACCACCGCTATTTCTTATACTGCTGGTGGAATGTGGACGCGTGGCACCATAGAAATGTAGAAGTATCATTATTGCAATGGTCTGAGGGGCTTTTCCCCGTTCTAGAAATTCTATTTCTATGTGTGGCTATGTATGTCTGATTCATTCAACTTCTCATGGAGTAGACGCGTTGCTTGTGGAACGTACAGTAGGGTGGGTTGGGCTCTGGGGCACATCGCTCATGGTGGTGGCCCGTGTGTGGTGACATTTAGTCAAGCCTGGTTAGTTCCTCCACTATGTGTGATTTAGGCCACACTGTGACCTCTGCATGCTTGGCTCGGGTCACGGCTCCTATGAAGTCCCGCACGATAGGCATAACCCCTTACCCTCTCACTCCTGTCCAGTCAGAGTCAGTCTGAGTGCTAAGCCCCCTCACCCGCTCACAGTCATCCCTGTGACCCGGAGGTCTGCCTGGGAGGGAATCTTCCCTCTTACCCTGGTTGGCTAGGATCCAGGAAGGGCCAGTCCCCCAAACCGTGCTCTCAGTTTTTATCTGCCGTGGCTCATGTGGGAGTGGCTGGTGTTGCTGAGGATGCGGTGTCACATGAAAGAAGTTCTCACTTTGAGAGAGGCGTTGAAGTCGGCATGTGAAGAAACTCAGGGAATGGATTGGGAACATAAAGCCAGCGAGGTTCAAGTGCATATAAACACTCTGATTTAGGGATGTAGATAGGTCTCTGTTGTTTTTGTCTGGCACTTACTGTGTCGTTACTCAAGAGGAAACAGATCTGCAAGGGCTTTAATCTAATGCAGAGATCGCACTCCATGAGAGAGGAATGCTTATTAAAGGAGAAAGGAGGGAAGTGAGGCGTACAGGAGGAAAAGAGAAGGGGGGGAAACTGGCTGTATGGAAGGTAAATAAACTAGGGCTCCCCACAAGCACAGTGAAAAGAGAGGTTCAGAAGTGCGTCAACGGAAAGAACGAAACAAAGGGAGGGAGCGTGTGAGGTCATTGATGCAGTGCGCCTCGCAGGTGACCCCCCCCCCCCCTCCCCGTTGGACTGTAACGCTTTGCGAAATATATGACTGTAGAAGGATCATCTGGAGGAGGCTCCTCTTTCCTCTCACAGTTCACCCTCTAGAAGAGGAGCAAATGCACATACGTTAATAACCAGATTGTCATGTGTCAGTAGGTTGTCAGTAGATTGTCAGTAGGCTTCATTTAAAACTAGGTTTCCCCCTGACCTCAAATATGGAGCGTCTCTGTTAAACGTCTATGGATGGAGTGTTTTAGTAAGGAAAAGCTAGGAAAGTAATTAGTAGGGTTGGTTACAAGGCCCTGACAGCCAAATACATTCCAGGGCTTTTGTCTTAAAGTACCAGGCTCTGCTAGTAAGTGCCAAGCCTTAATTAAATCCAATGTTTGCAAACATGCTGCAGCACTGCAGATGTAGTCTTGTTGAAAACCCTCTTGCAGATGGAGGGGAACGTCTCCATGGTGGCATGTTCTTTGTTCCCTCTTTCCCTTTGTCTTTGTCTGTCAACAACAGGATTCAGACATCAGTCAGGGCCAGTGGCACGCAGAGACACCCTGCTCTGTGGCCATTTGGTAAAAACCACCCATAATTCCCCCTTGCTTCCCGCAAAACCCTAATGACGCCCTCTTACCGCGGAGGGAAGCCGCGAAACAAGCCTCGTCTCCGAGGGAGGAGAGAGCGACGGGAAGGAATGGAGGGCTGCGGTTTCGCTCCAAACTTTTCACCCCGTCCATATGAAGGCGAACTCCGGGTGTTTACAGAGCGCCTCTCTGTTTTCCTTCAGAAGAGGGGGGATACCGGGAGACAGACCAGTCCGGCAGCCCCGGGCCTCTCAGAGATCCGGGGAAGTTGGGCTTCGCTAATGAATTGAGTGCAGATGGGCTGCTCATCACGTCGTGTCACCTCAGATATGGGCTGATGGGGCTGCGGTGAATGACACCTTCAGTTTCAGCTCACTGTCCAGGAATGTGAGGCTAGTTGTCTCTGTTGAGATGTCCCAGTAACCACCAGAGACTGCCATTACAGCCATTAGTCACATCAACCTCCATCTTCTCCTAATCGGAGCCGGAATTCAAAACGCATCGCTGTCCCTCAACTCTCCCCTCCTCACTGCTGTTCCTTACCTTTTCCACCATCTCCAGCCAAGACAATTCTGCACCGATAGTTTTGATTCGTTCAGATACTGAACGGAGACACCCGCCGCTCTCTCCCCCCACTGACATCCATGAAGTAGGAGGTTAATCGAAAGTTACAGGCTCCTGGAGAGAGCTTGCGTATGTGTTTCATAAGAGTTCTGTCCATGGTGATGACGGGGCTAGGGTGTTAAAAGTAGTCGGATCCAGGTCTGTGTTTGTAAGGTGTGGGGGTTGGGGAGGCGAGGGGGGGGCTGTAGTGGGACAGCTGGAAGGGGGTTCTGGTTGGGGTTGGCTGATGTGTGGCTAGATGTGTCCCATCTGCATGCATTTAGGAGATAGTTTGGAAGGATCGGAAGGGGAGACATGAATGAATACTTTGTGGGAATGGAGTTGGGATTTGGGATCCGTCCCTGCCAGGATCGTCTTCGACACCAGCTCCAAGGGCCTCGGTGGAGACGGAATAACAGTCTCCAAACAAAGTTCTCATGAACTGTCCTAGACCTTGACAAACTCACATGCACTCATAAGCACTGCACAGTGTCTACCAAGAAATGTCTGCGAGGTCCATTTTATATAGCAGTGTATGTGCTCATCACAGTATTTGACAGTGATGTGTTTTTATCATGACTGAGAGCTGTTGTACTGATTTGTAGAGCATGAGTCCCAGGGATGTAGACAAGTTACAGTGATATTTCCATGACCTCTGTGTGTTGCAGTGACACGTTTACATTGCTGTACTGGTGTTCTCATGGCCCATAACTGACCTCTGTCTGTCTGTCTGGCTCTCCCACAGTGAGCTTCTGGAGGACCTGGAGAGGAGTCCTCATGCGGCTGCCATCGCCGAGTGCTTCGTTGAGAGGGTGAGTCACCACATTGCCGTGATAAAGCACAAACAACCAGTACATTCACATTACACATTTTTCTTTGTGGGTGTTCCGATGTTCTAAACCAGTGTTTCCTGATTGGTTGGTCACAGCCAGCCCCTCTTGGGTCATGGCTTAAGACTGGCTTGCTGTGTAGGCTAATAAAGGCTATGACAATATGGTGCTTGTACACAGCAGCTATTTTGTTCTCTGGATGCAGAGCGCTGTTAAAATGTCAAGCAAGCAGATTGTGTGAAACAAACTTTTGTTTCGGCCAAGTAGAGAACCACAGCTGTTTGAAGTGGGCCGCTGACATTGGGTAGTGTGTCAGAGGAAATGTTTGTACTTGGGCTATGTGAGTGTGCGCAGGCCCGTGACCAGAGAGGCATGGTGATAGGTTCTGGTTCTGAAGCGGTGGTGGCGCTGACCCTTTAACCCATGTCCTCACTACAGTTGAGTGGGTCTGCACACCCGCATGGTGCCATACTCTAGTCGCCCGAGTAATGACACAGAACCACCGCGGATAAAACAGGAACAGTGAAGGGTCCAATCGACCAGGGAAACAGGCTCTCCTTTGTGTCGGCTGGGAAAATGGCCAGCGTCTATGTCCCTGACTCCCAGGGTACGCCTCCATATGTGGGGCTGCAGACGGACACGCCTGGCCCTGCCAAAGCTGGAAAAAGACCCAAGAACCAGAATCCCATTTACGGTCCAGGATCCAAGGGTGCCTATTCTTAGTCCCGTCTCCAGCCTGTTCTTTCCTCTTTGGTGCCCAGACCCTCTTATCCAGCAGGTCGTTATGGTTCTCTGCTATTGAATGGGCTACTGTTGTGGCCAATTATAGATGGCTGGGGGGAAAAAAGAGTACATTCCATTAAGCCATTACCGGCAAGGTTATTCTGGGTTATAAGATGCTGCTCTGAGCTAGACTAACCTCTCTAAACAGGGTGAGGACAACGGCCCCTCACTACTGCAGACTACGTGGAGGTGGCGATATAAGAAATAATCAAGGGCCAGTGTGGAACGTGGGAAACACAGTTGAAACGTGACAGTTTCTGCTTGGAATGAGGCCGTACGTGCTCTTAGGTTAGGTGTAGTCAGACACTGGGTCTGTATGGAGTCAGCTGTAGCCTGTAACAATTCACCATCTGCTAAGCTACGAATCTCCAACCCTAGACCTGCTGGCTATATGTACGACTGAGTGGTAAAGACAAGTATACATACATACACAAGTGTTTGGAACATAATATTCAGTTGACCTCACATAACCATTATCTATACCTGTAGGAGCCATTTTGGACTGTTTATGAGTTGTGTGTATGTTGTCTGTCAAGGTTGTTTTTTTAAACTTGTTTTGTACACTAGAGGGGTCATGGGTCACTGGTCGCATGTGTATATAGGTAGCACAGGTGACCAGGAAGGGTTAAGCACAGGTGACCAGGAAGGGTTAGCACAGGTGACCAGGAAGGGTTAGAACAGGTGACCAGGAAGGGTTAGAACAGGTGACCAGGAAGGGTTAGAACAGGTGACCAGGAAGGGTTAGTACAGGTGACCAGGAAGGGTTAGAACAGGTGACCAGGAAGGGTTAAGCACAGGTGACCAGGAAGGGTTAGCACAGGTGACCAGGAAGGGTTAGAACAGGTGACCAGGAAGGGTTAGAACAGGTGACCAGGAAGGGTTAGAACAGGTGACCAGGAAGGGTTAGTACAGGTGACCAGGAAGGGTTAGAACAGGTGACCAGGAAGGGTTAGAACAGGTGACCAGGAAGGGTTAGCATAGGTGACCAGGAAGGGTTAGAACAGGTGACCAGGAAGGGTTAGAACAGGTGACCAGGAAGGGTTAGAACAGGTGACCAGGAAGGGTTAGTACAGGTGACCAGGAAGGGTTAGAACAGGTGACCAGGAAGGGTTAGAACAGGTGACCAGGAAGGGTTAGCACAGGTGACCAGGAAGGGTTAGAACAGGTGACCAGGAAGGGTTAGAACAGGTGACCAGGAAGGGTTAGAACAGGTGACCAGGAAGGGTTAGAACAGGTGACCAGGAAGGGTTAGTACAGGTGACCAGGAAGGGTTAGAACAGGTGACCAGGAAGGGTTAGAACAGGTGACCAGGAAGGGTTAGAACAGGTGAGAGGAGAGGGCATACAGTTCTTATCGTATCACATATACACCTTATAGAGTGCCTCTCTGCACCTTTTGTACAGGAATGTGTGTGTTTTCGGAGCTATTTATATTCATAGACGCCATACATGTGAACGTCACCCCAAAAGAGTAACGTTTTGTAAAGCTGTGGATGTTGACAGCTCTCTCCTGTGCCAGTGGCAGTCATAGGGAATCGCTACTACAAAGCCTACTTAAATGTAAAATGCAATTAGCTTTCTTTAACTTTCTGAGATGAGCTGTTTTAGATGAGATGTTTCTTGGATGAGAATACATGTTTACACAAGTCGGGGAATGGGGTTTTATTTCTGAGTGAGACCTGGAGAATGATCCGCATGCGAGGAGAGCTGTCACACAACCATAGGGGGGTTTGTGGCAGAGTGAACATGGAGACCAAAGCTCCGTGTCTCTGGTCTTTCTCACACATCTCTCTTCTCTGCCATCTGTTTATTTTCTCTCCCTCTTGTTTAGAGCGAAGCCTTCGACATATATACCCTCTACTGTATGAACTACCCCAAGTAAGTCACACACGCACGCACGCACACACACACGCACGCACGCACGCACGCACGCACGCACGCGCACGCACGCACGCACGCACACACACACACACACACACACACACACACACACACACACACACACCCCCCCCTGTACTGGTGTGCACTGTCATTTGACCTAGATCCTTGAATGATAGCTATTGTGAAGGGACCTGGGAATGTGAGAATGTAATGAGTTAAACACAGTGAACAAGTGAAGTTCAAAATACACATTTAAAATTGTTACAGTGGTATAAATACACAAATGAAACTGTTACAGTGGTATAAATACACAAATGTATATGATGGTGGGGGGGGAAGAGTACAGTTGTAATCACCATCCTTTAGAGAGACATGAGTGAAAGGGAAATGATTTCGGATGGTCATTAAGTGCGTTTACATGCACACAGAAAATGTGATATTAAACTATGGCAGAAGGCTGAGTGTAACATTACTCATGTAAACCTCATGTAAACCCCTTGCTGTGTTTATCTTAAAACACCCGTTTTTCTGAGCAATCTTTCAAATGATTAGGACATAAAAACAGCTTAATCGGCGTTCCAGCTGTGTATTTGATCTGCACATGTGCCAGCACCGGGAAGCGCAAGCCTCCCTCTTAAGTGAAGTATGCATCTTCTCAATAGTTTTCACATTCACGTGTACAAACTCAGAATCAAAAAGTCTTTGCAAAAATAACATGGTCACTGTGGTAGAACGTTCGTTGTGACTGCCGATTTTCTGCATTTATCAAAATCACCATCAGGCAACCTGATTTCAGGTGTGTCCATGTAAACAGGATTATTAGGGAAATCATTCTACTTGCAAGCATGCAAACGTTTTAAACAAACTCTTAGAATAACCTGACTATCTACAATAATCACATTATTGTGCGCATGTAACCGTACTCAGCGTCTTGAATAGATCTATTTGAACTCCTCAGTGGTCGGGAACGACAAGTGAAACCATCAAAATAGGTTCATCCAATGAAAGACTATAGTGACTGTTTTAATGACCGCGGTTAGATTCGGTCACTGGTCAAACAGGCGAACTCACAGTGTATTGTGCGTGTAAAACACAAACCCATCACAAGCATTTTAGAGGCGGCACCTTTCACGGCCCATCAATTTGAATCCCACGGGCCACTACAAATTGACTGACAGATGTTTGAATAGGACTGGATCGCTGCCCGTCACCATGACGATGCGGTGTTCCACATGCTCCGTGTAAACAGCCTTTCGTGTGTCTGTCACAGAGAATAGAAACAGAATTATATGTGTTATGCGACATGGATGGTGCCCTGACCATGTACGTGAGCTGCAGTATGTGCATTCATCCAGTGATGGTCTTAAAAAGACCAGTTCATAGCTCATACCGAGATGTGCTGTTAGCAGATATCAGAGCTTTTGTCTGAGAAAGACATCCCAGTCGGACAGCAAGGGGACTACGGCAGAATGTTTTACTATATGTAAATAGTTGCGTTCAGACAAAAAAAAGAGGCCCCTCTGAAGGGGGGACCGGAGGCATATGCTGAACACATTACTGTACGCTTCACCATGAAGTGCTGTCTGGCATAGCAATGAGCCAACTGATGAGTCTTACTGTGAACCCCCTCTTCCACCAACAACCTCCACCCCCTCTCCTCTTGGATCTCTTTCCCCAGCTCGGTGGCTGTTCTGAGGGACTGCATGAAGAACAAGAGCCTGGTGGGCTTCTTCCAGGAGAGGCAGACCATCCTGTGCCACTCCCTGCCCCTGGAGACCTACCTTCTGAAGCCAGTGCAGAGGATCCTCAAGTACCACCTCCTGTTGCAGGTCAGTATAGGTCATGGCCTGGGTCAGAGAGACAATACGATGATACTGATCTAACACTATCAATGTCAAACTTATTCAGAGAATACGACTATATGTATAAACCCTTTAGAGGAATGGTACAGGGCCCGTTGTAGACTGAGTTTCCCTTCAATCCAAAGCACCCTGTTTCTTACTCTGCGCTCCTTGCCTTTATTAGTGTGTGATACTCAGCAGACCAGCGGTGCAGCTAGCGAGTAAATAAAGCATCGAGATGCTGTGAAATGAAACAAGGAACCTATCATTAAACGAAAGCCCCCAAGTCACGCAGACTCTCAACTCATGGCATTTATAACTAGCTGTGTTTGGACACTGATCAACTACCTAGGCTTCTCTCTCCAAGCCCACCTCTGTGGTGGTTATTCTCAAGTATGGGTAGCTGCAGCCCAATATGGCAAGTGGGTGTGTCGAAAGGAGTGGGTTTATGGAAAGTGAATCAGCTCATTTCAAAGTCGATAAACCAGTGCAAATGAGGGAGTTCCATAAACCTGAGCCAAGCACTACTGTCCCTGAGCTGGTCTATGGCCCCATTGCCTTGTGATGAGAACAATAATCTGTGCCACTCTGTCATGTTGTCAACAAGGCAGCATGGTGCATCATCCAGAAACACCCATAAAATATATATTTGAATTTAGGCTTATTGGAATCGATCCCATCATTGGCTTAACGCACCGGTGTTGTATGACGACCTGAGGTGCTTCCCACTGGGAAGCTGTATCCAATGTCGCCGGCGGTAGCGAACATGGCAACCGGAGCACCCATGTTGTATCGAGGTGATTGCCGACCAGAGTTGCGTCCCTCTGGCGGGTGTCTTCTCACAGTGTCACAGGCGGTAGATAACGTAGCAATTTTCCCTCCCATGATTTTATAAGTTGGAAAGCAGCCTACACAAGAAATAACTAATATTGAAAACCACCTCGATGTCACTTTGGTACATACAGTCCGCAACAACACTGGGACACAGTGTCCTTCGCTCTCTCCTTGCCAAGCACTACTGTCCCGCAACGTTGTGGGAAGTAGATACCTAGTAGCCAATATTAGGGTGACGGTCATGGTAAGAACACATGTACATCGCATACAAGCAACAATACACCCATCATCAGTACTTTTAATAAAAAAACTAAACACTGAAATACAACTCAGACTCGTCCTCTGACTTCAGAACAGAAGTTCAAACTCTCGCTGTACGTTAGTTGCCTGGTTTCGACACACCCACTCGTTCGTTCTCTGGTCGCCGTATTGGGCTGCAGCTACCCCTTTCTCGTTATACCAACCCTAATAGAAGCCTAACCTCACTATCACCCCCGTGTGGCAGGAGCTGGCCAAACACTTTGATAAAAGTGACCCTGGCTACGAGGTGGTGGAGGATGCCATCATCACCATGACAGCTGTGGCCTGGTACATCAACGACATGAAGAGGAAGCAGGAGCACGCCGTCAGGCTGCAGGTATGGACCACCACTCTGCCCAGTCACTCACTACAGCAGTTCTGAGGAAACTACTGTATGTGTTATCCATGACTCTGAACTGGCTGTAGAGGTCAGAGGTTAAAAGTCAAAAGAGGTTAGAGGTCACGGAGGTCTTTGGACATGTCAGTCTCCACTACATCTGTTTTTGAAGGTTAGAGGTCAACCTTTGGTCAACACAAACACTGCTTTTCTTTTGGCTCTGGCAGGAGATTGAGAGCTTGTTGACCAACTGGACAGGTCCAGACCTGAATGGCTTTGGGGAGCTGGTGTTGGAGGGCTCCTTCAGGGTTCAACGGGTCAAGAAGGAGAGGGCATTCTTCCTCTTCGACAAGATGCTGCTTATCGCTAAAAAGAGGCTGGAGCTTTTCATCTACAGCACCCATATATTTGTGAGTGACGTGCGGACAGCGGAATGAATCGATCAGATTATTTTGTTTCTGTAAATGCTATGGGCATGTATCTTTAGAGATGACGCCTACACCAATCAAAAAAGTGAAATGTTTTCCTTTGTCACTTGATTCTTTATCGTGGACTGATACCCTTATTTACACTCCACTGCCTTTCCTCTCATATTTCACTCTCTCCTTTCCCTCATCTCTCCACCCTTCTCTCCATTCAGTGCTGTAATCTACTTCTGGTAGAAACCATGAAGGATCCCCTGTGTTTTAAGGTGTCCGATCAGACCATCCCCAAACAGCAGCACATTGTCCAGGTATGAGTAAACCAAAGGACAGGACATTGTATTGTGTCAGACCCGTGTACCTAAACTACCCTCCTACCCATGTTACAGACCAAAAACCAGGAGGAGAAACGCCTTTGGCTGCACTACCTCAAGAGACTGATAGTGGAGAACCATCTTGCCTCTCTACCCCAGAAGGTGAGACATTACGGTCAATGCTGCCGATATAAACGGCAATACTTTTCAGCCAAATATAACACTGAAGGCTGTGGCTATACTGAAACTGAGAATATTGCATTCCCTCTGTTAGGTTGTGCTGCCGCCTCATGGCTATTTAAAGTTCATGCAAACACTGTCGCAAGTCATTGAATCATTGAAATACCATACATGTATTTTTCAGGCAAGGCAGGTACTCGGTGACAACTTCTGTCAATGTGAGTTTCATTTCAAACCATCATACTTTCACACACCTACACTTTTCACTTTCAATTTACACTGTAAATTGAATTGAATTTGACACCAATCGTGCACAGTTTACGGTCATGCACAACTCAGTAACTTGCCATTTCTATTTCACAGCTCCTCAGTTTGATCAGGATCATTTTAAAAAGTCATCTCCAAGATGCAATGAATACCATCGAGGAAGACGCCAATCAGGTCAGGACAAGCCATTCTTACCTGTATTGCACCTAGTACCTAATTTGTGTGTGAACCACTTTTATTTTCTGTTGGATATCTTTACTGGTTTTAAGCACGTTCAAACCCCAAAGTCGGATGAGTGTAATGGCTTCTTTTTTGTCATAAATCTAGCAAATAACAAAGGCCTTTTGCCATATGCCTGTCTGGTCTGTGTTTGCGAAGTTAACTGAATGCTGTGTGTGTGTGTGTGTGTGTGTGTGTGTGTGTGTGTGTGTGTGTGTGTGTGTGTGTGTGTGTGTGTGTGTGTGTGTGTGTGTGTGTGTGTCCAGAGCCCCCAGAGTTCATCTACACCCCAGAGAAGGCCAAGAAGAGCCTTCCCCTGCTTCTGGAGGGGAACCTGTCCTACCGCCGCGGCAGGAGGCAGTCTGGTGAGACTTCTTAGAGTAGGAGTGCTGATTTAGCCTCAGTTTAGCCTTTTAGATCATAATGAATAAGATTATATGGACAGATCCTAGATCAGCATTCCTACTCAGGAGGCAGTCTGGTGAGACTTCATGTCTATAGAACAGGGTCCACATTCATAAAGAGTCTCAAAGCAGAAGTGCTGTTGAAGTATCAGTTTAGCCTTTTAGATCATATTTTTATTTTATTTTTTATATTGAACCTTTATTTAAGTCAGTTATGAACAAATTATACCGGGGAACAGTGGGTTAACTGCCTCCTACTAGGGCAGAACGACATATTTTTACTTTGTCAGCTCAGGGATTCAATCTAGCATCCTTTCAGTTACTGGCCCAAAGCTCTAACCACTAGGCTACCTGCCACCCCAGTACTGAATAATTAACAGGATGACATGGACAAGTAGCACCTGATCCTGAGACGCTTTATGAACAAGGGCCCAGAGAGGAATCACCTATCACCTATTGCTTGGACTAAACGTACAGTTAGCTAAGAAATGTAAATGCATAAATGTAATTATTGGAAATGACTAATTCTTGGATGCTTATGGGTGTTTCTTTCCAGCTCCAACTAAAGACTTCGAAACAGCATTTCATGGTGAGAGTGGTGAGAATGCTTCTTAAAGGATTTTTGTTATCTTGTTTCCTGGTAGTGCCTCGGTCAGTCGGGGCTGAAAGATTTGGTATGTTTTTAATGGAAAGTAAACACGCATTTGTTTGTTTCCCACAAACCATTCCTATCTTCTCATTGAATCCAGTCTCTTCAAAGGTAAGCTTGATTCAGACTTGTTCCACACTTAACTACCCACACAACTGTTGTACACATAAATTAATCATCAAATGATATCTCATTGGAAAGAATTACTTGGCAAGAATTACTATGAGCAATGCCTCGTTGGCTTTAGAAATGCGACTGAGTAACACCCTCCCTTCCTGACATTATGCGTCTCCGTGTTTATACGCATGTCCATCTCCATAGGCTGGCAGCGAGGGGGAGCTGTGTCCTGGGGCAGATAGCCTGGGATACTCAGGCAGCACCAAAACCCTGGCCTCCTCTGTGATGGAGGTGGAAGCTGAGGCAGAGCGTCCGGACCCCTGCCTGGGCCTGGAAGATGAGGATCTATCCCCCGTGAGCCTCCCGCCCACCCTCTCCATCACCGAGGAGATCATGCAGTTCATTAACCAGAGCCGCGTGCGAGAGGGAATGGCCGAACTCAAGCATGACATAGTATGGGTGGGCTATATTGTCTTTCACAATTCACACATTGTTAAACAGTTGCCATGGATTTGAAGCAACCTGTGCCACTTGTCTAGTCACTAGACATTAGTGTGTAGTTTTATGAGCTATCAATTCCTTCCTGAGTTAGTGCTGCATTACTCTACCGTGCACACATATGCCGTGTACGTATTGACTCTTTTGTTTTTGTTTCTGTCTTTCCACAGGATTCACCCCTGGATGAGTCTCTGGAGGACCAAACAACTGAGCCACCTCCATGTCCAGTTGCTCAGCAAGGAAATGACCAGCCGCAGCCTTCCCCTACAGAGGAGACTTACAAGTCGCAAGACTCGCATCCCAATAGTCCAGAGGAGATAACAGTACAACTGGAGGGGAGCAGAACCAAAATGGAAGACCAAACTCTTCCACCCCGTCTATCCAGTGAGTCCTCAGAGGAGGGAGGTTGTGAAGGTGGAGAGTCAACACCTTTGCCATCTGATGTCAAAGAAGAGATGCCTCAGGAGGAGAGCACATCAGCCAAAGAAACCGAGACAGTTGAGGAAAGAACTGCATCAGAGGTGGAGGACGAGCAAACGGTCAAAACCGTGACACCTCTCTCTCCTGTAAGCCTCCCTGACAAAAGGGAGGGGGAGAAAGAACTCTGCTTTGACCTCCCCAATGAGGACAAACCCTCAGAAGCTCCAATCTCTCATCTCTCCGTCCCAGAGGACACTGTACAGAGCCCTCTGGCGCCCAAGAAAGAGACCCAGCTCACCAAGTCCGACAGGCAGATCATCGAGAAGATCCGCAGCTACTACGAGGCAGCTGAGGCCGAGGCAGGAGATGCAGGAGAAGGTGACAGCATCCCCACCCCAAGGAGAAACAGCTTCTCCCTCATCATCCCCACCGGCCTGGTCAAAGACTCTGTGTCCCGCTTTGCTGTCTTTGGCCACCAGGACAGCTTGTGTGACTCGGAGAGCGGGCGCTCCGATGGGGGGGCAGAACCAGAGCCTGAGTTAGAGCTGCCTGACCAGGGAGAGGGAGCCCTCAGTCCAGACTGTTCCTCCACTTATGCTGCTGGTTCCCTTGAAGATCACAGCCAGGAACCAGGTCAGGGTGAGCCTGCTGTGGAGGAATGTAGCAGGTTTGAGCCAGGGAGCGAGCTCCTCCCCTACAAAGAGTTGATGGAGTGGAAAGAGAAGGAGAAAGTAGGAGCCGCTGTTAGTACAGAGTTAACAGACATAAACAAAGAGCCCTCAGGCAGTGATGAAGCAGCCAAAGTGATCACAGAAGACCAGCAAGTAATCAACGGCCACGGACCAAGTCCAAGTGATCTGGACTCAGAACCTAAAGAGGCCCAGAAAGACTCCACTGTCCCTCCACTTACAGGCCTCCACGACAGTAAGACCGCCCCAGTGTCCCAGGCTGGGTTGGGAAGAATCAGAGACAGGAGCTCCCTCACTGGGAACCTAGAGGGCCTACCCAGCCAGATCAAGGTGGGCCGCTGGTCCCGCCACTGTAAGATGGTGTCCTCCAGCCAGACCCTGTACGAGGGGGCAGCGGTCGCAGACGTGGCAGGGATAGGCCTGTTCGAGGCCAGCCCCGGTGATCCATGTCTGGTGGAGAACTCGGAGAGGATCCTCAGTAAGGTTCAAATGCTGGCTCGCATGTACAGCGCCAAGGCCAGCATCATGAAGGTGCCTCTTCACCACAAGAGGGTGTGTGTGGGTCGTGCACCGTGGACCGGCACAACCAGGCACAGTGTCCCTCCTCAGGCCCAGCCGCCACAGCAGCATCATGGGGAGAAGATTACAGTAAAGAGAGCTCAGAGCCATTCCACTGGTCAGTACCTTTAACATCCTTTCGGAACGGCTATGATTTGATTCAATAGTGTAGTAGTGATGAAATGTGAAGACTTGTTGGTGTCTTATTGTTTCATTTTCACTGAATTTGTGTTAGTGAACACTATTAATAATAGAATAACACTTATAAACTGTGATTTACCATGTTTGATAGTGAAAGTAAAGCCTTTATAAAGTTAGTTAGGAAACACTACGAATAAAACATGACATGTAAAGCCTCCATATTGTGTATCAGTGAATGACAGTGTTTGGGATGTTTTTTGTGGGATTTACAGGTTGCCAGGAGATTACTTCAGTCTCCTCAGAACCCCAGCTCTTTGGCCACGTCCTTGTCAGTGAACAGCTGTCCCCCACCTACCGCCAGCAGGAGAATAGCTACGTCCTGGCCGGACCCAGGGACAGTGTTTCCAACCTGGGATCCACGTCCATTACCTCTCCACCCTCCTCCCCTCTGACCACCCCACCAAAAAACCCTCAGGTTGGGCCTGAGGAGGTAGTGACGACTGCTGTGGAGGGGACGCTTATGGAGAACCAGTCTGAGGAAGTCATCTCAGAAGCTGAGATGCAGAGGCCTCACTCCAAGAAGGGCTTCCCAGTCCAGGAAGGCCCCATCCAAGGGGTAAGTATTGAGGTTCCAGCTGATGGTCATCCAGGGACCCCAGAGATGTCTGTGAATCTCAGCAGGACTCAGGCAGAGCAGAAAGGACATCATCTGTACTCCATCAGGGAAGATCCTTCTCTGGGGACAGCAACCTCTTTAGCAGGCCCATGTGGGAACAAGGACAGGTCTCCAGGGGTTGGCGCTGCAGAGGAACTGATGAAGACCATCCAACAGCAGGCTCCAACTGAACCAGAGACAAGCCAGTTGGTGAAGCCAGACGAAGACAATTTAAACACCAAGATAATGTCGCCTTATGTGGCCAGTGGGGCTGAGAGAGGGAGTTCACCCCAGGTGGCCCCTGGTCATCAAAGTAAAGCTGAATCCACCAAAGAGAAACCACGAGATGCCACTCTAGATGATCGGGATGTTTCGCCTGCATCGTCAAAGATTTCCCCTCACAGCTCCGACACGTCTCCCACACAACAGAGGTCCATCTCTGGACTAACTGAGGGGTCAACCCCCTTAGTGCGGCATCCCACTCAGTCACCTATGACTGAACCCATGCAAGCAACACATACATCTGGTCAGAGAGTCAAGGAGAGTCAAGTCCCAGAGGATTCCAAAGAAAAAGAGGGGGGCATGGTTCCCCATCCGTGGTCATCGCTCCAAAGCCCGGTGCCTATACCTCTACCAGGGGTGCAGTCCTCTGACTGTCTGCCTAAGTTCACCAGCCAAAGACCACCCAACCTGCACCTGCCCACTAGCATGGGTAGAAGGAGCCTTCCTATCAATTGGAACGGATCAAACAACGCCACACTCCCCAGCCAAAGGTACAGTATTTAATAGCCTAATAGTACAGTAGTAACACAATTTCACCGGTCTATTGCTTAATTCTTCCACGAAGAGTTCTTGTAGATAATAAGCAGAATCTACCACACACCCAAAACCGATTTGTGAAGGTGCTGGAGGAAAAAAGCAAAACTGGAGATACATTAAATACATTTACATCTGACTGGAAGAGTGCAGAGACTTTTTCCTGTTTCTTGACTAAGAGTTCTTAAAGAAATTCCATGAATAAGATAAGACAGTACATTGTTATTCGCAGAGTAGATGGAAAGGAAACATTTCAGTGAAATGCTATATGCATTATATTTTTATATTTTCTACATTGTAGAATAATGAAGACATCAAAACTATGAAACGACACATATGGAATCATGTAGTTACCAAAAAGGTATTTAACAAATCCAAATATATTTAAAATGTTAGATTCTTTAAAGTAGCCAATCTTTGCCTTGATGACAGCTTTGCACACTCTTGGCATTCTCTCAACCAACAGTCTTAAAGGAGTTCCCACATATGCTGAGCACTTGTCGGCTGCTTTTCCTTTACTCTGCGGTCCAACTCATCCCAAACCATCTCAATTGGGTTGAGGTCAGGTGATTGTGGAGGCCAGGTCATCCGATGCAGCACTCCATCACTCTCCTTCTTGGTCCAATAGCCCTTACACAGCCTAGAGGTGTGTTGGGTCATTGTCCTGATAGTCCCACTAAGCACAAACCAGGTGGGATGGCGTATCGCTGCAGAATGCTGTGGTAGCCATGTTGGTTAAGTGTGCCTTGAATTCTAAATAAATCACTGACAGTGTCACAAGCAAAGCACCCCCACACCATCACACCTCCTCCATGCTTCACGGTGGGAACCACACATGCGGAGATCATCCGTTCACCTACTCTGCGTCTCACAAAGACACAGCGGAACCAAAAATCTCAAATTTTGACTCATCAGACCAAAGGACAGATTTTCACCTGTCTAATGTCCATTGCTCGTGTTTCTTGGCCCAAGCAAGTCTCTTCTTATTTGTGTCCTTTAGTAGTGGTTTCCTTTAGTAATGGTTTCTTTGCAGCAATTTGACAATGAAGGCCTGATTCACACAGTATCCTCTGAACAGTTGATATTTAGATGTGTCTGTTACTTGAACTCTGTGAAGCATTTATTTGGGCAGCAATTTCTGAGGCTGGTAATGAACTTATCCTCTGCAGCAGAGGTAACTCTGGGTCTTCCTTTCCTGTGATGGTCCTCATGACAACCAGTTTCATCATGGCGCTTGATGGTTTTTGCAACTGCACTTTAAAAAAAATTCAGTTCTAAATGGTTCAAACGCATTAATAAGAAGGAAAGAAATTCCACAAATGAACTTTTAACAAGGCACACCTGTTAATTAAAATGCATTACAGGTGACTGCTTCATGAAGCTGGTTCAGAGAATGCCAAGAGTGGGCAAAGCTGTCATCAAGGCAAAGGGTGGAGAATCTCAAATATAAAATATATTTAGATTTATTTAACACTTTTTTTGGGTTACTACATGATTCCATATGTGTTATTACATCGTTTTGATGTCTTCTATAATTCTACAATGTAGAAAATAGTACAAATAAAGAAAAACCCTGGAATGAGTAGGTGTGTCCAAACCTTTGACTGATACTGTAAGTATTCACACCCCTGAGTCAATACATGTTATAATCATCTTTGGCAGCTATTACAGCTGTGAGTCTTTCTGGGTCAGTCTCTAAGAGCTTTGCACACCTGGATTGTACAATATTTGCTAATTATTATAATTTTTTTTCTTCAGACTCTGTCGAGTTGGTTGTTGATCATGGCTAGACAGCCATTTTCAAGTATTGCCATTGATTTTTAAGCCATTTTTTTTCAAAATTGTAAACAGGATGCATGTTTTGGAATATTTTTTATTCTGTACACACTTCCTTCTTTTCACTCTGTCATTTAGGTTAGTAATTGTGGAGTAACTACAATGTTGTTGATCCATCCTCAGTTTTCTTCTATCACAGCCAATAAACTCTGTAACTGTTTTAAAATACCCATTGGCCTCATGGTGAAATCCCAGAGCGGTTTCATTCCTCTCCGGCAACTGAGTTAGGAACTACACCTGTATCTTTGTAGTGACTGAGGTGTATTGATACACCATTCAAAGTGTAATTAACTTCACCATGCTCAAAGGCATATTCAATGTCTGCTTTAAAAAAAAATCCATCTACCAATGGGTGCCATACTTTGTGAGGCATTGGAGAACCTCCCTGGTCTTTCTGGTTGAATCTGTATTTGAAATTCACTGAGAGACTGAGAGACCTTACAGATAATTTAATGTGTGGGGTACAGATATGAGGTAGTCATGTTAAACACTATTATTGTACACAGAGTCCATGCAACTTATTATGTGACATGTTTACTTCTGAACTTATTCAGGCTTGCCATAACAAAGAGGATGAATACTTATTAACTCAAGACATTTCAGCTTTTAAAAAAATGTATTCATTTGTAAACATTTCTAAAAGCATCATTCTACTTTGACATTATGGGGTATTGTGTGTAGGCCAGTGTCACAAAATCTAAATTGAATCCATTTTAAATTCATGCTGTAACACTACATAATATGAAAAAATTCAAGGGGTGTGAATACTTTCTGAAGGCACTGTCGATGCAAAGGATGTGAAAAGGCCCCTGAATGTCCACAGCTTTAGAGGTTATATCAAGTGGTAAACTTATCCACAGTTCCTGTTTTGCTTTATAATAATAAATATAGAAATTGTTAAGTTTTATTTTGTGTACATCACTGCTAAGAGCTGAATTGTATAAATAAAAGTACACACGGACTGTCAAAGTAGTTTATATTCACAGGACTGAGCCATCGCTGCCTGCAGTCCTCTCTTCTCAATCCTGCTTCTCCTCAAGCCAGTGTTGTGGCATTAATCAGTCCCTCCAGGATTTCGCAGGGATTTTATGTGATATTTTGCATGGCAATATGCAGTGATTTAGTCAAATTTGATGATTTAGTCGAATTCAATTTCATTGATGAGGATTTTTGTTTTGACGTGTGGCTTGATTGAACCATATTATGCAGTGATTGGTTGAAATTCAGAGCCCTCTTTTTGTACTGTGCTGATGTGTCAGTTTTATGTGATAATATTGCAATGATTTGGCTGTTTTATGTGGAGATAGTGCAGTGATTGGTCAAATTTGCAAGCCCTCGCATATTATGTGTGAAATTGTTGATTTTGATCAAAAATGCTCAGAATCCTGGAGGGACTGATTAATCGTCCATTCATTTCCTCTTCTCTTTCCTTTGGTTATAGACTACCACCTGCTCCACTGAAGTCCAGAGAGCCAGGCCAGGATCCTTCAGCCCCATCCATCCATGCCTCTGGGTTGTCCCCCATCAGACAGCCTTCCTCCCAGTCTTCACTGGAGAGATCAGCCACCCTGCCTCCAGGTATCGGCCATCCCATGGATGCCATGCCCCCCTCCGCCTTCAGCCCCAGTCTCCACCATCGCTCTCCCTCTCCAATCAGGGGACTCCCCTGCTCCTCTCCCAGCCCTTCTGCCTTGACCAAGTCCCTGGCCGCCTTCTGCATCAGCCAGTCCATCAGCCAGAGTCTGGCCAAGAACAACGCTCGCCTCCGGGACCAGGCCACCCCTTCCCCAGGTAGTCCAGCCCCTCTGGCTCCCGCTCCCACTGCATCCCCACTCAGGATGAGGTCTCCCTCCCCCAAACTCACCTCTGGCCCTAGTGGCCCCCTCTGAGTCCCCTTCCCCACTCTGGTCTACTTCACTTCGCTCCAGCCCATGCGCATCCCCATCCCCAGCCCTGTCCCCCCACCATACCGCAGCCAGCACTCAGTCCCCCAGCCCCCCAGTCAGCCTGCATCACACCGCCTCTTCCTCTGCCTCCCCCCGGCCCAGGCCTGTTGCCCTAGCCCAGCCACGTCATATTGGTTTGAATGGAAATAGCAACAACAACAACAACACCACTAACGGAGGATTGGCCGTGAATCACCGGAAACCACCGTTAGCGAGTACCAATAGTATACCCCATCCCCATGATTCTCACTGGAGTGGTTCTGCTCACACTTCCAACAGAGTGGCAAGGCCCTTCTCTGCCTCGGAGCCCAGCTCACGAGTGCAGTCCCCCTCTCCTCCCCATCTCCATTCAGCAGGATCTGCTCCCCACCCCCTGTCCAGAATCATACAGGCCCTCTGATGAACAAGCCCCCCAACCCTAGAAGCACCCGGGCAGGAGGGGCTAGCCCCTTCAACCACCTGGGCCTCTCCCTGGAGCTCCCCAGGACCTCCTCAGCCTGCTCCTCAGGCATCACCTCCCCTCGTATTACCTCCCCTCCGCCCATCGGGGTTCCTGCCAATGTGTGGGGAGTCGCCGCTCCTCAGCCGCGGCATGCCAAATTGGCATTCCCTTCCTCCTCCATAGTCTCACCCACATGGAGAAGTGGCTTATCCCCCTCCCCCTCCATTCAGAGAAGCTACAGCACCACCTCCCCTCCCCCATCTGGTTTCTCCTCATGCTCTCCAACCCCTTCTCAGAACCTGCGGAGGACCAAGGGTAGCAGCCTGCCCTTCCTCAGCCTGGCTGACCGACCACCCAGCCCAGTCAGGAATGGGAGAAGGTCATGGGTAGAGAGCGGAAGGCGCAGAGCGGTGGGTGCGGAGCAGGAATCTGGGCTGATGAGTCCCCGAGGGGGATCCTACTCTAACAGTGACTCCTACAGCGGCTCCAACAGCGGCTCCCCATCCTGCCTCAGCCCCTGCACCTTGTCCCCTGTCAGACTGGTCCCTGGGAAGAGCAACCACGGTGGGCAACACTTCACCAGCATTGCCTGGCCAGACGTACGAGAACTCCTGACCAAGTATGACAGTGGAGACAGCCCTGACCGGAGCGCTCCGACTTCCCCTGTCTGGCCTCAGGATGAGTGGGGTGACCCAGACCTTGGGGAGGACAGTAGCCGGAGCCGCCTGATCTGTGCCTATGTGCCTCGGGCCTCCCCAGCCCCAGACATGGGCGCACCCATCCAGTGCCCTCACAGGAGTGAGCCAAAGCCAGAGGACGCCTCCTCAATGCAGGCAGCCAGAAGGACTCTAAAGACTAGCTATGCTACCACTGTGAACCTGCAGATTGCTGGCAGTGGGCGAATCACTTCCTTCAGCAACACCCAGGTGAGCTTGAGCCAGACCTTAGCCCCTGTGGTAGACAGCCAGGGCAGACGGAGAGTCAGCATCAATGCCTGCAACCTCACCCTCCCTGTTCCCCAGAACTGCAAGAGGCTGTGAGGGGCTGCAACTGGGCGACCTCCTCCATGATGCCTTATGCCTCAGTGAAAGTCTAAATAGGCACTTTACCCTGAAACAGTGGTGTTCATAGGGATCCTATGAGATATAACTCCAGGTCATAAGGTAATGAATTACATTAGACTTAATTGGACAGTAGACTGAATCACCTGTTCTTCCAGATGACAATCTGACAATGTCAGGGATTCTGCAACCAACTCCACGAACCATCGTCCGGCCACCTACATCACTGTCCAACAGGACACTGACTGAACCCACAGACAAATGAGTTTTTCCCGGTGTTGTTTTTATTAGTCTTTTTGTTCTTGTTTGTTCTTTCAAAATAAATTTGTTTTATTCTGTTAAACAAAAAACAATGTATTGTGTACCAAACTCCTGTGTTTGTGCTTGTGGCTGTCATGGTCAAAACTGTCAATTATTTTCTTTTATTTATGAAGTAGTCTTATTTTGTCTGCATTTCTGGCACTTAATTGTATGTCTTTATTTTGCACAATGTCCTCAGCTGTGTGTGCAGTTAAGACATATCTGTGAAGGTAGGTTTTATTTCACACTAAATCATGACGCTATGTGTTCTAACCTATATAGTTTTATCAGTGATTCAAAAAGATATGCTTTATTTGATTACATAAGAGCTGAAAATAAGGGAAAATAAGGGCAACAAATTTCAGGGAAAACAAAGTGCAAGGAAATTCATGTTGTGAGTCATTCACATGCATTTTTATTGCTGTACAACACAGTGTCTTCAGGCTACTATGTCACATTTTGATAGTATAGACCTAGCTACTTTTTTAAGTACCGTATTTAAATATCAGTTTGGAAATTGTGTGAGCTCCTGTGGTCAAAAGACTCAAAAAAACAACTACTGTGTCTATTACTTATGTGTATTTCAGTTATTTGTACTCCAATAATAATAAACATATTAAAGACCCTTTGATGTTGTCTGTCTCCTGTATAAATCTTCCAAGTAAACCTATTATTATTGATTAGTCAATATCCTGGAGAACATAGTTATTAACACTGAATGCCAATTTTTCCATGTCTACTTTTCCGAAGAAAAATAGTTCCCTGGACGTGGTCGTCGTGCCTGTGTCGAGGTCCATCGAAAGTGGTTGAATGATTATGAATAATAGTAATGAAAGTTCGGCTCTTTTTACTGACTCGGATCTTTTCGACTCGTTCAGTCAAAATAACAAATCTTTCGACTCATTTCGTTATTTGAGTCATTAATCCTGCTGTAGAATTAATCGCGTACAGTAGGTCAAACGAACGACTAAAATGAACGATTCAATGAGAAAAATGATTCGTGACTCTCGAGTCAGTATAAAAAGTAGCGTTCAAAAAGAACAAATCGTTCGCGAACTGCACATCACTAATAAAGAACTGGGGTTGTGTTCGGGTTGGACTCTCTAGGCTACACTCTTGGGTGTAACTGAGCATTTGAAATTTCAGGATTTTGTTGCAGTACAAATATTATAGATTTTAGCTACACAATTTGAACTTCAACTGTGGATTTTAAAGTATCCTAGGTCAAGTCATCTGCTTATTGACGGAATTACTTTTGTTTTCACTTTGTACCTACATACGGTGCATACTTCAGTAGTCTTTCAAGCTGATTTACCATGTCCGGGTAAGTTACCACTATATGTGTGAACCAGTAGCCTACTGAAATAGAGAATAATGTTGTATTTCTTTTGAGTACCTATCCCAAGTGCCACTGAAAAAACGGAACAATCTTCTTTATCCCAAGTGCCGCTGAAAAAACGGAACAATCTTCTTTGCATAAATCGCGCGTTGACGTCATTTTACAGTAGGCTAGGCTGTATGAAATTCATATTTTTGATGTATTTAACTAGGCAATAATTTCCCGTAAAATAGATTTCATGAATCCTATGGTGTTTATTTTAGCCCTGGTTTTGCACACGCGTTCAGGTGAATGTTCAAAGTGCAATAACGACCATGTCTGACATTGCTTACATACTTATCATATTAGCTTCTAAACTGCGGGAAGATCTCAGAAAATCGATTTTCTTCACTACTACAATTTAGGGCCGATTATCCTGTCTTCACAACTTCTAGAGATATTTCAGCAAAACGATTTTGTGGTAAATGTATCACATTTTTTGAAATGTTGAAAAAAATATACAAGCAGGAAAGTCTTAAGATAAATAAAACAAGTTTTCGATATTTTTTTAATAAAGTAGTAATATGTTGAATGACTGTGTTAGGGGCGACGCGCCCCTCCCTCCCTAGTACACTACTGTTACATCATGCCAATTTCATTATAACATAATTTTGCTCCCAAGTCAGGTTTGGTGTTCATAAATTCACTCTGAAGTGCCAGAGTGTGCTCGTAAATTCAGAGCCTTGTCAGTGTCAGTTCGCTTCGCTCTCGGGGGGTTCAGAGCGCACGCTGACACTGGACACACGCCGAGTAGTAGGGTTGACCTGGACGTTCCGACCCTGAGCTTGCCAACAATTTAATTAGGCTACGTTTTTTGGCGACGTTTTTACTGACAAATGTCATATTCAACGGGTGTTGCGCGTTCGTAAATTCCAGTTATTCTGCGTTATTCCAGTTCTAATTCCAGTTATTCTGCGTTATTCCAGTTCTAATTGCAGTTATTCTGCGCTCTGGCACCAGGGGCGAAAATCTGATATCAATTTTGGAGGGGACAATTACATGACATTTTCTCAAGAGCAATTCCTGAGGGGGACACCAAAAGTCGTGCTGTAACACAGCCTACTTTGTAATATGTTAAATGTATATTGAGGAACCATAATTACTACTACTGGATAATTGATAGGTACAGTAGTTAACTGAAGGGTTGTCCCAACTTGTTCAAATGTTTAAATCATTATAATACTCATACTAATAATAGTTATAGCAGTGTTCCTTATCAGTCCAGTATGTTTGCAAGTATTTGTATTTACAACCAGCAATACCAAAAAAGGCCAGTAGGTGGTAATGATACTGTAAACTGTATGGGTGCAGTTTTCATAAATACAATGAACGTGGTGCGATCTCATCTCAAAGAATCTCCATTGAGAACCATCACAAAGTTGGTCTCTCCGCGTTGAACGGACCTTTTTATTTAACTTTTCTCATTCATTTATATAGTCATTAAATATGTGCCACTGGTTCGAGTCTATTACAACATCTTTACAAGAACAAAAACGCTCCGAATAAGTACAGTTCTAAAAGCGAGAGAACTACTTCAATGAAAACCCCAAACAAATCAACCAAAATATCCTTCAGAAATATTTAGTTATTGTTCAGTCAGTTTCTCAACTCTTCAAACAACAGCTATGGACAAGTATGTCACACAAAGTATGCCATTTTAAATAAATAATTAGTAAGTGTACTGTCATGTACTAAAAACTACTAAACAAAATAACAAATATCATACTATACACCAGGGGTTCTCAAACAGGGTAGGTGGACCCCTAGTGGTCCCTGGGTGGTGAGGGTAGGCAACAATATCTCCACCCCGCTGATCCTCAACACTGGGGCCCCACAAGGGTGCGTTCTGAGCCCTCTCCTGTACTCCCTGTTCACCCACGACTGCGTGGCCACGCACGCCTCCAACTCAATCATCAAGTTTGCGGACGACACAACAGTGGTAGGCTTGATTACCTCGGAGTGTGGTGTCAGGAAAATAACCTCACACTCAACGTCAACAAAACTAAGGAGATGATTGTGGACTTCAGGAAACAGCAGAGGGAACACCTCCCTATCCACATCGATGGAACAGTAGTGGAGAGGGTAGCAAGTTTTAAGTACCTCGGCACACACATCACAGACAAACTGAATTGGTCCACCCACACAGACAGCATCGTGAAGAAGGCGCAGCAGCGCCTCTTCAACCTCAGGAGGCTGAAGAAATTCGGCTTGTCACCAAAAGCACTCACAAACTTCTACAGATGCACAATCGAGAGCATCCTGGCGGGCTGTATCACCGCCTGGTACGGCAACTGCTCCGCCCACAACCGTAAGGCTCTCCAGAGGGTAGTGAGGTCTGCACAACGCATCACCGGGGGCAAACTACCTGCCCTCCAGGACACCTACACCACCCGATGTTACAGGAAGGCCATAAAGATCATCAAGGACAACAACCACCCGAGCCACTGCCTGTTCACCCCGCTATCATCCAGAAGGCGAGGTTAGTACAGGTGCATCAAAGCTGGGACCGAGAGACTGAAAAACAGCTTCTATCTCAAGGTCATCAGACTGTTAAACAGCCACCACTAACATTGAGTGGCTGCTGCCAACACACTGACTCAACTCCAGCCACTTTAATAATAGGAATTGATGGGAAATGATGTAAAATATATCACTAGCCACTTTAAATAATGCTACCTAATATAATGTTTACATACCCTACATTATTCATCTCATATGTATACGTATATACTGTACTCTATATCATCTACTGCATCTTTATGTAATACATGTATCACTAGCCACTTTAACTATGCCACTTTGTTTACATACTCATCTCATATGTATATACTGTACTCGATACCATCTACTGTATCTTGCCTATGCCGCTCTGTACCATCACTCATTCATATATCTTTATGTACATATTCTTTATCCCCCTACACTTGTGTGTATAAGACAGTCGTTTTGGAATTGTTAGTTAGATTACTTGTTGGTTATTACTGCATTGTCAGAACTGTCAGAAGCACAAGCATTTCGCTACACTCGCATTAACATCTAAACAAATAACATTTGATTTGATTTGATTTGGTGTAATGGCAATGGTTCCATGAAATAAAAAAGTGTAATGAACTATTCAGCAGCACAAGGATTCCAGTAACTTTCCATATAATATAGAGGGGGTGAAGGTCCCTGACGACCACTCAAAACCTTGCCTCAAAATATGCAGGGGTTCCAGTACTCAAAAAAGGTTGAAAACCACTGTTATACACACTACTGAACAAAACAACCGAACATATGTTTGAGGGTTTCAATGGATCCAACACATTGCTGGCAGATATTTCCCCCAAGACTGTCCAGCCTGTCTTTATGTACATTACAGACAAAAATCTGACCCCCGCACCTCCACTGGAAGCCTCCTGAGGACCTCTGCTTCCTCTCCACTGCTGCTACAGGGGTATTTGTGGTATTTGTTGCGAAAGAGAGGCAACTGCACTGAAAGAGAATCCATGTTCAGCTCTGGGTACTGATCTAGAGACTCATCTAACTCTCCCGTGAGAAGCACTCTTTCCAACTTTTGCAGAATGTTTAGACTGTCCTGGTCAAAACGGTCGCCAAACTGAACCTCCACACCATCCAACACTTAAACAAATTCTGCCCTATAGTGATCCACTGCTTTGCCAGCAAATCGTCTTGAGTGTGTCTCAATGGATTCAATCAATGTTGTTGCTTTCTCATACAGTGCAAGGTAGCTTTCGTCATTTCTGCTGTTTACCCCACGCGCTGGATAACTGGACACGGATTGGATTTAGCTGGTGTGCTGTTAGTTACACAGTGGCGGTGGGTTTGGCAGTTTTGATGGGCTGTGAATTTTACAATGGCTTTTCTCCCGTTCCTAAACCCTGCACTAATGAAGGCAGCATCCGCTCTTTGGCCAAAAGATGGCTGGCTTGAAAACCCTTGGCTACAGTGAAAACACAACACTCCTTTCATTGATGGATTATAATGTAGGGGGGAAATCACAAAACCATCTCTCTTGAAACCTCAACACTCTGTTGGCAAGAGTTTGCGGTTCTATAAATTGTGGGTGTGGCTGATATGGTTTTGTACCATCACTGAGGTATCTGGACAATGCTGTGCCACTGTCATTCTGTGCCACTGTCCCCTATACTGGTGCAGCTGGCAACAAGGTTGACACCTGGTCCTGCCGTGGCTGTGCCACTGTTGGACTGGATTAACCTCACGTTTGTTACGTGCATTGGGTGCCTTTCAGACGGTAGTCACAAACCCCCTGTTACCTTGCCAGCTAAGGAACACTACATTGCATTGCTAGCTTCTCTCATTGACTCAAATTCAAATAGCTGCAAACGCTGATTGATGTTACTGTAGCTAGCTAGCAATCAGTTAACCGCTAGCTAACATAAAGAGTGACCTGTAATTTAATGCAGCGAAAATTAAGACTGGTGACGGTTATAAATGTGTATTGTATTGAGTGGTAGAAGTGCCCCTGTGACAACAATTTTGGACCCCCTAAATGTGGAGTATGAAATCATTTTTACATAACTAATGCCTGCAATGCAGTGAAGAAAACGATATGACAACAATAACGTCTAATGTAACTGGCCCCTCTAACAGTACAACTGGCCCCAGCTTATTAGATGGGGCCAGTTTTATTATTAGATGGTTATGTGTTTATTTATTAATTTAGTTATTTGATTTAGAATTGTAGGACCCTGTCACGTTGTATAAATTATAGGAGACGCAGGAATATGAAATATTTACTTCATCCAAGATGGAATATGACGGGGACAAAGCCAAAAACAAACACGTAAAATATAACACAAGGCTGTAACCCAAACAAAGAGCGAGGTGTAAACAACGAATATATATACACAGGGCGAGATTCGTAATAACAAGAGCACAATAACGTGTAGTACCAAAGCCGAAACAGAGCACAGGTGCTCACAAGACCAACGGACATGGAACAATAACCGACAAGGACAAGGGGGGGACAGAGGGCACCTATATGCACATACTAATCAGGGGAAATGGGAACAAGGTATAAGTAATGAGACAAGACAGTCCGGGCTTGGTGGTAACGATCCAGTTCAGTGACTCCTAGAAGGCCGGTGACGTAAAAATCAGCCGTTTCCAGCTACAATAGTAATTTACAACATTAACAATGTCTCCACGAATAAGAGGCCATCCGTAATTTTGATTAAGATATTAATGAGCGAGCTAGGACGGACGTAGTCAATATAACTATTTGTTCAGCACCTTTGAAACATAGAATTGAGAACATGGGTCGTTCTTACAGTATTCTCCCTGTACACTAAGTCAGAACTATAGGATAAATAAAGGGGGCATATACGCAGGTGCCTTTTGGCAAACTCCAAGTGAGCTGTCATGTGCCTTTTACCGAGGAGTGACTTCTGACTGGCCACTCTACCAAAAAGGCCTGATTGGTGGAGGGCTGCAGAGATTGTTGTCCTTCTAGAAGTTTCTCCAAATCTACAGAGAGGAACTCTGAAGCTCTGTCAGATTGACCATCAGGTTCTTAGTCACCTCCCTGACCAAGGCCCTTCTCTCCCGATTGCTCAGTTTGGCCAACTCTAGGAAGACTTTTGGTCGTTCCAATCTTCTTCCATTCAAGAATGATGGAGGCCACTGTGTTGTTAGGGAAGTTAAATGCTGCAGACATTTGTTGGTAACCTTCCCCAGATCTGTGCCTCGACCCAATCCTGTCTCGGAGCTCTACTGGCAATTCCTTCAACCTCATGGATTGGTTTTTGCTCTGACATGCACTATCAACTGTGGGACCTTATACAGACAGGTGTGTGCCTTTCCAAATAATGTCCAATGAATTGAATTTACCACAGGTGGACTCCTTTCAAGTTGAAGAAACATCTTAAGGATGATCAATGGAAAGAGGATGCACCTGAGCTCAGTTTCGAGGAAGGTGGTTTGGCGGTATTTCGTGTGCAAATTCTGTCATCAAACTATGGCATTCTCTGGATTTATGGTGCTTTCAAGACAACTGGGAACTCGGGGAAAAAAATGGTTGAATCGTGACGTCAGTGATCTTCAGGTTGGGGCTTTAGAAATTCCGAGTTGGGTGACCGTTCAAAACATATTTTCCCAGTCAGAGCTTGTTGTTTCAGAGTCTGAGATTTCCCAGATCCATGTTTCCAGTTGTTTTGAACGTGGCAGAAGTCATGTTGGATTGATAGCATGGCCAAGGTTTAATATTTATAATTTCAAGCTTGGAAAAGAGACCCTTATACCCAGACTTGGACCACACACCCACTCCACTGAATAGCAGACAAGTGGTTGCTTTGTATCGCTTACAGTTAGCCACTGATTCCTTCAAAACCACTCATTGTTGAATTTACAATTTACAATTTGTTGTGTAATGTTTATGTCCAATGGCAGATGAGCATTGGTACATTTTATCTACAATTTCTCTTCATATGACAAGAATTGAAAATTATTTGACAGTAGATTGTCGACTTGATTCATGATGATGATTGCTAGCTTGCTAGTTAAGATTTTGAGAGTATGATGTTGACATGATGAGTCCAGTCAAAGCTACGGTGTCACGGGATACTAGGAGTGGTGGGTGGAATCAGGCGCAGAGAGCAGGGTTCAGTAGATCGTCAATTTAGTCTCCAGCGCAAAAAAACGGTCACGCCAACATACAATTGACCAGCCCAAACACAGGACCAAATAGTCCGGAGAATACACATACGAAAACCCCATACGACAGAGTAACAAAAAACAATCCCGCATAAAACAAGGGCGGGACAACCTACTATATATAAGGACGCTAATTAAACTAAAATACACACAGGTGAAACTAATAAGACAAAACCAACAGACAAATGAAAAAGGGATCGGTAGTGGCTAGTAGGACGGTGACGACGACCGCCGAGCACCGCCCGAACAGGCAGGGGAGCCAACTTCGGCGGAAGTCGTGACAGAACCCCCCCCCCTGACGCCTGGCTCCCGCAGCGCGCCGCCACCGGCCTCAAGGACGACCCGGAGGACGAGGCGCCGGGCGATCCGGGTGGAGGCGGTGGAAATCTCTCAGGAGAGAAGGGTCCAAAATGTCCCCCACCGGAACCCAGCATCTCTCCTCTGGACCGTACCCCTCCCAGTCCACAAGGTACTGTAGGCCCCCCACCCGGTGTCTCGAATCCAGAATGCCCCGAACCGTGTACGCCGGGGACCCCTCGATGTCCAGAGGGGGCGGAGGGACCTCAGGCACCTCACCTTCTTGCAGGGGACCAGCCACCACCGGCCTGAGGAGAGACACATGAAACAAGGGGTTAATACGGTAATACCTAGGAAGTTGTAACCTGTAACACACCTCGTTTATTCTCCTCAGGACTTTGAACGGCCCCACACACTGCGGCCCCAGCTTCCAACAGGGCAGGCAGAGGGACAGGTTTCGGGTCGAGAGCCAGACCCTGTCCCCCGGTGCAAACATGGGGGCCTCACTGCGGTGCTGGTCAGCGCTCCTCTTCTGCCGTTCTCCCGCTAACCTTAGCGAATCCTGAATGGCTTTCCAGGTGTCCTTGGAGCGCTGTACCCATTCCTCCACCGCAGGAGCCTCGGTCTGGCTCTGATGCCATGGGGCCAGGACCGGCTGGTAACCTAACACACACTCAAAAGGGGACAAGTTAGTTGAGGAGTGGCGTAGGGAGTTCTGAGCGAGTTCAGCCCAAGGAACATACCATGCCCACTCACCAGGCCGGTCCCGGCAATAGGACCGCAGAAACCTGCCCACATCCTGGTTTACGCGCTCCACCTGCCCATTACTCTCGGGGTGAAAACCTGAGGTTAAGCTGACCGAGACCCCCAGTCTCTCCATAAACGCCCTCCACACTCTGGACGTGAATTGTGGACCCCGATCAGAAACGATGTCCTCAGGCACCCCATAGTGCCGGAAGACATGGGTAAACAAGGCCTCCGCAGTCTGCAGGACCGTAGGGAGACCGGGCAACGGGATGAGACAACAGGACTTAGAAAACCGATCCACAACGACCAGGATCGTAGTACTTCCCTGGGACGGGGGAAGGTCGGTAAGAAAGTCCACCGATAAATGTGTCCACGGCCGTTGTGGAACGGGGAGGGGTTGTAACTTCCCTCTAGGCAGGTGCCGAGGAGCCTTGCTCTGAGCACACAACTGAGCAGGAGGAGACATAAAATCTCACGTCTTTAGCCAGCGTGGGCCACCAGTATCTCCCTCTAAGACTCCGCACTGTCCTCTCGATGCCAGGATGACCCGAGGAGGGGAGAGTATGAGCCCACCGGATCAGCTTATCCCGGACCCCCCTCGGCACGTACTGAGTCCCCACTGGACAGTTAGGGGGGGCCGGCTCTAACCGTGAGGCCCTCTCTATCTCCGCGTCCACCTCCCATACCACCGGTGCCACGAGACATGACAGTGGAATGATGGGAGTTGGCTCAACGGACCGCTCCTCTGTATCATAGAGGCGGGACAGCGCGACGGCTTTGGTGTTTTGGGAGCCTGGCCGGTATGAGATGGTAAACCGAAACCTGGTGAAAAACATGGCCCATCTAGCCTGACGTGGATTTAGTCTCCTCGCTACCCGGATATACTCGAGATTACGATGGTCAGTCCAGATGAGAAAAGGGTGTTTCGCCCCCTCAAGCCAATGTCTCCAAACCTTCAGAGCCTTGACTACAGCTAACAACTCCCGGTCCCCCACGTCATAGTTTCGCTCCGCTGGACCGAGCTTGCTCGAAAAGAAAGCACACGGGCGGAGCTTGGGTGGCACGCCCGAGCGCTGGGACAGCACGGCCGACCCCCGCCTCGGACGCATCCACCTCCACTATGAACGCTAAAGAGGGGTTCGGATGCGCCAACACGGGCGCATTGGTGAACAGCTCTTTCAAACGACTGAAAGCTCTGCCCGCCTCTGCTGACCAACGCAAGCGCACCGGTCCTCCCTTCAGCAGTGAGGTGATGGGAGCAGCCACCTGACCAAAACCCCGGATAAACCTCCGGTAGTAATTGGCAAACCCTAAAAACCGCTGCACTTCTTTCACCGTGGTCGGAGTCGGTCAATTAATACGATACCCCAGGAAGGAAACGGACTGTTTGAAAAACTCACATTTCTCCGCCTTGCAATACAGGTCATGCTCCAGCAGTCGCCCAAGTACCTTACGCACCAGAGACACATGCGCCACGCGTGTGGCAGAATAGATCAAGATGTCATCGATGTACACTACCACTCCCTGCCCGAGCAGGTCTCGGAGAATCTCATCTACGAAGGATTGGAAGACGGCTGGAGCATTCTTCAACCCGTATGGCATGACGCGGTACTCATAATGACCAGATGTAGTTCTAAATGCGGTTTTCCACTCATCTCCTCCCCGGATACGTACCAGATTATACACGCTCCTCAGGTCCAGTTTTGTGAAGAAGCGCGTCCCGTGAAATGATTCCACTGCCGTAGCGATGAGAGGTAGTGGGTAACTAAACCCTACTGTGAACGCACCAATTTGTAAGTCGCTCTGGATAAGAGCGTCTGCTAAATGACTTAAATGTAATGTAATGTACTGTGATGTAATTTAGACCTCTATAATCAATGCACGGACGCAGACCTCCATCCTTCTTCACAAAAAAGAAGCTCGAGGAGACGGGTGATGCGGAGGGCCGAATGTACCCCTGTCCCAGCGATTCAGCAACATATGTTTCCATCGCTACTGTCTCCTCCTGGGACAATGAATACACGTGACTCCTGGGAAGTGCAGCGTTCTCCAGAAGGTTTATCGCGCAGTCCTCTCGACGATGGGGTGGTAATTGGGTCTCCCTCTTTTTACTGAAGGCGATAGCCAAATCGGCATATTTAGAGGGAATGCGCACGGTGGAAACCTGGTCTGGATTCTCCACCGTAGTCGCACCAACGGCAACTCCTATACACCTGCCTGAACACTCCTCTGACCACCCCTTAAGAGCTCCCTGTCGCCAGGAAATCACCGGGTTGTGTTGAGCTAGCCAGGGAATTCCCAACACCACTGGAAACGCAGGTGAATCTATAAGGAACAGACTAATCTGGTCCTTATGATCCCCCTGCGTTACCATGTCCAGCGGTACCGTAGCCTCCCTAACCATTCCTGACCCTAATGGTCGGCTATCTACGGAGTGCACAGGGAAAGGTAGATCTAACGACACCAGGGGAATCCCTAGCCTTAACGCGATCCCTAGCCTTAACGCGAGCCCACGATCCATGAAATTCCCAGCTGCGCCTGAATCGACTAGCGCCTTATGCTGTAGAGAGGGGAAAAACCCAGGGAAAGAAGTCAACACATACATATGACCGACAGGAAGCTCTGGGTGAGTCTGGTGCTTACTCACCTAAGGTGATCGAGTAGTGCTCCGCCTGCCCTCCCGACTCCCAGACGAGTTCCTCCAGCACCGGTCGGCCGTGTGCCCTCGCCGACCACAACTGGTGCAGGAGGACACTCCTCCTCCGGCCCCCCTCGAAGCCGCCCCTCATAACTCCATAGGGATAGGGGCAGGAGGGCTGGGAAGTGGAAACGACAGGACCTGATCCGAACGCCCGCGGGCAGCCAGCAGGTTGTCGAGACGGATAGCCAAGTCAATGAGTTCATCCAGTGTTAGGGTGGTGTCCCGACATGCTAGCTCCCTGCAGACGTCCTCCCTGAGACTGCATCAGAAATGATCTATCAAGGCCCTGTCGTTCCACCCTGCTCCTGCGGCCAAGGTCCTGAACTCCAGGGCAAAGTCCTGAGCGCTCCTCGTCTCCTGACGCAGGTGGAACAACCGTTCACCCGCCGCCCGACCCTCTGGTGGATGGTCAAACACAGCTCAGAATCGGCGGGTGAACTCTGGGTAATTATCCCTCGCCAAGTCCGAACCATTCCACACTGCGTTGGCCCACTCGAGGGCTTGCCCAGTCAAACAGGAGACGAGGGCGCTCACACTTTCCTCTCCGGAGTGGCAGGAAGCACGGTAGTCCCTCTCCTCCATCGATGGGAGAGGAGACGCGGCTGCTCCTGCTGATTCCATTGTCGGTGCGGGATTCTGTCACGGGATACTAGGAGTGGTGGGTGGAATCAGGCGCAGAGAGCAGGGTTCAGTAGATCGTCAGTTTATTCTCCGGCGCAAAAAAACGGTCACGCCAACATACAGGGCGCATACAATTGACCAGCCCAAACACAGGACACAATAGTCCGGAGAATACACATACGAAAACCACCATAAGACAGAGTAAAAAAAAAAAAAACAATCCCGCACAAAACAAGGGCGGGACAACCTACTATATATAAGGACGCTAATTAAACTAAAATACACACAGGTGAAACTAATAAGACAAAACCAACAGACAAACGAAAAAGGGATCGGTAGTGGCTAGTAGGACGGTGACGACGACCGCCGAGCACCGCCCGAACAGGCAGGGGAGCCAACTTCGGAGGATGTCGTGACATACGGTAGATATAACATGATTTGACGTAATTTTATCTGTGGCCAATGACCTTGAGCCTTCTTGGATGGACACTTCTAATGTAACTCTATGGCAGCACCAAAAGGGGCTTGAATTTTCGAACTCTCCCCGTAGATTTTGCAGTGACGTATTGTCCCCATCAGTGACAGAACACTGCAATCACGGCACAACTAGAGAACATTACCAACCCCTACGCCCCATATTTTCTGCTGGCTACCTCACCACCACAGAAAACACAGAGCTAGGCTGAAACACCTGCAACGTCCAAACAGGCAACAATTATTTTATCTTTTTTTGCCAAGAGTGGGCAAAGCTGTCATCAAGGCAAAGGGTGGCTACTTTGAAGAATCTCAAATATAAAAAATATTTTGATTTGTTTAACCCTTTTTTGTTTACTACATGATTCCACGTGTTTTATTTCATAGTTTTGATGTCTTCGCTATTATTTTAAAATGTAGTAAATAGTAAAAATAAAGAAAGACCCTGGAATGAGTAGGTATGTCCAAACTTTTGACTGGTACTGTACATAGTTTTGCTAAACAGGTGGGGCTCAAAACAGCACTGAATGACAGGTCGCCACTGTGTAGACCTTACCGTGAAATGCTTATTTACAAGCCCCTAACCAACAATGCAGTTTTAAGAAAAATAAGAGTTAAGAAAATATTTACTAAATAAACTAAAGTTAAAAAATATATAATAATAACAATAACAAGGCTGTATACAGGGGGTACCGGAACCGAGTCAATGTGCAGGGGGACAGATTAGTCAAGGTAATTGAGTTAATATGTACACTACCGTTCAAAAGTTTGGGGTCAGTTAGAAATGTCCTTGTTTTTAAAGTAAAGCACATTTTTTGTCCATTAAAATAGCATCAAATTGATCAGAAATACAGTGTAGACATTGACTATTGTATCTGGAAATACAGTTGTACTTGACTATTGTATCTAGAAAGGGCAGATTTTTGTGGAATATCTACATAGGTGTTCCAATGGCACGTTGTGTTAGCTAATCCAAGTTGATCATTTTAAAAGGCTAATTAAAAACCTTTTTGCACATCTGAAAACTGTTGTTCTGATTAAAAAAAGCAATAGACTAGTTGAGTATCTGGAGCATCAGCATTTGTGGGTTCGATTACAGGCCCAAAATGGCCAGAAACAAAGCACTTTCTTCTGAAACTCGTCAGTCTATTCTTGTTCTGAGAAATGAAGGCTATTCCATGCAAGAAATTACCAAGCAACTGAAGATCTCGTACAACGCTGTGTACTACTCCCTTCACAGAATAGCGTGACTCCGGGATACTGGCCTCAAACCAACAATGCAGATTTCCTCTGTCCAGTGTCTGTTCTTTTTATTGGCCAATCTGAGTTATGTCTTTTTCTTTGCAACTCTGCCTAGAAGGCCAGCATCCCGTTTAGAATACCCTGCTTTTATTTCGTCACACTCACAACTGCAAGCAGTTTTCTGTAATTAGCTCGCCATTAACTTGTAAAGTAATGATCTTGTTGTTTGTTTTCCTGGAATAATGAAAACACATTTTCTAAAGTTAAGACGTTGACAGCTATGATATGATCATTATTTGAATTGGCTAGCTACCAAGCCAGAAAATAATCAAAACGTTCTTTAGAAAGTTGCCTGGTTTGCTAGATTGACATATATTTAATTAATTTTTAAAGGATGGGTTTCTTGCTGTTAAAATACAGTAGTTATACTATTTTGGACCATCAAGCTGCTGATGTCATGCAACCTGTCATTTTTGATGTTAAGTTTCGTTTTTGACGATAAGTTTGATGTCAGACGACAATAGAATGTTCGTGATGTCACTGCAACAACTGTCCACAGACATGTCGATAGACAAACTTTAAACAAGCCTTAAGGTGTATGGCAGGCCAGTAACTTTTGCAACTAAATCATTTTACGGTGCATGGTCGCACACAGACTATTATGGTCACACAAGGTGCCACGGGTGGATTCAAAATGAGTAGCCTAACAATTATTTTACATGGCCCCAGTTGCATTTGCAAACAAATTAATTGTATGTATGAAATCAATACTATGTAACATGGGGTGACAGTTCTTAATTGACAGTGAGCAGTTAGCAAAGTAACCATAGACGAGAATTGACAATGGCTTACTATTAGGCATACATCCATACAAAACAAAGGTAATTTCTCTAGAACGTTCCAATTTCCATGTCAGCCTTCTTCTCCTTTTAAATTGTATTTATTTTTAGAAAGTAGGATACATAGATTAACTAGATGTGAATTGCACAGAATACTTTTTTTTAATAAGTATCTTTTATAATCAGCGCTGAATGATGTATGACATGGCTTACGTAAATGACAGTAATGTTCTCTCCATAAACATTGTTCACTTACTCTCTCTCTCTCTCTCTCAACAGTGAGGGGCCTAGACAAGAAAAAGGAGGCACATAGCTGGAGTCTTGCCTCATCTCTACTGCTTCTTCCCAGGACACACAGGAGATGTAGTGTCACTAAGAAGGCTGCAGTTGACATGGACAATATGCTGAATCCAAAAACAATGGAGGATTTTAAAATAGTTATCTTAATTTTGAGCTACTTCTCTACTGATCTGAAGCTCCTGTGAAAGAGTGGGCCCATGCCATGCTGAGGAGACAGAGATCTGACACTCTTCTAACCCTTTTGCTGTGGTTTCTCTTCTTCATCGCCATGACAATGAAACAGGCATATGGAAAATCCATGTGCAGTAAAGAACTTCCCGGAATTGTGCGAAAATGCATTGAGGAAGTTCACAAGATGGTATCAAGATGTTTTCATTTTTTTCTCCACTTGTTTTTCATATTACCTCAAACACTGAGTTTACTAAACATTAGGAACACCTTCCAAATATTGAGTTGCACCCCCTTTTCCCCTCAGAACAGACTCAATTCGTCGGGGTAGGGACTCTACAAGGTGTTGAAAGCATTTCACAGGGATTCCAGCCCATGTTGATTCCAATGCTTCCCACAGTTGTGTCCAGTTGGCTGGATGTCCTTTTGGTGGTGGCCCATTGTTGATACACACGGGAAACTGTTGAGTGTGAAATACCCAGCAGCATTGCAAGTTTTGACACACTCAAACCGGTGCGCCTGGCACAGACTACCACGATTGAAGTGTATTTAACAAGTGACATCAATAACGAATCATAGACTGACCAGGTGAAAGCTGTGAAAGAGCAGGTGTTCCTAATGTTGTGTACACTCAGTCTATGATGGAATACAATTCAACACACTGTAGAATCAACATCAGCACACAATTACATTACCTTTTGACTGTTTGTTTTTATGTTTACATTATCTGTGTTGTAGCCTGTTATTTTCTCTCTTACCAGGAATCATTTGATTGCAGACTGTACACCCCAACTTTGGCTGATTATCAGGTATGTGGTTTATTTGTATTATTTCTGCATTAATAACACAGTCGCTAGTAAAAGTCTCTACACCCGTTGCACAGCCTTCACATTACGCTGCCCTAAAATAAAATAAAAAAATGTATTTTTCCTACCGATCTAAAAAAAACATTTTATAGGAAATGTTCCAAATTAATACAAAATAGGAAATTAAAATGTCTTCATTGATCAAATCAAATCAAATGTATTAGAAAGCCCTGCCTCCAGCTGTTTGCTTAGAAATTCTAGGGACAATTAGGAGGCCTGCGTCTTGTGACCGTAGCGTACGTGTAGGTATGTACGGCAGGACCAAATCAGAGAGATACTGTAGGTAGGGGCAAGCCCATGTAATGCTTTGTAGGTTAGCAGTAAACCTTGAAATCAGCCCTTGCCTTGACAGGAAGCCAGTGTAGAGAGGAAGCCACTGGAGTAATATGATCCAATTTTTTGGTTCTAGTCAGGATTCGAGCAGCCGTATTTAGCACTAACTGAAGTTTATTTAGTGCTTTATCCGGGTAGCCGGAAAGTAGAGCATTGCAGTAGTCTAACCTAGAAGTAAAAAAAAGCATGGATTAATTTTTCTGCATCATTTTTGGACAGAAAGTTTCAGATTTTTGCAATGTTACGTAGATGGAAAAAAGCTGTCCTTGAAACAGTATTGATATGTTCGTCAAAAGAGAGATCAGGGTCCAGAGTAACGCCGAGGTCCTTCCCAATTTTATTTGAGACGACTGTACAGCCATTAAGATTAATTGTCAGATTCAACAGAAGATCTCTTTGTTTCTTGGGACCTAGAACAAGCATCTCTGTTTTGTCCGAGTTTAAAAGTAGAACGTTTGCAGCCATCCACTTCCTTTTGTCTGAAACACAGGCTTCTAGCGAGGTCAATTTTGGGGCTTCACCATGTTTCATTGAAATGTACAGCTGTGTGTCATCCGCATAGCAGTGAAAGTTAACATTATGTTTTCGAATGACATCCCCAAGAGGTAAAATATATAGTGAAAACAATAGTGGTCCTAAAACGGAACCTTGAGGAACACCGAAATTTACAGTTGATTTGTCAGAGGACAAGCCATTCACAGAGACAAACTGATATCTTTCCGAAAGATAAGATCTAAACCAGGCCAGAACTTGTCCGTGTAGACCAATTTGGGTTTCCAATCTCTCCAAAAGAATGTGGTGATCGATGGTATCAAAAGCAGCACTAAGGTCTAGGAGCACGAGGACAGATGCAGAGCCTCGGTCTGATGCCATTAAAAGGTCATTTACCACCTTCACAAGTGCAGTCTCAGTGCTATGATGGGGTCTAAAACCATACTGAAGCATTTCGTAAACATTGTTGTCTTCAGGAAGGCAGTGAGTTGCTGCGCAACAGCCTTTTCTAAAATTTTTGAGAGGAATGGAAGATTCGATGTAGGCTGATAGGTTTTTATATTTTCTGGGTCACGGTTTGGCTTTTTCAAGAGAGGCTTTATTACTGCCACTTTTAGTGAGTTTGGTACACATCCGGTGGATAGAGAGCCGTTTATTATGTTCAACATAGGAGGGCCAAGCACAGGAAGCAGCTATTTCAGTAGTTTAGTTGGAATAGGGTCCAGTATGCAGCTTGAAGGTTTAGAGGCCATGATTATTTTCATCATTGTGTCAAGAGATATAGTACTAAAACACTTGAGTGTCTCTCTTGATCCTAGGTCCTGGCAGAGTTGTGCAGACTCAGGACAACTGAATACCTAGATTTAAAGAGGAGTCCGTAATTTGCTTTCTAATAATCATGATCTTTTCCTCAAAGAAGTTCATGAATTTATGACTGCTGAAGTGAAAGCCATCCTCACTTGGGGAATGCTGCTTTTTAGTTAGCTTTGCGACAGTATCAAAAATACATTTCAGATTGTACTTATTTTCCTCAATTAAGTTGGAAAAATAGGACGATCGAGCAGCAGTAAGGGCTCTTCGATACTGCACGGTACTGTCTTTCCAAGCTAGTCGGAAGACTAACTCTATCCCAGAGTTAATAATTAGTGGAAGCACTTTTGGCAGCCATTGCAGCTGTGAATAATTGTGAATAAGATTCTACCAACCTTGCACAACTCTTAGGGCAACATATCCATGGTTTTTGTCAGAATTACTCAAGCTAATAATTTTGTTTGGGAATTGTTGAGCAGTATTCAAACCTTTTCACAGATTTTCATGAAGATTTAAGTCAGGAATGAGAATAAACCAGTCAGAAACACTCAACACCTATTGGAAAGCCATTCTGTTTTGTTTTTGGCATAAACGTGTGTAGTTGTGTAATGCTCCCCAGTCCCTGCTGGGGACAATCATACCCAGAACATGATGCTGCTGTTGGGGTTCGTTTCCTTGTTCCTTGTCAATCATTGGCTCATTGGTGAAATTAGCATAATGACAATATATTTAATTAAATCATTCAAAAACCTTTATTAATGCAATTGCAGACAGAAGTTGACAACAGGAACATAACGCATGTTTCCGAGTAAGTTCTGCATCAAAGAAAAGGTCCCAAGTTATTTTATTAAACCCGAAGTCCAGCCCTAGTGATGTCACTGCCTACATCATTATCTTTTACTCATGAGACCAAAACCATGCCTACTCAACATTAACTCTTGTTTATATAGTGATCTAAAAGCTTAGCAGTAAATATCCAAGTTGATTTATAGTGGAATGTCTGACTAATCTCTTATCTTTTTATTTTACCTTTATTTAACTAGGCAAGTCAGTTAAGAACAAATTCTTATTTTCAATGAGGGCCTAGGAACAGTGGGTTAACTGCCTGTTCAGGGGCAGAACGACAGATTTGTACCTTGTCAGCTCGGGGTTTAAACTTGCAACCTTCCAATTACTAGTCCAACGCTAGAGTTCTGTCTTCACAGTCTTCACAGTCACACATTTCTCAGACAGTTTCTTCATAAGAGGCAGAGAGCCTAGAAAAGAACTGTGAAACAATATTAAACCTCATAATGTATATATATTATTAATCTGTAGTCTCAGACCCTATAAATGTAAGGAGGGCGGGGCCTTCTATTAATACAACATACGCATAATCAATTATTATAATACATCAAACAATTGGTACAGCCCCTATCATGACCCCTAGGTGAACCCCCATTCACTGCCACCACAATACACAATACAAAATACAAAATACAGAGGTTAAGCAATATTAATTTCACTTAACATTCCTGGCCTGCATGACCAAGTGAAAAGACAGAAGGCTGTGTTAAAGAATGTTAATGCCGAAGATACACCAGAAGGGCTTTCCGGTGGGGATTGAGCAATTTTGACAAAGTATTCACACCTTCACACCCTTGACTTTTTCCACATCCTGTCTTGATTCAATAACTATTCAACCATAAGCCTAAATAAGTTCAGGAGTAATCATTTTCTTAACAAGTCACAAGTTGCATGGATGATTTTTGAATGACTACCTCATCTCTGTACCCCACATATACAATTATCTGTAAGGTCCATCAGTCAAGCAGTGAAATTCCAACACAGGTTCAACCACAAAGACCAGGGAGGTTTTCCAATGCCTCGCAATGAAGGGCACCTATTGGTAGATGGGTAAAAAAAAAGCGGAGCATGAAGTTATTAATTACACTTAGGATGTTGTCCTTCCTAACTCAGTTGCCGGAGAGGAAGGAAAACGCTAAGGAATTTCACCATGAGGCCAATTCTGACTTTAAAACAGTCACAGAGTTTAATGGCTGTGAAAACTGAGGATGGATCAATAACACTGTAGTTACTCCACAATACTGTTATGTACGCCTCTTGGAGGATGGAACGCAACACCCTGCTACATCTCAACTCCCCGTGGAGTGAAAAAAAGTATGTGATCGTAGGTGCGGGGAAGTACGACAGAGGCAGAGAAAAATACAGTTTACAGGGATTTTATTATTCCTTAACACGGTAAGAGGGGAAAAGGGTCTGGACGGAACCAAAGCAAAGAAAGTAAAAATTACCCGCCTTCCCACTACTTACCTAATCTTTAGCACCACCTGGCACGCTAACCAAAATACAGGGGTTGGTCCGCCCAGGTCTTGCAAGGGACGTGTAGACTGTGCAAGGGATGTGAAGACTGTGCAAGGGATTTGAAGACTGTCCAAGGGACGTGTAGACTCACTAGGCATTGTATTTGACCAAATTTTGGAGACATACAGTACCAGTCAAAGTTTGGACACACCTACTCATTCCAGGGTTTTTCTTTATTTTTAATATTTTCTATATTGTAGAATAATAGTGAAGACATCAAAACTACTTCATGAGGTAGTGACTTGGAATTACTTTACCAACATTCTTGAAGGAGTTCCCACATATGCTGAGCACTTTTTGGCTGCTTTTCCTTCACTCCGCAGTCCAACTCATCCCAAACCATCTCAATTGGGTTGAGGTCGGGTGATTGTGGAGGTCAGCACTCCATCACTCTCCTTCTTGGTCAAATAGCCCTTACACAGCCTGGAGGTGTCTTTTGGGACACTGTCCTTTTGAAAAACAAATGATAGTCCCACTAAGCGCAAATGGGATGGCATATTGCTGCAGAATGCTGCGGTAGCCATGCTGGTTAAGTGTGCCTTGAATTCTAAATAAATCAACTAGAGTGTCACCAGCAAAGCACCATCACACCTCATCCTCCATGCTTCATGGTGGGAACCACACATGTGTGCCTTGTTAAAGGTTAATTGGGGGGAATATCTTTCCTTCTTAATGTGTTTTAGCTAATCAGTTGTGTTGTGACAAGGTAGGGTTGGTATACAGAAGATAGCCCTATTTGGTAAAATACAAAGTCCATATTATGGAAAGAACAGCTAAAATAAGCAAAGAGACCGATAGTCCATCAGTTGAGGACAAGTTCTCATTTACAACTGTGACCTGGCCAAGATAAAGCAAAGCAGTGTGACACAAACAACAACACAGAGTTACACATGGAATAAACAAACATACAGTCAATAACACAATAGGAAAGTATATATACATTGTGTGCAAATGAGGTAAGATTAGGGAGGTAAGGCAATAAATAGGCCGTAGTGGCGAAGTAATTACAATTTAGCAATTGAACACTGGAGTGATAGATGTGCAGAAGATGAATGTGCAAGTAGAGATACTGGAAGGCAAAGGAGCAAATAAATAAATAACAATATGGGGACGAGGTAGTTGGATGGGCTATTTACAAATGGGCTATGTACAGGTGCAGTGATTTGTGAGCTGCTCTGACAGCTGGTGCTTAAAGTTAGTGAGGGAGATATGAGTCTCCAGCTTCAGTGATTTTTGCAATTCGTTCCAGTCATTGGCAGCAAAGAACTGGAAGGAAAGGCGGCCAAAGTAGGAATTGGCTTTGGGGTTGACCAGTGAAATATACCTGCTGGATCGCGGATCGCGTGCTACGGGTGGGTGCTGCTATGGTGACCAGTGAGCTGAGATAAGGCAGGCCTTTACCTAGCATAGACTTATAGATGACCTGGAGCCAGTGGGTTTGGCGACGAGTGCGAAGCGAGGGCCAGCCAACGAGAGTGTACAGGTCGCAGTGGTGGGTAGTATATGAGGCTTTGGTGACAAAACGGATGGCACTGTGATAAGCTGCATCCAATTTGCTGAGTAGTGTTGTAGGCTATTTTGTAAATGACATCGCCGAAGTCAAGGATATTCAGTTTTACGAGGGTATGTTTGGCAGCATGAGTGAAGGATGCTTTGTTGTGAAATAGGAAGCCGATTCTAGATTTAATTTTGAATTGGAGATGCTTAATGTGAGTCTGGAAGGAGAGTTCAGAGTCTATCCAGACACGTAGGTATTTGTAGTTGTCCACATATTCTAAGTCAGAACAGAGAGAGGCATAAAGCAATCCCAGGTGTTGATCAGAAGAGCTAAGACAACAACAGGTAAATGGCGGTGAATGGGCAGAGAGGGTCAGTTAGATACACACAGGACCTGAATTCGATGCTGGGGCCAATAGATAACCACAATGAGGTACCATGTTAGTGAACATCCAGCAGGCATCAGCTGTGTAGCCGAGTGATCATAGGGTCCAAAGAGCAGCAATAGGTGAGTCTGGGAGCAGTTTGGTAGTTGGTGCTACGCTAGGTGAGTGGGAGACACGGCGTTCAGAAAGCTAGCGGGCTAGGGCTAGCAGATGGGTCTTTGGCGACATCGCAACAGAAAAGCCTGTTGAAACCACAACGGACGATTACGTCGGCAGACCAGTCGTGATGGATTGGCGGGGCTCTGTGTCGACAATAAAGGGTCCAGGCCAATTGGCAAAAGAGGCGTTGTAGCCCAGGAATTAGCTGGTATTCTTTATCAGCTAGCCAGGAGATGGGCCTAGCTCGAGGCTAGCTCAAGGCTAACTGGTGCTTGCTTTGGGACAGAGGCGTTAGCCAACAATAGCGACTCGGTTGCATCTAGCTAGCTGCGATGATCCGGTGTAATGGTCCAGACCTTGCGGCAGAAATCCGGTGATGTGGTAGAGAAAAGCAGTCCGAAATGCTCTAAATTGATATCGCTGGCAGGTATTGGCTAGCAAGTATTGACCGAGCTGAAGCTGCTGGTGTCCGAGCTAAAGGTGAAGACAGCTAGCCGTGGCTAACAGTGACTAATAGCTAGTTAGCTGGCTAGCTTCTGATGGAAGTTCCAGATATAAAGTATAAAGATAGCAGATCCGTACCACATTGGGTGAGGCGGGTTGCAGGAAAGTATATTTAGTTCATAGATGGAAAGTGAGATTAAAATATATATGAAAAAAACCCGAAGAAACAGACTATTTACTATTTACACGGGACAAGACAAACACACGTCCGACTGCTACACCATTACATTACTTTAAGACATGAAGGTCAGTCAATCTGGAAACACTTTTTTTGCTTACTACATTATTCCATACATGTTATTTCATGGCTTTGATGTCATCACTATGTCACGGCCTGACCATAGAGAGCTGTTTATTCTCTATGTTGATTGGGGCGTGACAATGACTAGGGTGCGTTATCTAGGTGTTTAATCATCTATGTTGGCCTGGTACTTTACCCAATCAGAGGCAGCGGTTTATCATTGTCTCTGATTGGGGATCATATTTAGGCAGCCCTTTGTGCTTTGTGGGATCTTGTGTTTGTGTAGCTACCTGTGAGCAGTCCAGAACGTTTCGTTTGTGCTTGCTTGTTTGCTTGCTTGTTTGCTTGTTTGTTTTGTTTGGTGAGTTTCGATGTATTAAAATATGTGGAACTCTACGCACGCTGCGCCTTGGTCCATTCATTACAGTGACCGTGACACACTATTATTCCACAATGTAGAAAATAGAAAAAATAAAGAAAAACCCTTGAATGAGTAGGTGTGTCAAACTTTTGGCTGGTACTGTATAATAAATGACACTCATTGCGCTGAAGGTTAGACAGTTAGACACAATATTGAACTATAATTGTTGGATTGTATCATCCTGAGTTAACTGAGTTGTTTTGAGGCGTCCATGCTCCGGCCTGATTATTTATTTTTTAAATGTATATAATGGGATTATAACTCAAATCATTTTACATGACATGAATGTAACTCTCCTCTCTCATCACCAAAGAAAGAGACATCTGGATCTGTTATATCTGTTCTGGAGGTTCTCATTGCTACAAAACCCTCTTGAACCCCCATCGTGTTGTGTGACTTTCTTACAGATGTTTTACATCCATTGTTTGAGTTTAATTATATCCCCTACTCTCTTCAGCAGAAGTGCCCCACGTCCACACTCATATGCTTTGAAAAAGAAGTGAATGTCCTGGTGTTAGAATCTGGGAATAAGTCCTCACCCATATACAAGCCAAAACTATCCATCCGGCTGAAGTCCTTGATCAAACAGGTAAGCCAATCAGTGTGAGGGAGACACAGGCCAGCTGCATTTGAGGTGCATTGGGATGTTTTTGACTCTACCTTGTCCTTTGGCTGTCTTAGTACACTTTAATTCCAGCTATAGAGCTGTTTGTTGTCTTGGTGAAAATGATGAGAGTCTGAATAGCTGATTTGGACTCCTGCATTACTGTTTGCTTATACTATTGTTATTCTCAGACAGTTCTAACACATTTGTTTAACATTTTCCATCTGTGTTTATAAGAGAAACATAAGGTTCATGTCTCCATTGACTGATAGCATGTTGTGCTCATTACTCAGACATTGTTATTTTAAGATACAAACCATCTCAGTGGAATAGTTTAGAAATCCCAGCACTACTAAGGCTGCTTTTACACAGGCAGCCCAATTCTGATATTTTGGACATTATTGATGAGAACAATTAGCACTGTGATTCAAACCGGAAACCGTCCGGTTGCTGGCCCCCTTCTCTAATATACTGTGTATAGTGATCAACTGAAATTCCAAACTTTTACATTTACATTACATTTAAGTCATTTAGCAGACACTCTTATCCAGAGCGACTTACAAATTGGTGCATTCACCTTATGACCTCCAGTGGAACAGTAGTGCATCTAAATCTTTTCAGGGGGAGGGGGGGTGAGAGGGATTACTTTATCCTATCCTAGGTATTCCTTAAAGAGGTGGGGTTTCAGGTGTCTCCGGAAGGTGGTGATTGACTCCGCTGTCCTGGCGTCGTGAGGGAGTTTGTTCCACCATTGGGGGCCAGAGCAGCGAACAGTTTTGACTGGGCTGAGCGGGAACTGTACTTCCTCAGTGGTAGGGAGGCGAGCAGGCCAGAGGTGGATGAACGCAGTGCCCTTGTTTGGGTGTAGGGCCTGATCAGAGCCTGGAGGTACTGAGGTGCCGTTCCCCTCACAGCTCCGTAGGCAAGCACCATGGTCTTGTAGCGGATGCGAGCTTCAACTGGAAGCCAGTGGAGGGAGCGGAGGAGCGGGGTGACGTGAGAGAACTTGGGAAGGTTGAACACCAGACGGGCTGCGGCGTTCTGGATGAGTTGTAGGGGTTTAATGGCACAGGCAGGGAGCCCAGCCAACAGCGAGTTGCAGTAATCCAGACGGGAGATGACAAGTGCCTGGTTTAGGACCTGCGCCGCTTCCTGTGTGAGGCAGGGTCGTACTCTGCGGATGTTGTAGAGCATGAACCTACAGGAACGGGCCACCGCCTTGATGTTAGTTGAGAACGACAGGGTGTTGTCCAGGATCACGCCAAGGTTCTTAGCGCTCTGGGAGGAGGACACAATGGAGTTGTCAACCGTGATGGCGAGATCATGGAACGGGCAGTCCTTCCCGGGAGGAAGAGCAGCTCCGTCTTGCCGAGGTTCAGCTTGAGGTGGTGATCCGTCATCCACACGGATATGTCTGCCAGACATGCAGAGATGCGATTCGCCACCTGGTCATCAGAAGGGGAAAGGAGAAGATTAATTGTGTGTCGTCTGCATAGCAATGATAGGAGAGACCATGTGAGGTTATGACAGAGCCAAGTGACTTGGTGTATAGCGAGAATAGGAGAGGGCCTAGAACAGAGCCCTGGGGGACACCAGTGGTGAGAGCACGTGGTGTGGAGACGGATTCTCGCCACGCCACCTGGTAGGAGCGACCTGTCAGGTAGGACGCAATCCAAGCGTGGGCCGCGCCGGAGATGCCCAACTCGGAGAGGGTGGAGAGGAGGATCTGATGGTTCACAGTATCGAAGGCAGCCGATAGGTCTAGAAGGATGAGAGCAGAGGAGAGAGAGTTAGCTTTAGCAGTGCAGAGCGCTCCGTGATACAGAGAAGAGCAGTCTCAGTTGAATGACTAGTCTTGAAACCTGACTGATTTGGATCAAGAAGGTCATTCTGAGAGAGATAGCGGGAGAGCTGGCCAAGGACGGCACGTTCAAGAGTTTTGGAGAGAAAAGAAAGAAGGGATACTGGTCTGTAGTTGTTGACATCGGAGGGATCGAGTGTAGGTTTTTTCAGAAGGGGTGCAACTCTCGCTCTCTTGAAGACGGAAGGGACGTAGCCAGCGGTCAGGGATGAGTTGATGAGCGAGGTGAGGTAAGGGAGAAGGTCTCCGGAAATGGTCTGGAGAAGAGAGGAGGGGATAGGGTCAAGCGGGCAGGTTGTTGGGCGGCCGGCCGTCACAAGACGCGAGATTTCATCTGGAGAGAGAGGGGAGAAAGAGGTCAGAGCACAGGGTAGGGCAGTGTGAGCAGAACTAGCGGTGTCGTTTGACTTAGCAAACGAGGATCGGATGTCGTCGACCTTCTTTTCAAAATGGTTGACGAAGTCATCTGCAGAGAGGGAGGAGGGGGAGGGGGAGGAGGATTCAGGAGGGAGGAGAAGGTTGCAAAGAGCTTCCTAGGGTTAGAGGCAGATGCTTGGAATTTAGAGTGGTAGAAAGTGGCTTTAGCAGCAGAGAGAGAAGAGGAAAATGTAGAGAGGAGGGAGTGAAAGGATGTCAGGTCCGCAGGGAGGCGAGTTTTCCTCCATTTCCGCTCGGCTGCCCAGAGCCCTGTTCTGTGAGCTCGCAATGAGTCGTCGAGCCACGGAGCGGGAGGGGAGGACCGAGCCGGCCTGGAGGATAGGGGACATAGAGAGTCAAAGGATGCAGAAAGGGAGGAGAGGAGGGTTGAGGAGGCAGAATCAGGAGATAGGTTGGAGAAGGTTTGAGCAGAGGGAAGAGATGATAGGATGGAAGAGGAGAGAGTAGCGGGGGAGAGAGAGCGAAGGTTGGGACGGCGCGATACCATCCGAGTAGGGGCAGTGTGGGAAGTGTTGGATGAGAGCGAGAGGGAAAAGGATACAAGGTAGTGGTCGGAGACTTGGAGGGGAGTTGCAACGAGGTTAGTGGAAGAACAGCATCTAGTAAAGATGAGGTCGAGCGTATTTCCTGCCTTGTGAGTAGGGGGAAGGTGAGAGGGTGAGGTCAAAAGAGGAGAGGAGTGGAAAGAAGGAGGCAGAGAGGAATGAGTCAAAGGTAGGCGTGGGGAGGTTAAAGTCGCCCAGAACTGTGAGAGGTGAGCCGTCCTCAGGAAAGGAGCTTATCAAGGCATCAAGCTCATTGATGAACTCTCCGAGGGAACCTGGAGGGCGATAAATGATAAGGATGTTAAGCTTGAAAGGGCTGGTAACTGTGACAGCATGGAATTCAAAGGAGGCGATAGACAGATGGGTAAGGGGAGAAAGAGAGAATGACCACTTGGGAGAGATGAGGATCCCGGGTGCCACCACCCCGCTGACCAGAAGCTCTCGGGTGTGCGAGAACACGTGGGCAGACGAAGAGAGAGCAGTAGGAGTAGCAGTGTTGTCTGTGGTGATCCATGTTTCCGTCAGTGCCAAGAAGTCGAGGGACTGGAGGGAGACATAGGCGGAGATGAACTCTGCCTTGTTGGCCGCAGATCGGCAGTTCCAGAGGCTACCGGAGACCTGGAACTCCACGTGGGTCGTGCGCGCTGGGACCACCAGATTAGGTGGCCGCGGCCACGCGGTGTGGAGCGTTTGTATGGTCTGTGCAGAGAGGAGAGAACAGGGATAGACAGACACATAGTTGACAGGCTACACAAGAGGCTACGCTAATGCAAAGGAGATTGGAATGACAAGTGGACTACACGTCACGAGTGTTCAGAAAGTTAAGCTTACGTAGCAAGAATCTTATTGACTAAAATGATTAAAATGATACAGTACTGCTGAAGTAGGCTAGCTGGCAGAGGCTGCGTTGTTGACTATGTAGGCTAGCTGGCATTGGCTGCGTTGTTGACACTACACTAATCAAGTCGTTCCGCTGAGTGTAATAGTTTCTACTGTGCTGCTATTCGGGGCTAGCTGGCTAGCTAGCAGTGTTGATTACGTTACGTTGCTAAAAGAACGACAATAGCTGGCTAGCTAACCTAGAAATCGCTCTAGACTACACAATTATCTTTGATACAAAGACGGCTATGTAGCTAGCTATGTAGCTAGCTACGATCAAACAAATCAAGCCGTTGTACTGTAATGAAATGAAATGAAAAAATGTGATACTACCTGTGGAGCGAAGCGAAATGCGACCGGATTGTTGAGTGCAGAAGTTCTGTTCGGTAGACGTTGGCTAGCTGTTGGCTAGCTAGCAGAGTCTCCTATGTTAAGGACGACATAAAACTACACACTCTAAACTACACAATTATCTTGGGTACGAAGACAGCAAAGACAACTATGTAGCTAGCTAACACTACACTAATCAAGTCGTTCAGTTGAGTGTAATAGTTGTGCTGCTAATCGGTAGACGGTGGACTAGCTAACGGTGGACGTTAGCTAGCTGGCTAGCTGCAGGGCAGTGTAGACTGCGTTAGGATGACGAAATACGATAATTACGCAATTATCTATGATACAAAGACGGCTATGTAGCTAGCTAAGAAGAAATTGCTAAGATTAGACAAATCAAACCGTTGTACTATAATGAAATGTAATGAAATGTAACTTTGAACAAGTATATCACCTGCCCCGTTTGAGCTACAGTCAATGTCAATTTGTACATACATGGACATTTGTTTCCCATTTTTGTTTCCCATAAGGACCTATAAACTCTGCCCATTAGATTTTCCGCAGATTAGACTTTTTTATCCCCCACTATAAATATTTTTTAAATAAAATGCTGCTACTCTTCCTTCCTATATGATTTGATGACACTAAATAACCGCCTGGTCTTTTGTCACGAAACTTTGCACAATGATAGAAAGTCACTCCAAGGTCACTCCGATTGACCACATGGTGGCTTGAATGTGAGTATAGTGTGCTTGGCCCCTGGAATTGCCACTTGCAGCTATATCTTTTTATAACTGATATTCCGATTTAGACAAAAATGTAATGCATAACTGTAATGATCGTCGTAGGTGGAAGGAGGAGAGGACCAAGGTGCAGCGTGGTACATGTTCATGATCTTTTTATTACACTGAACAGTGAAATCAAAATAACAAAAAAACGGAACAAACGAAACAGTCCTGTCTGAGACAGAGACAGAAAACAACTACCCACAACTCAAGGGCGAAACCAGGCTGCCTAAGTATGGTTCTCAATCAGAGACAACGATTGACAGCTGCCTCTGATTGGGAACCATACCAGGCCAAACACATAGAACATAGAAACATAGAACAAAACATAGAATACCCACATCACACCCTGGCCAAACTAAAAATAGAAACATACAAAGCAATCTACGGTCAGGGCGTGACAATAACACCACTTTGCAACAGCTCTGATTACATATCTGCCTGTTCAGTAAATGTATTTCAAATCGCATTCATTTTCATTTTTGAAATTGAAATTGGAAACCTTGGTTAATTGTTAAAAACACAGTCTTAAAATGTCATGGGTTGCGTTAGGCAAATTAACATAAATGTGCCTGCATTATAAATTCTCAACATAGTTTTTTTTTGCAAGTACTTGATAATAATTTAAGGTGAGTAACAGTGAAATAATAAAAAATCCCCTCGCAGCATCTTACATGCCTACTGTAGAGACCGTTTGTGTGTGTAGATGATAGACAACAGTGGATTGATGTGAATATTTAACTCTCAATTCATTGACATTGACCATTATGTTACTATCAGTATAGTCTAGCGAGACTACTATCAGTATAACTGTCCCTCGTCTGCCCATACAAATAAATCCTGTTTTTATAGCGCATTCGGAAAGTATTCAGACCCCTTGACTTTTTCCACATTTTGTTACGTTACATACAGCCTTATTCTAAAATGGATTCAATGTTATTTTTTTTCTCATCAATCTACACACTAAGGTCACATTCGACAAAGCCAAAAACAGATTTTTAAATTTTTTGCAAATTTATTCTGAATAAAAAACAGAATATCTTATTTACATAAGTATTCAGACCCTTTGCTATGAGACTCAAAATTGAGCTCAGGTGCATTCTGTTTCCATTGACCATCCTTGAGATGTTTCTACAACTTGACTGGAGTTCACCTGTGGTAAATTCAATTGATGATTTGTAACGGTGCACCTGTCTGTATAATGTCCCACAGTTGACAATGCATGTCAGAGCAAAAATCAAGCCATGAGGTCGAAGGAATTGTCTGTAGAGCCCCGAAACAGGATTGTGTCGGGTTTCATATATTTTTTTTCACACCTTTATTTAACCAGGTAGGCTAGTTGAGAACAAGTTCTCATTTACAACTGCGGCCTGGCCAAGATAAAGCATAGCAGTGTGAACAGATAACAACACAGAGTTACACATGGAGTAAACAATTAACAAGTAAATAACACAGTAGAAAAAAAAGAAAGAGTCTATAGACATTGTGTGCAAAAGGCATGAGGAGGTAGGCGAATAATTACAATTTAGCAGATTAACACTGGAGTGATAAATGATCAGATGGTCATGTGCAGGTAGAGATGCTGGTGTGCAAAAGAGCAGAAAAGTAAATAAATAAAAACAGTATGGGGATGAGGTAGGTGAATTGGGTGGCCTATTTACCGATGGACTATGTATAGCTGCAGCGATCGGTTATCCCTTTACACTTGTGTGTATGGTAGTAGTTTTGGAATTGTTAGTTAGATTACTCGTTGGTTATTACTGCATTGTCGAAACTAGAAGCACAAGCATTTCACTACACTCGCATTAACATCTGCTAACCATGTGTATGTGACAAATAAAATTTGATTTTACTTGATTTGCTCAGATGGCAGATGTTTAAAGTTGGTGAGGGAGATAAGTCTCCAACTTCAGCGATTTTCTCAATTCGTTCCAGTCACAGGCAGCAGAGAACTAGAAGGAAAGGCAGCCAAATGAGGTGTCTGGGGAATCCGGGGAAGGGTACCAAAATATTTCTGCAGTTCCCAAAGAAAACAGTGGCCTCCATCATTCTTAAATGGAAGACGTTTGGAACCACCAAGTCTCTTCCGAGAGCTGGCCGCTCGGCCAAACTGAGCAATCAGGAGATAATTACTATAGTACTTGCATTATTATAATATTAAAAGAATGACTTCTCTGTCTCTTGCTTTTTCTCACTCGCTGTATCATAGAGCCTCTCTTTTTTGACTATCTTATGCATATGTTGTGAGTGTTTTCCTCTCTATATTGCAGAAAGAAGGTGCCAACTGTCCAGACTGTGAGGCCCACAGAGAAAGGGCAGCAAAGGATTTCTTAACAACATTGCAAACAATTCTGGAGTGGATGAACGATCAGGGGTGTCGGAAGCCATCCAGCCATTGAGATGGACACATCCATAGACAGGGACATCCAAGGACTCGCATAAGTGCAGAAGGCTACCTGAACAATTGCTATATGTAGAAAATACTATACATGTATTTTAATGTACCAGACCACCGCTATCTTTCCCAGAGAGAGTAGCTGAGGATTTGCCGGGACATCATCTCCTTCACTTAGAATAAAAGTCTGTCTGATCTATGTTGTACATTGATGCACAAGGCACACACCAGTGTTTGAATACAGTGTGTCATATGTTGTGTAGATTACTTGAGATTAAGCTCTTTATTTTAACATTTTTTTATTTGATTTTGAATTTTAGGACCCCTTTAGGTATCAAAATAAATATACAAATGATTTGATAAAATATTGAATTTGGCCTTTACTACTATAGCCCATAGAAACGCATTGACTAACGCATTTATAAATGGCAAAACAATACAGTAAAAAAATAAGGTTTTGAAGTGTCTGTCCTATATCTAGGAGATATAAGAAAGCTCAGGAAATATTTTTGTATTTTTTTTTTACACATATTTAACCCCTTATTTTTGTTGGCACAAAACTACCTCCATACTTCCATTAATTTGTATGGTAGTACAGCAAAACTGAGGGCACCATCGCGTTCGTGAGAATCTCCCAAATCCATAGAGTGGTCATAGTTTGTAGGCCAAACTGTTCAGACGCTGTAGACGTTTTCTTGAAATGACAGAATTTTGTAGCTCGGCCATCTTTCAACACTGATGTGGAAGGCTGACATAGGCGGATACATCGAGATACAGCACATGCAAAAAACGGATATCTCTTAAACTGACGGATTTGGATGGGAATATTTTAATATGTTGCTTAGATTGACTCACGGTTGTGTCAAGGACTGTATTTTTGTGTTATTATGTTTGAAATGCATATTGATTTGCGCTAACCTGTGCATCTTGCTAATTTCTTAACCCATACACATTTGACCATTCTTGGATTGAAAAAAGGCCTCTGTTTACTTTTTACCCTCTCGTTTCATGGTCAATTGACATCCTCATCAAGTTGTCTATCCAGGTCTCTTTGGAATGAGAAATGATTTACCTGGGCAGTGTGTCTACTAGACATGTGTCTTGACTTGCTGTCATGTCTGTTCCGTAAACCAGTTGTAGTTTTGATACACTTTTCAACATTAACAACAGTAACATTAACAACATATAAACTGTAGTCAAATGTAGTCAAATGTTAACCCATCAGAGTCTAAGCCCTGTCTAAGCCGGAGGAGGGGGAGTTCCACTAGGCTATATGGATTTGTTTTAAGAAGATCATACCAAGGATCATATAGCTATTTGATTAGGAATTTTAAGACCCCTTGAATTTTGAAAAATATATATTAAAAAATGATTTGATGAAAGATTATTTTGGGCCTTACTGCTATTAGCCCATACAAACACATTGAATAACAGATTCACTACATGGGACAACAGATAGTCCCCAAAAACATCACAAGTAAGTTTGTTCTGAAGTGTCTCTCCCATATCTGAGAGATATAGGAGAGACAAGGGGTCTGAATACTTTCCGAATGAACTTTTTATACTTTATTGAGCCCTTCAATGGTTATTTGCAGTTCGGGAACAGGGTTCTTTCTTCTTTTAGTGATAATTAAAATATTTTGGGGTGTGGTTTGCTCAGAGCTCTTTTTGTCCAACCTTGAGTGAGTGTCATTTCAGTCAATCTAATCTGGTGTGTCATGCCACAATGTAATATGACTATGGCCAGTGAAGGTGTCTGGTGAAAGACTCACGTATGGGCTTATATGAATTAATAACTGTCTTCTACATCAGTTCTAAAAACAAATCTCATCAGTGCGGCCCAGTCGTTCCAGAGCTTGCACACCTGATTCACACAATGACAACACCTATAGAACCTTAACAACATAATATAAGTAAAATAAAATAAAAACCTGTATGGTTTTTCATAATCTTCTACAAATTACTTTTAAGATTGAGGAAGGTTCTTTATAGAACAATTTTCCATAAATGTTATATAAAGAACCATTAAAAAAGGGTTCTATATAGCACCAAAAAGGCTTGTAACTATAGTGGAACCCTTTTTTGGTGCAATATAGAACCTTTAATTAATGTTTGTTTTTTATAGAACTGATAGGCGAGAATTGTCTGTTAATTGAATGATTAGAATATTCCGCCCTGAAACATATAATTGTATGGAATTGATTAGAATGTATAAAATCATAATCAATAAATGTGTAGTCCTAGTCAGAATTAGGGTAAAACAATATGCCTTTATGGTATTTTAAACACAGACTGTCTGAGCTTGGTGCCGACCTGACTAGAGATTTGGGAGAGAACGGGGACGTCTCAAGGACAAAGTCACTATCTCTGTCGGCTGGGTAGTGAGACAGACAGTGTGTGCGTAGCAGGACATGTGTGTGCGTATGTTTGTGTGTATGTGTGGGCGTGAGAAGTCAGTATAAAATGAATTGTTTTGTATTCTTGATTTTAGAACGTTCCCGTGAATAAACATTTAACTATTTTAGCTGGACCTCCGTCTGTTTCATTCGACCAGGATCTTACAAATTCTGGTGTGCAGACAGAGTAATATAATTAAAAATGGTTACGTACCTGGAGAACATAATTCTCTTATCAAGAACATTAGGAAATGGTTCTTTATAGCACCATACAGGTTCCATTTTTAGCCTTATGAGCATGGTTATTTATTGAATATTCAAATAAAAGGTTCTATATAGCACCAAATACAGTTCAGCTATGTTTACAAGACAATATTTACAAGACATATTTTTCACTATTTAGAACCTTTTTCTGTGTGTGTGGCCAGTAAGGATGGGAATTGCCAGGGACCTCACGATACGATTTTATCTATACTTAGGTGCCAATTCAATATGTATTGCGATTGTAACAATATTGCTATAATAACCATCATATTGAAGTAAACTTGGAGTCACAGATGGTCCACTATGACTTAAGAAAGCATGCAGTTTATTAGGCTACAGATAAAATAGGCCCTATGTTATGAACTTCATAGGGGTGGTGAAAGTGCATGGTGTTCCTTTCCAATAATTAATCGAGGGTCTTTTTCTGGTGAGATGATCAATGCTTGACTGCCAGTTGACAAATAAAAATAGTTTCCCATCCACAGTTTTTATTATTGAGTAAAGTGTTGTGGTTAATTTCTTTACTATTAAATGAGGAGAGACAAACTTATCAAACAAGTCAGAGTTGTACTTAAACTAAATCTTTAATAGTGAGAGCTTTGCAATAGCTTGTCGACGAATCACCGTTGAGAGCGCCAATGCAAATGTAAAGGTATTTTATAGCCAAGATACACCCCTTTCAACCAACATGACGAACAGATACAGTCAAGAGAACAAGTATTTGATACACTGCTGATTTTGCAGTTTTTCCTACTTACAAAGCATGTAGAGGGCTGTAATTTTTATCATAGGTACACTTCAACTGTGAGAAAATCCAGAAAATCACATTGTATGATTTTTAAGTAATTAATTTGCATTTTATTGCATGACATAAGTATTTGACACATCAGAAAAGTATAACTTAATATTTGGTACAGAAACCTTTGTTTGCAATTACAGAGATCATACGTTTCCTGTAGTTCTTGACCAGGTTTGCACACACTGCAGCAGGGATTTTGGCCCACTCCTCCATACAGACCTTCTCCAGATCCTTCAAGTTTCGGGGCTGTCGCTGGGCAATACGGACTTTTAGCTCCCTCCAAAACTTTTCTATTGGGTTTAGGTCTGGAGACTGGCTAGGCCACTGCAGGACCTTGAGATGCTTCTTACGGAGCCACTCCTTAGTTGCCCTGGTTGTGTGTTTTGGGTCTTGTCATGCTGGAAGACCCAGCCACGACCCATCTCCAATGCTCTTACTGAGGGAAGGAGGTTGTTGGCTTAGATCTCACGAAACATGGCCCCGTTCATCCTCCCCTCAATACGGTGCAGTCGTCCTGTCCCCTTTGCAGAAAAGCATCCCCAAAGAATTATGTTTCCACCTCCATGCTTCACGGTTGGGATGTTATTCTTGGGGTTGTACTCATCCTTCTTCTTCCTCCAAACACGGCGAGTGGAGTTTAGACCAAAAAGCTATATTTTTGTCTCATCAGACCACATGACCTTCTCCCATTCCTCCTCTGGATCATCCAGATGGTCATTGGCAAACTTCAGACGGGCCTGGACATGCGCTGGCTTGAGCAGGGGGACCTTGCGTGCGCTGCAGGATTTCAATCCATGACGGCGTGGTGTGTTACTCATGGTTTTCTTTGAGACTGTGGTCCCAGCTCTCTTCAGGTCATTGACCAGGTCCTGCCATGTAGTTCTGGGCTGATCCCTCACCTTCCTCATGATCATTGATGCCCCATGAGGTGAGATCTTGCATGGAGCCCCAGACCGAGGATGATTGACCGTCATCTTGAACTTCTTCCATTTTCTAATAATTGTGTCAACAGTTGTTGCCTTCTCACCAAGCTGCTTGCCTATTGTCCTGTATCCCAACCCAGCCTTGTGCAGGTCTACAATTTTATCACTGATGTCCTTACACAGCTCTCTGGTCTGTGAGAGCTAACAGGTCTGTGAGAGCCGGAATTCTTACTGGTTGGTAGGTGATCAAATACTTATGTCATGCAATAAAATGCAAATTAATGACTTAAAAATCATACAATGCCAGCTTTATGCATCTTCGCCATTATTATTACAAAGTAGGTGTTCTGCTGTGGACATGACCACTGAAATAAAAACTCAACCACTGAAATAAAACTCGTTGACGAGACTGCACCAATTTAACCATTGTTTGAACCATGATTTCGAACCCTCGCGGGAATTTGATTCGTACCCCTTCCAAATCTCGTGATTCTGTGTATCGGAGGAAGACGTGGAAGTGCAAAAAACACATCTACGTAAAACCATATTTTGTTTTGTTTTAGTTAAATCCACCCCAAGACGCCCGTTTTAGAAAGGTAATACATAACTATGCTTGGAATGTATTTATCAAAATATACTTGAAAATGTGGGTTGTTTGCTAGCTTAACGTTAGCTTGCTAGCGTGATCCGGAGGTTACTAGGCCTTGCCTTCTATCAACATTGTACATTCTCTGTATGGTTTCGGTGGTTTACATTATTTTCATAAACTAACTAACTACAACATGTATTGTTGGAGAATAACTTAGCTAAGCGTGTTATCCTGAAACATCCTTACTCCAGCTTTTTGGCTAACTAGTTAGTACAGTGCTAGTTAGCAGCTAGCAATTATTTTTTAAGTCTCGCCCAAAGAAGGACTGTTTGAACAGTTGACGTTTGTTAGCAAATTAAAATAAATGCGTTTTTCAACTCCGTCTCTTAAGAGGAGGCTGCTGCTCCAAGAATGTCGGACAGTGAGGACAGCGACTTCTCTGACAACCAGAGTGAACAAAGCAGCGAAGCCGAGGAGGTGGACAAAAATGAGGCAGAGGTAAGCTAGCGAACAAGGTTCTGGCTAAAACGGTATACTAGCAAACAACATTAAGCCGCCTTATCTAACTAACGTTCGTTAGGTCGGTCACAATCGTAGCATTATAATTCGTGTAAGATAGGGTTTTCAGCACTGTTATTACACACATAATAAATAAAGACCAAAGTAATGTAACAAGCAGCTAGCTATCTGTAACAGCACAGCGCTAACCTCGCGCTATCCAAAGTAACTAGCCTAGCTATGCATGGATGGACCTTGCACAGTTGAATGGGTGGGTGGAACAGATGCACCTGTGCATGCATGGCCCTCAATTTTCTACTGTATCCGAATTGATGCTAACAAATATCCTAGGTTGGCTCCAAATTGACATTGCAAGTTTCACTGCATTTGACAAAACTTGTGAGTGGTTTGAATTTTCCCCCCTAAATAGGAAGATGGGCAGGCAAGTTTATCTGGCAGTGATAAGGCAGCAGAAGAGGAAGGGGAAGACTTGGCAGATGAGGAGTATGACGAAGAGGAGGAAGAGGACGATGATGACCGTCCCAGAAAGAAACCCAGGCATGGAGGTTTCATCTTGGATGAAGCCGGTAAGCCAAATCTTCATTCTAATAATAGTTGTCCACATGTTCTTGCTCACCAGAAGGTTTTCATTGAATCTATCTGAAATTCTCCCTTTCCCTCTGGTTTGTTTAGATGTGGACGATGAGTATGAAGATGAAGACCCGTGGGAGGAAGGTGCTGAGGATATTTTGGAGAAAGGTGAGGTCACACATGCTGCCTTGTTTGAGGATATCTAACACCTAAGAGGGAGTTATGAATGAACAACGTTGGGGGTAGTTGTCTGTTGAGGAGGACTCAGTTCCTGAACTTTGTTGCGTTTAAATTATTAGAAAATAACTTTCCTATGGGTGGTGTGCAGATGCTTAGGCATGATGGATTAGTCTGTAGTATTGTTTGGATTCCAGAAGGGACGAGAAGCATTACAAGTACAATCAAAACATCTAAGCCCAAATTATTATATGTGAGAGTATTGACTGTTCTTCCTGCGCTAATAATTCCTTTTCTTGTGCATGCCTCCTTCAGTTAACGGTAAATCAATTCCAGATTTTCTGCTGTCTGTTTTCCTTGTATCTAATTAAATTGATTAGTTATATCTCATTCAACAAGTCACATTATGTTATAACTCCACCCACATTTCCGCACTACTGCACATCTAACGGAGCACAGATGGCAAATACATTATTGGGAACTCCTATAGTAACTGGACTACCTGTATGAAGTAATACATTAGTGTATTGTATTTGACAGCTGTGACCTATTTACTAGTCAGGAAAATATTGTAGAAATGTTGTTGGATGGTATGTTAACCTGACACCAGCAGAGTTATGACTTGTCAATAATCTGATCATGGTGTTCTAGGCACTTACATGATCAAAGAGGGAACCAAATGTGACCATTTGCCTGAAATGCTACCTGTTAGAAGAAAGCTAATATATGTGTGAATTAGCTAACTGATATTGTTTAAGCTTTTTGTGGCACATCAATCAGCCATATCACAAAGACTCACAATCATCCACAATACAATTATCCATAGTCTCATGTGCCATTTGGTCTAGTCTTATATCATCATTAATGTTTATTTTTTCCTTTAATTTGTTCCTACCTGTGCACTTGCCACTCTGTGTGCACATGACAATCTCATTTGGTTCTTAATGTGTGTTCCTCCCTCTACCAAAACCTGGCTGGCCTGGAGCAGAGGAAGCTGAGGGTAAGTGTTATCTATCTTCTTCCAATAGGAAAAAGACCCACCTAGCACTTGCGGCTAGACATACAGTGCATTCGGGAAGTATTCAGACCCCTTGACTTTTTCCTTATTTTGTTAGTTACAGACTTATTCGAAAATGTGATCCTCCATAATGACCAAGCAAAAACAGGTTTTTAGAAATGTTTGCAAATGTGTATATACAGTTGAAGTCGGAAGTTTACATACACCATAGCTAAATACATTTAAACTCAGTTTTTCACAATTTAATCCTAGTAAAAATTCCCTCTCTTAGGTCAGTTAGGATCACCACTTCATTTTAAGAATGCAAAATGTCAGAATAATAGTAGAGAATTATTTATTCAGCGTTTATTTCTTTCATCACATTCCCAGTTGGTCAGAAATTTACATGCACTCAATTAGTATTTGGTAGCATTGCCTTTAAATTGTTTAACTTGGGTCAAATGTTTCTGTTAGCCTTCCACAAGCTTCCCACAATAAGTTGGGTGAATTTTGGCCCATTCCTCCTGACAGAGTTGGTGTAACTGAGTCAGGTTTGTAGGCCTCTTTGCTCGCAAACACTTTTTCACTTCTGCCCACACATTTTCTGTTGGATTGAGGTCAGGGCTTTGTGATGGCCACTCCAATATCTTGACTTTGTTGTCCTTACCCCATTTTGCCACACCTCTGGAAGTAAGCTTGGGGTCATTGTCCATTTGGAAGACCCATTTGCGACCAAGATTTAACTTCTTGACTGATGTCTTGAGATGTTGCTTCAGTATATCCACATCATTTTCCTCCCTCGTGATGCCATCTATTTTGTGAAGGGTACCAGTCCCTCCTGCAGCAAAGCACCACACAACATGATGCTGCCACACCCGGTGCTTCATGGCTGGGATGGTGTTCTTTGGCTTGCAAGCCTCCCCCTTTTTCCTCCAAACATAATGAAGGTCATTATGGCCAAACAGTTGTTTGTTTTTGTTTCATCAGACCAGAGGACATTTCTCCAAAAAGTACGATCTTTGTCCCCATGTGCAATTGCAAACCGTAGTCTGGCTTTTTTATGGCGGTTTTGGAGCAGTGCCTTCTTCCTTGCTGAGCAGCCTTTCAGGTTATGTCGATATAGGACTTGTTTTACTATGGATGTAGATCCTTTTGTACCTGTTCCCTACAGCATCTTCACAAGGTCCTTTTTGCTGTTGTTCTGAGATTGATTTGCACTTTTCGCACCAAAGTACGTTCATCTCTAGGAGACACGTCCTTCCTGAGAGGTATGACGGCAGTGTGGTCCCATGGTGTTTATACTTGCGTACTATTATTTGTACAGATGAACATGGTACCTTCAGGCGTTTGGAACTTGCTCCCAAGGATGAACCAGACTTGTGGAGGCCAACAACTTTGTTTTCTGAGGTCTTGGCTAATTTCTTTTGATTTTCCCATGATGTCAAGCAAAGAGGCACTGAGTTTGAAGGTAGACCTTGAAATACATCCACAGGTACACCTCCAATTGGCTCAAATGATGTCAATTAGCCTGACAGAAGCTTTTCCAAGCTGTTTAAAGGCATGACTTAGTGTGTGTAAATGTATTTTCCACTGGAATTGTGATACAGTGAATTATAAGTGACATAATCTGTCTGTAAACAATTGTTGGAAAAATGACTTGTGTCATGCACAAAGTAGATGTCCTAACTAGAGGTCGACCGATTATGATTTTTTTTTAACACACCGATTATTGGAGGACCAAAAAAGCCGATACCAATTAATCGGCCGATTTTATAAATAAAATAAAAACTAAAATTATATTTAATAAATAAAATATATTTAAAAAATGTTTTATATATTTGTAATATTGACAATTACAACAATAATGAATTAACACTTATTTTAACTTAATATAATACATCAATAATAAAATCAATTTAGCCTCAAGTAGATAATGAAACATGTTCAATTTGGTTTAAATAATGCAAAAACAAAGTGTTGGAGAAGAACGTAAAAGTGCAGTATGTGTCATGTCAAAAAACTAACGTTTCAGTTCCTTGCTCAGAACATGAGAACATATGAAAGCTGGTGGTTCCTTTTAACATGAGTCTTCGATATTCCCAGGTAAGAAGTTTTGAGGTTGTAGTTATTATAGGCCTATTTCCCTCTATACCATTTGTATTTCATTAACCTTTGACTATTGGATGTTCTTATAGGCACTTTAGTATTGCCAGTGTAACAGTATAGCTTCAGTCCCTCTCCTCGCTCCTCCCTGGGCTCGAACCAGCAACACAACGACAACAGCCACCACATCGAAGCAGTGTTACCCATGCAGAGCAAGGGAAACAACCACCCCAAGGCTCAGAGCGAGTGAAGTTTGAAACGCTATTAGTGCACGCTAACTAGCCAGCCATTTCACTTCGGTCACACCAGCCTCATCTCGGGATTTGATAGGTTTGAAGTCATAAACAGCGCAATGCTTGATGCACATGGAAGAGCTGCTGGCAAAACACACGAAAGTGCTGTTTGAATGAATGTTTACGCGCCTGCTTCTGCCTACCACCGCTCAGTCAGTTACTTAGATGCTTGTATGCTCAGTCAGATTATATGCAACACAGGACACGCTAGGTAATATCATCAACCATGTGTAGTTAACTAGTGATTATGATTGATAGTTTTTTTTACAAGATAAGTTTAATGCTAGCTAGCAACTTACCTTGGCTTACTGTATTTGCGTAACAGGCAGTCTCCTTGTGGAGTGCAACGAGAGAGAGGCAGGTCGTTATTGCGTTGGACTAGTTAACTGTAAGGTTGCAAGATTGGTTCCCCGAGCTGACAAGGTGAAAATCTGTCTTTCTGCCCCTGAACGAGCCAGTTAACCCACCGTTCCTATGCCGTCATTGAAAATAAGAATGTGTTCTTAACTGACTTGCCGAGTTAAATAACCACAGGTGGACTCCAACCAAGTTCAAATATAGTATTTGTCACATACACATGGTTAGCAGATGTTAATGCGAGTGTAGCGAAATGCTTGTGCTTCTAGTTCCGACAATGCAGTAATAACCAACGAGTAATCTAGCTAACAGTTCAAAAACTACTACCTTATACACAAGTGTAAAGGGATAAAGAATATGTACATAAAGATATATGAATGAGTGATGGTAGAGAGCGGCATAGGCAAGATGCAGTAGATGGTATCGAGTACAGTATATACATATGAGATGAGTATGTAAACAAAGTGGCATAGTTTAAAGTGGCTAGTGATACATGTATTACATAAAGATGCAGTAGATGATATAGAGTACAGTATATACGTATACATATGAGATAAATAATGTAGGGTATGTAAACATTATATTAGGTAGCATTGTTTAAAGTGGCTAGTGATATATTTTACATCAATTCCCATTATTAAAGTGGCTGGAGTTGAGTCAGTGTGTTGGCAGCAGCCACTCAATGTTAGTGGTGGCTGTTTAACAGTCTGATGGCCTTGAGATAGAAGCTGTTTTTCAGTCTCTCGGTCCCAGCTTTGATGCACCTGTACTGACCTCGCCTTCTGGACGATAGTGGGGTGAACAGGCAGTGGCTCGGGTGGTTGTTGTCCTTGATGATCTTTATGGCCTTCCTGTGACATCGGGTGGTGTAGGTGTCCTGGAGGGCAGGTAGTTTGCCCCCGGTGATGCGTTGTACAGACCTCACTACCCTCTGGAGAGCCTTACGGTTGTGGGCGGAGCAGTTGCCGTACCAGGCGGTGATACAGCCCGACAGGATGCTCTCGATTGTGCATCTGTAGAAGTTTGAGTGCTTTTGGTGAAAAGCCGAATTTCTTCAGCCTCCTGAGGTTGAAGAGGCGCTGCTGTGCCTTCTTCACGATGCTGTCTGTGTGGGTGGACCAATTCAATTTGTCTGTGATGTGTACGCCGAGGAACTTAACTTACTACCCTCTCCACTACTGTTCCATCGATGTGGATAGGGGGGTGTTCCCTCTGCTGTTTCCTGAAGTCCACAATCATCTCCTTAGTTTTGTTGACGTTGAGTGTGAGGTTATTTTCCTGACACCACACTCCGAGGGCCCTCACCTCCTCCCTTTAGGCCATCTCGTCGTTGTTGGTAATCAAGCCTACCACTGTTGTGTCGTCCGCAAACTTGATGATTGAGTTGGAGGCGTGCGTGGCCACGCAGTCGTGGGTTAACAGGGAGTACAGGAGAGGGCTCAGAACGCACCCTTGTGGGGCCCCCGTGTTGAGGATCAGCGGGGAGGAGATGTTGTTGCCTACCCTCACCACCTGGGGGCGGCCCGTCAGGAAGTCCAGTACCCAGTTGCACAGGGCGTGGTCGAGACCCAGGGTCTGGAGCTTGATGACGAGTTTGGAGGGTACTATGGTGTTAAATGCTGAGCTGTAGTCGATGAACAGCATTCTCACATAGGTATTCCTCTTGTCCAGATGGGTTAGGGCAGTGTGCAGTGTGGTTGAGATTGCATCGTCTGTGGACCTATTTGGGCGGTAAGCAAATTGGAGTGGGTCTAGGGTGTCAGGTAGGGTGGAGGTGATATGTTCCTTGACTAGTCTCTCAAAGCACTTCATGATGACGGAAGTGAGTGCTATGGGGCGGTAGTCGTTTAGCTCAGTTACCTTAGCTTTCTTGGGAACAGGAACAATGGTGGCCCTCTTGAAGTATGTGGGAACAGCAGACTGGGATAGGGATTGATTGAATATGTCCGTAAACACACCAGCCAGCTGGTCTGCGCATGCTCTGAGGGCGCGGCTGGGGATGCCGTCTGGGCGCGGCTGGGGATGCCGTCTGGGCCTGCAGCCTTGCAAGGGTTAACACGTTTAAATGTTTTACTCACCTCGGCTGCAGTGAAGGAGAGTCCGCATGTTTTGGTTGCGGGCCGTGTCAGTGGCACTGTATTGTCCTCAAAGCGGGCAAAAAAGTTATTTAGTCTGCCTGGGAGCAAGGCATCCTGGTCCGTGACTGGGCTGGTTTTCTTTTTGTAATCCGTGATTGACTGTAGACCCTGCCACATACCTCTTGTGTCTGAGCCGTTGAATTGCGATTCTACTTTGTCTCTATACTGACGCTTAGCTTGTTTGATTGCCTTGCGGAGGGAATAGCTATACTGTTTGTATTCGGTCATGTTTCCTGTCACCTTGCCCTGATTAAAAGCAGTGGTTCGCGCTTTCAGTTTCACACGAATGCTGCCATCAATCCACGGTTTCTGGTTTGGGAATGTTTTAATCGTTGCTATGGGAACGTCATATTCAACGCACGTTCTAATGAACTCGCTCACCGAATCAGCGTATTCATCAATGTTGTTTGACGCATTACGAAACATATCCCAGTCCACGTGATGGAAGCAGTCTTGGAGCGTGGAATCAGATTGGTCGGACCAGCGTTGAACAGACCTCAGCGTGGGAGCTTCTTGTTTTAGCTTTTGTCTGTAGGCAGGGAGCAACAAAATGGAGTCGTGGTCAGCTTTTCTGAAAGGAGGGCGGGGCAGGGCAGGGCCTTATATGCATCGTGGAAGTTAGAATAGCAATGATCCAAGGTTTTACCAGCCCTGGTTGCGCAATCGATATGCTGATACAATTTAGGGAGTCTTGTTTTCAGATTAGCCTTGTTAAAATCCCCAGCTACAATGAATGCAGCCTCAGGATATGTGGATTCCAGTTTGCAAAGAGTCAAATAAAGTTTGTTCAGAGCCATCGATGTGTCTGCTTGAGGGGGAATATATACGGCTGTGATTATAATCAAAGAGAATTCCCTTGGTAGATAATGCGGTCGACATTTGATTGTGAGGAATTCTAAATCGGGTGAACAGAAGGACTTGAGTTCCTGTATGTTGTTGTGACCACGTCTCATTAACCATAAAGCATACGCCCCCGCCCCTCTTCTTACCAGAAAGATGTTTGTTTCTGTCGGCGCGATGCGTGGAGAAACCAGCTGGCTGCACCGACTCCTATAGCGTCTCTCCAGTGAGCCATGTTTCCGTGAAGCAAAGAACGTTACAGTCCCTGATGTCCCTCTGGAATGCTACCCTTGCTCGGATTTCATCAACCTTGTTGTCAAGAGACTGGACATTGGCGAGTAGAATGCTAGGGAGTGGCGCACGATGTGCCTGTCTCCGGAGCCTGACCAGAAGACCGCTTCGTTTGCTTCTTTTACGACGTCGTTGTTTTGGGTCGCAGGCTGGGATCCATTCCGTTGTCCTGGGTGGAAGGCAGAACACAGGATCCGCTCCGGGAAAGTCATATTCTTGGTCGTACTGATGGTGAGTTGACACTGCTCTTATATTCAGTAGTTCTTCTCGACTGTATGTAATGAAACGTAAGATGACCTGGGGTACCAATGTAAGAAATAACACGTAAAAAAAACAAAAAACTGCAGAGTTTCCTAGGAACGCGAAGCGAGGCGGCCATCTCTGTCGGCGCCGGAAGTCACATCTCAAGGATGATCAATGGGAACAGGATGCATCTGAGCTCAATTTCAAGTCTCATAGCAAAGGGTCTGAATACTTATTTATAAAAGGTATTTCTGTTTTTTATTTTTAATGCATTTGCAAACATTTCTAAACTTTTATCGCTTTGTTGTTGTGGGGTGTTTGTAGATTGAGGGAGACATTTAATCAATTTTAGAATTAAGGCTGTAGTGTAACAAAATGTGGAAAAGGGGAAGGGGTCTGAATACTCTCCGAATGCACTGTAGGTGTAGGTTCTTAAAATACCACTTGTTTGAACTGAAGGAAACTTTTACGTTCAGTCTTATACGTTAAATTGTTTTTTTGTTTGATTTATGAGTCTGCTTTACTCTTCAGTGTCCAACATTGACCATGTGGTCCTGGATGAGGATAACTCTGGCTCCCGCAGGCTGCAGAACCTCTGGAGGTAATTTGTTCTAATGGGCTACGAGTGGCTAGGCTTCTTTCCATTGATATTTCAGTTGTTACTATGCAGAGATGTGTTCTTGAAGTCTGACATTTGAATGTTTGGATGTTTCAGAGATTCCAGAGAGGAGGCCTTGGGGGAATATTACATGAGGAAATATGCCAAGCAATCTGGAAATGAGTGAGTATTTTCACAGTAGTAATCTGTCGAAATAGTTGGCCCAAATTTGTTTCAGAATTGATTTGACCTGTTGACCTGATCCCCTTGACTGAGATATTGTTTTTGATTTCCCTTTAGTTTTCCCGGGGGTTCTGAGGAACTGTCTGATGACATCACCCAGCAGCAGCTGCTCCCTGGTGTCAAGTATGTATCACTTCACCAAAATGGGAAATAGATTTTTAGTTGACTACAACAATCCAAAATATAATTTTTCTCAATGTTCTTGGTATTATATTTTCTTTTTCAAAGGGATCCTAATCTTTGGACAGTCAAGTGTAAGGTATGGAGCTTATATTTTTGTGTAGGTAGAAATCTAGAAGTTCAGTACACAATTATACTTTTTTCCCCCTATGTCATGCAACATTATTTTGCCATTACAGATTGGGGAAGAGAGAGCAACTGCCATTGCGTTGATGAGGAAATTCATTGCCTATCAATTCACAGAAACGGTATGTCCCCGCCCTCTTTCTCTGCATGGATATGTTCCATGTTTTAAGATGCTAATGTTTGCATTTAGTGTTTTATATGATTGATCGATTGATAGCCTGTACATCTCTTGTAGATCAAAAATAAAATTGGAGCTTTGACAACCTGTGAAACTGTTTTAATTTCCTATACACCATTTCTACTCAGCCCCTCCAAATCAAGTCGGTAGTGGCTCCCGAACATGTCAAAGGTTACATCTATGTAGAGTCGTACAAGCAGACTCACGTCAAAGCTGCAATTGACGGAATAGGCAACCTGAGGATGGGCTTCTGGAACCAGCAGATGGTTCCCATCAAGGAGATGACAGACGTCCTCAAGGTGGTCAAAGAGGTGACCAACCTCAAGCCCAAGTCCTGGGTCCGACTCAAGAGAGGCCTATACAAAGATGACATCGCCCAGGTACGCATGAAACACATCGTGGAAGACAAAGGTGTGAAATGTATTTTGAAGACATAGGTAAATATCCTTATCATATTCTTGAAACATACATGTATTCTCCTCCTTCAGGTGGACTATGTGGAGCCCAGTCAAAACACGATATCACTGAAGATGATTCCCAGGATAGATTTGGACAGAATCAAGGCCCGGATGAGCATGGTAAGCAACAGCAGCACTCTTGTCACCACCTGTCTACTCACCACTCTCCACTTTGATATCCCCTGACACTCTTCTTGTTGTCTGTCTCCCAGAAAGACTGGTTTGCAAAGCGGAAGAAGTTCAAGAGACCAACCCAGAGACTCTTCGATGCAGAAAAGATCAGGTACAAAGAAACATGTCTTAAAGACCATCATTATTGGGGATTTGATTACGCTATCATAAATGGGTAAGATTGTTTCCTCAGTTACTTCCTGACTGTGTTTTCTTCCAGGTCACTTGGTGGGGATGTCAGCCATGATGGAGACTTCATGATATTTGAAGCTAACCGCTACAGCCGCAAAGGGTTCCTCTTCAAAAGCTTTGCCATGTCTGCTGTGGTAAGACGACCACGTTGCCTCAAAACCACTATTTTATTGGCCATTTGTTGACAACCCCCAAAAAAACGGGGCAGAAAAGTGGTCTTCGTTATCTGTACCCGTGGCCCAGTCTCTTTTATCGTCTTTTACAGATCACTGAAGGAGTGAAACCCACTCTGTCGGAGCTGGAGAAGTTTGAGGACCAGCCAGAAGGCATTGATCTGGAGGTGGTGACTGAAACCGCAGGTAACAGCCATTACTAAAGCATATTCAGGACATGAGATTTGGTATTTACTTTCTGGTTTTCATTTACATGTGTATCTGTTTTTGTAAGAGACATGTCTTGTTGTGTGACCACAGGTAAAGAGCGTGAGCACAACCTCCAGGCCGGGGACAATGTGGAGGTATGTGAAGGGGAGCTGATCAACTTGCAGGGCAAAATCCTGAGTGTGGATGGCAACAAGATCACCATCATGCCCAAGCATGAGGACCTCAAGGTAATGGCAAGCGCCAAACAGGCGACTACATTGGGAGGACATTTCACATTCGTCCTACTAGATTTGGGCCTAAATTCAATTGTTTGGAAACACATTGGTTAGAATTATCAAAACAGTACATAATGTTCTGTAGGGTTTCAACAGAATTTAGTGCAGATATTCTCATGCCCTAAAGTAAGATATTCAGTCTACATGTTGTTGAAAGCAACACAAAGGCAAGGACCCTGGGTCAAGCCATTACAAGCCAAATTCTTGTTTTGCATAGGAATGATGTGTTGTTGTTTATTATTCTAGCCACATGAATTGGAATTTAACGAGAACTACCACTATAAACCAGGGGTTTATAAATTTAAGGACCGATATTTGTCAAAATCGGCATCAATATGGGGCCAGAAAAAAAGGCACTTTCCAAAGTCCATTATAATTTCTGCATACTTTCTATCCATTTTTAGACGTTCAAGTGTAGCCTGGATTTTGTTTTTCAAAATAATCATTTATAAGGATGCACCAATGTGGTGCATTTCCATTTTATGGCCTTTTTAACTATTCTAGCACATACTGCAACCAAGTTTCTATTTTTGTTTTTACAGATAATAAGAAAATATGTGAAATTACTTTAATATAGGAAAGGTGTAAATTGTTTTATTTGCATCAAAGTGACTGAAATGCATTGTAAAGTTCAGGAAAACATCGGGAAGCTCATCAGGTAATAATTGTATGTATATAAAAAGATAATCTGCCTTGCATTCAATTGCGGTTTTGTCACAGTCCTTTCAAAAGTGTCCTGCGCGGCTTGTGAGTGTCGTAGAGGAAAACAGAAGACAGTGTTCCTGAGTTCTTCCAACCGTTCAAACACTAGAGCCAAAATCTGCTAATAGCAGACAAGTTCTATAAACTAAGCGGCGCAATCAGCTGACTACAGACAAGCCCTTTAAAAAATATATATATAACAAATCCACCGCAGGCTGCATTTAATTGGCTTGCGGGCCAGATCCTGTTTCAGCCAAGTCAAATAGCCTGCAGAGGAAACTGGATTTCCTACTATTTGTGACAAATTGAGTATGTAGTATGCTTATTGGTCATAGTATGGATATAGTTTGTATGCCAAAAGTTCCTGGATGTCCAACTACAATCACCAAAATATGAAGTATACAAGCAGTGGACACTTTCTGTGCTTTTAGGGCCAATATTGCAAATCTTCAGAAAATGGGTGTGGCTTCACACTTTTTTCAGATTTGAAGAAAAAGGCGGAAAATATGCAGCCGAAGTCCGACTAGAGGATATACAAATTCATTGCATATCAATATAATGAAGTAATTACTTTTCAAATAAGTTACGTTACACTTTATGTTGGCTGACAATTGGTTAGCTTCGCTAGCCTTACGAACAGCATAGCATAGCATATCATTACAGCAGCTATATGTACCAGTATGTTAGCTAGCTACCTAATGTTAGTTAGTTAGTTAGTTGGCTACTAATACATAAAACTTGCCAGTATATTAACTATATGCTATCTAACTACCCAACATATATTGTCTTGATTATTCATGTATTTCTTAGTATACCTTAGTGGTATAGTGGTTGTGCGTTCTCAATGGACATTGTTAATGAAGTCGTAAGATGTCTAGCTAGTAATGTGTTATACTTACAAGCTAGCAAGAAGTTGCATAGCAACAGCATCAACTTCCGGTAGACAAGTACACTCAACTGAAAGGATACTGTTTGTTTACGGTATACTAAAATGAAAGTGTATAGTATGTAGTATACAGTATGTTACTATGGGTATTCGAACACATCTAATGAATGACCCGGGGTCAAGCGGTTACAAACCAGGGCCCAGATTCACAAAACCTTAAGAAGATTCTTCTTACCTGCCATGTTTTCCTTAACTATATGAAGAAAGTTAAAAGTTGCTATTCCTCAATTAAGTTTTATTTTTTCCCTATGTTTCTTCCTAATAAAGAAAAGAAAATAGGATTCTTATGTTTTAGGATTTGTTATTGGAAATGTACTTAACTTTAGGACAGCTAAACCCTTGTCTTCTAACAACTGGATATTTTTGTAGCCATTAACGTTTTGTTACGCCAATGCCACAGACAGTTGGCTACCGGACATTTTAAATACAACAAGAAAACAAATTAAATGCATGTTATGTAGCTAGCTAGTGTTAAATAGCTAGAGTTAGCTTGTCAATTTGCAAAGAAGAACTTGGCTAACTTAGCTAGCTAACTTACCGGTCACGCAGTCCTTCTACCACTGTCTCGCCAATCATGGACAACAACACCTCCTCCAGCTGGTCCACATGAATGGTCGATTACCCCCCCCCCAGTCTTCTTCTACTCCTTGCTTCTGTCAGCTCCCTTCTTAGCTGCCAACTTTTTTACAGCGTCACTGTCCCTTGCCATACCCCCGATGGCAGAGACAGAATCGGCTTCTCTCGGCCATCCTCTTTTTGGTCTCTGCAGTGACCCGCAGTTATCGAGTCTCCCCAACAGCAATCTTTCCCTGCTGCTATTTTCTCGACCCATGTCGTCAAGCTCTTGTTTTGCTGAAGATTTCTTGCACTTTCCTTGGTTTTCCATTTTTATTTGTGATATGGCTAGTCTTATGGCTATAATCTGGGGGGGAAAAGTGTTTTTGTTTATAGTTTGCGAGCCCAAATTTTTTTTATTTTTTATATATATATTCTCGAGACATAAAGCAGATTAATAAATGGAAATATCTACACTTCATTATAGTGGGCCAAAGCCTATGTTCCCTGTCACATAGGCTTATTTATTGGTTCCAAGCACGTCACTAATGTCAATGCCACAAAGAAGATATTTCCGAAGTTCTTAGGAAAGATATTTACGAAGCTCCTAAGAACTATGAATTCCTAAGCACATTTTGAGGAATTGCACTTATGAACTTCTTATTTTTTTCCTTTTAACTTCTTAGGTATTTTTCTTAAATAATGTTTTGTGAGTCCGGTCCCAGATTATTTTTTGCATAGGAAGGGTTCAAGTTTTCAAAACAATCGTAAATCGGTATTTTTGGATACCGATTTGGCCTTCTTTTCTTTTTTTACACCTTTATTTAACTAGGCAAGTCAGTTAAGAACACATTCTTATTTTCAATGACGGCCTAGGAACGGTGGGTTAACTGCCTTGTTCAGTGGCAGAAAGACAGATTTTTACCTTGTCAGCTCGGGGATTCAATCTTGCAACCTTACAGCTAACTAGTCCAACGCTCTAACCACCTGCCTTTCATTGCACTCCACGAGGAGCCTGCCTGTTACGCGAATGCAGTAAGAAGCCAATGTAAGTTGCTAGCTAGCATTAAACTTAAATTATAAAAAACAATCAATCATAATCACAAGTTAACTACACATGGTTGATGATATTATTAGTTTATTTAGCATGTCCTGCGTTGCATATAATCGATGCGGTGTGCATTCGCGGAAAAAGGACTGTCGTTGCTCCTACGTGTACCTAACCATAAACATCAATGCCTTTCTTAAAATCAATACACAGAAGCATATATTTTTAAACCTGCATATTTAGTTAAAATAAATTCAGGTTAGCAGGCAATATTAACCAGGTGAAATTGTGTCACTTCTCTTGCGTTCATTGCACGCAGAGTCAGGGTATATGCGATAATAATAAACGTTTTGTTTTCGAAATGATAGTTTCCGGATTCGACCATATTAATTTCTGTGTGTTATGTCATAATTAAGTCTATTATTTGATAGAGCAGTCTGACTGAGCGATGGTAGGCAGCAGCAGGCTCGTAAGCATTCATTCAAACAGCACTTTTGTGCGTTTTGCCAGCAGCTCTTCACTGTGCTTCAAGCATTGCACTGTTTATGACTTCAAGCCTATCAACTCCCGAGATTAGGCTGGTGTAACCGATGTGAAATGGCTAACTAGGTAGCGGGGTGTGCGCTAATAGCGTTTCAAACATCACTCGCTCTGAGACTTGGAGTAGTTGTTCCCCTTGCTCTGCATGGGTAACTCTGCTTCGAGGGTGGCTGTTGTCGATGTGTTCCTGGTTCAAGCCCAGGTAGGGGCGAGGAGAGGGACGGAAGCTATACTGTTACACTGGCAACACTAAAGTGCCTATAAGAACATCCAATAGTCAAAGGTATATGGAATACAAATGGTATAGAGAGAAATAGCCCTATAAATACTATATTAACTACAACCTAAAACCTCTTACCTTATCGGTATCGGCTTTATTTGGTCCTCCAATAATCTGTATCAGCGTTGAAAAATCATATTCGGGCGACCTCTAGTCTGGTGCTATTTATTAGTCAAGCCACATAAACTGGAAGTTAGAGAGAAATACCAGCAACATAACATCAGAGCATGATGAAGACATTAGGCTTCCCAGAAATGTGGGACGGATAGAATTACAGGATCAACACATTCACGAGGCAACCAGACATTCCCACTGTGTTCTGTTCATTCTGAACGGCACTGATGCAAAATAATAGTTTGTCATTGATGCCTGGTCTGTGTGCAGGATCCTCTGGAGTTCCCGGCCCACGAGTTGAGGAAGTACTTCCGTATGGGTGACCACGTCAAGGTGATAGCAGGCCGCTACGAGGGCGACACCGGCCTCATCGTACGTGTGGAGGAGAACTTTGTCATCCTCTTCTCTGACCTCACCATGCACGAGGTAAGCAACGTCACATTATTGGACTCTGATATCAACTTGTTTGTTATAATGATGTTTTTGCATAATTCTCATGTAACTTCAGTGAACCATTATCAATGTTACGGGGGTGTGTGTGCTCTACAGTTGAAGGTCCTGCCCAGGGACTTGCAGTTGTGCTCTGAGACGGCATCAGGGGTAGATGCCGGGGGCCAGCACGAGTGGGGGGAGCTGGTCCAACTGGACCCCCAGACCGTGGGAGTTATTGTCAGGCTGGAGAGGGAGACATTCCAGGTTGTTATCCTTAATCTTCCAGAAATAATCAGGTTCAGATCTAGGCAAATTCTTTTATAAGCGATTGGGTATGTGGGCTTAGAGTCATGCCTGCTGGAAAGATGTTTTGTCCCATTTCATCTGTTCTTGGAATGGGTACTTGTGTGATATTGCGCAATTTTAAAATTGGTTCCTTGTGTAACGTATATTAAATTGTGACAGATGAGTCTAAATCCCTGAGAATCCCTATAGGGCTCACACATGTATTCCTCCTCTTCTCCCCAGGTCCTCAACATGCATGGCAAGGTGCTGACAGTGCGTCACCAGGCAGTGAATCGACGGAAAGACAACCGCTTTGCCGTGGCACTGGACTCTGAGCAGAACAATATCCACGTCAAAGACATCGTCAAGGTCATCGACGGGCCACACTCGGTAAGATTCACGACCACAGTTCTGCTTTCTGTAGGTCTAAACTCATAGAAAATGTATTTCTCAACTCCAGCTATAGTAGGGCCCTATAAAATTGATGCGGAAGAACGCGGACGGAATCACGGAATCCAGACATTAACACGTAATTCAACAATATTTCAAAATGTATATGTTGGTAGGAAATCAAATAAACGTATTGAACTTATTAGAACACTTTATTAATTTGCCTAAGATGATCATGAAACATTAACAAAATGCATCAATGATTCTTACTTTCTGAAGAGTGAACACAGAATTGCCTCGATCTGTGAGTGTGTTTGTCTACAGCACCACTTTGTGTAGCCGTTAGCGATGATGCTAATGAGAACCGGGTTCTGGTAGATGGAAAAGATTTCCAGAAAACCTTAATTAAATGTTAACTACAAAGTAGTCTGTCTACCTGGCAGAATAATCCTAATTATTTGCATCATTCTAGTGGCGAGTTGTTTAGCAAAGTCTGCAATCACACGTGTGCTATAGAAGCACTGCTAACCAAACGTCTGCAATCACACGTGTGCTATAGAAACACTGCTAACCAAACGCCTGCAATCACACGTGTGCTATAGAAACACTGCTAACCAAACGTCTGCAATCACACGTGTGCTATAGAAACACTGCTAACCAAACGTCTGCAATCACACGTGTGCTATAGAAACACTGCTAACCAAACGTCTGCAATCACACGTGTGCTATAGAAACACTGCTAACCAAACGTCTGCAATCACACGTGTGCTATAGAAACACTGCTAACCAAACGTCTGCAATCACACGTGTGCTATAGAAACACTGCTAACCAAAAGTCTGCAATCACACGTGTGCTATAGAAACACTGCTAACCAAAAGTCTGCAATCACACGTGGGCTATAGAAACACTGCTAACCAAAAGTCTGCAATCACACGTGGGCTATAGAAACACTGCTAACCAAACGTCTGCAATCACACGTGTGCTATAGAAACACTGCTAACCAAACGTCTGCAATCACACGTGTGCTATAGAAACACTGCTAACCAAAAGTCTGCAATCACACGTGGGCTATAGAAACACTGCTAACCAAAAGTCTGCAATCACACGTGGCTATAGAAACACTGCTAACCAAACGTCTGCAATCACACGTGTGCTATAGAAACACTGCTAACCAAAAGTCTGCAATCACACGTGTGCTATAGAAACACTGCTAACCAAACGTCTGCAATCACACGTGTGCTATAGAAACACTGCTAACCAAACGTCTGCAATCACACGTGTGCTATAGAAACACTGCTAACCAAACGTCTTCAATCACACGTGTGCTATAGAAACACTGCTAACCAAACGTCTGCAATCACACGTGCGCTATAGAAACACTGCTAACCAAACGTCTGCAATCACACGTGTGCTATAGAAACACTGCTAACCAAACGTCTGCAATCACACGTGTGCTATAGAAACACTGCTAACCAAAAGTCTGCAATCACACGTGCGCTATAGAAACACTGCTAACCAAAAGTATTTTGCAGTTGCACACTTGAGGTAAAGAGCATCTGTACCCAAAAATGAAAATTCCTTAGATTTTCCCCAGGTGTTAAATGTGGTTTCCTGACTTTGTTTTGGACTTAGTGCGAGGATCTGAAAACTGGAAAATGTCATTTGGGAGGAACCTAAACGGAATTAAGCAAAAAAAAATCATATTTTCTAGGGCTCTACTATTGGCCTCATCTAGGTTTGGCTACTGTACTTTAAAAGCCCGTTTCTTCCCTCATTTACAAATTTGGAGGAGTTGGCTTGAAGAGCCTTTTCATGCTCAAAATGGGACTGTATGTTGAGTTTTAGGCCATATCGCCCCATCTCGAGCTGTTTTTCTATTTGCAAGAGGTACGATTAGCATGAATAGATTGTTAGCATATAAGTGGTGTGTGGTTTGTTTGCCAGGGGCGTGAGGGGGAGATCCGCCACATTTTCCGAGGCTTTGCCTTCTTGCACTGCAAGAAGCTGGTGGAGAACGGGGGCATGTTTGTCTGCAAGACACGCCACGTGGTGCTGGCCGGGGGCTCCAAGGTCAGTCTCCCACTCGCTTTCACTGCATCACCACTTTTACATCACGTTCAAGTCTTCCATCTACTCTTAACCTTCTCCAGTGGGACCCATCAGAGGTGTTGTTGACATCTGATTCTTCCATTCTTTGGCTATAGCCCCGAGATGTCACCAACTTCACTGTGGGAGGCTTCGCGCCTATGAGTCCACGCATCAGCAGCCCTATGCATCCAGGTGGTGGTGGTGAGTAGAGTACAGCTCAGCTCACAGAGATCATGTGTTGATAGACCCAGTCATCATAAACTGTTTATTGCACAGCTGTTGTTCATTTGTAGATATTAGGGAACGGACTCTTAGTGCAGGATACAACACTAAACTACTATCAGGCCAGAAGTCTTAAACAACCCCTGTCCTCTACTTCAGGCCAGCAGCAGAGGGGCGGTGGAGGTGGAGGACAGATGGGGCGTGGCCGGGGCAGAAGGGACAACGACCTGATTGGACAGACCGTCCGCATCTCCCAGGGACCATACAAGGGTAATGCTGCGTTCATAACATCTCGTAAATTAGTATATATCAGCTTACAACTGGGAAAAATCTGCTTGAACTCCTCTTCTGGTAATTACTAGTGGGAAACACATTTATCATCTCTGAGCTCCGACTTCTCCCACATGCTGAAATCTGACATCGCATACTATTGAAATGATCTCAGTAACAGCATTTTCGGTAGCAAATGATCAGAAAAATATTATTTTATTTAAAAAAAAAAAAAACATTTTAATAATAACCTTCTTATTCACATTGGGGTATCTTTTGGCTTAACCGGTGCCATTATTTCCCAGGGTATATTGGAGTGGTGAAGGACGCCACAGAGTCGACAGCCAGAGTGGAACTGCACTCGACATGCCAGACCATCTCTGTGGACCGACAGCGTCTCACCACAATGTTTGTTCACATCACATCACTGTTTTTTTACAGTGATATATTGTGAATTCAGTTTTATATTAATGCAGTATTTCACCTTTTGAGTGTTATTGAGTGTTGATGTGTTTTTGTTACATTCAGGGGAGCGAAGCGGCATGGAGGAATGACTTCCACTCACGGACGCACCCCCATGTACGGTTCCCAGACCCCCATGTACGGGACAGGCTCCCGTACCCCTATGTACGGCTCTCAGACCCCCTTACACGATGGTGAGACGCAAACCCCCACCAAGGGAATACCTCTATGGACCTCCGTCAGAATATATACCCCCATGACCTGCAGTAGAGCTTGTTCTCATTGTGGTGATTCTTGTTCCCCACAGGGAGCCGTACTCCTCACTACGGCTCGCAGACGCCGCTACATGATGGGAGCAGGACGCCGGGGCAGAGCGGAGCGTGGGACCCCAACAACCCCAACACACCGTCCAGGTAGGCTACACGTCCTGGAGGCCCAGCTTGTGTTGTATAGGGCTCTCTCTGTCATGTCAAAGCAAAGTGTCTTGTGTCATATGCCAACCATATGGGTAGTGTACACAAGTACAATGAAAATAGAGTTCTTGCCAGCTCTCCTCTCAACAATGTTTCAGCTTCAGAAAAATATTCAATGAAAGATTAGTAGAAAAAATAAATCCATGGTTGATAAGGGTTTGTTGGTCTTGGCCTTTTGTGTCAAAGTTGAATACAGCTTTTGTCTGTACTTACTACAGATCCTGAGAAGATGTTTCCCTAATAGGATGATTTTTTGGAAGCAGTCTTTAACCTGTTCCTCTGGTTTCAGGGCGGATGACGACTATGAGTTTGGTTATGATGACGAGCCCTCCCCGTCCCCTCAGGGCTACGGGGGCACGCCTAACCCCCAGACCCCCGGCTACCCAGAGGTGCCGTCACCCCAGGTCAACCCCCAGTACAACCCCCAGACACCAGGCACCCCAGCCATGTGAGACACACACACACACAATATTTTTGGTTGTTTCCTGTCGTCTTCAATGTCTCTAGGCCCCTTTTACAGTGGCGATCAACTGCTCAATGTGGATTTGATTTTCTCTGTCCTAGCCAAGTCCACTGTGTGTGTGTTCCTCAGGTACAACACAGAACAGTACTCGCCGTACGCTGCCCCCTCCCCACAGGGCTCGTACCAGCCCAGCCCCAGTCCTCAGAGTTACCATCAGGTGGCACCCAGCCCAGTGGGCTACCAGAACACACACTCACCAGCCAGCTACCACCCCACCCCCTCACCCATGGCATATCAGGTAAGACCCACCACGCTTGACATTAGCTTTTTAGCCACTTAGTAGTATTTTTAAAGTTTTTTTTTTTACTTAACACCATTTCTACGTCACTGTATGATGCAAGGAACCATTTTACAAAATAAAATGAATGTATCAGACAAATGTATTCAAGCCTGTCTCAAAATACAACACTGCCCCTTCAAGGCTCCCCTGGAGGATGGTGGGCCACGCCTGGTAGCCTATGAAAATATTGGAACATAACATTTACAACCAAATACATTTTATGTCTTTATAAAATAATTCCCTCTAGTGCTTGAAATTAAGGGCGTCGTCCCTGGAACGAGAAAACATGACCAATCCAAAATTCATATAACCACTTTTTTTTAAAGCAATAAGGCTGCTGCAACCGATCAAACCGTTTAGCTTAAAATGTTGATAGAAATGTTGATGGCTGTAGGCTACACATGAATATTCCAAAGTGCAATTGGTGGGAAAACACCGTTCTCAAACGCACACCGCACTCGCAAGCGTTTTCACGTGACAGAGAATATCCATTAGAAATTAAGAGGGGGGGGATCTAAAGGTGCAGCAACTAGCATGGGTTACTAATATGACCAGGATTGTGCCTTTGGCTGCTTGACAATAACATAAGTTAAATTGGAAAACAATGGAACATAGGACTAAGCTTCTTTGAAACATGTTAAGACATGCTTCATCAAATGACATTAAACTTCCAGGTTTTAAACAATTAATTTTATTGTTAAATAGTTTTAAAAATGTTGACCGCATTGCTCAGATTCAAGTTGGGTGATGTGCGGTGTGCAAAAAGCACTGTCCTTCACTCTCCGGTCTTGTGATGACTTGATCCGAACAAATCATGCCCGTCAACAGAATCAAGCCTTTAGGCGTTCATTTTTATTATCCTTCGTTATGTTTGTCAAACATGACTGGTGTTTAGCCTATATTTATCTAATTAGAAGTGTCATTAAAGTTTGGCAAAAATGTTTGCCACCTCCCTCATGTCAGCATCGGTTTGGACATGAAGTTGTAGCCAATCTGCATATCACCTACACTTTGGATATGTAAGCCTTTTTCTTTATTTATGTACAGTACTTGTCAAAAGTTTGGACACACCTACTCATTCAAGGGCTTTTCTTTATTTTTTACTATTTTCTACATTGTAGAATAATAGTGAAGACATCAAAACTATGAAATAACACACATGGAATCATGTAGTAACCAAAAAAGTGTTAAACATATCGAAATGAGGCCTCCCGGGTGGTGCAGTGGTTAAGGGCTGTGCCACCAGAGACTCTGGGTTCGCGCCCAGGCTCTGTCGTAACCGTCCGCGACCGGGAGGTCCGTGGGGCGACGCACAATTGTCCTAGCGTCGTCCGGGTTAGGGAGGGTTTCGCCAGTAGGGATATCCTTGTCTCATTGCGCACCAGCCACTCCTGTGGCGGGCCGGGCGCAGTGCACGCTAACCAAGGTTGCCAGGTGCACGGTGTTTCCTCAGACACATTGGTGCGGCTGGATTCCGGGTTGGATGCGTGCTGTGTTAAGAATCAGTGTGGGTTGGTTGGGTTGTGTATCGGAGGACGCATGACTTTCGACCTTCGTCTCTCCCGAGCCCGTACGGGAGTTGTAGCGATGGGACAAGATAGTAGCTACTAACAATTGGATACCACGAAAAGAAAAAGGGGTAAAATTTAAAATACAATAAAAATATATAATTTTTTTTAAACATCAAAGTAGCCGCCCTTTGCCTTAATGACAGCTTTGCGCACACTTTGCATTTCTGGACTTAGTCTTTTACCAAATAAGGTAAAATACTACCACTCCTACCTTGTCACAATACAACTAATTGGCTCAAACGCATTAAGAAGGAAGGAAATTCCACAAATTAACTTTTAAGAAGGCACACCTGTTAATTGAAATGCATTCCAGTTGACTACCTCATGAAGGTGGTTGAGAGAATGCCAAGAGTGTGCAAAGCTGTCAAGGCAGCACTGCCTTGACAGCTTTTTTTGGTTACTATATGATTCCATATGTGTTATTTCATAGTTTTGATGTCTTCACTGTTATTTTACAATGTAGAAAACAGTAAAAAATTAAGTAAAACCCTGGAATAAGTAGATGTGTTCAAACATCTGACTGGTACTGTATATGAAAAATAGATTTGAATATTATTCCATTGTTGGCTTCTCTGATCAAATTCTGATTGGAGTAATTGTTTGAAATAGTTTTTGTCAATTTGGACAACTTAAATCTACACAGAGTTTACAAAATATCCGTGACGGACTGACCAGGTGAAATCATTGATCCCTTAATTGATGTCACTTGTTAAATCCACTCCAAACAGTGTAGATGAAGGGGAGGAGATGGGGTAAAGAATGATTTGAAGCCTTGAAACAATTGAGATATGGATTGTGTATGTATGCCATTCAGAGGGTGAATGGGCAAGACAAAAAAAAAACGAATGTGCCTTTTGAATGGGGTATGGTAGTAGGTGCCAGGCACAGCGGTTTTAGCCTTCCTCAAGCTTCCCACAATAAGTTGGGTGAATTTTGGCCCATTCCTCCTGATAGCTGGTGTAACCGAGTCAAGTTTGTAGGCCTCCTTGCTTACACATGCTTTTTCAGTCCTGCCCACAAATTTTCTATAGGATTGAGGTCAGGGCTTTGTGATGGCCACTCCAATAAATTGACTTTGTTGTCCTTAAGCCATTTTGCCACAACTTTGGAAGTATGCTTGGGGTCATTGTCCATTTGGAAGACCCATTTGCGACCTAGCTTGCGACTAAGCTTTAACTTCCTGACTAATGTCTTGAGATGTTGCTTGAATATATCCACATAATTTTCCTTCCTCATGATGCCATCTATTTTGTGAAGTGCACCAGTCCCTCCTGCAGCAAAGCACCCCCACAATATGATGGTGCCACCCCTGTGCTTCACGGTTGGGATGGTGTTCTTCAGCTTGCAAGCCTCCCCCTTTTTCCTCCAAACATAGGGATGGTCAGACCAGAAGACATTTCTCAAAAAAGTACGATCTTTGTCCCCTTGTGCAGTTGCAAACCGTACACTGGCTTTTTTATGGCGGTTTTATGGCTTCTTCCTTGCTGAGCGGCCTTTCAGGTTATGTTGATATATATGACTCGTTTTACTGTGGATGTAGATACTTTTGTACTTGGTTCCTCCAGCATCTTCACAAGGTCCTTTGCTGTTGTTCTGGGATTGATTTGCACTTTTCGCACCAAAGTACATTCATCTCTAGGAGACGGAACGTGTCTCCTTCCTGAGCAGTATGACGGCTGGGTGGTCCCATGGTGTTTATACTTGCGTACTATTGTTTGTACAGATGAATGTGGTACCTTCAGGCATTTGGAAATTGCTCCCAATGATGAACCAGATTTGTGGAGGTCTACAATTGTTTTCCTGAGGTCTTGGTTGATTTCTTTTGATTTTCCCATGATGTCAAGCACTGAATTTGAAGGTAGGCCTTGAAATACTTCCATAGGTACACCTCCAATTGACTCAAATGATGTCAATTAGCCTATCAGAAGCTTCTATAGCCATGACATATTCTGGAGTTTTTCAAGCTGTTTAAAGGCACAGTCAACTTTGTGTATATAAACTTCTGACCCACTTGAATTGTGATACAATTTTTGGAAAGAGTTGCTTGTCATGCACCAAGTAGATGTCCTTACCGAATTGCCAAAACTATAGTTTAACAAGAAATTTGTGGAGTGGTTGAAAAACGAGTTTTAATGACTCTAACCTAAGTGTATGTAAACTTACGACTTCAACTATATGTGTGTGTATGTGTATATATATATATCAGCTATAGTTTTTAAGTGTTTTCCTTTTAAGGTGTCTAAGTAAGATTTGAAAATAAAACTGATCAGAGAGCAGCCTTTTATTTGATCCCATCAGTATGGACACATGCTCCAACAACTATGCAAACGTTCTCTCTGCGTGGTGTTTTGAAAAAATGAGCGGCTGCTGTAGGAACGATGCGTCGGGTAAAACACTCTTAAGCCTAAGTTCCATCGCAAGAATCCCGGCTTTGATCTTTGTCTCCTACTGTCCACCCAGGCCAGTCCGAGCCCCAGCCCGGTAGGCTACAGCCCCATGACCCCCGGCGCCCCCTCCCCGGGCGGCTACAATCCCCACACCCCCGGCTCCAACATCGACCAGACCTCTTGCGACTGGGTCACCACCGACATCCTGGTGCGCGTTAAAGACACCTTCCTGGACAGCCAGGTGGTTAACCAGACAGGCATCATTCGCAGTGTCACGGTGAGTAGCAAAGATCACACCACCTCTCCACGTTGTTATTATTATATTATATATTGTTATTATAGTATAAACACATAGGAGACCGGTTAAATTAGACCCCACCCCCCCCAGGTTAGACATATAGGGGATCTCATGTCTCATTCGAGGGGGCTGAGCCCCCTTTACCCGTCTTAACCATGTGTTACGTTGACGAGTTTGTTCTATCAAACACAACATGAATGCTCTGAATCATGTACTCCATCGTTGACTTGATGCATCTTCTCCTTCCTCAGGGTGGCATGTGCTCCGTCTTCCTCCAGGACACAGAGAAGGTGGTGAGCATCTCCAGTGAACACCTGGAGCCTGTCACCCCAACTAAGAACAACAAGGTAAGGCTTCTTCTCAAAACAACACCCCTTTTGAGCTCACAGGGGTCTGGGGAAACTGGGCAGTGCATAGATGCATGGTTCTTTGGGTTCATAAGGCCCTGGCTGCTCATGGTGTGTTGTCTGTGGTGCTTCTCTCCAGGTGAAGGTGATTCTAGGGGAGGACCGCGAGGCCACGGGGATCCTACTGAGTATCGACGGGGACGACGGCATCGTAAGGATGGAGCTGGATGACCAGCTGAAGATTCTCAACCTCCGCTTCCTTGGCAAGCTGGAGCTCTGAGCCATCACACTCCAACCTCACGCCCTCACTGCAAAGCAGCGTCACTCAAAACAAGCAGAATATGTGCCCCCATGTTCACTATCAAAGATTAAAGTGAGAAATGTTTTTTCATTTAGTCAAATGTGTGGTCTTAGTGAAATCCCATCGGTTTTTAGTGCTCTGTGATTGTAATTTTTTGTCTTGCTTTACATTTTTTGTTTAGAAACTACCTTTTGGGTGAGAGTATACTATGTCAATAAATGTGAACTGTTTCAATGTGTGGTGTCTTTAAAAACATTGTGTTTTGTATATAGGTAACAATAAGGTGCTTTATAATACGCTTAAAGGGTTTTGTAATTTTCTTTTTATCTCCAAAAGCATGTTTTGCAGAAGAAAAATACTGAAAGAACATAGTGGCTGTATACTAAATGAGTGCCTTAATGTAATCTACCTCAAAGATGTAAGCCCTGCAATTCAACAACTTGCTTATCGTTAGGTTAAGCCAGCAGGCATGGCATGGCAACCCAGTCTGTGGTGAGGGCAGACGTAACACTAGTCACAGGGCTGGTGTGGACGGTCGTGGTTTATAGGGAAGTAGAAGACTGGGGAGTCATGAGGACAGGGGTGCCAGAGCTGTGTAGGTTGAGGTTCAGTTCCCTGGTCCTCTTCGTGAAGACATCCAAGGGTGAGGTTTTGAGACAGAGGGATCTTCACCTGGACCAACACTTCTCGTCCCTGAGGGAAGTGATGGGTTATTCCATTTACACTGCCACAAATAAACAATGTTTCTCTACAACCAATCTATTTGAAGCATCAACGCTATTGCCGAATTACACCAAAGGCAAACAGACAACACTCAAGTGGTGATAATGTATGGTTTGGTACAGTACTACGGTGATGCTTTAGCTTGTTCACAGATTTGTTTGTGCTCTTGCCTATTTCATTGCTGACCTTGTCAAGCCAAACAGTTTGGAATGATGGCACAGACAGACTGGCCCTCAGGCTAGGGATGCTTACCTTTTCATTTATACACTGAATCTGGACACCGGGGTCATCTCCAATGACTGGGGCCAGTGCATGTTTGACTTCATCGCTCTGAACAGATGGCAGAACAATGCAGTAGTAGACTTATTCAGCTGGAGTTTCATCCTACTTCCTCATGAAAACGTTTTATGTTGAAAGGTAATTGCTTTTTTTTTTGTCATAAATAGGAATCGTTTGCCATGTTCTCAGGGTTTCTCTTTTCTAATGTTTCAGATCTCAACCAAACAAGTTCACTTAAGTGGTTATGTATAAGGCACCTACTGAAACCCATGCTGCAAAAATACAAGATTATTGAATTACAATGTTTATAGTCTTCATATCCTTATTTGGATGCAGTGTCTGTCTGTACATCCAAATAAGGGTACAGGAAAATCATAGTTTAATTTCTGTAAACCTTAATGCCAATAGCTGTATTTTAATCCTTCCCCAAGGTGATGGGTATTACCTACCTGATAAGACTGGTTACAGGAGGGCTTGATGCCTGCATCCTCTAAGGCTCTGAACAATGGGTGGAGAACAGGTAGCTCAGCCAGAATAAAAATGCAAGCTGTCAACACAGGTTTGACGATGTGTAATGGTGAAACAGGCAGGTTAGATGTGTGAATGTGATCAGTGGGGCTGACCGGTCAATATCGAAGCGCTCGCGTAGTTTCAGACATATTTGGAAGTAACGCAAAGGAGAGTTCATGCCCTCCACACAAGCAGCACAGGAACCATGTTTGATCCATTCATCTTTCCTGTTGGAGAAACACATGCACACTCGGTGACACGCTCTATTATGTCCCTGTAACACATTACCAACATTCTGTTAACCGGAATACAGTAGTAACTAATATTCTGTGCCGACCTCTGACTATTTCCATTCAATCTAACGGAGAAAATAATGCTAAATTGTATAACAGACGGTGGACAGGTAATATTAAAAGCTGAAGAATCACATTTGTAAGAAGACCTCAACTGGGTTGGGGTCAATTCGAATTAAAGCCAGTCGATTCAGGAAGTAAACCGACATTCCAATTCAATCGTTTAAAAAAGGGCATATATTTTTAACGACTTCTCCATGACCCGAAAGGAGAAGCTATTTAGGTGATACATTGACCCACGTATTGCCTCTTACCAGAAGAGAAAACTGGAGTGGGTCTTGAGTAGGGATGGCCAAAGTTGAGAGAGTTCAGGGTCCAGCTCCTGAAAGAAAGAGGGATCTCTGCTGAACACATGGATTCTTCATTGTCCTTCGATGGTGACTGTAACCGGAGACGAGTTTTACCTTGAGGTCAGAGTGGAATATTGGCCAGCAGCGGCAACATGTATGAGCTTTCAAAGGCCTAGGTTAAAAAATTAAATGCTGATATGAATTGGCATTCTCATTCAGTTTATTAAGATCAGTCAAAATGTTTTATTTTGATGGGGAATAACAAATCAGTTGATATATATAATTAATTTTAATGTACCAGTCACACATTTACCCTTTAAGATTAAATAAATAAATAATAATACCACAGTCCATGGATGGTCCAGTTCTGGATGTTTGGAGGTATTCTGCATTGAGATGAATTCTTTAGACCCTGTGCAGAGTTAGATTGAGTTAGAATAACAGGAATGGGTGATGTGCTATGGAGAAGTGGTTAAACTCACCAAACAAAAGCTCCCAGGCCACTGCAGAGTCAACTTCAAACACTGCCATGTACAGAACCTGGGAGAGATGGAATGATTATGTATCCTAATGCCCAAGACTATTTAATATTTCAACATAACAATACGTCACACTCAAGTATACTTGTCCAAAAAGATAATAGTCAAAAATCGACTTGCAATATAAAAGCAGTTTTAAAATTGAAAAGTCTACATTACACCATTGGATTTGAGTATTTACAATGCAAGATCCTTATCTTACTTTTCCGGAGGGCCTGCTGTCCAGTGGTCAGACTCCAGGGTGAGGGTAAGGACAGTGAGCAAGGCCACCATGAGCAGCCCTGACATATTTACTCTAGTCTAGGAGTGAGTGACATAAAACATATGTTGGCTACAATTGTTTGTGGACAAAAGTCTGAAATATGTTGCTCTCGTAAACATTAAAGAAACCGCAAATGTGTCGATTCATAGGAACGCGCTAACAACTTGTGTTCGACGCCAGTTGAGCGTCGAAGAGGCATCGTGCAATTCACATGGGCATTCCTTACTGTCGAGTCTACACTTTGCTACTTCTTATCTTCGTTATCACCTCTAACTACAAACAAGGACAGCTAGAGACATACATGTATGCCTATAAACATCACATTTACAAAAACCCTATAGTACAACTATAACAACTATGAGACTTTAATACATCTGTTATGAGACTTACCAGAGACAGTGATCATGTGCGACTGATCTATACTGACAGTTCTCTGCAAATGTGGGGGAAAAAGAAGCTAAACCAGGTGTTTGTCTGTTTTCATGATCACAGCTGGGGAGAGGTGAGACAACATACTCAGTTCCCCTTTCTGAGGACCTCAACCCAGAAATTAAACCAATACTGTCTGGCTTTGAGACTTTTAAATAATATTATTCACAAAACTGGAAGATGTACAGTGTGCCCTGAAAGCAAGTGAATCAATTAGAATGATGCAAATACAGGAATGATATCACCTACTCTACCACTCAAAAGTTTGGGGTCACTTGTTGTCCTTGTTTTTGAAAGAAAAGCACATTTTTGTCCATTAAAATAACATCAAATTTATCATAAATACAGTGTAGACATTTTTAACGTTGTAAATGACTATTGTAGCTGGAAACGGCTGATTATTTTATGGAATATCTACAAAGGCATACAGAGTTGCAAAGAAAAAAAGCCATATCTCAGACTGGCCAATAAAAATAAAAGATTAAGATGGGCAAAAGAACAGACACTGGATAGAGGAACCCTGCCTAGAAGGCCAGCATCCCGGAGTCACCTCTTCACTGTTGACGTTGAGATTGTTTTTTTGCAGGTACTATTTAATGAAGAGAACTTGAGAAATTATAAGGTGTCTGTTTCTCAAACTAGACACTATAACGTACTCGTCCTCTTGTTCAGTTGTGCACAGGGGCCTCCTACTCCTCTTTCTATTCTGGTTAGAGCCAGTTTGCGCTGTTCTGTGAAGGGAGTAGTACACAGCGTTGTACGAGATCTTCAGTTCATTGGCAATTTCTCACATGGAATAGCCTTCATGTCTCAGAACAAGAATAGAATGTTTCATGAGTTTCAGAAGAAAGTTCTTTGTTTTTAGCCATTTTGAGCCTGTAATCGAACCCACAAATGCTGATGCTGCAGATACTCAACTAGCATAAAGAAGGACAGTTTTATTGCTTCTTTAATCAGGACATAATTGCAAAAGGGTTTTCTAATGATCAATTCGCCTTTTAAAATGATCAACTTGGATTAGCTAACACAACGTGCCATTGGAACACAGAAGTGGTGGTTGCTGATAATTGGCTTCTATATGCCTATGTAGATATTACATAAAAAATCTGCAGTTTCCAGGTACAACAGTCATTTACAACATTAACAATGTCTACACTGTATTTCTGATCAATTTGATGTTATTTTAATAGACAAAAATGTTGCTTTTCTTTCAAAAACAAGGACATTTGCGAGTGACCCCAAACCGTTGAATGGTAGTGTAAGTATAAACTGTCAATGAGAAGCGTACATCTTCCATATAAAGAATTTCACTTAAATTCAAAATAAACATATTTATATTTAGCGTGTGAGGACAGAAATCAGTATGAACAACGGCAACCAAAGAAGTAATTTTAGACCTTGGGAGTGAAGGCTTGAGCACTTCCATAGTTTGGCTCCTATTCAGAATTGCTGCAATACAGTATGTGACTGCACCCAGCAAGAGTACAAACTCCACCATGAATCACCTACTGGTAAAAAACTATTTTTCCTAAATGTTCTGTCATCTGAATCATATAAAGATTCATAATATTATTAGTAGAACCTTGGATCTTAATTGGAAAGGGAAGTACAGTTGGACTAACCTTTGTACCAACTGTTTTAATGTGGAGAGTAGAATGCAAAATGAGTTGTACAATCTGTCTTCCTGATTACCTGTTGCTAAGTATTAGATGGAGTAAATAATTCCATTATGCGTGGGGGATAAATTAGACGGGCCTTGGCCTCAATTAACCTGTTGCAGGCCTTGTCTCAGCTCCGGTGGTCGACTGATAGTGAGGCCAGCATATAAGGTGCTTTAGACAGTAAAACAAAATGGCTGGTCCCAGGAGAGTCTGATGTCATTCTACAGAAATGTAAATAATTTAGATGATCTCTCTGTAAGGTCGTATTGGACTCATATTTTCATTCAGATTACATTTTTATTTAAAAACAACTTGGTCTTATTGTTCTTTTAAAATATCTAGTTTACAAGCTCCTACTGAGAGGTCATATCATTTTTATTATATCCCTTTCACTTCTAGGTGAGGTGGAAAAATGCGATGGTATATTAGTCTTGTCTATTTCTATTGATTCACATTTCCTCTATCGGCCCTTTATGATTTCTCTAAGCAAACTGTGCCGTGTCCACATATAGCTTACACATACGTACAGGGTAGCCTAGTGGTTAGAGCGTTGGGCTCTTCAAGGGACAGAACCCAAGTCAACAGAAGTATACAAAATGGCCTTCAATGAAATGAGAAGGTTTTGCCTGTGATAGTAAAAAGTAGCAAGAGAATGTTTACGTGATACAAAGACCAATAGATTAAAAACTTGAAAAGAGATGACTTTCTTTCAGAACACAAGTCCCCAGTGATGAAATAGTCCTGTTATAATGAATAAACACAATGGGTCAGACCAAGTGGTATGGGTATGGTTTGACCTCTATTTTCAACAGATTGTCTAATTGACAATAATGTTTATATACCGCTATGCACTTGATAGGGTCATTTTATAGAACATTGATAAGTGGTCTGATTTCATATTTCATTAGGAGTGACAGATTATCTGTCAAAGGAAGTTGAATCCCTGCCTTTTTCACAGAGAAGGCTTTTGTGGTTGTTTTTTTTGTATTTTAGAGGAAGTTGATTTAATCCAGCATATTTGAGGTGACAACACAGCTGTCTTTGAAACTAGCATCACCTTGGATGGAAAGCATGTCGAAGATGCCAAAATGGTATATTCACTCAAAAAGTCTAAAACATACGGAAGAAGGTGATACTACACCAACAAGTATGTGTAATTCCCGCCTGCATGCTGTTCAAATGAAATACAAATGTGTAGTTCTAAGTTTTTGTGTATGCAAACCACTTGAACTTTATTTGGTACTCAAACCGTCAAAAACAGTTTGAGGTGGATATCTCCTCTCCTAATCAAGACTGTACACAATAGCAGATGTTGTCATGATGAAGACGGAGAGGGAAGTAAGAGTAACCCAACGTTTCCCATAGCTATTTCCTCCTATAGGAAACAACAGGCTAGTATCACATCTCTTTAAAAGTGAAAGTAGAAAAGCAGGTGTGGAACCCCGAAGGTAAACACCACGCTAATATTCCCATCTAATCCGGATCATCCATTCTCTAAATAACTTCATATACTATTGTTATGTTATTATCAAAAGATTGAATCTACTAGAAACACTATGAAAACAGCATCTAGCCTCAGCCGCTCAGAAAGCATCCGACCCATTTGTTTTTGGACATTTGGAAATTAGGGATGCAGAGGAATGTTTTGTCATAAACCTTGCATTTTCAATCTAGTTTTCACATCATATGCAGACACAGGGTAACATGGTCAACATGTGACTGTGGGATCCTTTCAGAAGCTGCCCCGGCTGGCTGCCAGAGCCTTCAGCACAACAACCAAACAGATGAAGAACAAGGTGCCAGATCGTCAGAACCTATTCCAGGGGAGCATGACATCATTAGAACACCTGGGTGAGAAACTATCCCAAACGAGGAAAACAAGAGGTATCTAATCAGTGAATTTAGATATTTATTTGCAATCAAATGGGCCAACAATGTCAACCAGATGTGATTTGAGCAACATTGACCTGTTTTTGAACTACTGCATGTGTCGTGTTACGAAATTGAGGAATTGCCCGAGGTAGAAAAAAGAGCATTACCGGTTTTAAAGGGGCTTGAGGGAATAGTTGTTCCGTCATGGTTTGTAACGCAATTTCATTTGGTTTTATCATCACATATCCCAAAGTTGGCTTTACAATAAAGGCACCAGTGATTCATGATCATGAATAGGTATTTGACCCCTAACTTTGGTTACAGGCGGACAACGGCTTGCCAGTCCACATCAAGGGAGGGACCACTGATGTCCTTCTCTACCAGCTAACAATGACCATCACCCTCCGCAGGTACCTGTTACATTCTTCCATCAACGCACTCTGTACATTTGGAGTACTGTGCTGATGGTTTTCTATGCTGCATCGTATATGTTGTAATCAGTGTGTCTTTGTGTTCTTTTTAGGCACTGGATATTCCTTATTCTGGATTCTAAGTGCCTGTCAGCCCAAGGGCAAATGAGGAAGCCCTGCGAATGCATGTGTTTGTTTAAATCAATTCCACTTTATGACCTTCTAATGTCATGGGACACTTTATGTACAGAATACAGAAATCTCTCTATTATGCCTCTGTTTCAAGGCAAGCCCTATTTTCCTCTATCAACCCATGTGTCATTTCACTTGAACCTCAATGAAATGATCTATTCCTGCCACCCTGTGTTCAATCAGAGAAATTAGAAGGAACATTTCACACGGAACAAACTTTGAAAAGAACCCCGTGTTGCATGGCTTTGGATGGCAACAGGAGGTGTCACTATTTGAATCGGTAACATCAAAAAGTGTACTGATGCTAGAAATATGAAAATCAGTTGCAAAAAAAATACTCCAGCCAAATACCAATAGGGTTATTTAATTACGATTCCATGTATGTGACAAAAAAAATGCTGAGATTTGAGAAATACATTTTGGCACACAATTCAAAAGTCATCCAGTCAGTCACAAACAGACCCTTTCGTTACTCTGGGTCTTGTTTTGTTTTGTTGGACTGTCTCTAAATCGAATCTATTGAAACAATTAGAGCCAAGCTTAAGTTTTTCATGGCCTTTTCTCCTCATAAGCAACTCAGTAAATGAATGCTACAATTGACAAAAATATTAATTTGTAGAAATATTCTATCACTTTCGTACTCGTATGTTTAGTTCTCAAATTCAGTGTAATTGCTACATCTAGAGACTTATTACAGTAAAGTCTTAGAACACCTAATCATTCCAGGGTTTTTCTTTATTTTTTACTATTTTCTACATTGTAGAATGATAGTGAAGACATCAAAACTATGAAATAACACATATGAAATCAAGTAGTAACCATAAAAGTGTTAAACAAATCAAAGCAGCCATCCTTTGCATTGACAGATTTGCACATGCTTGACATTCTCTCAACCAGCTTCATGAGGTAGTCACCTGGAATGCAATTTCAATTAAAAGTACATTTTTGGAATTTCTTTCCTTCTAAATGCGTTTGAGCCAATTAGTTGTGTTGTGACAAGGTAGGGGGGTATACAGAAGATAACCCTATTTTGTAAAAGACCAAGTCCACATTATGGCAAGAACAGCTCAAATAATCAAAGAGAAATGACAGTCCATCATTACTTTATGACATGAAGGTCAGTCAATACGGAACATTTCAAGAACTTTGAATGTTTCTTCAAGTGCAGTTGCAAAAACCATCAAGCACTATGATGAAACTGGCTCTCATGAGGACCGCCACAGGAATGGAAGACCCAGAGTTACCTCTGCTGTAGAGGATAAGTTCATTAAAGAGTTACCAGCCTCATAAATTGCAGCCCAAATAAATGCTTCACAGACTTCAAGTAACAGACATATCTCAACATCAACTGTTCAGAGGAGACTGTGTGAATCAGGCCTTCATGGTCAAATTGCTGTAAAGAAACCAATACTAAAGGACACCAATAATAAGAAGAGACTTGCTTGAGCTAAGAAACACGAGCAATGGACAGACTGGTGGAAATTTGTCCTTTGGTCCAAATTGGAGAATTTTGGTTCAAACTGCCGTGTCTTTGTGAGATGCGGTGTGGGTGAATGGATGATCTCTGCATGTGTATTTCCCACCGTAAAGCATGTAGGAGGAGGTGTTATGGCGTAGGGGTGCTTTGCTGGTGACACTGTCAGTGATTTATTTAGAATTCAAGGCACACTTAACCAGTATGGCTGCCACAGCATTCTGCAGCGATATGCCATCCCATCTGGTTTGTGCTTAGTGGGACTATCATTTGTTTTCCACCAGGACAATGACCCAACACACCTCAAGGCTGTGTAAGGGCTATTTTACCAAGAAGGAGAGTGATGGAGTGCTGCATCAGATGATCTGGCCTCCACAATCCCCCGACCTCAACCTAATTGAGATTGTTTGGGATGAGTCGGACCGCAGGTGGAAGGAAAAGCAGCCAACAAGTGCTCAGCATATATGGGAACTACTTCAAGAATGTTGGAAAAGCATTCGAGGTGAAGCTGGTTGACAGAATGCCAAGAGTGTGCAAAGCTGTCATCAAGGCAAAGGGTGGCTATTTGAAGAATTTCAAATATAAAATATATTTTGATTTGTTTAACACTTTTTTTTTGTTTAATTCCATATGTGTTATTTCATAGTTGTGATGTCTCCACTATTATTCTACAATGTAGAAAATAGTAATAATAAAGAAAAACCCTTGAATGAGTAGATGTTCTAAAACGTTTGACCGGTAGTGTACTTCAAAAAATAGTGTACTTCAAAAAATGAATTTCAAGTATCTGTTTCCCTTCATAAAAGCTTATTGTCAAAACGAACATATTTTTTTTGCTTCTACAATTGTAAGGCGACTTTGAGTCCTTGATTACCACTAAATAAGTCCCATGCATAATTATTATTATTAAATGGCATTTTATTGTATTATATAAAAGCAGTTACTATGTAGTTATACAGTAGGCCTCTAGTACAGTTAGACTTTGGAGCATGATGCCCATATTCCAGTTTGCTGTAAACAACATATTCGGTTACAGCATATTATTCAGTCATTTAAGGTATTTAGTGTTAGTCATCCAGTTAAAGGAATCAGTCATATTTCCCTGCAGAAGCCTTGTTTTTACCATGGAGGGATGAGTAAACACAATGTGGGCAACATCTCCATGAACAGGCAGTTGTCCCAGTGCAACCACTCTAGCTAGCGCAGGAAGCGAATGCTCATCTTGTGGTCGATGTTCACCTTCTCCAGGGACTGTAAGGAGAAGGAACAGCCAAAGTTAGACTGAATTGAATGGTGGAATTGCTATATTGCTATAAGCAAATGCAGCCACTGAATATGAGAGAGAATGGGCAAAATACTGTCAACGTACAATGTACAGTATGCTGTTTGAGCAATGGCCGAGATCATTTTCTATGGGCATGAACTTTGCATGTCTTAGTATTCTGGGTGCCCTGTGCTGCAATGCACCATGTTGATAAGTCAGTCTTAGAGCTCTAGCCGGTGGTACCTTGCGGAACTCCTCAAAGGAGATGGCATCGTCCTTGTCCAGGTCAGCCTCCTGGATGGTGCGGTCGGCGATGCTCTCTAGCTGCTCCTCCGTCACCTGCATCTCCAGCATGGACCGCAGCACCTGTCAATCACCCTCAGCTGTCAATCACATCCCAAACCCATGGAGGATGGCTTTATTCTATTGTATAGGGCCCTCAAAATTTAAATCCCGACTATGAAACCAGTTCAACTGCTTTTTTTCATTCGTCCCCTCTAATCAGGGCCTGATTTAGACCTGGGACAAAAGGTGGGTTCAATACATTTTCAGGTAGAACAGAAAACCAGCAGGCTCCGGACCTCGTAGAGTAAGATTTGAATACCTCTGGTATAGGGTGTAGGCATTTCAGCCATAAATTGTAGGGACATACAAGACCTGGTTTACAACAGAGAAACAATTTACATCACTAACTATTAGTGGTATATTGTGTTGCTCACCATACAGAGTATTATTGTCAGTAAAGCTAACAGTTATTACGGACCTGTAGAAGCTCAGCTCTGGAGATTTTTCCATCTTTATCTTGGTCATATAGTTGGAAGGCAACTGAAAGGAAGGAGAAAACCAGGGGGGATCTGATTGAGTTGAATTTGAATGCTAAAATCTATTATGTGAGTCAACCACAACAACAACAAAAATGCCAGAGGACTCACACTTGAGTTTACTGGTCCTACTGTTGACAGGTTCAGGCATACTGGGATCTTTGGGACGTTTTTTGTCCGCAGGTCGGAAGTGGGCCAGGATCCTCACAAAGGAGTGGAAGTCCACTGTTTCCTGTCTAAGAGTGAGATTATGTTAAGACCAAAATCTGCTTGCATTCCAAATGTACAGGATACATGGATATAAAACATTTAAAAAATATGTTTATTGTTGCACAGAATTGACTGAAGTTAAATCAATATTTAGTCTTGTTGATTGTGCACTTTTTTTTTTTTAAAGGAGACCTACAAAAAGCCTGGACTTTTATATTACAGTGAAAATTGACATTAACCTCCACTTTACCATTTAATTGGTGAGGTAATCAAGTCAGCAATTTTACTCAAACCTGTAAGAAATGTTGTTCTATACCCTGGAGAGAAGAAAGCCCCAATGATCCGATCCCCGATGGGGTTCATCGCCAACCTATTAATGGCTCCAAAATCCTGTGGGCTTCACAGTAACGGGGATAAAACAAAGACAGGACATTCAGACAAGGACATTCAGACATGATTATCATTATTATGACATGCACGGTTTTAGTCAACACTGGTCAACTCCATAAAGCTGACATGGTCCCACCACGTACCGGAGATGGCCTGTCTTTTCCTTGTCCAATGCTTCGAAACGGTCATAAAGTCGAACAATGTGTGCAGGGGTGACTATGTTAAAGAGAAAACAGGAGAACCATCGATTCATGCTATTAGTATTAGTATTGGGCAGGACAGCGGCACACCAAATCATTGAATCAATATATGCAACAAGGCCAGTTCATTGCTCTGGATTGCATTCAAGCAAACACTCCATTAATTATTCAAGCATTTGTGTTTGTGTAGCATTTTTGTAGCCTAAACGCCAAGTTATTAATTTACCTACAACTTCTCAAAGCCACATGCATATGTCAATATAAGTCTATGTTCAAAGCTTAGATATTCAATACTGTATTTTGTTGGGTAAAACACATGCGTATTTTGGTCAGACAAAGTTGTGCGCGCAATTTGCCCACCTGTCAAACATAACTCTTATGTTTGCGAAAGCTATTAATAATTTGGACACATTTCAAAATATCTGCGCTCTAAAACATTTTGGGAAAAAATGCAATAGGAGGAATTGAAAAACTGGGCTCCATATAGCTGTCACAAAAACATTCATAATGAAATCCCGTTATACGCCCACTCTCGAAGATGTGTCCTCGAATTTGGCATAAACAATGACGTTATTGTACAATCATGATAATCTAAATACAGATTTTCTAGTAGCTTAAACTACAGTCCTACCCGTCCGAGAACTTACAACCCGTTTCTTGCATTAATTCTTCGACGTTTGGAATTTTTGACAGGGTGGAATTTGTCGAGCCCATTTCTACAGAAAAGAAAACAATAACATCTGCTTCACTCGACACACAAATATCACGTCCCAGAACTTCAGATTTTCCTGTTAACTTCCCAAATGCCTGTAATTTAGAATTTATACACGACTGTAGCTATGAAATAAACGTTTGTATCCTCGACTAGAGCAAGGGTATATTGAACGTCAATTCAGTCAGTTCACCGCTAATGATAGGCATCATATCTATCCAATCGCTGTTAAACCAAGGGGACCAAATGACCAATGGGGTCGTGATTTATATGTTTTCAAGAACACTAATTCAACCAGATCTGTTCTTACAACAGATCTCCAAGATTGATATCGAATTGTATCAACAGCCTGGATTTACTATCCAGAATGGATAGCATTATATATAGCAAAGTGGATCTTTGATTAATATATTTGCATTATGACTTTATTATCACTAATAGCCTACTGCCAACACTAATCCATTACATAATGGAATCTTTAGCCTAATGATTACAATAGGCTACTAGCCTGTATGCTCCTGAGTAGCTTGACAATCACTATACTGTCCAACACAATGTTACACGCAAATCAAACATGCTTTGTAGACGTTGTTACAGTGGTCATTTGACACTAGATGGCACCATCCCTTTTCAGATATCAAGGAACCATGGGCTGCTACAGCATAACAGGACAGTGTGCATTGTGAGTAGTCTTGTTTTAGTATGGGACAGCTCCGAGAGGTTATCAGCTATCAGTTGGAAAGCTGGTTTGTGTGTCGTGAGTCAATGAACTGGTCTGCATATTCTGCATGCTGCTTTTCCCAAACCATTCTTAGATAACAGTTCATCTGACTCAAGGATCCACGTCCATTGGAAACGGCTCCTTCTGAATGAACCTGGTGCCCTAAAATCCAGATCTTCAATGACGTTTATAAAATGTTTGAGGCAACACGTTTCCACATCAACACAATTATGTGTATTTCTCTTCATCAACAAAAACATACAATTTGTGCATCCTGGATGACACACATTTTTGCTGATAATTTGTCAGCAACGGTTTAAATGTGTTTATATTACCGGCAACAGTGATGCTTGCCTTGCTCATGTATTTATATAGTTCTAGACTGTTTGAATCCCTCTCTTAGCTGAACTTCACATTTGAACCGTTAAAAGACTTTGTGGGCGAGAAAGATTGCTCCCAACAACAATAACATTTTAGTTGGCCTACTCGCACCAAATTTCAACACTAATAACAAAGTAAACAATTCAACGTCCCTTTTCTGTCCACAAATGTCTATCGTAAAACAAACATCTCTCCCTTGTAGCTGATTTATTTAGTTCTCAAATGTATTGGGTTGGATAAGCAATGGGGAGTGTCTCACAATCTCTTACATGAAATAGACATCAAATCCATCCACTCTGCTACTGCGGTCACACCCAGAAAATAGCTAGATATATGAATTCAGGCCACCTTCATTCAACCAAATAGTAGGGTAATAACACAAGGAAATATGCGAGATGTAACCAGGACGACTGACTAGATGCCAAAGGGCTCCATGTCAAAGCAGCCAGCCAGAAAAGACCTCTCAGCCCTCATGATCAAACTCCTAAGTGCCCAAGAGAGACATTAGCAAGCTGCTCCTCATGTCTTGTTCTATTATTACTTGTTAACATACACCGTATGTGGCGAGTCACACACTCAGGGGCCACAGCACTAACACATACTGGATGGAGCTGGATATTCCTTCCATATTGGAATGTACAGTGTGAGGAAGTAAGAGTATCAGAGTGGTCCAATCAGTGCTCTCCACTCAACGAGTGAGAGAGCGGGGGCTTTTCTTCTCCTGTCTTGTTCAATTCCTCATTGGTGGCAGAGGTGAACATGCAGGGTGGTTCACTAGATGTTAGCACGCCCACCTCCTCCAGACTAGACACACACACGCACACGCACGCACGCACACACACAGCACAAAGAAGACTCAAATGTAGCACATTGTCGGCTGTCCAGTGTGCTGCTGTATACCGTGCCTCGGGTTGAATCCTGGCCTTATACAAATGCTTATTATTATTGTTACACAAGTAAGCAGCCTCTACATTTGGCAGGCTGTTCATTTTGGAGAGCTGGTATTTTTCCCAGATAACATCTAATTTGTCACCACTTAAAGTTTTGTTTATCTTAATGGACACCAGTAACTCAGAGCCCCCATACATTTTTTCTCCCTATGAGAAGTTGACCCATGTACAATAATACATCGGGAGTATTTCAAATGGCCAAAGGCGTGAGTTTCATTCAGCACAAATTTGCAGGATCGAGAAAAGTTCTGTAGACCTGGTAGTGGTACAGTAAACTGAGCAGTCTGGACTCTTGACATGCATGCGTTGTTCTGTGCCAATAGTCTTTCAGCACCAAAGATAAAGTATTGATGGATTCCTTCACAATGTTTATTCTATGATAGGAGATTATTCCATGTTTATCTTTCATTTCTGTTCTATATTTCTTGTTTCCTATAATCCACACCTTTTCCATCTCACTTTCTGATACCAGCCAGAAAAGTGAAACTATCTAGGCTCCTAGGTTCCGTTTCATGACATGTGCCTTTCTAGTAGTCACTCATGGGGAACTTTGTTTGGACATATTTTGCATTTAACCTTCAAAAGCATTAAGACGAATGGCTCTTTAATGCCTCTGACAACAGAAGGCAATGAATAACCAACAATACAGGCTTTGATTGGAACCTGTCTCTCCAAAGCAACTACTAACTGCAGAGAACAGATTAACAGAACAATAGTTTTTAAATATAAAAACGGGCTCTTTCGTTTTGAGTAATTTGGACAAACTTTCTCTCGGGGCGGTTTTGTCCTTGGTGCCACAAGCAATGAAAGTGAAAGCATGTCAGAGGCTGGGTTGGGCAGTGTGCCAATTGGGAAAGAATGAAGTGTTCCTGGCTATTTGAACTTTGACCCTGCCCAGACATGGCTGATAAAAGACTTGTACACACCGTCCTCAGTCTGAGTGAATGGGAAGGTCAGCTCTGGTTCGTGTTCCGTTCATCTCAAACTAAAGGCATCACAGGCAGAGAACCTCTAAGTCTGTCGGAACTGGAAAACTACAACATTTTCAATTGTCTTATATGTCATGTCAGGTTAGGCATAGACATTATGTTACATAACTTTAAAAAACAGGAAGAGCAGTTTAGTGTTATGCCAGGTTGTCAGCCAGTTGTCTTCATTATACCCCCTGTATTTCCTGAGAAATTAATAACAATAAGAGAAATACCTCACAGTTGATGATTTAAAATATATATATATATATATGTCTAAATGGTAGGCTACCCTTCGATTAATAACAATGACCAATATTAATATGGGTAAATAATAATGCATTATGCAAGAGGATGGCGCTCCACCAGGGTGCACCACATCCCTTCCCTCAGTTGGTGGTCCTCGCTGGCGCCCTCATACATTTAGGCGCCATTCTTGGTCAACTCCCGCCATGCGACCTGAGCCGCAAACTGGGTCAATAAACCGTGGCGAGGGAGTCTGTTGGCCTGTCTGTCTCCCCCCTCGTCTGTGGGGCTGGGACTGGAACTGGGTGGGGGAGTTACGTGGAGCTGAAGAAGGGGTGTCCTGCAGGGCTGGGTCAGGCTGATAATGAAGGGAGAACATTACGGGCCAGTGGAGTGCAAGAGAGACCAGACTCAATGCGACAGGCACAGGAAATAACAGTGAGCGGGGGCCCCTCTGCTACAACTACCTATCTCCAAAACCTCACTTCAGACACATCAGTGCCCTGTCTAAACAAGATCCCCTTTTACTTTGTTTACTTGAGGTCCCACTCCAAGGCCACCAGGATACAGACCACTCTCCAAACCACAACCATTACACACCATAACTATCCACTAGCTTGTCTTGGTATAGCATATCTAAACTACAATTTACAACAACGAAAATCCAGATGAAACACTGTATCCCAAAACCTCATCCAACATCCCGAGGCCCATCAGACCATGATGCACCACCCTGTCCCCACAATGCACTGAGCAGTTCTGGCTAATGAAGATGCCATCCAGATGAAAGGGCAGCCATGGGGGGCACAAGTTGAGGCCAGGAGGTTCCTGGGGCTTGTAAGCCCTCCCCTACCTCCCTCAGCTAATGATGAAGTTTCCATCTAACACAAGGGAGCTAGCTACATGAAATGGTAAAGGGGCGCTGGGGCCACCAGGTGGGCAGGGGGGTGGCTCTACGGTGTTGGACGCTGTGGAAGCCCTTTTAATCGAGTAATGCCCTGGAGCAGGGCCCATCTGTGACATCTGTGAGGTGCTGCTAGGAAGGGGGTTGGGCAGGGTGGCATGTTTGTTGCTTGTTTACACACATTTCCCAGTTGAAGAAGTGTCTCTCCCCTTCTCCAAACGATGGATTATAAAATGACTCCTCCTTCCTCAACACAAACGCACCTCAAAGTCAAAGTGCTTAACATAACTCTGTGACGGCTCCAAACCCAGCTACCCCCTCTCCGAGGGGACGGTTCAGTGCCAGGCTGAGATTTCTCTTCTCATTTGGAAGTGGGCGCTAATCAAGTGCTATAGAAAAAAATCATGCACAATAAAGCTGAGGAGAGAACAATACGGAGCGTGCTCCTTGCTTGCCTCGCTGACAGATGGCGGGGGAGGAGAAGGTTTCTTGGAAGAGGACCAGCTCTTAATTATTGAGCGTCTGAATGGAAGGCGATCGGCTCATTAGCAAGGAGCAGGCTGACATGGACCCTCCCCGCGCTGCGCTGGGGGCTGACAGCCATGCCCCGGGACCCTAATTGCGCAAATTGCTGGGGCACCGTCACTGCCAAACCACCTCCCCACCACCACACTGGGGGTGATGGTGGTGGGGGTGTGGGTTGGAGTTACGCCCTTGTTGCCCCACAGGTCTCAAGCGCAGAAGGGAAAAAAAGACGTTAAGGTAAGTGAGCGACCCTCCACTTAGGTAACTTTAGGCCTTGAGTGTGGGATACTACTGGGACAAAGAAAAGACAATATTGGATAAATGAGTTAAGTCTGGAACACAATGGGAGAGACAGCAAAAGCCTAAAGTTTTGGTTCAGTCTGTTTAAACCAAGGATTTATACACACATCATTGGTCCCCAAAAGATTGCTAGCTTTTTGTGGCATGGGTTGGTCTGCACTAAAGGGGGAGTATTGAAAGGAAACAAGCTAGCGTGCGAAGCCTTTTTCCTCCTGCTTTTCTAAACACTTAATCATTGTTGTGTGAATAATGTATTAGGCAGATATGAAAATACCCGGCCTCAGTCTTCGAGTGATTTAATTAATTCCAGAGTAGTCTCCAATCTGACTAAGTCCATTTCCAAGTAAGACCTCCTCCATGGGCCAGATTGAATTTCCAAGGTAATGCATCTATTTTCCCCATGGCCACTATATATCTGAGTAAACAGCAACCCGTGCGTCATCCAATACACCGGTACTCTTTGCACTCTGGATAATGTCCCGTGTCTGGGTTGAATTCCCATTTGGATGTCTCAACATTTCTGTAAATGTTTCAACACATTCTCAAAGACAGGTCCTCAATGTTGACGAAGAAGCACCTACAATCCCGTCTGCATCATTGGGCATTTGTTGTAGCACCGAGCACCAGATGCAGGCTCATATCTGATGTGGCGCTAAAGGTATTTGTCCCTTGATCATGGTACTGGGAAACCACAGTGTTCCTTTGTAATGAGTCACGCTGTGTAACTATTGTAAACTACACTGGTTTTCCCTGCTTGGGGCTTTTGGACACACCAGTTGAATTTACATTGTTTCCACACGTCCAATTGAAGTCCGTGCCCATTGGGTGGTCACTGTATGTCAAAGACTTGGTCATTAGATGTCAGTTTTTCCATTTTCCTATGTAAAAAAAAAAATGCTTTTACAGTCACAACTTTTACCATCAAGGCCCAAGTCTGGAAAAACCTAAACTTGCCTTTTCAGCAAATATGTAAGCATCTAACAAGTAGAGAGCGGAGTTAATGGCTTACACATGGATGACAAAGACAGGCTTACATGTACTACGGTCTGGTTTCAATCGGTAGCGCTGAAGAGCTGCTCTACAGGGTGATAGAAATTGAAAGGCAATGCTCCCACGTTAGTGGAGACTGCATTCGTGGTAAACGCTGCACATGTCAGCTCAAATCGAAATGACCTTTAACATTTCAATTGCGCTAGAGCGCTGAACATCAGTGATACGGATTGAATCCAGCCCTAGGCCGTGATATTTTCTTGAGTTAGTGTATGTGAGTGTCTTACGATTAGGCATCTGACTTGAAGAGGTCAGCCATATCTAACAGTGGGGAGACTACCAAAGCCACAGACGTATTTCCATAAAGAGGCATGAAAACATCTCTTCATTTATCATCTACACATCAACCTGTCTAAAAAAATGTTTTAAATGCCTTACGAGAGAGGGATTTTCCAAGTCCCTTTAGTTGAAACTGGTTTCTTTACTTAACAAACTCCAGTCTGACCTGAAGATTTACAATAAGTAGTAATTACTGGATACGATTGGGACTCAACTAAACAAATTTGTGTGCCATGTTTCTGAAGATTTAAACAGTAACATCCGGTTGAACTTCCTCTTTGACTGCATCAGCATTGACTCACCGGAATCTCTGTCCAATCTAATAGTGGATTGGGAAAAGAGGGGAAATCCCAGGGTGACAGGTGTTAAAACGAGGCTAAAGAGGTGTTGTTGAGGGACGTTCTAAGGAACACGGTTCTCCTGAAGGAACATGTCAGGACTGAAACTGAGACCCTCAGACTTCCTCCTCCACGGAGAACTGAGATTCTTAAGATATTCTCATAACAAGCTGCTGAAGGCAACATACTTAGCCCAGACCGAGTGAATACATTTGGCCACATTAGTAAGTAATGTTGTTCCACGTCTGTTTAGTTATTCCACACAATCATTACCTTTGCCACTGTGAAACTATTCAAGCATGTCACAGGGATTTCATCTGACATTTAGTCCTACCAAAACAGTTATATGTAGGACAGACTTTCTCCCAAACTATAATCCCCCGCATCTCAGTTTCACTATGATGCTGACCGTTTTCAGTGTGGCATGGTATTTAACCTTGTCACTCTCTCAACTGCTATGTTTATGTCATGTCATGTTTAATGGACAAGCACAAGGCAGCAGTGTCTTTGTCTCACGTAAGCTAACGTTGGCTGCTCGCCAAGTTATGAGTCAGCAACACACTACTTCCTCTTTACTACGATAAGTTACACATTTGCACTATGATAAGATCCCCCCCCCCCTTCCCTTCCCTTTTCTGGGAAGACCTTTACAAGTATTGGATTTTCCAGCCACAAAGTCAACGTAAATGCCCTGCAAGCCTTTACTGTCATTGCAACACTATTAAAGCTATGTGGTGAACCAGACATTTGAGGAATATTACAGTATGTAATAATCACCTATTACACATCTATGAATGACGTTTAAGCATTAATACACGTTAAAAACCTGTTTTCTCCACCTTTACGCAGTTTATTGACACTAGATATAATCAACCTTTCCCAACACAGAAAATAAATGTGGGCTTGCACAAATGCCTGCGTGTGCATGCCGTTATTCATATCTTAGTATCTACCTGCAGAGAAAAGTACAGGAGAACTCTGGTGGGATTTCTTCACTGTGACCTGCATGGTAAAGACAGAATAGGGGAAAGTTAGTAGACAGTCAGAGAGAAAACTGAGATCTCAAGGAGCTCGGTGACAACACTTCACCTATGGGCGATGTCTTCCCAGGGAACAATCTCAATGATGGATGCACTTTAACCTCCATCTCGCCATCTCTGACTGGTTGCATATTGCAGAGGTGTGCTTCTACAACTCTGAGAACAGGTGAGGAGATGAAGAATGTGGTTTTGAATAGTAATTGGAATGTAAAGGATATTAGGATAAGGATATTGAATAATCATACCGGGTTACATTTCCGAACATGCAAGAGGCCATTACGGTATGTGGTTTGGTTTGATATGGTCTTCAGTTTTGAAACGTACTCCAAACACCTAAATAGTTGATTACCCTCAGTGGCCTTCTCTTTCATGCAAGGGTTTAAGTGGGAGGAAATCACCAAAGTGTTTGTTTATGCCAAACCAATCTGGAATTTCTGGATTTTGAAAGAAGCGGAGAGGTGTAGAAAAACCAGGGTAATTACAAGGAACTTAACCCTGCATGATATCAACTCTTAGTGCTTCACTGTTCTCAAGGACCAAAGGGTGAACCAATCAGCGTATCGTGTCACATTGGACCGTAGCCTATTTAGTCTTATCTGAATATATGTTGTCGTTGTTTTGATAAGAATCACTAATTGCATAAAAAACAGTGGAATTTAGATGTTTCCCTACAGAGTCAGAGTCATACTGGTTCAATTACCTTTAGAAATGTTGTCCTGAGATTCCTGATCCGCATGGAGATGAGGTTTTTAGTTCGTTTTTAAATGCTTGTAATGCCCTATATGCAACAGCTCAAGAACATTTCATTAGGCTACTTTTATGAATAATCTGGTTTATGTTAGATCAATCTTCAATATCTAATTTATACTGTTTTTATTAAGTCAACAGTTGTTTCTTCACTGCTTGCATAGTGTAGGCCTAATTGGCAGAGTAGGTTATATGCCCAAGAAGACGGCCATTGTTATGCCATAAAGAACTTTTGAGACCAAGGACATGGGAAAACCCAGTCCCAAGATCTAGAAAATTGAAAATGTTTGAAATGTATTTCCTCCCTACTATTTGTCAAGCCATATGTTTACAATGATTTTTGACATGTTCTATCTTCCTTGTCTAATGTCACTCACCTCTGGCACGTGCGGTATGAAGATCTCCTTCAACAGAAGTGATAAATACGCCTTGGCAGTTCCAACGCAGTTACATGTCCGACATCGCCAAAATATCACGCATCAGCATTCTTCTAACTGAACCACATGACCTTTGTTTTGGAGGTGTTCAGAACAAAGATAAGGGCAGAGAAAGCTTGTTGGAGACTAAGAAAGCTTTTTTGTAGACCGTTTAACACAACATCTGGGGAGGGGCCAGCTGAGTATAAGACTGTATCATCTGCATATAAATGGTTGAGAGAGCTTATTGTTGATGTAAATTGAGAAGAGCGTGGGGCCTAGGATGGAGCCTTGGGGTACTCCTTTGGTGACATGCAGTGGCTGAGACAGCAAATGTTCTGACTTTACACACTGCACTCTTTGGGAGAGTTAGTTAGCAAACCATGCCAAAGACCTCTCAGAGACACCAATACTCTTTACCTGACAAACAAGAATGGAATGGTCTGGCAAAGTCTATAAAAATAGCAGCACAACATTGCTTACAATCAAGGGCAATGGTGACATCATTTAGGACCTTTAAGGTTGCAGTGACACATCCATAACCTGAGCAGAAACCAGATTGCATACCAGAGATTACTATAGACATCAAGAAAGCCATTAAATTGATTATTGATACGTTCTTCCAGCACGTTTGATAAATCAAATCAAATTTTATTTGTCACATACACATGGTTAGCAGATGTTAATGCGAGTGTAGCGAAATGCTTGTGCTTCTAGTTCCGACAATGCAGTAATAACCAACAAGTAATCTAACTAACAATTCCAAAACTACTGTCTTATACACAGTGTAAGGTGATAAAGAATATGTACATAAGGATATATGAATGAGTGATGGTACAGAGCAGCATAGGCAAGATACAGTAGATGGTATCGAGTACAGTATATACATATGAGATGAGTATGTAAACAAAGTGGCATAGTTAAAGTGGCTAGTGATACATGTATTACATAAGGATGCAGTCGATGATATAGAGTACAGTATATACGTATGCATATGAGATGAATAATGTAGGGTAAGTAACATTATATAAGGTAGCATTGTTTAAAGTGGCTAGTGATATATTTACATCATTTCCCATCAATTCCCATGATTAAAGTGGCTGGAGTTGAGTCAGTGTCAGTGTCAGTGTGTTGGCAGCAGCCACTCAATGTTAGTGGTGGCTGTTTAACAGTCTGATGGCCTTGAGATAGAAGCTGTTTTTCAGTCTCTCGGTCCCAGCTTTGATGCATCTGTACTGACCTCGCCTTCTGGATGATAGCGGGGTGAACAGGCAGTGGCTCGGGTGGTTGATGTCATTGATGATCTTTATGGCCTTCCTGTAACATCGGGTGGTGTAGGTGTCCTGGAGGGCAGCTAGTTTGCCCCCGGTGATGCGTTGTGCAGACCTCACTACCCTCTGGAGAGCCTTACGGTTGAGGGCGGAGCAGTTGCCGTACCAGGCGGTGATACAGCCCGCCAGGATGCTCTCGATTGTGCATCTGTAGAAGTTTGTGAGTGCTTTTGGTGACAAGCCGAATTTCTTCAGCCTCCTGAGGTTGAAGAGGCGCTGCTGCGCCTTCTTCACGATGCTGTCTGTGTGAGTGGACCAATTCAGTTTGTCTGTGATGTGTATGCCGAGGAACTTAAAACTTGCTACCCTCTCCACTACTGTTCCATCGATGTGGATAGGGGGGTGTTCCCTCTGCTGTTTCCTGAAGTCCACAATCATCTCCTTAGTTTTGTTGACGTTCAGTGTGAGGTTATTTTCCTGACACCACACTCCGAGGGCCCTCAACAGGGCAAGATAGAAATTGGATCTGCTGGATCTCCCCCTTTAAATAAAGGATGTACGATCCGGGTCGTCCATCTACAGATGGACTATTCGGAATATCCAAATAAAATGTGACCATGAGTTGGGCTGTGGCGGTCATGACATTTTGTCAGCCAGTGATTGTCAAGCAAATAACTGCTGGTCTCACGGTAATTGACCTTTAATTAACATGAAGACATTAGCATCTCCTGGCTTCCTGTTGGCCTGGTATGGTTCCCAATCAGAGGCAGCTGTCAATCGTTGTCTCTGATTGAGAACCATACTTAGGTAGCCTGTTTTCCCACTCTTGTTTGTGGGTTGTTATTTTCTGTTTAGTGTATGTCACCTTACAGAACTATTTTGTTTCTTCCATTTCACTTTGTTATTTTGTTTTTGTGCGTTCGACCAATAAATTATGACGGACACTTACCACGCTGCATATTGATCCGATCCTTCTTACTCTTCCTCAGACGAAGAGGAGATTCGTTACAGAACCACCCACTACAACCGGACCAAGCAGCGTGGTAACCAGGAGCAGAAGGTTCTGGACTCCTGGACATGGGAGGAGATTTTGGACGGTAGGGGACCCTGGGCACAGGCTGGGGAATATCGCCGCCCCCAGGAAGAGCTGGAGGCGCTGCCGGAGTCTCCTGCCTGTCCGGCGCTGCCGGAATCTCCCGTCTATTCGGCGCCCGCTGTAAGGGTCCACAGTCCGAGGTCGGTCGGCGAGGGTCGCTGCTCCAAAGGCGCCACTTAAGTGGACCAAGACTATGGTGGAGTGGGGTCCACGTCCCGCACCAGAGCCGCCACCGCAGACAGATGCCCACCCAGACCATCCCCTATGGGGTTAGGTTTTGCGGCCAGAGTTCGATGTTTTTGTCCTATGTTGGGTATTTCTATGTGTTTGGCCTGGTATGATTCCCAATCAGAGGCAGCTGTCAATCGTTGTCTCTGATTGAGAACCATACTTACAGTGGGGCAAAAAAGTATTTAGTCAGCCACCAATTGTGCAAATTCTCCCACTTAAAAAGATGAGAGAGGCCTGTAATTTTCATCATAGGTACACTTCAACTATGACAGACAAAATTAGAAGAAGAAAATCCAGAAAATCACATTGTAGGAATTTTTATGAATTTATTTGCAAATTATGGTGGAAAATAAGTATTTGGTCAATAACAAAAGTTTATCTCAATACTTTGTTATATACAGTTTGTTGGCAATGACAGAGGTCAAATGTTTTCTGTAAGTCTTCACAAGGTTTTCACACACTGTTGCTGGTATTTTGGCCCATTCCTCCATGCAGATCTCCTCTAGAGCAGTGATGTTTTGGGGCTGTTGCTGTCCTCCAAACACGACGAGTTTAGTTTTTACCAAACAGTTATATTTTGGTTTGATCTGACCATATGACATTCTCCCAATCTTCTTCTGGATCATCCAAATGCTCTCTAGCAAACTTCAGATGGGCCTGGACATGTACTGGCTTAAGCAGGGGGACACGTCTGGCACTGCAGGATTTGAGTCCCTGGCGGCGTAGTGTGTTCCTGATGGTAGGCTTTGTTACTTTGGTCCCAGCTCTCTGCAGGTCATTCACTATGTCCCCCCGTGTGGTTCTGGGATTTTTGCTCACCGTTCTTGGGATCATTTTGACCCCACGGAGTGAGATCTTGCGTGGAGCCCCAGATCGAGGGAGATTATCAGTGGTCTTGTATGTCTTCCATTTCCTAATAATTGTTCCCACAGTTGATTTATTCAAACCAAGCTGCTTACCTATTGCAGATTCAGTCTTCCCAGCCTGGTGCAGGTCTACAATTTTGTTTCTGGTGTCCTTTGACAGCTCTTTGGGCTTGGCCATTGTGGAGTTTGGAGTGTGACTGTTTGAGGTTGTGGACAGCTGTCTTTTATACTGATAACAAGTTCAAACAGGTGCCATTAATACAGGTAACGAGTGGAGGACAGAGGAGCCTCTTAAAGAAGAAGTTACAGGTCTGTGAGAGCCAGAAATCTTGCTTGTTTGTAGGTGACCAAATACTTATTTTCCACCATAATTTGCAAATAAATTCATTAAAAATCCTACAATGTGATTTTCTGGGTTTATTTTCTCGTTTTGTCTGTCATAGTTGAAGTGTACCTATGATGAAAATTACAGGCCTCTATCATATTTTTAAGTGGGAGAACTTGCACAATTGGTGGCTGACTAAATACTTTTTTGTGCCCCACTGTAGGTAGCCTGTTTTCCCACTCTTGTTTGTGGGTGGTTATTTTCTGTTTTAGTGTATGTCACCTTACAGAACTATTTTGTTTCTTCCATTTGACTTTGTTATTTTGTTTTTGTGCGTTCAGCCAATAAATTATGACGGACACTTACCACGCTGTAAATTGGTCCGATCCTTCTTACTCTCCCTCAGACAAAGAGGAGATTCGTTACACTTCCATACAGGCCACTGATGCAGACCTTTGGAACATCTACAATTTTAAAAGTCTAATAAATCCATGTAATATAGCATACACATCAAAAATCCATTATTTATTTTAGACAGGTCTAAAGAAACATGATATGAAGAAAATGTAGTCTATTTAAGAAGAACAGAATAGCCTACTCTGAGTTGTCCTTATGTTAGGCTCTGATCTGGTTATGCCATATGGCTGTGGGCTACACTAGTTCATTTAGCAGACAAGATTTTCTTAGAATTCATGTGGCATTATTTTATGGTATGAAGAATACAATTGAACATAGCTGAATAAAATAGAAAGGATATTTTCTCCATACGATTTGATGGAGTGCGCACATGTGGCTACTTTGTGGTGAGCAATTAACAAAGAAATAGGTCCTCCAATATGCTTAATTTAGAGTTTTTTTTATGTAACTTTAGTTGTGATACAATTGTTGGGCTATATATGTTTAGATTTTTGTATACATTTTAAGGCTGCATGATGCGACTAATGGTGATTTTAAAAAAGTTGCATGAAAGGCATGAGCTCTTCATTGTTGTTTTGCTCAGGCTGTACACACTTCATCAGTCTCTCATTCACAATTTGACAAACACTTGATAATGCCTCGAATTTACCAGCTGCATCCCCTTTGTGAGGCCATAATGCCCCCTAAAAAAAACATGCTTTTGCGGCCAGTGGTCGTTGTGCCCTTGGGCTGAATATAATAATTATAATTCCCGCCTGGCACCTACTACCATACCCTGTCCAAAGGCACTTACATATTTTGTCCTGCCCACTCACCTTCTCAATGGTACACATACACAATCTTTAACATGTCTCCTCTCCTTCTACCATGATTGAAGTGGATTTAACAAGTGACATCAATAAGAGATCATAGCTTTCACCTGGATTCACCATGTCATGGAAAGAGCAGCTGTTCTTAATGTTTTGTACACATCGCAGAATAATCTGTCCCTGTTCCAATGGCTCAGCACTGAAAGCCAGGTCCCGACAGGAGTTGCATCAATGAGTGATACCTGGTGATGATCACCTAGTGTTGTATATCATTGTCTACATACTGTACCCACTGCAAGACCAACATCAGTAAGGGGCTCTACAGACTCTGACCCCTGTGAGAACGGAGGTTATCCTTGGCTGGGTTGATAAGAGGAATCCTACTAACGCCCTGGACACATGGCCACTGTCACAAATCCCTTGTGTTCAATTAGCACAATCAGATTAGGGACCCTGGGGCGAGAGTGGGAGTTTGCCCTCTGTCCACTGTCACTCATCCTGTTCACTGGTTCCCAGGTTTAGAAATATGGAGATGTTACATTGGTGCCAAGCTGCGAGGGAATGATTTACTGAACATAGTGATTTGTATACCTGCTTGTGATTTACTTTGTTCTCAAGGACAAGTATATTAATTGAACTGTACGGTCAATTTATTGTTAACCGATGGAAGCCGGGAGCAACAACACGTTGACATTACGTTAAAAATATATATATATTTTGGTAGTACATGACCTTATTCAGAAGAACCACTTTCACTTCAACACTTTACTCATTAGGACTGTTACCAAGGACATGGTGGCAAAGTACAACGGAAATATACAATGCTAGGATTTTCGGCATAGGTATCTGTATTATGGCAATGCATAATAATTCCACTTAAATAACTTGACACAGACTGATCATTGATGTCCTTTGATTTCCAACACAGCTGGGTGACACATGATGTAACAGGACATATCGTTCATGTCATAAGATGACCATACAAAAGAGGACATAGGGGAAATAGGGATGTAGTGTGATGTCATAGACCCAATACTGATGTCATAGGATGTTGTACTAAGTCACAGGATGGTCCAGGATCATCTGTCATGTCTGTGGGTCTATAGGGCCAGAGCAGGCAGATAGGTAGGTTGGTGTAGGGTACAGAGTTGCCCTCAAAGACAACAGGATATGCTCTAACGCTGAAGGGAAACGAGTCAACAGGAAGACGTCGCTTCAGTTTGTCTTCCAGTCCTATTTTAGGCCCCCTCCGCAGTGACAGGATAGAGACAGGAACAAACTCTGTTGACCCTCTTTCCAGTAGTTCCCCCTCCTAGAGAGAGCGAGAGTTAGACAGAGAGCGAGAGACAGAGCGTGAGAGCGAGAGAGACATAAGCGGGACAGAGAGCAAGAGACATAGCGAGAGCGAGAGAGTCTCCTGCTTTATTTTTCTGACTGTTAGCGGGTTGTTTCAGCAGAGATGGGGAAACAAAAAAGTGAACCTAAAGTCATTTGCGAGTTTCCTTTTGTTTTGCTTTGCAAGCCATATCTTAAAATGGTCTTTGGTGGAGGAGAAAATGGCGAGAGGAGATGGGGGGGGACAAGGAAAATAGCACTTCCTCTTGGCACGGGAGTGAAAACAAAGAGTGTCGCATTCCTCTATGTTGTGCCATGGAGATATAGTAAAGCAAGTTATTGCATTGAGCTGCATAGCCATATTTCATTATGGCCACAATAGCATAAAAACGTCATAGTTGAGACTTCTCAAAACTGAGTGGATATGCTTATAAATGTCTGATATGTACGCACCTTATGTCTGGAACAAGCAGCAAGGTATCTCAGTGGATCAGAGAACAAACGCCTACTTGGTCCCCTGTCTCCACCCTTGAATGTGGCATTAAAGTGGTAGACACTATTGTATTTTACTTTCCGAAATACAGCATGAAAATGGCTATTGGAAATGTAGTAACTCATCCCACATAAAGATCAGTGTGAGAGATTCATCTGGGAGAATATTTGGAGTGATGAAAGCAAAGGAAGTCAAAAAGGATTTGATATCCTTGCTCAGTGATGGAATTGCATCAAATGTATTGTGGGATACCTCCTTCCCATGGCATACCATCTCAGTGCATCATAACCAAGGAGCTGAAATCATATAAATAGTATTACTCTAATGGAAATCCACTTTCAAGTCAACGTTCCATGATGAGTTGGCTGGCGGCCGTATTGAGTGTACCCATGACGATGTAGTCAAATGACCATGGTTCTAGTGATTCTATTTCTATGGAAACCCACTCAACAGCAGCATCATTAACTCCTCTCCGTTAGTACGGACCATCCTGTTTTGCTTGTGTGCACCAATGCTATACACATTTGTGCATGGAGCTGTAGGATTGGGGATCTTGGCTCACTGAAAGTTATTTTATCCTCTGTTGCTTGTGGTCTTCAGTCGCGTCTGGGGAGATGGCCAGTGGCCAACACAGCAGCCACCGGGGCCTTTGCTCCAAGAGCACATTCTCTGAATTCCTGCCTTATTTGTGCTGAAATTACTGAAGGTCAAGGCCAAGTGGGGCTGCTGCTACAATACAGGATGGGGCAGGGACCATCACTGTAACAATAGCATGATGATGAGGATGATTGGGAGGCTCAACAGCTTCATAATAGTCGGCTTATAAGGGCACAGGGCGAGACCCAGATGCAGACACGGGAGGCAGATGGTTTGAGTCTCTGATATTTATTATAATCCAAGGGGCAGGCAAGAGAATGGTCGTGGACAGGCAAAATATCATAAACAAGGTCAGAGTCCAGGAGGTACAGAGTGGCAGGCAGGCCTGAGGTCAGGGCAGGCAGTATGGTCAGGCAGGCGGGTCCAGAGTCAAGGCAGGCAAGGGTCAAAACTGGGAGGACTAGCAAAAGAGAGATAAGTAAAAGTAGGCGCACAGAAAAACACGCTGGTTGACTTGACAAGACAAGACGAACTGGCAACAGACAAACAGGGAACACCGGATTAAATACCCACGGACTAACGGCGAAAGCGGGTGGAGACAATCACAAAGACAGGGTGAAACAGATCAGGGAGTGACAAGGCTATCAGTAATACTATGCAGTGCCCCCTACCTTATAGGTTTTGGAAGAGGAAGGCTACTTAACCTTTCACTGCTGTGGGAAAAATCAGGGTCACACAGAGTGTTTCTTAGTAGTTGTAAGCAAATCTACTTTGAAATAAAAGTATTCACATCACACATATGGTTATGGGCTTAAAAAAAGAAGACACCTGTACCATGTCAGATATATAGTATAAATGTATCCAATTTGGAATGTGCATCCCTATATAATATTTGATATACATCACAGAAGTCTGAAATATAACAAAACTGTTTGACATGGAAACACTGTATTTTTTTATCCAAAACTTGGAGAATTCATTGTCTGCTTTCCTAAAAACGTATTTCTCAAGCCGTGAAACTCTGACTGCTGGTAGATCTCCACTTAAAATGTATTTTCAAAGAGAAATACGTGTTGCCACAATGGAGAGGCTCTTGAGATAAACAGGATGTTTTGTCTAAGACCACTAAGACGCTGGGACAGTAGTGGCGGTGTGTGTGTGTGCACGCACGTATTGTATGGTTCTGTGCATCCTCTGGACAAGCTGAGAAACTCACTCGGGGAGGATTTGAATCAGAGTTGCCATCTCTACAAGCCGGTGGAATTGTATATGCTATCCCAAGGAGAATGTGCCGACAGTCATATCAGACGTGACCAACAATGGTTTCCTGTGTTCTGATGACCACGCACCTGCCGAAGAGGAGGGGGATTGCCAGCAGCCAAACCAGCTACACCTACACCCATTCACTTCCAACCTGTTGATCACAAACTCACTTTATTTTGACATTGATGCTTATAATGTGCTTGTATGACCATTTCCTGTTGACTTCCTTTTGAAAGAAGTTCATTGTTTCATCATGTTAGTTTCATTTTGAATATAAAGAATACTGGCTTTACGTAAATGGGTGTCATAACAGCCCAAAACAAGCTTATTATGTTGACATCCCCCTTTATTCTATGTTTACTCTGGACACTGAAGATGGAGTCCCTTTACTCTCCTTTCTCTTTCTAGTTGCTGTGTGTGCAGGATCCTCAACCCCGGGAGGATAAATTGCTTCCTCTGACTCCTGATGACAGTTGGCAGCTTAGCACCCTGGAGAGAGGTCAGAGGTCACAGGGCTCTCTGTATGGCCCTGGACAGGCCAGTCACAGCGCAGGGAGTAAGAAGCAGCTGTCAGGACTCCCGTCAGGACTCCCGGGCTGTTTCGGGCCTGGAACCCCCAGCAGTGGTGGAACTGACCCCTGCTTTTCCTGTTATTAATCTCACAGAGAAGAGACTGCCTGGTTCTCCACTGGAGCGAGAGAGATGCCATCGCCTATCTAAACTCTGTTGCTGCACTAACACAATGAGCCAGCCGACCGGCCTGACTTATCCTAACGTAGCCATGTCCTGAGTATCATAGACTGTAAACAATGATCTGGCCAAGCGCTGTTCCGGAAGACAAGGCCGTAAAGAAAATCAAGTGTTATGACTGACATCTCATCCCCTCTCACTGTAATGTTGAAAATGGAGTGAACATTGTACTTCATATTGAATTACTTTAACATCTTCTTGGGTAATTTGCATGATGTCAAATAGCCGTCCATGTGATTTCCTTTCCCAGATTTACAAGCAGCAAGAGACTGAACCCCCCTGGGATTTGAACCAGACAGTCTACCAAACGTCTCATCATACTGTTGCTGGAGGAGATGATGTCTTCACTGCCTCCTGTGAGGTACAGGAAGGGTTCAGAGGAGTGGATCATGGGAGGAGGCTCTACTGCACCTGGTCAGTGTCTGCACCCTCTAATGGCTTGGACAGAGACTGGGGAAATAGGAGCCTTTCCGTTTCCTACAAGCCCTAAATACAAACGATAACTTTCGTTTTATTGGTTAGAGACCACAGGATTAGATTTCTGTGGTCTAGGTGGCAGGTAGCCGAGCAGTTAAGAGCTGGTGGCTGGTTTGAATCCCTGAGCCGACTAGGTGAAAAATCTGCCGATGTGCCCTTGAGCAAGGCACTTAACTTACAGGAGAAATTAGGGTTAAGTGTCTTGCTCAAGGGCACATCGACAGATTTTTCACGTAGTCGGCTCAGGAATTTGAATCAGCGACCTTTCGGTTACTGGCCCAACGCACTGAACTGTCAGGATTAGTGGCACCAGAGATCAGACATCTTTTTCAGGTACGTTGAGAGGAACACAAACGAAGCCGCGAGCATTGGGATTCTTTAACATTGTGGACTTGCCCTCCACAGACGACACCGCACTGCAGGGCAGTGTCTCAGGGGTTCATAGCTGAAGTGCTTGGCTGTGCTTTCCTCCCATGATCAATGACCATAGCAGGATATCCTCTGTGGGCCTTGAACTTTCCCTGGCAACAGCTTGTTAAAAGGTTTGAGGAGTCATAGCAACCAAAAAAAAATCTATATTTTTCTCTCTTTTTTGATTCTTTCTCTCTCTTATGGTCTAATATGTGTTGGAAATGTAGAACTGATAACCTCAATAATCCCTCCTTCTCTTCTTTCTCCTTCGTTGATGGTACACAATCAAGTCCTTGCAGAAAAAGTGTTTCAATGCTCTACATTTAAAGCCCAACCAACCTTTAGAACACAATCAGGTAGGCAAGAAAGGGAAAGCTGCATTAACATCATTACCATGACTTTTAAAAGACCCTCTTTAAATATCTTAGCTAAACTTCGCCATTACTCCTCATTTGAAAAGCCTTTAGTATTTCTTAACACAGGCTCTGCTGCATTCGAAGTAGCAGTTCTTTCCTCCATAAAGGGGCTGTGTTGGCCTGGTAAACCAGTTGTGGTGAAAACAGAATACGAGATGGAGCTCTTTGATGTGGACAAGAGGTGATTATCTCCCCCTTTCCCCATCATCTCTGAGAATCCCTAACCCCCCTCCTACTCCATTTTACCCCCATCTCCCCTTACTCCATGCCCCTGTTACATAAAAGGAGCTCCTCAGTCCTCACCTTAGGACCGAGGCTTTTGGGGCCCGTCTCAGGAGAGCTCAGCATGAGAGAGCTGGCAGGAGTGTGTTGACAGCAGGCACACTTCCTCACACTTCCTCGTTTTTGCTCCTTCCCTGAGATTCATTCTGTTTTGCTGGACACATTCCATACTGTCTGGATGTTTTACAGGGCATGTGACTGTTTTGAGTGCATATGGTTTTGCGGCCGGAGTCCGCACCTTTGGGGGTATTGTCACGCCCTGACCTTAGTTCCTTTTTTATGTCTCTATTTTGGTTTGGTTGGGCGTGAGTTGGGGTGGGCATTCTGTTGTTTTTCTATGTTTTCTTTTCTATGTGTTTGGCCTGGTATGGTTTCCAATCAGAGGCAGCTGTCTATCGTTGTCTCTGATTGAGAACCATTCTTAGGTAGCCGTTTCCCACCTGGTGTTTGTGGGTAGTTGTTTCCTGTTTTGTGTTGTGTCACCTTTCAGGATTGTTTTCGATTTTCGTTGTTTCACTTTGTTATTTTGTATTTCGTGTTCAGTTATATTAAATTAACATGGACACTTACCACGCTGCGTTTTGGTCCGATCTTTCCTGTTCCTCAGATGAAGAAGATCGTTACACACACACTATTACCCAGAGCGAATGCTGCAGTTTCTCAAATGTATTCTTTGGAAATCTTCAGAGTGATGTGATTTTACAGAATGGATGCTGAAAACTTGTGTTCATTTGTCATTCTCGGCTAAATAGACTGTAAATACTCTTGGTCACTTTGTTTGGGGAAATGTAGTTTCTACTCAGAAACCCAGTTCAAATCACATTTCCTGTACCGAAAATGGGAAATTAGTTTCCAGCCTCATTTTGGCCTTCCGGTAACCACTTTGTCGTTTGCGAATAAAACCACAAATTATTGTATCGTCCCAAAATAGAAGGAATCATGTCACTGAAAATGTGTAGTGTACTCTTACCAGCACTGTGTTCATTCTGGTCAATAAATAACCCGTTTGTTTCCTGTTAACCACAACTGGCAGGATATTCTTTGTTGAAAAGTCAGCTGATTTATGGGTCAAACTCACAACACTCAAATACAGTGGGGCAAAAAAGTATTTAGTCAGCCACCAATTGTGCAAGTTCTCCCACTTAAAAAGATGAGAGAGGCCTGTAATTTTATTTTATTTTACTAGGCAAGTCAGTTAAGAACAAATTCTTATTTTCAATGACGGCCTAGGAACAGTGGGTTAACTGCCTGTTCAGGGTCAGAACGACAGATTTGTACCTTGTCAGCTCGGGGATTTGAACTTGCAACCTTTCGGTTACTAGTCCAATGCTCTAACCACTAGGCTACCCTGCCGCCTAGGTACACTTCAACTATGACAGACAAAATGAGAAGAAAAAAAATCGAGAAAATCACATTGTAGGATTTTTAATGAATTTATTTGCAAATTATGGTGGAAAATAAGTATTTGGTCAATAACAAAAGTTTATCTCAATACTTTGTTATATACCCTTTGTTGGCAATGACAGAGGTCAAATGTTTTCTGTAAGTCTTCAGAAGGTTTTCACACACTGTTGCTGGCATTTTGGCCCATTCCTCCATGCAGATCTCCTCTAGAGCAGTGATGTTTTGGGGCTGTTGCTGGGCAACACAGACTTTCAACTCCCTCCAAAGATTTTCTATGGGGTTGAGATCTGGAGACTGGCTAGGCCACTCCAGGACCTTGAAATGCTTCTTACGAAGCCACTCCTTCGTTGGCCTGCTCGCCTCCCTACCACTGAGGAAGTACAGTTCCCGCGCAGCCCAGTCAAAACTGTTCGCTGCTCTGGCCCCCCAATGGTGGAACAAACTCCCTCACGACGCCAGGACAGCGGAGTCAATCACCACCTTCCGGAGACACCTGAAACCCCACCTCTTTCAGGAATACCTAGGATAGGATAAAGTAATCCTTCTCACCCCCCCCCCCTTAAAATATTTAGATGCACTATTGTAAAGTGGCTGTTCCACTGGATGTCTTAAGGTGAACGCACCAATTTGTAAGTCGCTCTGGATAAGACCGTCTGCTAAATGACTTAAATGTAATGTAAATGTTGCCCGGGCGGTGTGTTTGGGATCATTGTCATGCTGAAAGACCCAGCCACGTTTCATCTTCAATACCCTTGCTGATGGAAGGAGGTTTTCACTCAAAATCTCACGATACATGGCCCCATTCATTCTTTCCTTTACACGGATCAGTCGTCCTGGTCCCTTTGCAGAAAAACAGCTCCAAAGCATGATGTTTCTACCCCCATGCTTCACAGTAGGTATGGTGTTCTTTGGATGCAACTCAGCATTCTTTGTCCTCCAAACACGACGAGTTGAGTTTTTACCAATAAGTTCTATTTTGGTTTCATCTGACCATATGACATTCTCCCAATCTTCTTCTGGATCATCCAAATGCTGTCTAGCAAACTTCAGACGGGCCTGGACATGTACTGGCTTAAGCAGGGGGACACGTCTGGCACTGCAGGATTTGAGTCCCTGGCGGTGTAGTTTGTTACTGATGGTAGGCTTTGTTACTTTGGTCCCAGCTCTCTGCAGGTCATTCACTAGGTCCCCCCGTGTGGTTCTGGGATTTTTGCTCACCGTTCTTGGGTCATTTTGACCCCACGGGGTGAGATCTTGCGTGGAGCCCCAGACCGAGGGAGATTATCAGTGGTCTTGTATGTCTTCCATTTCCTAATAATTGCTCCCACAGTTGATTTCTTCAAACCAAGCTGCTTACCTATTGCAGATTCAGTCTTCCCAGCCTGGTCCAGGTCTACAATTTTGTTTCTGGTGTCCTTTGACAGCTCTTTGGTTTTGGCCATAGTGGAGTTTGGAGTGTGACTGTTTGAGGTTGTGGACAGCTGTCTTTTATACTGATAACAAGTTCAAACAGGTGCCATTAATACAGGTAACGAGTGGAGGACAGAGGAGCCTCTTAAAGAAGAAGTTACAGGTCTGTGAGAGCCAAAAATCTTGCTTGTTTGTAGGTGACCAAATACTTATTTTCCACCATAATTTGCAAATAAATTCATTAAAAATCCTACAATGTGATTTTCTGGATTTTTTTTCTCATTTTGTCTGTCATAGTTGAAGTGTACCTATGATGAAAATTACAGGCCTCTGTCATCTTTTTAAGTGGGAGAACTTGCACAATTGGTGGCTGACTAAATACTTTTTTGCCCCACTGTAAGTAAATGAAGGTGACATTTGTACTCTCACGAGAGGCTGTCCTGTTTGGGTGGCGCTGTCTGGCTGGCCTTCAGAAGGAGGGGCAGAGACACAGACTGGCACACTTTCACACAGCACTGTTGATTGGCTGGCTGTGGAATGCAGGAGGCTCCCAGAAGCTGTGGCGGGGCCCTTTGAAGTCTCAGAGAGGAGGAGAGGAGGAGCGGTGGCGGCACACGTTGCTCAAACCTCTCCCTCCTCAGGCCCAGGGCCAAGAGGTAGTCTACCTCCTCTGTGAGGTGTGGGACTGGGGACAGACAGATGGAGAACAAGGGGCTGCCACTGTGGGAACTTCTCCACCATTCCCCATCAGGCTCCTATACAGCCACGGGAACACACTCCCGTCTGACTGTAACCAGCCTTCTGGACAAAATGTCTACGAGTGGTGGGCTGCTGTCACCATCTACATACAGTGAAATACTGCCATAGCAGAGGAACCCCTGCCATAGCAGAGGAAGTGGGGTTCAGTGCTCTCTTTACAACCTAAATCTACAGTATGGCCCCTGATGTTTACAGATGCACTGTCCAATCAGTGTCATGATACTCTATGCCTTTTTCCTTATTGGTCCAATTGCATAAGAAATTACATCATTCAAACTAATGCCTCTTTGCAAAATTACTTTGTGACGGTAAAACTCAATAGAGATAAGTCAGCCTGCTATAACCACATAGCAATCTCCTATTGCCTGCCCATGTGGAACAACCAACTCTGCCACAATCTAACCTGGGATTGTCAAATGAGGCTCTTTCAACAGGTGTCACCACCGATTCACTGCATCCCATGTGACCCAAAACAAAGAGAGGAGTGGCCAAAGTCTCGAACTGAAATCAAAATAAATACAAAAGAAGATGTTTCTGGAACAATAACCACCAGATCTACTGAATATTGACTACTCAACATGATGTTACACATTTGTTAATGGCTTGTTAATATACTTTGTTTAGATGTAGAGTTAATAGAAACAAAAAACATTGTAAAAGTCCAATCAAACTGAACAAATAAAAACAACTTTTTTTCCAGGAAATGACAAGGTCGTTAGCACCTTAGCTGAAGTAGAGTAGGCTCATGGGGGGGTTGGCTATGAGGCACCCAGTTAAGAATGCCTGGGTTGGTTCCTGAGTCCTGGTATGATGTGAGGGAGATCAGTCCTCCCTGTCCCATCGTGTGTTTCCCCCCTGGGAAAAGCCTCCCGGTCAATTCTGCAGATCTTTATCACCACCCTCTCCCAGCACGAATGAAACCAGCTAACTTCCTCTTCCTCCTTTCCCACACTTTGACTCCTATTGTGCTGCGAAACGGAGCTGTCCATCATCGAACCCACCGAGTCGACAACAGTTATCAAAGGCCGGGTGGTCAGTCCGCTAGTCTGCTCTACCAGCAGGATACGGTCAGCAGTGGTCGATGTGGAGAGGGTCAGACTCACAAATGTCATCTCTGACTGGGGCAGCCTGGCTGGCGCATGTGGTTGTCAAATGGAAGTGCAATACAATGATTTAATTGACAAACTCCAGAGCTGGATTCAAAAAGCTGGTACAAAAACTGGCAATTAAATATTGGAACAGTAAGTCTGTTGTGTGTGGCGTCCTCTGTTGTCGAATGTCACAGGGTATACATGAAGCAGTTGGACACACCACAAGCAGCATTCCCCTAGCACTTTTACATAACATTATAAACACCGTGATGGAATTAGATGTTGAAATTCATAATGGTTCAAAATGGAGGAATTGCTTGAGAATCAATTCTGTCTGTTGGTAGTAATTTTCCAAGCGAATAAGTCTCATAACAATATACGATATCGGATGCCATGTCAAGTACAGGAACAATGTCTGCTAGTCTAATCAGCTGCGAATGCATGCTCTCTATAAAAGATCCTAAACTGATGCGATATTACCCAATACTCCTGTGTGAGTTCTTGCTTGTCCAGGCTTGTCCTGAGCCTTGTCTGCACATCTCTGCACTACTGTGACCAGTTAAAACGGGCACTCACCATTTCCCAGGGCATATGATTGATTACCCAACACAAATCCGCCTTGTCATCTCCTGCTCCTGTCAGGGGTGTCGGGTTTCACCAGTGCAGCTTCTGTAAGAGAGATGGGTGGGAGACAGAAGGTAACGGGGACTGTGTGGGTCTTTACCCCAACAGCAGCCCATCCTCTGCCCTGCCCGCTCTCCCCCTCCTTGGGAAGCCTCAGTGAGAAGAGTCCTGTTAGAGCAGGGTGTGGGGGACAGGTGTGGGGCAGGTCTGCTAAAGTCATCTGCACTAATGGCCAATGGTCACGCCAGTTCTCTTCCCGCACCCTTTCCCACGCTGTCTAAGGTCAAAGGGGAGTGCTTAGCCGGATGTGGAGTTCCCAGTCTAAAGCCCCAAAACACCAGTCACTGGCCTCAACAGTCATACTCACCTCCGTATAGTGAACTTTCTGAGCCACCACCACATGAACCACCATGTAATATGTCATGACAGTCCACACAGACCAGGGATCATCAACTAGATTGAGGCGTGGGCAATTTTTTTCTGGAGGGAGCGGATGGTCAGGGAGCCGGAACATAGTAACAAAATCATTTGTAGACTCCAAATTGACCGCAAGAAGCCCAAACGGGTATAATATTTGACTAAAACATCATAATGTCAAACCTCGCTGATGTTTGTATACCATCACGGGTCTCTTTATGATGTGTGGGAATACTTGGGAACAGATTTCCAAAATGTTAATCACTTGAAGCTGATTTCCGGTTGTTTTTACAGTCGTTTACGTCCAACAATAAGATTTCCACAAAATTGTTTTATATATGTTTTTGCTTTGCACAGGAAACTTGGGGGCCCAAATAAAACCACGGGTCGCCAGGTGAGGAACCCTGACTTAGATCAACGTGACGAATGTTTCATGTCTCCAAATGTATTTCACTAATATTTTGCTCCCCCGTCTCAGAAACCAGTGAGAATATTATACGTAGTGTGTTGTGGGTGTGTTTGGTGGGGTTGAAACAGACAGATCGTATCTCAAAAGCCTTTAGAGAGCAGATCTTGCTGCTGTTGTTGTTGCGCTGCTTTGGCCTCAGCTCAGCAGGAACAGTTGAGTGACACATAACAGTGTACGCCCCTTTCCTTCGCCGTGAAAGTGAGTCTCTAAGGTTAGGCCTGGGTTTGACGGGAGGTTGCTTCGGTGTTGTCCTGCTGCTGTTGTTTTGTTTTATGTGTATGAGGAGTTCATGCTGCTACTGTTTTCCTAGGGAGGGCGAAAGAGGAGAGCCCAGGAGAGAAGAATGTCCCATCTGTTCCACAGGGGAAGGAGGAGAAGTGTTTCTTTTCCAGCTACGTGACTTGAGAAACCCCCATTAGTCCAAACACAAACCTCTCATGTCCTTTTTGATTGGTGGAAATGCTGAGAGATTATTTTCCCTACTGCCCCAACAATAGGCTGAGGCCTATGAACATGCCTCTATGGTGAGGCGATTCATCAATGCATCCTACTTGGCACTTAGTAGCGACTCAACGGGGTGAACAGACAGGTTACAAACTAACGATGCAGCCGCCACTGTTTTTCTTCTTCTTCACATATGCAAACCACTTGGCAAATGGCCACTAGGTAGAATGGCATTCCTCTTCAACCCCTGAATGAATGTTCTTAGGTCTATTCCCTTTATGTGTGGTTTGCCATGTGGCATAAACCACCAGGCTTTGACACATATCCTACAAAACGTAACAATGCGCAAGTACTCTAGTCTTGGGATCCATAACCACACACACAAAATAAACAAAATCACATGTAAATGCACACACTCTCATCAAAAGCAAAAGCAAAAGCATGTAAATGTCGAGGCTACATACCACACCCACACGCACGTACACACACGGGCACAGAGACAAAACGCTCAGCCGTGGAAACAATGCCAGTCTACAGGCTGTTTCGTTTGAATTGTTTCTGTAGATTTCACGTGAGACAAACAGCCTGGAAAGCCCAGGGATCTCAGCTCCGTACAAAAGAATGCATTCATAGAGGAGGGTAGGGGGTGCTCCGATTAGCTTGTTTTCCCTCTAATAGATTTTTTTTACTGTGTTGTTGTTGCAACTGCCTTGTCTCCTTCAAAGCCTTCGCGTGAAAAACTCCCCCCAGCTACATGCACATTGACAATCAGCCCTGTCTGTTAGACCTATATCTGTGTTGGTCACTTCCTATTTGTCTTGACCTATGACCTACCGGGCCTCAGCAGCTGAGGGGCAGAGGATGTTGTCAGGGCCTGACCTCTCAAATAGCTTGGAAGGAGGGAGGTTGGGAGTGTGGGAGTGTGGGTTGGTAGGGCCCCGGCTCTATGCATTGCCCCACCACCCTACCACCCAGACAACAGGAACAGAACAGAATATCAATTGAATAAACACCCTTGGAAACATGCTGTTTTTTATGACATTTCGTTTTATCACAGTGATGATGCTGTATAAAGGAATTTCAGCACATACAGTATGAACTGTATGTTACATTACATACCAGTGGTAAGCCCTTAGCCTCTATTTATTTTATTACAATTCAAAAGGAAATGAAACATCTTCCTGCATGGCTACACACACACCCATACACAAACAGATGCACACATACACTTACGTGTCTTTTTGTCAAGCAAAACCTTCTGTGTATGTGTTTCTGTGTGTGTGTGTGTGTCTGTGTGTGCCAGGAAGATGTTCCATATCCCTTTGACTTAAAAATAAAGAATAGAGGCTGAGGAGTGATGCGTGCGCCAGACTAGGGTTCACTTCCCTTCCCATGTCAGGGCCTATAAATACATGGAAAACAGGAAGCTAACAGGGATGAAATAGTGGGCAAACTTAAATCCTAGATACCTTTACCTCAACACCAAGACCTAACATTCACATCACACAAATACACAGACACCCTAAACCCCTATTAAACAATAACATACGCATGCAGCCTCCTAACCCGACGAGCCAACCACCAACAAACTGAAACAGGCTAAAACATTTTTTTGCCATTTCAGTGGCAAAAAAATGTTCTGTCATTATAAGATAGCAAGGCTCTCATTGTAAGATAGTATCTAACATGAAAGTGAACTGGTCTGATATCTGCATAGGAGAGCTGTGCGTGTCAGATACACATCAGGCACAGGACCAGAGGAGCAGGTAGACTCTCATTCCTACCATGTTTCTTCCCACTTGTCTTTTAGTCCAAAGTAAAGCCAATGCCCCAACAGAGGGCTCGCAGTGCACAAGCATGGCGACAGAGGTACTTAGAGTCATTTTGTGAGAGTGTGTCAAAAGATTGAGCTACTTCCCCAGTGTTCTGTATAGAGCTCTAAATAAATAAATAAACAGTCATTTGTAGCACCAAAAAATGTGGAGCACCAGAAAAATTGATATTTTTAAATGATTAAGATATAGTCTACTTACTTTTTAAGCACATCTCTGTGCCACCAAAGTGTTTGCATGTACTGGTCAAGTTACCAGGTTGCTAGTTTTTCTCCCAAGATATGGGAGAAAAAAAACATTTATTGCTATTTTTAAACCAAATATTGCGACTTGACTTGAGATATAGATTAAAACACTTGGGTGAACTTTTTAATCATAGAAATAGAATGATTATTATAATTATATGGTTGTTATTTGGCATGACAACAAACTGAAGGGCTCAGTGATTTTCCAACAGTAAGTCAGCTTGTAAAATGTCTGCCCTGCTAGAGCTGCCACGATAAACTGTAAGTACTGTTATTGTGAAGGGAAAATGTCTAGAAGCAACAACGGCTCAGCCGCAAAGTGGCAGGCCACACAAGCTCACAGAACAGGACTGCCGAGTGTTGCAACACTCACTACCGAGTTCCAAACTGCCTCTGGAAGAAACAGTAGCACAATAACTGTTCGTTGGGAGTTTCATGAAATGGTTTTCCATGGCTGAGCAGCAGCACAAAAGCCTAACATGGAACCCAAACCGGCTATGTGTGTGCGGCATCATGCATGAATGTATTTTGTCCCCCCACATCAAACTAAATCACGACACGCAGGTTAAAATATTAAAACAAACTCTGAACCAATTATATTCATTTGGGACAGGTCGAAAAGCATTAAACATTTATGGCAATTTAGCTAGCTAGCTTGCACTTTATAGCTAATTTGTCTTATTTAGGTAGCTTGCTGTTGCTAGCTAATTTGTCCTGGGATATAAACATTGAGTTGCTATTTTACCTGAAATGCACAAGGTCCTCTACTTCGCCAATTAGTTCACACATAAACGGTCAACTGAATCATTTCTAAGTAATCTCTTGATTTTCTATTGCAATTAGCAACTTTCATAAATTAGGTGCATTACCGCCACCGACCTCGTTCGTCTTTCAGTCACCCACATTGGTATAACCAATGAGGAGATGGCACCTGGGTACCTGCTTCTATAAACCAATGAGGAGATGGGAGAGGAAGGACTTGCAGCACGACCTGCATCACAAATTGAAGTGACTTCTATTTTAGCCCTTGGCAACACAGAAGCTCGTTGGCGCGCGCGAGCAGTGTGGGTGCAATAATTGAATAATATAGATTTCTACATTTATTTTGCAACGCGAGCAGTGTAGTGAGTCTGTACGATCACCATGCGCAATGCCAAGCATAGGCTGGAGGGGTGTAAAGCTCACAGCCAATGGATTCTGGAGCAGTGAAAACGTGTTCTCTGGAGTGATGAATCACGCTTCAACATCTGGCAGTCCGATGGACAAATCTGGGTTTGGAGGTTGTCAGGAGAACGCTACCTGACCCAATGCATTGTGCCAACTGTAAAGTTTGGTGGAGGAGGAAGAATGGTCTAGGGATGTTTTTCATAGTTTGGGCTTGGCCCCTTAGATCCAGTGAAGGGAAATCTTAAAGCTACAGCATACAATGACATTCTAGACAATTCTGTGCTTCCGACGATTCTGTGCTTCCGACTTTGTGGCAACAGTTTGGGGAAGGCCCTTTGTGCCCCCATGCACAAAGCGAGGTCCATACAGAAATGGTTTGTTGAGATTGGTGTGGAAGAACTTGACTGGCCTGCACAGAGTCCTGACCTCAATCCCATTGAACACCTTTGGGATGAATTGGAAAGCCGACTGCGAGCCAGGCCTAATCGTCCAACATCAGTGCACGACCTCAATAATGCTCGAGGCTGAATGGAAGCAGGTCCCTGCGGCAATGTTCCAACATCTAGTGGAAAGCCTTCCCAGAAGAGTGGAGGCTGTTATAGCAGCAAAGGGGAGGGGACCAACTCCATATTAATGCCCATGATTTTGGAATGAGATGTTTGACGAGCAGATGTCCACATACTTTTGGTCATGTTGTGAATTCTATGTTTTTGATTTCTGTTTGGATCCCAGGAAGAGTAGTCGCTGCCTCTGCAGCAGCTAATTGGGGATGCTAATAAATATCACTACTAAAAATCACATTTGAATTGATGTTTTGGGGATTTTGTTTTAGTCGCACTGGTGCTCCCAAAATAAAACTCCACGTCGCATAGCAAAATATTTTGCATATGCCGCCCAATTGGTCGCACTTCAGAGCCCTGGTCATGTGTCACACATTTAGAAGATGTGGGCTGTGCCATGGCTTAACTTAATAAGGAACATCGAAGCCGAGCACCTATCTGCTGAAACACCATGGGCCAGTTCCCCAAACACAGACTAAGGTTAATCCAGGAGTAAAATGAGAATTCTCCAGTGAAAAGAAGGCCAAGAAAATCGCTAAAGACTCCAACCACCCAAGCCATGGACTGTTCTCTCTTCTTCTGCACGGCAAGCGATACAGGTTAATAAAGTCTGACCTCAACAGGCTTCGGAACAGCTTCTATCCCCATGCCATAAGACTGCTAAATAAATAACTAAATAGTTAACAAAATGGCTATATGGAGTATCTGAGTTGACCTTTGTATTTATTCTTATTGTCTCTATGCACAGGGCCCTACACACTATGCACAGTAATACCCCAACACACACACACAAACACATAATATGCACATACAGTACATTTATAGTGACTCTACACAAACCCACATACGAACATTATATACGCTGCTGCTACTCTATTTATCATATATCCTGATGCCTAGTCACCTTACCCCTATACATATCTACCTCCATCCCTCCAGTATCCCTGTCACCTTACCCCTATACATATCTACCTCCATCACTCCAGCATCCCTGTCTCCTTACCCCTATGCATATCTACCTCCATCACTCCAGTATCCCTGTCTCCTTATCCCTATACATATCTACCTCCATCACTCCAGTATCCCTGTCTCCTTACCCCTATACATATCTACCTCCACCACGCCAGTATCCCTGTCACCTTACCCCTATACATATCTACCTCCATCCCTCCAGTATCCCTGTCACCTTATCCCTATACATATCTACCTCCATCACTCCAGTATCCCTGTCACCTTACCCCTATACATATCTACCTCCATCACTCCAGTATCCCTGTCACCTTACCCCTATACATATCTACCTCCATCACTCCAGTATCCCTGTCACCTTACCCCCTTACCCCTATACATATCTACCTCTATCACACCAGTATCCCTGTCACCTTACCCCTATACATATCTACCTTCATCACTCCAGTATCCCTGTCACCTTATCCCTATACATATCTACCTCCATCACTCCAGTATCCCGGTCTCCTTACCCCTATACATATCTACCTCTATTACTCCAGTATCCCTGTCACCTTACCCCTATACATATCTACCTCCACCACGCCAGTATCCCTGTCACCTTACCCCTATACATATCTACCTCTATTACTCCAGTATCCCTGTCACCTTACCCCTATACATATCTACCTCCATCACTCCAGTATCCCTGTCACCTTACCCCAATACATATCTAGCTTCATCACTCCAGTATCCCTGTCACCTTACCCCTATACATATCTACCTCTATCACTCCAGTATCCCTGTTACCTTACCCCTATACATATCTACCTCCATTCCTCCAGTATCCCTGTCACCTTACCCCTATACATATCTACCTCCATCACTCCAGTATCCCTGTCACCTTACCCCCTTACCCCTATACATATCTACCTCTATCACACCAGTATCCCTGTCACCTTACCCCTATACATATCTACCTTCATCACTCCAGTATCCGTCACCTTATCCCTATACATATCTAGCTCTATCACTCCAGTATCCCTGTCACCTTACCCCTATACATATCTACCTCTATCACTCCAGTATCCCTGTCACCTTACCCCTATACATATCTACCTCCATTCCTCCAGTATCCCTGTCACCTTACCCCTATACATATCTACCTCCATCACTCCAGTATCCCTGTCACCTTACCCCCTTACCCCTATACATATCTACCTCTATCACTCCAGTATCCCTGTCACCTTACCCCTATACATATCTACCTCCATTCCTCCAGTATCCCTGTCACCTTACCCCTATACATATCTACCTTCATCACTCCAGTATCCCTGTCACCTTATCCCTATACATATCTAGCTCTATCACTCCAGTATCCCTGTCACCTTACCCCTATACATATCTACCTCTATCACTCCAGTATCCCTGTCACCTTACCCCTATACATATCTACCTCTATCACACCAGTATCCCTGTCACCTTACCCCTATACATATCTACCTTCATCACTCCAGTATCCCTGTCACCTTATCCCTATACATATCTAGCTCTATCACTCCAGTATCCCTGTCACCTTACCCCTATACATATCTACCTCCATTCCTCCAGTATCCCTGTCACCTTACCCCTATACATATCTACCTCCATCACTCCAGTATCCCTGTCACCTTACCCCCTTACCCCTATACATATCTACCTCTATCACACCAGTATCCCTGTCACCTTACCCCTATACATATCTACCTTCATCACTCCAGTATCCCTGTCACCTTACCCCTATACATATCTACCTCTATCACTCCAGTATCCCTGTCACCTTACCCCTATACATATCTACCTCCATCACTCCAGTAACCCTGTCACCTTACCCCCTTACCCCTATACATATCTACCTCTATCACTCCAGTATCCCTGTCACCTTACCCCTATACAGTGCATTGCGAAAGTATTCGGCCCCCCTTGAACTTTGCGACCTTTTGCCACATTTCAGGCTTCAAACAAAGATATAAAACTGTATTTTTTTGTGAAGAATCAACAACAAGTGGGACACAATCATGAAGTGGAACGACATTTATTGGATATTTCAAACTTTTTTAACAAATCAAAAACTGAAAGATTGGGCGTGCAAAATTATTCAGCCCCCTTAAGTTAATACTTTGTAGCGCCACCTTTTGCTGCGATTACAGCTGTAAGTCGCTTGGGGTATGTCTCTATCAGTTTTGCACATCGAGAGACTGAAAATGTTTCCCATTCCTCCTTGCAAAACAGCTCGAGCTCAGTGAGGTTGGATGGAGAGCATTTGTGAACAGCAGTTTTCAGTTCTTTCCACATATTCTCGATTGGATTCAGGTCTGGACTTTGACTTGGCCATTCTAACACCTGGATATGTTTATTTTTGAACCATTCCATTGTAGATTTTGCTTTATGTTTTGGATCATTGTCTTGTTGGAAGACAAATCTCCGTCCCAGTCTCAGGTCTTTTGCAGACTCCATCAGGTTTTCTTCCAGAATGGTCCTGTATTTGGCTCCATCCATCTTCCCATCAATTTTAACCATCTTCCCTGTCCCTGCTGAAGAAAAGCAGGCCCAAACCATGATGCTGCCACCACCATGTTTGACAGTGGGGATGGTGTGTTCACGCGGGGATGGTGCTTTTACGCCAAACATAACGTTTTGCATTGTTGCCAAAAAGTTCCATTTTGGTTTCATCTGACCAGAGCACCTTCTTCCACATGTTTGGTGTGTCTCCCAGGTGGCTTGTGGCAAACTTTAAACAACACTTTTTATGGATATCTTTAAGAAATGGCTTTCTTCTTGCCACTCTTCCATAAAGGCCAGATTTGTGCAATATACGACTGATTGTTGTCCTATGGACAGAGTCTCCCACCTCAGCTGTAGATCTCTGCAGTTCATCCAGAGTGATCATGGGCCTCTTGGCTGCATCTCTGATCAGTCTTCTCCTTGTATGAGCTGAAAGTTTAGAGGGACGGCCAGGTCTTGGTAGATTTGCAGTGGTCTGATACTCCTTCCATTTCAATATTATCGCTTGCACAGTGCTCCTTGGGATGTTTAAAGCTTGGGAAATCTTTTTGTACCAAATCCGGCTTTAAACTTCTTCACAACAGTATCTCGGACCTGCCTGGTGTGTTCCTTGTTCTTCATGATGCTCTCTGCGCTTTTAACGGACCTCTGAGACTATCACAGTGCAGGTGCATTTATACGGAGACTTGATTACACACAGGTGGATTGTATTTATCATCATTAGTCATTTAGGTCAACATTGGATCATTCAGAGATCCTCACTGAACTTCTGGAGAGAGTTTGCTGCACTGAAAGTAAAGGGGCTGAATAATTTTGCACGCCCAATTTTTCAGTTTTTGATTTGTTAAAAAAGTTTGAAATATCCAATAAATGTCGTTCCACTTCATGATTGTGTCCCACTTGTTGTTGATTCTTCTCAAAAAATACAGTTTTATATCTTTATGTTTGAAGCCTGAAATGTGGCAAAAGGTCGCAAAGTTCAAGGGGGCCGAATACTTTCGCAAGGCACTGTACATATCTACCTCCATCACTCCAGTATCCCAGCACATTGTAAATATTGTACTGGAACTGACCCTTTATAATAAACTCAGCAAAAAAAGAAACGTCCTCTCACTGTCAACTGCGTTTACTTTCAGCAAACTTAACAGGTGTAAATATTTGTATGAACATAACAAGATTCAACAACTGAGACATAAACTGAACAAGTTCCACAGACATGTGATGAACAGAAATGGAATAATGTGTCCCTGAACAAAAGAGGGGTCAAAATCAAAAGTAACAGTCAGTATCTGGTGTGGCCACCAGCTGCATTAAGTACTGCAGTGCATCTCCTCCTCATGGACTGCACCAGATTTGCCTGTTCTTGCTGTGAGATGTTACCCCACTCTTCCTGCAAGTTCCCGGACATTTCTGGGGGGAATGTCCCTAGCCCTCACCCTCCAATCCAACAGGTCCCAGACGTGCTCAATGGGATTGAGATCCTGGCTCTTCGCTGGCCATGGCAGAACACTGACATTCCTGTCTTGCAGGAAATCATGCACAGAACAAGCAGTATGGCTGGTGGCATTGTCATGCTGGAGGGTTATGTCAGGATGAGCCTGCAGGTAGGGTACCACATGAGGGAGGAGAATGCCTTCCCTGTAACGCACAGCATTGAGATTGCCTGCAATGACAACAAGCTCAGTCCGATGATGCTGCGGCACACTGCCCCAGACCATGACGGACCCTCCACCTCCAAATCGATCCCTCTCCAGAGTGATCCCTCTCCAGAGTACAGGCCTCGGTGAAACGCTCATTCCTTCGACAATAAACGCGAATCCGACCATCACCCCTGGTGAGACAAAACCGCGACTCGTCAGTGAAGAGCACTTTTTGCCAGTACTGTCTGGTCCAGCGACCGTGGGTTTGTGTCCATGGGCGACGTTGTTGCTGGTGATGTCTGGTGAGGACCTACCTTACAACAGACCTACAAGCCCTCAGGCCAGCCTCTCTCAGCCTATTGCGGACAGTCTGAGCACTGATGGAGGGGTTGTGCGTTCCTGGTGTAACTCGGGCAGTTGTTGTTCAGATGTTCAGATGTACTGATCCTGTGCAGGTGTTGTTACTCGTGGTCTGCCACTGTGAGGACGATCAGCTATCCGTCCTGTCTCCCTGTAGTGCTGTCTTAGGTGTCTCACAGTACGGACATTGCACTTTATTGCCCTGGCCACATCTGCAGTCCTCATGCCATAAACAGTGTTTAAACCCTTTACAATGAAGATCTGTGAAGTTCTTGTGTTCTTGTGTGTTTTTGTTCTACCTTGATATTTTTAGCATTACATTGTTAATGATTATTGCATTGTTGGGGTTAGAGCTTGTAGGAAAGGCATTTCACTGTACTTGTGCATGTGACATTGAAACTCCAAACTTAAAACGTGATCATGATTTTTAGTCCATGATTTGGCTTAGTCTGTGTCCAGGAAACTGTCCCTAAAACGTTTAGGGAGAGATACCTGATAACTGTTTGTCCTTATTACTCCTATGCTGCAAACATGTCTTAGGTGTAGAAGATGAGATGACAGTCCCTGAGCACCTCAGAACCATCCCATATAATGGTGTCTGTCTGGAACGGAGCACATCATGTCAATGCATGATGGAAATCTCATTTGGAGCTGAGAAGGTAAGTGTGTATACAACATGGAGGTCTTGATTCATGTATTTTAGCCTTCCTGTTCCGCTTCCCTTTCTCTGTCACACAGGACTGTAGCCAGACGCAGTGTAGCCAAAATAGGCGCAGAGAGGAAGAGGAGTCAGGCAAGTAATGATGTCGTGATGGCAGGTGTCTTTCATCTGTGTGAGTTCTTCACTCTCCCTCTCTCCTTGTTCCTCCTCCCCTCTCAATACACGGTTCCACGTTTCTCGTTTCCTTCTCTCTCTCCCTCCTGTTCTGCCTCTACTCCCTACCAACCAAAATGTCAAATGTTCTGATATCATCCACTCAAACAAGACATTGCACAAAACATTGTATTTTGAAAAATATTTTCAAGCTGGGCGAGATAGGATACTGTTTCTTTGTGGTAAAATTAGTATACCCTATAACAAGTACTGTTTATTACAGTGAATGCTCTATTACAATGTAACCGTCTGGATATGAGTGGGCGATGACAATCCAGAGTGCTGAACTCCTGGCCCTTGTCATAGTATGCACAACAGTGTTACGGCATGTTGTAAAGCAGTATGTAAGGCAGTACGGGAGTTATCTTCGGGTATCCTTGTGAGATGTTTGCACGTTAAAACAATAGTGTCTGGTGAGTTTTTGGGCCTGTGTGAAGTTCGAGCAATACCTGTACGGCCTGGAGGACTTCAAGTTAGTGACAGACCACAAGCCCTTGGCCCCACTAATGAACAGCGAAGTCTTGGATAATGGTGCCAGAGACTACTCACGCGGAATATGAGGTACAAACCCACAGTGGAGTACGCACCAGGAAAAACCTTGGTCGTGGGGGAACACTGTCAAGGAGTCCCTTGACATGCGCAGAAAAGGAGACAGACACACACACATCAACGCTGTCATCAACAACATACCTGCTACACAGACAGAAATGGAGAGCATCAGAGTTGCCCCCACAGCAGATGATCAATTACATCAGGTCAGGTTGACCTGAATACGTGGGTAAAACCCCAGTCACAGTCAGAGGTGTTCTTTCCAGTGAAAAGGGAAGTGTCAGAGTACAATGTTAAAGTCACAAAGGGGAACCGCCACAGGAGGACGGCTCGTAATAATTGTCGGAGCGGAGCAAATGGAATGGCATCCAACAAAATGGAAACCGTGTGTTTGATGTATTTCATACTATTTCACAAATTCCGCTCCAGCCATTACCACCACCCCATTCTGCCCATGAAGGTGCCACCAACCTCCTGTGGGAACTAGTAGTACCACAGACACAGAGGCCAAACATTTTTGATAGAATACACAATGAACATAAAGGTTTGACCAGTGGTGGAAAAAGTACCCAACAGTCATACTTGAGTAAAAGTAAAGATAACCTTCATAGAAAATGACTCAAGTAAAAGTCAAAGTCACCCGGTAAAATACTACTTGAGTAAAAGTCTAAAGTAATTTAGTTTTCAATATACTTAAGTATCAAAAGTAAATGTAATTGCTAAAATGTACTTAAGTATCAAAAGAATGAATAGTTTCTAATTCCTTATATTAAGCAAACTAGACGGCACAATTAAAAAAATATATATATATATATATATATTTTTTTTACAGATAGCCAGGGGCACACTCCAACATTCAGACATCATTTACAAATGAAGCATTTAGCGAGTCCGCCAGATCAGAGGCAATGGGGATGACCTGGGATGTTCTCTTGATAAGTGCGTAAATTGTGCCATTTTTCTGTTCTGCTAAGCATTCAAAATATAACGAGTACTTTCGGGTGTTCGGGAAAATGCATGGAGTAAAAAGTACATTATTTTCTTTAGGAATGTAGTGAAGTAAAAGAAAAAGTTGTCAAGCATATAAGTAGTAAAGTACAGATACCCCCCCAAAAATGACTTAATTCAAATACTTTAAAGAGCTACTTAAGTACTTTACACCTGACTAAATGCAGAGAGTGGGCCAAAGCCTCTGTATGGTGGCCGGGGATCTCATCTGTGGTAGAAAAAAAAAAAAAGTCCTGTCATATCAGTCTTGTTGTGAGCTTAGAAAGGTACAGGAAATGGAGCCACTAATCTCTATGCCACTCCCTGACAGGCCATGGAAAGGAATTGCTCTGGATCTATGTGAGTATGACAAACAAAACTATCTGATCATGTCAGACTACTACTCAAGGTTAATTGAGATACAACACATACCTACAACCACACAGGCCACCATGAAGCAGAAAGGAACCTTCACAAGGTATGACAGTGCAGATGAGTCATTACGGACAATTGACCCAAATTCTCGAGTTCCGAGTTCCAATAAATGGCCAAGCAGCTTGATTTTAAGCACATTACTTCCAGCCCGCACAACCCTCAGGGTAACGGCCGTGCAGAAAGGGCAGTGCAGACCGCGAAGAGGATTCAAAAGACCGGCTGGTTGCTCTCCTGTGTTTACAGGTCAATCCCACGCACAACAACAGAAAGACACTCGCAACCTCGGAGAGAAACCTGCAACCTAAGAGGCCCGAACACATCAAAAACACATCAAGCCGAAGGATGCGTCAGAAAAGAGGAAACAAGCCTTCTACTACAACTAACATCACAAGGCGAAACCTTTACAGTCGCTCCTGCCGGGAGGAACAGTGGTAAAAGTGAACTGTACATGTGAAAACTTGCATTGCGTCATTGGTCATTTTTTTTTCTCTTCAAAAACCTTTACAGTGGCATTGTTTCTGTTGATCGCTATTGTGAAGTACGGTCGCTTTCGTTATTTATTTTTAATTTAACCTTTATTTAACCAGGTAGGCAAGTTGAGAACAAGTTCTCATTTACAATTGCGACCTGGCCAAGATAAAGCAAAGCAGTTCGACAGATACAACGACACAGTTACACATGGAGTAAAACAAACATACAGTCAATAATACAGTATAAACAAGTCTATATACAATGTGAGCAAATGAGGTGAGAAGGGAGGTAAAGGCAAAAAAAGGCCATGGTGGCAAAGTAAATACAATATAGCAAGTAAAACACTGGAATGGTAGTTTTGCAATGGAAGAATGTGCAAAGTAGAAATAAAAATAATGGGGTGCAAAGGAGCAAAATGTATTAATGAATTAAATACAGTTATGGTCACACTCAGTTGTAGAAAGTGTTCAAAGGAAATGTGTTCAAGTTAAAGGAGGAGATGTCATCGTATGCACGACAGTGTCACGGCATGCTGTAAAGCAGTATGGGAGTTATCTTCGGGTATTCTTGTGAGACATTAAACAACATACCTAGAAAGGTATTCCGCTGACTGGACATTCATTTTATATTACAGCCCTGACCACTCCACGCCTTAGCCTGCTAAGCTAAAGGCCCCTCCACACCACGGCAGTAATACAACAGAAACCAATGAGAATGGGGTGTAGCTCCCTCTTCCTCCTCCTCTGACGTGGAAGAGGATACAGGGAAAAGACAAGTGGCAACAATAGAGTTCCTGCCCTGGTGCCTGGTGTCTCTCAAAGACAGGAGCACAGAGAGATGGCTGGAGTTTTCACCAGTGTTTAGCTGACTCCCTGCCTCCCCCCACCCCCACCCCCCGCTATTGACCAAGAAGGAAGGGGAAGTCAAAAATAAACACTCACTCATGAGTTTTATTTATCATTTGTATTGAACTGAGACCTCCCTGAATACCATTTCCCCAACCAGATTTCAACCACATTCTGAGGAAATGACTAGCGAGCGGTCTTTCTATCGAAACCAAGCTATTCTGTTGCGAGTGACTAACTCTTTGAAATAAAATTGAACAAAGATACTCACTAAATAAAGAGATGGCTAAAGACCACAGAGTGAAAGTGAAAGAGCTTTTAGTATGTTGATAAGAATCACTGATTAACTTAGTACTTGCATGGACAACTTCTCCATTTTATTGATAGAAATGAGCATGAGTAGCCCATTGACAGCATTCGCCCCAAGATGAACAGTAGGGAATCACATGCAGAGGGCTCTGTTTTCTGAGTAGATGGCTTTTGACAAGTAGCACCACAATCAGCCACAGGAAACTAGGGAAGGCCACTTTTGAGGGGCGAAGGCAGGCCCCCTCTCTGCTGCCTCTGCTCGGTGGGGTAAACAGGACGCAGAGTTACTCTGTGACTCTAGCTAAGAGTCTCAGCCACTCCCAGACCTGTGTATATAATTACATCCTGTTTTGACCCAGAACTCTGGCCAATCCAGAGCAGCCATCTTTCGACGGCCACCACTCATTCAAACCCTCGATCTTCCATTCCAGGGGCAGGCAACAAACATTCAAACTGGACAGTTTTATCTCAACCTCTTCATTCAAAGACGCAATCAAGGACACTCTTACTAACAGTTGTGGCTGCTTCGCGTGATGTATTGTTGTCTCTCCCTTCTTTCCCTTTGTGCTGTTGTCTGTGCCCAAACATTTTTGTACCATGTTCTGTGCTGCTACCATGTTGTGCTGCAGCCATGTTGTATTGCTACCATGTTGTCATGTTGTGTTGCTACCATGCTGTGTTGTCATGTGTTGCTGCCATGCTATGTTGTTGTCGTAGGCCTGTCTTCATGTTGTCATGTGTGTTTTGTCCTACATTTTTCATTTTATTTATTTAATTTTTAATCCCAGCCCCCGTCCCCACAGGAGGCCATTGCCTTTTGGTAGGCTGTCATTGGAAATAGGAATGTGTTCTTGACTGACTTGCCTAGTTAAATAAAGGTTAAATAAAATAAAAAATACAATAAATGGGAAAGAGTAGGTTGGTCCTCCTCACTCCACAGATGACACCAGGTGACATGAGAAATGTCCAAAGTTCCATCTTTTGTGCAATTGTGTTTTCAAAGGGTACATAGTGTGGTGCATAGTGGCGGGAAGTTTGAGACAAAGCCAGGTGAACAGCAGGTCGGCCTGAGGTCTGAAGTCTCTCCACTCCCCTGCGGTCTTCTAACAAGGTCTGAACACGTGGCACTTGGAACTGATTAACTATAACGATGGTTCGGTTGCCCTTGTTTGATATGCGGGAAAACAAACACTCAGTTGGACAGGGAACAAGAGGGTAACTGAAAGCCACTTGACAGTTAGCTTCGGGCACACTCACAGCCTAACTGCTCTGTGCATGCCCCCTTCCACTATAAACAAAAGTTATATACAGTACTTTGACATCTTGGCAGTGGTTTCATCTCCACACAAGCAGTTTAGTGGCATGACAGACTCCCTATCTTTTTTGAAACACAGTCAACTTGCTTTCTGTTTTGGTTCCACGTGCAGAGTGCGATGAAAGGAGCCACACGGCCCTCTGCAATGCCCCTTCTCTCACGACACACAGTTCATATTGTGGCCGACATCCCCATGTACAGTTTACTAATCTTAACCCCCACTTTTAGCACCAATGGACAAGAGGATTTGTTAAGATTTTACTCAGTCTGGACAGCTGAATCAGTTACACCAGCTTTGTCAGGAGGAATGGGCCCAAAATTCACCCAACTTACTGTGGGAAGCTTGTGGAAGGCTACCTGAAACATTTGACCCAAGTTAAACAACTTAAAAGGCAATGCTACCAAATACTAATTGAGTGCATGTAAACTTCTGACCAACTGGGAATGTGATGAAAGAAATTAAAGCTGAGATAAATATTACTCTACTATTATTCTGACATTTCACATTCTTAAAATAAAGTGGTGATCCAAACTGACCTAAACAGGGAATTTTTACTAGGATTGAATGTCAGGAACTGTGAAAAACTGAGTTTAAATGCATTTGGCTAAGGTGTATGTAAACTTCCGACTTCAACTGTAGACAGGAGAAAGTCATATTCAATACATTTTAGAATAAGGCTGTAACGTAAAAATGTTTGGGAAAAGTCAAGGCGTCTGAATACTTTCCGAAGGCTATGATGAATCAAAATAGTGCAAAAATGGGTCAAAGCAGATAGTGAAATAGTTCACCTATTTAGCAGTCTTTTGACTTGGAGGTAGAAGCTGTTCAGGGTTCAGTTGTATCCAGACTTGGTGCATCGGTACCGCTTGCCATGCATTAGCAGAGAGAACAGTCTATGACTTGGGTTGCTGGAATCTCTGCAATTATTAGGGCCTTCCTCTGACACCGCCTGGTATAAAAGGTTCTGGATGGCAGGGAGCTCGGCCCCAGTGATGTAATGGGCAGTACGCACTACCCGCTGTAGCCCCTTGCGGTCGGATGCAAAGCAGATGCCATACCAAGCGGTGATGCAGCCCGTCAAGATGCTCTCAATGGTGCAGCTTTAGATCCTTTTGAGGATCTAAGGGCCCACGCCGAATCTTTTCAGCGTCCTGAGTTGGAAGAGGCGTTGTCGCGTCCTCTTCACAACTGTGTTGGGGTGTGTGGACCGTGATAATTCCTTAGTGATGGGGACACTGAAGGATCTTGAAGCTCTTGACCTGCTCCACTACAGCCCCGTTGATGGGAATGAAGCGTGCTCGGCCCTTGGTTTTCCTGTAGCCCATGATCTGCTCCTTTGTCTTGTTGACGTTGAGGGAGCGGTTGTTCTGGAACAACACTGCTAGGTCTCTGACCTCTCATCGGCGGTGATCAGGCCTACCACCATCGTGTTGTCTGCAAATTTAATGGTGGTGTTGGAGTTGTGCACGGCCAAGCAGTCTTGGGTGAACAGGGAGTACAGGAGGGGACTAAGCACACACCCCTGAGCACCCCCGTGTTGAGGGTCAGTGTGGCAAATGTGTTGTTGCCTACTCTCAACTCATGGGGGTGGCCCATCAGGAAATCCAGGATACAGTTACAGAGGGAGGTGTTTAATTCAAGGGTCTTTAGCTAATCTAATCAAACTTTAAATGCACTTGAAATAAAGTCTCATTTGATTTAGTCCCTCCCAGCTCTCAGCATAAGTGCTCCCCCCATTTATACAGTTTCTTCTCCCTCCCAATTTTTTTTTCTGAAAGAGGGGGAGGGGGGGTCTTTGAGAGGCAGGTTATTCTCAACGAATCTTCCTCCAACACTGGAACACTCAATTTCAGCCTCTCATGGTGCTTATTGCTTGAGTAAAATACAGAAAATAAAACAGATTTCAGAACTGATGTTAGAAATCTGATCCCATGAGCGGTCAGCACACGACACTAGGAGCAGTGGTGCAGAGGATGCTGATTTGTTAACATACGCTTCTCCTTTAATCTATTTTGCACAATACAGGGTCTCATCCAAAGGGGGGGGGAGATAGAGAATTAGCATATATATACACAGGCATCAGGGAGATGGATTAGAGCTGGTCTTTAGAGACAGATAATGTATGCTGTGGGAACTATGCCAAAGGCTTTAGAGAAACCGCTCCGTAAGATCTCTCCCTTTTCTAGATGGCACATTAATCCCTAGATGATGCATCTCCAAACAGCACCGCAGCCGCCTCCTAGGCAACAATCTGCTAGCTAGTGCCATCCACATGATTGCCTTTCTATGGGAGGCCAACATCCCTGCTATAAAAAATCTAGGTGGGTTCAGCGGGCCCAGCAACAAAAGTAAATGGGCCCCATCGACTTGAGCCCCATGTCCCATCTACTTACCATAAACATCATGCTAGCAGCCCAAAGCCCCCAAACCCCAGTGGGAAGACAACATGAATGTTTTTTTCTGATTTATTATGAAAAATATATATTTTTGGGACTTTGTGACAATAAGCACATAACATAGACGTATATACAATTCTCTTCATAAATACAAATGATGTACAAACAAATTAAATAGAAAGAATATTTCATGGTTATGTACACATTGCATTGTTAAATTAAAGAGGACAATAATACAAATATTAAAAATACATATCTATTTGGTTTGAAAGGAAAAAGAACAACCCCTCTTTGGAGTCCTTCATTCTGCAAAAAAAAAGAAATACTTTTTTCAAGATCCAGCACTGTCGGTTAAAACGATATGATATTCCGTCATAGGGGGAAGCAGTCTTTATGCACAACACACTTCATTCAAGTCAAGGGAATGTCATAAAGCACTGGGTGTTTGACAAGATGGAAATTGTATATTGAAAGGCATTGAGGGAAAAAAATGACGGGAAAAAAAAACTGTACAATGCACTATGACTGTCAACCGGATCATATAAGACTTTCTAGTGTGTTTGTAAAAAAAAAAAAAAAAAACGAGAGTATCAAACAAACACAAAAAGAAATGTCAGTGTGTAAGATCAGTACCATTTCCCTTAAGTCATAGCATAATTCAAAGATCAGGCACTTGATAAGATTGACTTCCCTAAGTATATATGTAATGCTCTGAAAGATGGGGCACATTGGTGATTCATTTCCAAACGTAAAGGGAGTCCAGTTTAGGGACCAGAAGGCCAAGATATGACATCCGGCCACTCCAGACTCCAATATCTATAGCCAACTGTCCATCTAAGCTTTCAGTAAACCTTCATCTTCAGTTCTTTGACAGCTAGAACATTGTTTCCCGCTTTGACAGTAAAAAAAATAGAAAAGAGGCCACGAAAATGTCCTTGCTGTTACTTCCGATTCTCAAGTGGATTGTAGTGGCATCTTATTCATGGGTTGTAAAAAGGTCCCTCTAGATTATTTGAGATGTCGTTTTCTTTTCGATAAGGCATCAAGAGAGTAAAAAGTCCTGCTTCTCTGTAATTGGTGAATCCTTGGCCCTCTTCCGAGGAAAGTTTTATTTTTGTTCATTTTTAATGGAAAGCAAATTATATTTAAAAATACAGTGCAAATGATGCCGGAACATACATTCTACTCTCCAGCTTCCGCTTTTCACGTATTGTATCCAAACATTGTCAATGTTGTGAAAAAAGTTCATTTTTAATGAGCAGCATGAATAAATATTAAATAATACATGTTGATTTAATATATCCTCTTCAATTATTTTGAATTGTCTTTGAAAGACTGTAAACATGTTCAGGCAAAGCCCTTGTTGGTCAAGGTACTCCTGGTGTCAGAATACTGTTGTTAAACCTAAGGTGGGAAAATGATGAGGGAGAAAGTTACCAATCAAATCTTGAAAGTTATTTGACAATAACTTCCTTCATAAACTCTTAACAATAACCCGTTTGAATGGGTGGAGCTGCTTACCTCAGTAGCAAAGACACACGGTTCAGTTTGCTGTTCTGTCTGGATGACGAAGACTGGGTGGTACAAGCCTTTAGGGAAGCTCATTGGTGGAACTATTATGCTGCCTTCTGATTTCTTCCTGTTGAAAACAGATATAGGGAGGGAAAATAGGTCATGTTTGATTCCACAGGAGCAATGGAATCATACAACAACAACAACAGAAACTGTGATCTCCAATAGAAAGTTGTGGGTTAAAGAAAACCTGATAAAGCCTGAGCACTACTTAATGAGAGATCAAGTTGTAACATGTCTGCTAGTAGAAAGCCCTGCTAGGGTGCACTAGGAAATACAAGCATTCCATCCAACTCGAGGGCACTGGTGATCACACACTGCTTCATTGGCACAGTACCGTTTGAGTTTGGCGAGGCATACCTACCGGTCACATTTGTTCTTCGCATGACAGTCTTCCTCCTTGTCCATGTTGTAGTCAACCATCTTCTGCTTGTAAGCCGCCTTGTCTCCATGTTTGTCTGCGGGGGCCGAGGTCAGCGCTTTATCCTTATTAGACACCTTGTAATGGCCGCCGGGGATGAGGAAGGTTTCCTTCTCTCGGAGGCTGGACAGGGGTTTGGAACCACCTATGGGCTGGTTGTTGTTGAAAGTCTCCAGGTCGTTACGAACAGAAGACGCCGTGGCCTTCCTCCCATGCCTCATCTGGCTTAGGACCATGATGGCAGCACACACCACCAGGGTGAGGGTGACCAGGCCCAGGGCAAAGGAGACAACCAAGGCTGCAGGCAAACCATCTGCCTTGGGCTTGGCAGTGGGTTTGAGGCTGAACTCGCAACGGGATCCCATGAAGCCGGCCGGGCACTGGCACACGGGTCCGGAGAAGTGGGTGTAGCAGGTGCCTCCATTCTGGCAGGGGAAGACGGAGCATGCATCGGCACGGATGCTGCAGTCCTTGCTGGTGAAGCCCAGGGTGCAGGTGCAGGTAAAGTCATTGATGCCATCCACGCAGGTACCGGCGTTGCGGCAGGGGTTGTGGGCGCAGTCATCGTTGTTGGTCTTGCAGCGCGGCCCAGTGAAGCCAGGATGACAACGGCACATCAAACTGTGGCCCAGATCCAGGCACTGGCCACCTGTTAGAAAGATGGACAGACAAGGGGGGGTTCAAATCACTGCACACAACATGTTTATCAAAACTTGAAGTGCAGGTATGAGTGTCAAAGCTTCTTGTGGAAGGCAAACATACAGTAACAGTCAAAAGTTTGGACGCACTTACTCATTCAAGGACTATTCTTTATAATTACTATTTTCTACATTGTAGAATAATAGTGAAGACATCAAAACTATGAAATTACACATGGAATCAAGTAGTAACCAAAAAAAGTGTTAAACAAATCAAAATATATTTTAGATTCTTGAAAGTAGCCACCCTTTGCCTTGACAGCTTTGCACACTCTTGGCATTCTCTCAACCAGCTTCATGAGGTAGTCACCTGGAATGCATTTCAATTAACAGGTGTGCCTTCATTTGTGGAATTTATTTCCTTCTTAATGTGTTTGAGCCAATCACTTGTGTTGAGACAAGGTATGGGTGGTATACAGAAGATATCCCTATTTGGTTAAAGAGTCCATACAAGTCCATATTATGGCAAGAACAGCTCAAATAAGAAAATATAACAGTCCATCATTACTTTTAGACATTAAGGTCAGTCAATCTGGAACATTTCAGCCATCATGGAGGAGGAGGTGTGATGGTGCTTCGCTGATGACACTGATTTATTTTGAATTCAAGGCACACTTAACCTGCATGGCTACCACAGCATTCTGCAGTGATACGCCATCCCATCTGGTTTGCGCTTAGTGGGACTATCATTTGTTTTCAACAGGACAATGATCCAACACTCCTCCAGGCTGTGTAAAGGCTATTTGACCAAGAAGGAGAGTGATGGCGTGCTGCAACAGATTACCTGTCCTCCACAATCCCTGACCTCAACCCAATTGAGATGGTTTGGTATGAGTTGGACCGCAGAGTGAAGGAAAAGCAGCCAACAAGTGCTCAGCATATGTGGGAAGTCCTTCAAGACTGTTGGAAAAGCATTCCAGGTGAAGCTGGTTGAGAGAATGCCAAGAGTGCGCAAAGCTGTCATCGAGGCAAAGGGTAACTATTTGAAGAATCTCAAATATATTTAGATTTGTTTAACACTTTTTTTGGTGACTAATTCCATGTGTCATTTCATAGTTTTGATGTCTTCACTATTATTCAACAATGTATAAAATTGTAAAAAAAAAAAAAAAAAAAAAATTCCAAGAATGAGTAGGTGTCCAAACTTTTGACTGGAATAGAACTGTGAATATTTGTTTCCCATACCAACAGGAATTTAGCCGATTACAGATAAGCTTGTGCTCATTCGCACATTAAGTACAGCTCCAGTGTAGCTAATGAGGACCCAGGGGGGACAAAATAGCCCACAACATTCTAAGAATAGTTTTTTTACCACCTCATAATGACAGCTTTATCTCACCCCTTATATCCATCTGAGCCAATCGTCTTTTGTACCGTGCCTGTCCTGCATTTTTTACATTTTAGGCGCGGACTGGATGCATGTCGAAACAAAACTGAGTTTATGGGCAAAGAGGAAAACATCATTGGTTTTTGTAAAGGTTAACTGCCAAAGAATGTGTCTGCAACACGGTCGGTTGAGTTTTGTTGTCAGACGGACAGATAAGAGCGGCTCCATCACAGTGACGATTTTAGCATGTAAATCTTGGTGGGGGAAAAAATGTTTTTAAATGTTTTAAATTGTGGGACGCATGCCAGCAAAGCCCAACAACACTAAACAATACATTAATTGCATTAGAACAGTGACAAACGGTTTCCACAAACTGTTAGGGCCTACATAAATCTGTCCCAACACCTTACCTCTGCTACATCTGGCTATCAGCAGAGCCTTGTCTGGCAGAAAAACAATTAATTCAGCCTAATTTACTGCCTTTCAAAAAAACATAGCTGACATGTCTGACTTGCTTAAACAAAATGGGGTTTCTGCTGACAACTGAGATCTACAAATTATGGCATAAGGGGTCCAAGAGAGATTTAGAGGCAATCTTATCGATTAAGACATTGAGCCAGCAAGGATGGACATAGTTATATTGACTATTTGTTCAGTACTTTTGAAATGTACCACGACAGAATTCAGAACATGGGCATTTCTTACAGTGTTCTCCCTGTACACCAAGTCAGAATCGTAGGCTAAATAAAGGGGGGAAAATAAACAGACAATGAAAGCTCTTACAATATTCGATGATTACATTTCTCAAAAACAGGTTAGAGGCTACATGTGCACCACCAAGTCAGAACAGTAGGTGAAATTAAGCTGAATATAGACCAAATGATTAGGGTGAGGCACATGGGATACTAACATCTTACTACACAACAGACTAAATATTACTTTCTTAGCAACAGTATAGATCGCTGGCATATTACATCATTAATGCAGCAGCATACAAGACATTTGACTCACCTTGTTGTGCTGTGCTCTCTTGAACAGGAAGGTGGCGCGGCAGTCCATCGTGGGCAAATTTTGTCATCAAACTTTGTCACCAAAGTCTGGCATTCTCTGAATTTATGGTTCTTTCAAGACAACTGGGTTCTCGTGGGAAAAAAAGGTTGAATCATGATGAGGTCAGTGATCTTCAGGTCGTAGCTCCAGAAAGAGGCCAGAGGTCCAAATGTACAATTGAGTTGGATGAAAGTTCAAAACCTATTTTCCCCAGTTGTAGTTTGTCCCCCCCCCGAGTTCCCAGTTGTCTTGAACTCACTAAAGTCAGATTTTGCCGTTCCGAGTTAAGTTGTTTTGAGCGCGGCAGAAATCATGCTTCATTGACAGCATGGCCAATGTTGAATGTTTATCATTTTAAACTAGGAAAAGATACCCTTAATCTTAGACTTGGGACCACACAGCCACTCCACTAAATAGCAGGCTAGTGATTGCTTTGCAATGCTTGCAGTTAGCCACTGATTCCTTCCAAAACACTCATGGTTGAATGTGCGATTTCCAACTTATGTAATATTTATGTCCAATGGTCAATTCTCTTAATTATTTATCTTCATATGACAAGGATTAAAAAGGATTTGACAGTAGATTATCGACTTGATTCATGATGCTGACTGCTAGCTAAGATTTTGAAAGTATGATGTTGACATGATCAGTCCAATCAAAGCTACTGTAGATATGTGATTTGAGGTAATTTTATATTTGGTAAATTACCTTGAGCCTTCTTGGATGGGCACTTCTAATATAACTCTATAGCAGCACCCAAGGGGCTTGAATTTTCTAGCTCTACCCTAAGAGTTCATATTGACGTAGTGTCCCAATGTGTGACAGAAAACTGAGCCAATCAAGGGGCAACGCTCTGTATTTTCGGCTGGCTTGCACCACCACAGAAAGCAATGCGCTAGGCTGAAACATCAGCATTTTGTAGCGGTCTTACTCAAGAAAACAAAAAAAAAAGAGACCATGTTTGAAATGCGGCTTTATTAATGCTATGATATATATATATTTCTTACATTGTTTGCAAACTGGTATGTGACATGTATTAATGCCAAAATAACATGCAAAACAGGAAAGCTATTTTTTTTTGCTAAAAATGTGGGGCTCAAAAGAGCACCACCTGCCCTGAATGACGGGTCGCCAGTGCTCCATCATAACAATCAGAAGTCCTGGTAGGTTTCCCTCACCCAGTCAGTGGTTGTGCTGTTGGAGGAATTCTTACCGTTAGCACAGGGGCCATTGCTGCAGCGGTCAATCTTCTTCTCGCAGTTGGAGCCCATGTAGCCGGCAGGACAGCGGCAGGAGTAACCACCTGTCACCTGCTGCATGCAGGTGCCACCATTGAAGCAGGGCCCGTCGGCACAGGTCATCGCACTGATCTCACAGTTCTTCCCGTAGAAGCCTTGGGGGCAGGTGCAGGTGTAGTCATTCTCCAGATCCTGGAAATATATATGTTAGCGTTTCATAGAGGACAATTAAAGACTTTGAGTAGTAGCTTTTAACCCTGAGAGATAAATAGAATGCAGCAGTTATGGCAGAACTTACATCGCAGCTGCCTCCGTTCTTGCAGGGGTTGCTGTCACACTCGTTGGTTTCGATCTCACAATTGTTCCCACTGAAGCCCGGCCTGCATGTACAGGTGTAACTGCCCTGGCCTGTGTTGGTGCAGGGAGCATCGTTCGTGCAGGGCTTGTGGTTGGTGCAGTAGTTGAGGTCCTGGTTGCAGAACAGTCCTCCCCAGCCCTCTTTACAGTCGCACTGCCACGGCTGGCCACAGGTGCCATGCAAGCAGCCAGGATAGCGGACACACTCGTCACAGAGGGGTCCCTGCCACCCGAGGCGGCACTTGCACTCGCCTGGGGCCTCACAATAACCATGCTTCTCATTGCAGCCAGACAAGCAGATGGCTTTGGAGATGGAGAGAAAATTAGAATGAGTGTGCCCCTTTCGGATCACAAAACAATCCCCTTTCACTGGGCTCAGACACATCAAGTATTTGTTAAGTACTAAACTACGCAGCTGGTAGACACACAAAAGAAACACATGCCATATTTTTTCATGCAAGGGAGTGCACATTAAGTTCCGACGCGTGTCCCTGTTAAACCATAAACTCAGCTCCATTGTTGGCCCGAACAAAAGATGCAGACAAACTCTATATTTGAATCGACAGAAGCCTAATTTTCACCAGAAGATGTCGTTGAAATGTCAGAATTAACTATTTCAAGAATTGAAATTACACGCGCTGTGCACATCCAGCACAAATCAGTGGCGCAAAACAGTCATTTTTGAGATAAAAAAAGAAGCATTTTACGGATCTCTCTCTCTATATATATATACCCTTTCTATATATATATATAGAGAGAGAGATCCGTAAAATGCTTCTTTTTTTTAATCTATATATAAATATAGATATATACACAGAAGTATATTAATCTGAATAACAGCCGGTAAAAAAAATAGAATAAGAATTGGCCTCATCATTTAAAAAACGTTCTGTATACTTACATTCTGAGCAATATTCTCCTTTCCAACCCGAAAGGCACATTCTGGCGCCCGCGTCATCACAAGTGTAGTGTCCGAAAGGGTCGTCACGGGGACGGCAGTAGTCTGAGCAGCTCTCACCGTGGTAGTGTTCATCACAGACAACGTGGTAAGAATAACGAAGTTCACTTTGCTCTTCAAAATGCACATCCTGTGACCAATCCTCGCCAATGTCTAGTCTTCTACGGGTGGCCAAGCGGCTGATCAAGTTGTTCTGGTTTTCTATTAAAGAGAGAGAGCGACACTAAGAAGATAAAAAATAAATTGCATTCCTAAAATCCAATCTTGAGGTAATAGCTTTAAAATATCTATATGTCTAATTAAATGTTACCGCATTTTTATAAATATGTAAAACGTGTTTTATAACTCAAAACGCTTGTGCTGGGAATCACTATTAGAGGAATATCAAAGTCACTTTCCACGGCCTAGAGGGAGTGGGCACTGAAGGCTACCTACCTGTGGACTGTCCGTCGGAGGACTCTGCGTTCCAGGCTTCAACAATAAGCGAGAATGTACCCTTCAATCCACACAGGAAAAATATATGCTTTGTCAAAAAGCTGTAAGAGGCGAGATTATATCAAGTGAAAACTCTTCATGACATTACCCAATCTATGAAATGTACCACCTGGCATTAACCATTAAAGGCCCAGTGCAGTGATTTCCTGTGTTTTAAATATATTTCCATACCATGTTGGAATAATACAGTGAAACTCTGAAAATTATGATAATGCCCTTTTAGTGTAAGAGGTAAATACTTCCTGAAATATCAGCCTGTTTTGGTGAGATGGAGTTTTGGCCTGCCTGGTGACATCACCAGCTGGTAAATTAGTTAGACAAATAAGAGTGTTCCCTACTCCCAGTCAGTCCTAGCACAATTCTCACTTGCGAAATTGCTCTTTATACTAAGAAGCTAGTTTCATTTCTTTTTGACAATTTTTGAAAACAATCACAGTAAGGTACTTAATTGTTACCAGGAAATGATTTGATAGTGAGAAAACCGGCTGCATTGGACCTTGAATTTCCCATCAGCTCTATGGTATATTGAGTATGTTGACAGTAGGCTACTCACCGGCCACTTGAAATGGAAAGGCACTCTGATGGGTTCGCTACTGGAGATGGAGCTCTGGTCAGCACTGAAGATTTCGGTCAGTCCCATGCCATATGTGCAGGGGGGCTCAGATGAGATGACATCTTGAGAATGTTTAAGACAGACTCGGAAGAATATCTGGCAGTCCCTAGACCGTTTGCAGACACTTCGGGTACTACTGAAGGAGTGTACTTTCAACTCAAACACACCAGACGACTCGACCTACAAGAATGATTAAGTACATGTTAGTGGGTAAAAAGCGCAATTGCACAGGTTACCAACACGTAACATAACTATGAATATTGCATGTGTACTCACCAGTTTCGTTGATAGCAACGCCAAAAAACACGCGAATAACAAATGAGCCATTGCGGGAATTGTTTCTTCTTCTGCCAAGAAAGTATAGCGGACAGCGCCAGATATCCAATAGAGGAAAACTGTCTTGTATCCCAAAACAAGAGGGAAAAAAATCACGTGCGAAATAGAGCGCACTTCTTGGGAGATTTTTTGGGGGGTCTTCAGACAATACTTAATAGAAATTGAGCTCACAACGAAAATAAAATCCTTTTGCTCCGCGGAGCAGTTGCACCCTGGACTTCTTTCTACCTTTAGTAACGTGTAGAGGAGCGTGCGCCAGGGATTTTATACCGCCTTCCAGTATCAGAGTGGGGAGGGTGCGGGCGCGCTGGAGGGGGAGTGTGTCAAAGGCTGTGCAGACTTGGCTGCAATTTGGGGACTGTTTACGATGTGCTTTGTCACAAAATTGGATAGGGTAATATAACGAAACGCAAACCCATTTAAATGTTAGACTCTCTGGATGCTTCAGCCACAAAGCTGAATGAAAATGTGAAGAAATAGGCTATAGGCCTATACACGTTGAAAGAACTGCGCACATTGATTGCGAAGAGAGCGAACCTAAACTCGTGTGATTGGAAAAAAATACATAGTTTGATCAGACATTGATTTCAATATGTAGTAAATTGAAAGTACTGGATACATGCAATGTTGAATACACTTTACCGATGGGGAAATGTAGGTTTGCTGTGTAAGCATGATAGGGTCAAAATTTGATTGGCCCCAGAATTGTAATTGTTTTGACGCGTGTCCTCATGCCAGCAAACTTGATGCAGGCAGGAGATGCGCATGATATCGGCCAATATGAATGAACCCTGTCCCTCATTAGGTCAGTACAGGTGCATCAAAGCTGGTACCGAAGGACTGAAAAACAGCTTCTATCGCAAGGCCATCAGACGGTTAAATAGTCAACACTAGCTGACCTCTGCCCAGTCCTGAAATGTAGTCATTGTCACTAGATAGCTATCCCCGGTTACTCGACCTTGCACCTTAGAGGCTGCTGCCCTATGTACATAGTCATGGAACACTGGTCCCTTTAAATAATGTTTACACACTGTAAAACAGTTCATATGTATATACTATATTCTAGTCAAGGCCCATCATATTGAATTATTGCTGTGCTCATGCTATTCCTTCAGATATATTACATATTCTACTCATATACTGTCCCTATGGTCTATACAGCCACCCCACATATATACACATACAGTGCAGTCAGGAAGTATTCAGACCCCTTTTTAAATTGCTCCCTCAAATCTACACACAACATCCCATAGTAGTTACTCCCATTCTTATCTGCAGATCCTCTCAAGCTCTGTCAGGTTGGATGGGGAGCGTCGCTACACAGCCATTTTCAGGTTTCTCCAGAGATGTTCGATAAGGTACAAGTCCGGACTCTGGCTGGGCCACTCAAGGACATTCAGAGGCTTGTCCCAAAGTCACCCCTGCATTGTCTTGGCTGTGTGCTTAGGGTAGTTGTCCTGTTGGAAGGTGAACCTTCGCCCCAGTCTGAGGTCCTGAGTGCTTTGGAGCAGGTTTTCATCAAGGATCTCTGTACTTTGCTCTGTTCTTCTTTGCCTCGATTCTGACTAGTCTCCCAATCCCTTCCGCTGAAAAAGGGATGGTGCCAGATTTCCTCCAGATGTGATGCTTGGCATTCAGGCCAAATAGTGCAGTCTTGGTTTCATCAAACCAGAGAATATTGTTTCTCATGCTCTGAGAGAGTCTTTAGGTGCCTTTTGGCAAACTCCAAGTGGCTGTCATGTGCCTTTTACTGAGGAGTGGCTTCCGTCTGGCCACTCTACCATAAAAGGCCTAATTGGTGGAGTGTTGCAGAGATTGCTGTCCTTCTGGAAGGTTCTCCCATCTCCACAGAGGAACTCTGGAGCTCTGTTAGAGTGACCATTGAATTCTTGGTCACCTCCCTGACCAAGGCTCTTCTCCCCTGATTGCTCCATTTGGCTAGGGGGCCAGGTCTAGGAAGTCTTGGTGGTTCTAAACTTCTTCCATTTAAAGAATGATGGAGGCCACTGTTTTCTCGGCGACCTTCAATGCTGCAGAAATGTTTTGGTACCCTTCCCCAGATCTGTGACTCGACACAATCCTGTCTCAGAGCTCTACGGGGAATTCCTTCAACCTCTTGGCTTGGTTTTTGTTCTGACATGCACTGTCAACTGTGGGACCTCATATAGACAGGTGTGTGCCTTTCCAAATCATTTCCAATCAATTGAATGTACCACAGGTGGACTACAATCGAGTTGTAGAAACATCTCAAGGATGATCAATGGAAACAGGATGCACCCGAGCTCAATTTCAATTCTCATATAGCAAAGGGTCTGAAAATAAGATCTGTTAATTTATGTGCCACATTTTCTAAAAACCTGTTTTTGCTTTGTTATTATGAGGTTATTGTGTGAAGGTATTGATGAAGGATAAAATGTACTCAATCAATTTTAGAATAAGGCTGTAACTTCAAATGTGGAAAAAGTCAAAGGGTCTGAATACTTTCCTAATGCACTGTTGTATGTGTATGCAACCAATAAAATGTGATTTGATTTCTACTCCACATAGTAGGTAGGCCTATAGAATCGGTGTTATACCGTTTTTGCTAGGCATATATTTTAAACCTTTATTTAACTATGAAAGTCAGTTAAAGAACAAATTCTTATTTTCAATGACGGCCTAGTGGGTTGTTCAGGGGCCTTGTTCAGGGGCAGAACGACAGATTTTTACCTTGCCACCTCGGGGATCCTGCAACATTTCAGTTACGAGTCCAACGCTCTAACCACTAGGCTACCCGCCGCCCCTATCTGTTTACGCATCTCCGTAATGGTGCGGGTGGCCCTCAAGTGGCTTCCAGTTAAGTGGAGTGTGTCCGCCATATGCTCTCTGTGATAACATGAACAGTTCCCCACTCCGTCGTTCTATCCAAACCTCTGAATGCAGGCCATTGCAATGGAATAACTAACTAAATACATCAGACGAGGGGAGTGTAGTTTAATAACATTAGCGTAGAACATTTCCTTATTCATGCAGTATTACAATGAGAATTTAAATGCGTAATTAAAAACGTAAAAGGAAGAACAAGAACCAGAAATTCCATACAACAGCGACATTATCTGTAGCCTACAATCTAATGTTTTAATGGGGCGCGTGTGTCAGTAGACTGGGTGTGCTTGCTGTTGCGGGGGTCTACAGGGACAATGGGCACATTTGCAAACTGTTCCTCATCCTTTGCGTTCATCTATTGTAATTCTAATGAGGGCAGCGCGTGCCTCCGCTGGTCCTGACTACCTCTGGCACGCTTCCGCTGAAGCGCGTCACAAAAAAAGAAAAAAAAGAAAACAAGGTACAGATGAACCTCTAACATTATTTAGTTGGATAGTTATCCGGACCGGGTGCTTTCGCGGATTGAGTTCCAACTCGGGACAAAAGACAGGATAAATAAATATGAAGTGCTCTCCTGTAACCAATAAAAGTTACCATCATGCGTATCCACAACCGGACGGAACGCATCCTTGTACGATATTGATTTAACCAAAACAACAATGCAAGTTGTGAGGTTTTAATACGACAGCATGTTGTGGTATGACACTTTTGATAGGAAATGAATGGCAACAATGACCTTTTTATTAAGTCCATGGCACTAAGCCTTCTATCCAATACCACATTGAAGTCAATGAAAGCAGATAATTGCCTGAAACAATGACAAAATGTAACATCATAAGAACATTTTGTTTTGCGTATTTACGCTCTCATGGGACCTATAGCCAAATGCGTAAACGAAAAATACGGAACACTAAAGTCGGAAAAATTACGAAAAATACTACTCATTGATTTTGTTGCAGAGCATGCGGCGCGGAAGCATGGTATTATGCAGTGCATATTTAAAAATATGATCAATCAATTAAAAACCTACATAATCAGCCATTATCGAAATGACACTTCAAAATCAAATAAAACTTTATTCAGTACATGTCTGTGGTGCTAAGTGTGCGCCAGTGCGAGAGGGCCGTTGGCCGGAGAGAGAGCACGACACTTGAGCAACAGGTATAAAACAAATGACAGCCAGACGAACTAGATCAACTCAAAACACGACTGCTACAAGTTCTCACTAGTTAACTACAGCTAATTAAACATTGCTTTCATTGTTGCCTTTCCACCGGCACTGTAGAGCCTAAATACATCTACGTCGTTGGAAAGCTGAGAATCCCCATATTAAAACAGTAGCCATCTAAATGCGACAACGTTAGAATACGTTTAATAGTCTAATTGACAAATAACTTGCTGTGCATAGATCTTCCACGAAACAATGAGTATTTGAGCCTTATAAACATGTCAAGTGAAATACCTTCCTTTGAAGTAGCCTACCTTCTCCATTTCATCCCTGAGTTATTGAATTATTTTATAAAGACAAAAGTATTTGGTTGTAATGTTGAAAAAGCCAAGTCTGCACACCCAGGAGCTCTCCAGATGGAGGGTTGGCCACATGCGACTATGACAGTGCATTTCTGTGTGGGGGGCTAAGTGCCTTGATGATCAAGGGCACAACGGCAGGAGGTGGTAGGTCTACATGGGATCAGACAGCAGCTTTCCAGTGTCATGGAAATTTGGCTAAAGGTCACGGAGAAGTCCCGGAAAATGTGTATAAATCGTCAACAAATAATAATCAGGAGGTCCCTATAGCATAACGTCATTTGTGAATTTCGGTGAACAAATGGACCGACTTAGAAAATGATAGATCCTGCACTTCTTCCATCCCAAGTCAAGCACTAGTATTATGCAAATGAATATCAGAGACAATTGTTAGGCCTAAGGGAATAGAATGCTAAAACAAGTCGATGACCAGATGACACGATCGAATACGTGCATAATTGTAATATGCCTGTGTTTGCAGAGGCAGATATTCGACAGGACATGACACAGCAGGCGTTTAACAAGTATTTCGCATGCGTAATGTCCATGGAAATAGCTCGTCAGAATTGTGATATATAAAAAAAGTGAAAAGTATTTGGTCGATTTGCATCTAAAAGGTTGTGCCATTTCTTCAACCCTTATGGAACAGCTTCGGGCAAATGTTCTAGCACTTGCCACTCAAATCTCCACACGTGCCCAAATGTCCAAATGGTGTAGGAATCGTCACTTTTGCCGTGGTGTGGCGTGTGTCTCACCAGGTGTGTTTAAACTGGGAGGAGAAAAAGAGGGGAACAACCAGGAGGAGCGGAAAGACGCACTGCGAGAACATTTGGAGTGGTGTTAATCGGTGGCAGAAGGCATAGGGCGCCTATGAATGTGAATTTGCACATTCTGTAGATGTGTCAAGTGCAACACCATGAGCCTGAGACAGTCCGATTCCCAGGCTTTCTGTCGCGTGCATGTTAACTTATAGCAGTTTAAGGTGACACTATGTCGGTTGAGTTAGGTCGCACCTATCCACGAGCAGATTTTGCTTGGTTCAAATGAAATGGCATATTGTCCTTTGCAGGCCACATGGGTAGGCCTTCTCATTTCTGACCCAACTTGTCCTAGCCTATTCAAACTATGCTGGTAATGAAAATTACCTCATTAAAGCAGACAGAAAAAAAGTAACTTTTGTCCAGATCTATGTAAATTACCTGGACCAGTGCATTGTCGTCACTTCAAATAAAATGTGTATTTGTCACATGCTTTGTAAACAGAAACGTATGTCACTATAGTCACTTGAGCGGTAGTACTACTTTAACTATAACCAATAGGAAATAGGAAATACAATTTAAAATATGACAATCGAATTTCGTTTTCTTCCAACCCAGTAGGCCTACTGCTGATAATTGCACTAAGATATGCAGATGATATATTTTAACGAATTATTGATTTAAACTAAATAACCATGGTATTAAAAGAAAGATTAACTCCCACACTCATTTTCCCAAGAAAGCCTGTGGCCATTTGTATTTTGGCACGTGTGCATCTGTCTAGGTAGTGCATGGTGGTAAACCAAAAAGCCTCGACACCCCACAACTTGCATGTATTTGTGAATTGAGCCATCGAATGCTCCCTTCACACCTTACTCTCAAACGGATGCATTATCTAGTTGTATTCCAATTGGCGTTACAAAGTCACGCGTTTCTGTAAAGAAAGTCTATGCAAACGAATTATTGCGACCGCTGGGCGATTTCCTCTCTCGATGAATTTTCAATTAATGGCCCACTCCATGCGCAATGCTATTTTACAATAGGCTGCAAAGATGCATTGATAATACAATACACTTGGTTAAATGAACCTATTTTCTCCTAGTTTGTGCAAAATCAAAACAGGGATTTCAGGCTTAGTGACTTCACAAATTATGTCCAATCCCTAAAACAAATATAATTGTTAAAGGTTTTAAAATATTATCATTATCTAATTGAGAATTAAAGGATTTTAGACACCTTAAAACCTAACAAATATCCCTAAGAGGATGACACGCATTGATCGACCCTAATCAGGTATTGCTAATATTTGTGCTGGAGATCAGCTGCCTTAAACTACAAATTCCCTAGTGCCAAATACTGAAGAGGCTCAGTGTTTGTCAGGTGTTAATCGTCACAATACTTCATTACAATGTTTTTTTGTCATTTACTGTCCTACTTGAGATGCTCTGGCACATGGCCATTGCCTACCTCCAGCCCTATTGTCTATACCAGAATTGTAAATAGGAGTTGGTGGAGGCACACTCAGTCAGGCCTATGGCTGAAAAACAGTCGATGTTCTGGAGGAGTATCCTACCAATTTACCAGAGCCATATAGCTGTATTGAAATGTGCTGCAAACATTTCCATGACGACCTCTTCCACAAAAAAAAAGTCAGCTTGGAAAGGTCTTCCAGTTGTTAATGTATTAAATCTCAGATTTGATTTTGATTATATCTGCCAATGTAACAGGCGTCAGCGTGCTGCTAACAGTTGAGCTTCCTCCACTGTCCAACTGCCCCAAACAGGACTCGAACCAGTGATCCTCTGGTTCGAAACACACGTGACATCCGTCCTTGATAACTTGTAAACCGATAGAGCCATACAAAAAGTTACCTCATGGATGGTTGACGACATTTCACCAATCTTTTATTTCATGAAACCAAGACTTGACACATTGCATTTATATTTTTGTTCAGTATAGATGTCAGGGTATTTAGAGAAGATTCAACATGTTGCCATGAAAACACCAGATTGATGCTAGTTCACATTACATGTTCAGTTGTACCAAATCACACAAGATTTAAGATTGTTTTATTTGGGACTATGTGAATGGTTCACAAACTGAATCTCACAGAACATTCAACAAGCACATATTAAGACATCAGGATCCCATTTTCACTTAGTATGCGTGCCACCAGCCCAATTTCACATGGCTTGCCTTGATTTGCTGAAAATGTCTCTCCCACTCATTCCTACAGCGCAAGCTCCAGCCTCTGTTGCACAAAGTCCTGTTGGCGTCAACAGCCACTGTCCAAGCAAGGACTTCTTGTTGGTGGAGATAAGCTTAGAGTCTCAGAGTGCAACAGGTTTAATAACATTCATATCCTAAACCCTGACAAGCTTTGTCTTAGATATACATTAAAAAAAAGGAAACTGTTTCACAAAGCTGATCAAACTCCATCATTCCGGAGCACCAGATCCAAGTGCATGGAGTTGCAGATAAGAGCACTGTTCTCTGGTCAGTTCCCCGTATGACCGGCCGGTGGGCATTAGAAGTGGACGAACTAATGTGGACTGAAACGGTTTAATCAATAATGTCTGTAACCACTCAGCACCATTTTGTGTACGTCAGTGCCAACAGAGGACCAACGAAAGCAGATGGGGAGGGGGGGGGCATGCGCCGCCTTCACCTGAGCATCTGAGATCCAGGAAGTGACTTTGCTGACGACAGAGGTACCAGAATGTTATTTTGGACCCTTGCTCCTCTCCAGCTCCCCCCCCAAGACATGCTTGTGACAGTCAAAAGTTCAGCTGATTGGATGGTCTCTCCTTGTCTCCTCCACCACGCGTCGAGAGATGCCCGCCACCCACCCCGCTGAGTGACTGCAGCCCGCCATCCTTTTGGCCGGACACTGTGGAGGGGTGGGCTGCGATTGGTGGGTGCGAGAGAGAGGGCCACTCACTGTTGTTTGGAGCGCCAGAACCGTCCAGCGATGGAGCCCAAGGAGATGCCCTGCTTCTTCGGCTGGGCCAGCTCAGCCAACCTCTGCTCCTCCTCCTGTCCACACACACACACACACACCAGTATCTACAGTTACATCAGTATCTAACAGACTATAGCTCTAAAGTGCTCACAAAACAGATGGATAAAAAGGGCATCAAGCCATAAACAGTGACAATGTTTTTCCTACAGAAAATGTAATGTTTCTTGAAAATGAGGACACTTCTCTTGGTTGGTAATGGTAGTGTATTCGTTAGTCGTCATCCATTGCTCCTGGACATTGGGTTTGTTTGGACTGTACCTGTGCTAGCTGCGCTTGTCTGCGTTTGAAGGCCTCTACGGGGTCATCTTCCAGTGCATAGTTCTCCAGCACAGAACGCACGTCATCCACTCCACTGAGCGCAATGGCTGCCGGAGAAAAACACGAGTGAATAGCGTGTCTGGGAAGGAACAGGTTGGTCGACACTCACTCCATTGCACACACACTTACTCTTGAGGAAATGAGCTAGGTCGTAGAGTGTTCGGTCTTCTGAGTTGCCGTCCCACTTTGTCAGCGCCATACCGTTGAAAGGCTGCAGGCTGAAGGCTTCCCTCTTACAGTCCACCACTATCACCTTGGAGGTATCCCGGTTCAGACACGACACGTCCTACAGGGGAGGGTGGAAAAGAGTTGAGGAATTCATCTAAAGAATAGAGTTAAAAATGAAATCCATCCCTTTCGTAATTGTGACGATCGGAGAAATACACAAAATGGCTTGCAATCATCTTAGTTCATCAATAAATGTAATGGTTTGCATACACACACACACACTGCTCAAAAAATAAAGGGAACACTTAAACAACACAATGTAACTCCAAGTCAAATCACACTTCTGTGAAATCAAACTGTCCACTTAGGAAGCAACACTGATTGACAATAAATTTCACATGCTGTTGTGCAAATGGAATAGACAACAGGTGGAAATTATAGGCAATTATCAAGACACCCCCAATAAAGGAGTGGTTCTGCAGGTGGTGACCACAGACCACTTCTCAGATCCTATGCTTTCTGGCTGATGTTTTGGTCACTTTTGAATGCTGGCGGTGCTTTCACTCTAGTGGTAGCATGAGACGGAGTCTATAACCCACACAAGTGGCTCAGGTAGTGCAGCTCATCCAGAATGGCACATCAATGCGAGCTGTGGCAAGAAGGTTTGCTGTGTCTGTCAGCGTAGTGTCCAGAGCAGGGAGGCGCTACCAGGAGACAGGCCACTACATCAGGAGACGTGGAGGAGGCCGTAGGAGGGCAACAACCCAGCAGCAGGACCACTACCTCCGCCTTTGTGCAAGGAGGAGCACTGCCAGAGCCCTGCAAAATGACCTTCAGCAGGCCACAAATGTGCATGTGTCTGCTCAAACGGTCAGAAACAGACTCCATGAGGGTGGTATGAGGGCCCGAAGTCCACAGGTGGGGGTTGTGCTTTACAGCCCAACACCGTGCAGGACGTTTGGCATTTGCCAGAGAACACCAAGATTGGCAAATTCGCCACTGGCGCCCTGTGCTCTTCACAGATGAAAGCAGGTTCACACTGAGAATGTGACTGGCGTGACAGAGTCTGGAGACGCCGTGGAGAACGTTCTGCTGCCTGCAACATCCTCCAGCATGACCGGTTTGACGGTGGGTTAGTCATGGTGTCAGGTGGCATTTCTTTGGGGGGGGGGGGGGCGCACAGCCCTCCATGTGCTCGCCAGAGGTAGCCTGACTGCCATTAGGTACCGAGATGAGATCCTCAGACCCCTTGTGAGACCATATGCTGGTGCGGTTGGCCCTGGGTTCCTCCTAATGCAAGACAATGCTAGACCTCATGTGGCTGGAGTGTGTCAGCAGTTCCTGCAAGAGGAAGGCATTGATGCTATGGACTGGCCCGCCCGTTCCCCAGACCTGAATCCAATTGAGCACATCATGTCTCGCTCCATCCACCAACAGACTGTCCAGGAGTTGGCAGATGCTTTAGTCCAGGTCTGGGAGGAGATCCCTCAGGAGACCATCCACCACTTCATCAGGAGCATGCCCAGGCGTTGTATGGAGGTTATACAGGCACGTGGAGGCCACACACACTACTGAGCCTAATTTTGATTTGTTTTAAGGACATTACATCAATGTTGGATCAGCCTGTAGTGTGGTTTTCCATTTTAATTTTGAGTGTGCATCCAAATCCAGACCTCCATGGGTTGATACATTTGATTTCCTTTGATAATTTGTGTGATTTTGTTGTCAGCACATTCAACTATGTAAAGAAAAAAGTATTTAATAAGAATATTTCATTCAGATCTAGGATGTGTTATTTTAGTGTTCCCTTGATATTTTTGAGCAGAATATACACACACACACACGTGTAGAGGGGAGAACACCCCTCCCCCCTGAGATGCTGCTGACTAGCCTGGCAAAGGGCAAAGCAGGGGACCACAGTGTGTGTAGGGGTATAGGAAATAACCAGAACACTCCTCACTCCCAATAAATAAGCCTTCTTTCTGAGACGGGTCCCAATCGCCAAGAGAATGCGTGTGTGTGTACATTGACGGATGTGCATTTCTACATTAGCCTAGGTGCAGTAATGAGTTCGAGTGATGCATTGATGTCTGTCCTTACAGAGTTGGTCAGCCTATATGATGGCTTATTATTTCAGTTAGATTAAATACAGTATGTGTTTGGCACACGTGTAGTTGAGTTGGCCGTGGGATGCCTACAGTGCTTCAGAAAGTATTCATACCCCTTGACTTACACCACATTTTGTCTTGCACCCTACATTCTGAAAGCATGAAAGAGATTCTCACCCATCTAAAAAGACAATACCCCATAATGACAAAGTAAAAACATGTTTAGACATTTTTACAAATGAAATACAGAAATCTAATTTACAGAAGTATTCACACCCCTTTGCTACGATACTCCAAATTGAGCAAATGCTATTGTTTGTACAGGATTTAGAATGAAACACCGGTCTATATGAGGTCCCACAGTTGAAAGTGCATGTCAGAGCAGAAACTACACCATGAAGTTCAATGAACTGTCTGTAGATATCAGAGAGAGATTTGTGATGAGGCATAAATCTGGGGAACAAGTTCTTGTGTTGAAAGTTTCCAAGAGCACAGTGGTCTCCATCATTGGGGGGAAAAAATAAATAATTTTCTGCAGCAGGTACTGGGAGACTGGTAAGGATAGCGGGAACAATGAACGGAGACAAATGCAGGCAAATTCTTGATGAGGACCTGCTTCAGAATGCAAACAGACAGGGGCGAAGATTTGTTCCAACAGGACAATGACTCTAGGCACACAGCCAAAGTAACGCTGGAATGGCTTTAGAACAAGAATGTGAAAGTCCTCGAGTGGCCCAGACTTGAATCCCATTGAAATTCTGTGGAAAGACTAAGATTGATGTTCACAGCCATTCCCCATCTACCTTAAAAGAGCTTGAGAAAAATCCCCAAATCCAGATGGGTATGTCTATCAGCTTTGCACAAGACTGAAAGCTGTGATCACTGTCAATAAGCGGTTCTTCAAATTATTGACTAAGGGCTGTGAATATTTGTTAACACTTAAAAACCTAGCTATGTCATAATTAAGCAATAAGGCTAGAGGGGGTGTGGTATATGGTCAATATACCACAGCTAAGAGCTGTTCTTATGCACGACGCAACGCAGAGTGCCTGGATACAGCCTTAGCTGTGGTATATTGGCCACATTCCACCAACCCCCAAAGGTGCCTTATTGCTATTATAAACGGGTTATCAACGTAATTAGAGCAGTAAAGATGAAATGTTGTTTCAAACCAGTGGTATACGGTCTGATATACCACGGCTATCAGCCAATCAGCATTCTGGGCTCAAACCCCCCAGTTTATAATAGGTCAATGCCGGAGCAGATTTCAGGAGCAGGACAAGACACCATCTTTTTGACTGACATCTTGGCCATGTTCTGTTATATTCTCCACCCGGCACATCCAGAAGAGGACTGGCCACTCCTCATAGCCTGGTTCCTCTCTAGGTTTCTTCCTAGGTTTTTGCCTTTCTAGGGAGTTTTTCCTAGCCACTGTGCTTCTACACCTGCATTGCTTGCTGTTTGGTGTTTTAGGCTGGGTTTCTGTACAGCACTTTGCAATATCAGCTGATGTACGAAGGGCTATATAAATACATTTGATTTATGTGATAGGCCTATCTGGCTTATATGATGGCGATAATAAAATGACACTGAAGAAGTTTTTTTAAATATCGAAAAAAATGACTAAAGAATTCATTACTACAATAAAAGGATTTAACAAATGAAAGGAAACTTCTTGGCAGGGAAAAAATACATTTTGAATAAATATGTCACAACGAGTGAAAATACATGGATCGCGCCACCACACGTAATGGCGCCACCACACGTAACGGCGCCAGGTGAAGTGCTAATGCATACTTATGTAAATTAGACATCTGTATTCCATTTTTAATAAATATCTAAAAACATGTTTTCACTTTGTCATTATGGGGTATTGTGTGTAGAAATCATTTTGAACTCAGGCTGTAAAACATTTGGAATAAGTCGAGGGGTATGAACACCTAAAGGCACGGTAAGGGCTCCGGTTTCACAAGGCAGCAGTGCGCTCCTAACAAAGCAACAGGCTGCGAGCCGGAGTAGGAATGTAACCCACACACACCCCCTCTCATAGGGTTACATACACACAAGTTTGGTGAGCAGGTAAACAAACACAGTGCACTAGTATGACTACTTAAAATCTGACACTCCCATGGAGAATGAAACAACTTCAACTGAAAAGAAACACTGATCTCTGAAACTCAATTTGGTGGCACACTCCGTCTTGTTCAACTCCACCCAGTCGGTTCACCTGTGGCAGACGGTCTTGCCCTCCACTAACTGCCCTATGTCTTCGGGGGGTCAAAGCTAGGCCACATCTCACCCCTCAAATTTGGACTTGTCAACATCAATGGCTGATTCTACCACAGCCTGGTTCTAATCACAGTTAATTAGACAGACAATGTGTCGTCAGATCGTCCCGCTCATTTTATTGACACCTCGCATCTGTGGCTCCACATTGTTTAAAAATAGTTGGGGGGGGGGGGGGGGCAACACCATCGAAATTCTCCATTGGACAGACGCCTCAGGTCTCGGGGGACTCGGCTCTATTCAGACCTCCCTTTCTCTCGCTCCCTCACTCCCTTTCTGCCTCCCGGTTGCTTTTCAGCGGGCCAGATGGAAGGCGAGGGACGGGAGACAGGAGGGGAGGGGGGTGAAGAGAGAGACAGAGATGGGCAGAAAGTCACCAACGGAAGGGGAGGAGGACAGGAGACACGTGAATTCAGGCGAGTGCACAGAAGGAGAGGAAGATCCTGTATGTAACGTTAGACTCAGGATGACTAATCACCAAATAAACACATTCAAGCTCTGTATAGCAGGGGGTAGCAGGTTACCCTCATCAACTATTCATGTTTCCCGATGAATATGAGTTTTAGTAGTGAGTGATTAACATGGAAAGAACTGATCTCCATGAATAATACACAGCCATGCATCTTCACGAGAAGGTATACCTACCTATACCCCGCTACGTCGGGACCATAACCACACATTTGCTACCAGGCCAAATGAGTTTCCCATGCATTACAAAAGCACTCCATTGAAACATGGTGATGTAGGCTAGGCATGTTAGTTACAGTCAGCTCTGATACAGCTCGTAATATACAGCCATTTAAGATGCCAGGCGACATGATTAAAGCAACAGTATCCAGCTTATACAGTATTGCCTTAGAGGTTCTCTCGAATGACAAGTTAGTTTATCAGAGTTGACACTATTGTACTCCAGTCATGCATGTAGACGGACTCCGGCTGTTGGAGAGAGAGGGTGGGGGGCATAAGGTTAATGAGGCTCAGAAGGGGGGTGTACGACACCATTGGGTCACAGTGGAGAGGGGCGCACCAGGTGTTCTGGGCTGGGGGGCTTGGCCCAGGAGGAGCGGGGTTGAAAAGGAGCACACTAACTTCTGAGTCTTAAACTCAACTCATGTCTTAGAAAACAACAGAGACCGAGAGAGCATACACGCAGGTATATCCAAATAAATGACAAACAGGGCATTTGTCTAAACAATTTTATGGCTTTTACACAACATGACATGTGTTTTAAATTCAGAAACATGGAGGTCATTCAATTCACGGAATTCTGTGTTATTGGAGGCTTCAGCAGTGTACATAAAAACAACAGTACACACACACACAGTGGCGGAAGGGCAGCCTGACAACTTGTTTACCTTGACGTGATGTCCCTCCATGTAACGCGTGGCGTCTCTGAAGAGGCGGTACATGACAAAGCCCTGGGGGTCGATGCTGTCAATCAGAGGGTACGCCGTCTGGTGAGAGAGAACCCACATCACAACATCACACAGCGTTGACACGCGAGATGCTTCTGCATATGCATGACGGCCATCGGTTACATGGCTAGAGTTGGGCTGAGGATAGTGACAGACCTAGGATGGTGTCGTCAGGTTCTAGTTCCCTGGCTGCTGCTCATAAAAATAAAAAATAAAAATCGCACTTCAAAATCTAAAAGAGACAGCTTCTCTTAGAACTACATGGCTTAGTCAGCACTACCGCAGTGGGCAGGGGGAGAATACATGGGCCAATGTGAAGCCCAGGAAACCTTGATGGTTAATGATCCATACTCCGTAGGGCAATCTGCAGCTAGCGGAGGTACAGACCAGGCTTCAGTTTGACTTGGCACGGTCACTGCTGCAGGTCACCACAACACTAAGGCTGACCTTCACCCAGAGAAAACAAAACAGTCCCTAAACAAGGAACCAATTAGACCCTGAGCGGAGCATGGCTCATTTGCATAGAAAATGTTGGCATAAATAAAAGGGGTATTTGCAGCCCAAAAGGCATACCGTTCTGAGCCCGCCTGTTGGCCAAGACGTATGTAATTAGGACAAACAGGGGCGAGGCATATTGGTGCCAAAACAACAAAAAAAGTCAAACGCAACAACACTAGGGATGTTGTTTGAGATCAAGAATCGTCAACAGTGCTAGTTTGGAGTGACAAAACACATTTTTGTTTCGGGTGTGGGTCATTGTCCATTAGAACAAAAGGTCTACAGGGGAGACCTGTAGGGGGAGGTGACAGGTGCAGTGTGCGTTCACAAACGAGCTAAGCTACACCAGGCGGTAAGAGCAGCCCTGATTGGCTGTGGCAGAGGGAGGCTGCCGCAGATGACTGTTAGGTAATTGAGGCAGGCAGGTCTGTGCCTTAACCAATCGAAAATGCTTCATGTGGCATGTGACTTATTTCAGCAGTTAATGTGTTATGTTGCAACACCTATAGATTTGCAATGTTGATTACCACAAGAGGTACAGAAAGATGGGTGGGGATTTATGGAAAATTCCATCTCAAAGAAGAGCATTCGTAAAACGTAGGACTGCAAAGTTGTACTTGAAACCATCACGGTACAATAATGGCGTGACAAGATCTTGCAAGTCATCATTGGCCCACGCCAGAAAAGCATTCAGTCATGTCACTCACCATGCCTGTTTCAGCAGTGAAGATGACTATCTCGTAGAGAGGGGCTAGCTGCTGGAACAGGTAGTCGATGCCTGGCCTCTTCTTGAAGCGCCAGCCTGTAGCCAGCTGTGGGGAGGACCGGAGAACAAACCAGTTTGCCTCACCTGCTTAAAGACATACTAACAACTCCCAACAGCAATGGGATACATTCCTTATGGATAGAACACTCACTGAAAGCTATCCACAAAAATAGTCAGTGAATAATCCATTTCAAATTAGTTTATTATATTTAGGGTAAAAAAATTTTTTTTCTTCGACAGACACTATCCAATCCACATAAATGCACACAACCAGTGAATGATTCATTAGTCTGTCAGGTTATAAAGTGGTATATTTACAGGCATACATTTAGCTTTTTCGACAGCCTAAACGAAGCAGTTTATGGCAGATGAAGCCTTTGGACGACCTCCTGGGTGCAGGCCTGTGTTAACACAAAAAGCCACGGGTCTTTTCTTCAGAAATCAAAGGCTCTGCGTGCAGGGCCGCCAGGCGGCTGTCTGCTGAGGGCAGGTGTCGGGTTACGGCCGCGCCCCACCTGTCTGGCACTCGTAGGGGGAGCGGGCATAGAGACCACTCAGGTAAGGGGGAGTAGGGAGGGTCTCAGGTAGAGGGCCAGGTGGAAGGTGGTGTTAGAGTAAGGGTTGGGACAGGCTCTGAGGGGGCCAGGTGGAAGCCACAGGTAATGTGTGAGGAGAAGGGGGGTCTTTACAGATAGTGGAGGTAGACAGGTGGTGGGCCCCCAGCGACCCACACACACAGAGGAACGGGGGGGTGCCAGGATGTAAGGTGGTGGGTGAGGTGGTGTTGGGGAGGAAAGGGGTGGTACGTACCGACCACTCGGGGTGCAGCAGGACGTCTGTGAGCTCCAGGACCAGGGTGTAAGGAGGCTGGTAGTAGGGCTCCCTCAGGGGGTCAGGAAGCAGCTTGGGGCTCGTGGGCTCAATAATCATCTGGGGACACACAGACATGACATCACACAACTATACAATAACAATGCTGCGGTGAGAAGAGCAAGAGGCACATCAGAACTATGTGGGTCAATTGACAACAGCCAAGCTCTATTACATTTTTTAAAAATTTTAAGTATGCCATTTGTATTTTGTGGTGAACGAGGCATATCCCTTTAACACTTCAGCTTATTCATTAGATGTTTTTCCTCTCCCGGCTCACCGTAGTAAAATTGGAGGAGATTGTATTTGGCTGCTTATGTTGGAATGCAGGAACATTAGAGCTTCCTTAGTTTGTTTGCTGGCCTCATCACCGCAAACCCCATAAAGCCATAATCCTGTAAGAACCAGCTGCAAAAGGGAAATGGGACGCGTGGAAGAGAGAACTGACATGTTCAGGAGACCCAAGGGCAGGGAGGACGAGGGGGGGAGGTGTGTTGTCGAGATACAGGGAGGAAAGGGTGTGCGCGCATGTGTATCCACACACACACGGAGACAGGGGGCTGTTCACGCTCCATTGAAGAGATCAAAGACCTACGAGGGAGATGGATGTGTGTGTGTGGGTGTGTGTGTGGAGAGGGGTCTAACGGAACAGCAGCTGCAGGCTAATGCAGAGGCGCCTTCCTGCTCGAAGCAGTGTGGCTGCACCTGCCTCTGCTTCAGTAAAGACAGACAGATAAGAGACCTAACATGGCTCTCAGTCTCACCAAGTATAAATATCCCAAACCAGCGGTTAAACCCAGGAGTTTAATGGACAAGGACCTTCTATTCTACCTCCCTGAAACAAACACCCCCAGGCCTCGGAGGAAAAGGCTGACTAGAGTGGAACAATCCATTGATCAGGCTACATTGAACAGTGGGAGTGTCAGAAACCGTTTCTTCTGTTTTGTGTTTATTTATCATCACCCACCTGTCTGTAGTCTTGGAAATACTTGAACGTCCTTCTCAACTGTTGGATAACCGGGCTGTCTGTAAGAGAGATAAAATGTCAGCTGTAAACATTGTGGAGTGAGCATCATTTCTCAACACACCATACTCAAGACGGAACACTTAGTGTACGTGGACCAAAACTCCCCTTGGGCTATTATTTTGACAATTTTCTACATTGTAGAATAATAATGAAGACATCCAAACTATGAAATAACATATAGTACACAAAAAAGTTTAATCAAAATATATTTTATATTTGAGATTCTTCAAAGTAGCCAACCTTTGCCTTGACGACAGCTTGGCATTTCTCAACCAGCTTTACGAGGTATGCTTTTCCAACAGTCTTGAAGAGGTTCCCACATATGCTGAGCACTTGTTGGCTGCTTTTCCTTCACTCTGCGGTCCAACTCTTCCCAAGCCATCTCAATTGGGTTGAGATCTGTGATTATTATTATTTGACCATGCTGGTCATTTATGAACATTTGAACATCTTGGCCATGTTCTGTTATAATCTCCACCCGGCACAGCCAGAAGAGGACTGGCCACCCCACATAGCCTGGTTCCTCTCTAGGTTTCTTCCTAGGTTTTTGCCTTTCTAGGGAGTTTTTCCTCTACACCTGCGTTGCTTGCTGTTTGGTGTTTTAAGCTGGGTTTCTGTACAGCACTTTGAGATATCAGCTGATGTACAAAGGGCTATATAATTAAATTAGATTTGAGGTCAGGTGATTGGAGGCCAGGTCATCTGATGCAGCACTCCATCACTCTCCTTCTTGGTCAAATAGCCCTTACACAGCCTGGAGGTGTGTTGGGTCATTGTCCTGATAGTCCCACTAAGCACAGTGGGATGGAGTATCGCTGCAGAATACTGTGGTAGCCATGCTGGTTAAGTGTGCCTTGAATTCTAAATAAATCACTGACAGAGTCACAAGCAAAGCACCCCACAACTCCTCCATGCTTCAGGGTGGGAACCACACATGCGGAGATCATCCGTTCACCTACTCTGCATCGCACAAAGATACAGCGGGTCGAGACAAAAATCTCAAATTTGGACTCATCAGACCAAAGGACAGATTTCCACCAGTCTAATGTCCATTGCATGCGTTTCTTGGCCCAAGCAGGTCTCTTCTTATTGGGGTCCTTTAGTAGTGGTTTCTTTTCGGCAATTCAACCACAAAGGCCTGATTCACATAGTCTCCTCTGAACAGTTGATGTTGAGATGTGTCTGTTACTTGAACAATGTAAAGCATTTATTTGGGCTGCAATTTCTGGAGGCTTGTGACTAATGAACTTATCCTCTGCAGCAGAGGTAACTCTGGGTCTTCCTATCCTGTGGCAGTCCTCATGTTTCATCTTCGCGCTTGATGGTTCTTGCAACTGCACTTGAAGAAACTTTCAAAGTTCTTGAAATGTTCCTTATTGACTGACCTTCATGTCTTAAAGTAATGGACTCATTTATCTTGCTTATTTGAGCTGCTCGTGCCATAATATGGACTTGGTCTTTTACCAAACAGGGCCATCTTATGTATACCACCCTACCATGTCACAACACAACTGATTGGCTCAAACGCATTAAGGAGAGTCCACAAATTAACCTTTAAGAAGGCACACCTGTTAATTGAAATGCATTCCATTTGACTACCTCATGAAGCTGGTTGAGAGAATGCCAAGAGTGTGCAAAGCTATCAAGGCAAAGAGGGGCTACTTTGAAGAATCCCAAATATATTTTGATTTGTTTAACCCTTTTTGGGTTACTACAAGATTCTGTGTGTGTCATTTCATAGTTTTGATGTCTTCACTATATACAATGTAGAAAATAGTAAAAAAAAAAAAAAAAAAAAACAACCCTGGAATGAGTAGGTGTGTCCAAACTCTTGACTGACTCAAGCCAACTCTGGTGGTGGTAGAATGTACACAGCTGCAGTCCTAACAAATGACAATTTAAAAAAAGGGTCAATCAGCAGTTGCTACATATAAAAAATAAAACGCAACATGTAAAGTGTTGGTTCCATGTTTCAAGAGCTGAAAATAAAAGATCCCAGAAATGTTCCATATGCACAAAAATCTTATTTCTCTCAAACGTTGTGCCCAAATTTATTTACATCCCTGTCAACAGGAGAAATGCCAAGCTAATCCATTTACCTGACTAGTGTGGCATATCAGAAAATGTCAAACACGACATGGTTAATACTATGTTTTGAGGCTAATTTGAATAGCATGAATGGTTAGTCCTTGCATCCATAGCTGAATTTGAGTGGTTACATTTCTCCAGCCCCATCCCTTAGCAGTCTCCCTGGTTTGTTAAAAAGCTGTGTTTCTATGGCTGATTTCCGCTTTAAGACTGCAGCATTGGTCCCAACAAATAACATCTCAGTAAATTCATGGCAAATGCTACCACTCAGCTAAAGCATGCAGCCAACCAACCCCCCAACCCGTCTGCCTTTTATCTGGCCTGGGAGGTACATACTCTTCCAGAGAGCGTGGGACTGTGACCGACCACGTTGACAAACCTCTCCCATGGGAGTGCCAAGCCAGGCTGAGTATCGTTACACCCCCGCAGAGGGACGGGGGTTGCAGAGGCATGTGTATGCATAAGAGTATGTGTGCGCAAATGTGGAATATGGGTAAGGGGGATAGTAGTGGAGGGATGAGATTGAAAGGAGGATGACAGGAAAAGGATGGGGAGGAGATGAATATTTGTCAGCCAGGCCACAGTGGGTCCTGCAATGATGAGTGAGGTGGGGAAGCTACCTCCATTGGTAACTGTTGGCTGTCATGACTGATCAAATTTAGTCTCATCAAAAGCAGAACCCCCATTATAGCAAAAACAAAGCAGTCCGTTTCCACAGTTTGGACCGATATTGACTGAAAGGAAGGCCAGAAAAGTAGGCTTTAACAAGCAGCAACACTCTGGTCAGGCAGCCTCGTCCGAACCTTGTTTGCCAGTGCAATAGAGGCATGCCTTAATGGCCAGTGGAAAGGCTATGTTGCTCTCGGGAGAGATGTCAATTTAAACAGGGGAGAAGTAGGGAGGGAACAAGGGAGGAAAAGCGAGAAAGAGCGATGGCCGGGCCACCGGACACAACAAAGGCCTCCTTTAATCCTCGACTGGGGTGGCATATGCTCCGCTAGTTTGCTTAAGGCCATTATTACTCAATTGCCTTTTTTCTCCCCATTTTCTTTTTTTGGGCAGGGGCCGGGTGCTCTTGCTTTTGGCTTGCGCTGTCAATCGCTTCTTTCTTGGGCCGTGACAAACGGTCGTCCGGCCTCGCTCTTTGCAGTGGGGGTAAGGGGGGGGGGGCAGGAGGCCACTCTGTTAGAAAACCCAGCTTAGGGACACAGGCTGTTGGTTGGGTCAGTAGGTACAGGAGGCAGGCTGGGTTGGTTAGTTTGTTTGGAGCCCTGGTGGTCTTTATCCTCCTTGGGGCTTTACGTCTCTGTCAGAGCGAGCAAACATGGAGGTCGTACAGAACCGCCCCTCAACTCACAGCCAAACACGCTCTGAGGATTCTAGCTGTGGGATACTAACTGGGACACAGAGGGTGAATCGATCTGATAAAATGGACAGGAAGAGATGACATCTTCCAAGTCAGTGATTTAAGCCTAATAATAGTGCTTAAAGATTAAAGCAATACATTTTTTCCCCTCCCCCTAAACATCTGGTGTGTGTACCGATTGATTACATACTGCATCAAGACCGTTTCTTAGATCCACAGTACACATTAGGAGAAAGCAACACCTTCCAACCTCAGTGAGTATTTTGAAAGCAGTCCTGCATGTCACACACCACAGTGTGGCCTCAACAGGGTGCTTTTTGGGGAGCTCATCACAGTCACAGCGTCCAACGCTCCTCAGCAAAATGCCGGTGCTCTGAATACCATCACTTGGCACGGGTATCATAAGCACGTCTGTTTGCAGGCCAGACCTCAACGCCTCGGGTCCCTGAGGACCCATCCAGTGGAGGCATCCAGGCTGCCCCCCCCCCCACTCCTCCAGGGGCTCCTCCTCAGGCCTTCATTAGGGGTATTGAACACTGTGGGTGCATTTGGGCTGGCCAATAACAGCAGCTGTAGCAGCACTCTGGGCACTAAGGTAATAAAGAGACGCAGCAACGTTCCCAGATAGAGACAGACGTAGTGGACTTTGGGGAGCGTGACATCGTGAGGAATTAAGAAATTATTTGTATAACATTGTTACGCGTTTAAAGAGGAGACTTCCCCATGTCCTATCGGATTTTTAGAAAGGGCCGCAGCTGTCCCAGGCATTAGCATAGCTTTGAAGCAGGGAGGGAGGCACCTCGCGACTCAGTACCCCTGCTTTGCCCTCCTGTCATTTCAATAGCATAGCCAGTCCTATCAAAATGCTACACATTCCCTCTCAGCTCCACACTGGCCAAACGTGTGCTCAGAGAATGAAAATACCAGACAGACATCTAGGACTACTAATCTATTGGGGCAACCAACGGGTTGTAACAATTTAAAAATTTACAAAAATGGAGAGAAACACAATGTCATTTCTATTTTCCTTTCTGTCGGTCTTGTCATGAGACCCTTTCCACCAGGTTGTCAGCCTGGCAGTTTCTAGGGATGACTGAGGGGCATATGGAGGGGTACAGGGTGGTAGTCACACACAAAGGGGGGTGGTTGGCATTGCCTGTGCATTGGGTGTGGGACCCCTGCAAGGTGGCATTTCTCAGTGGGTTTGATCGCTCATACAACCCCCTTCCTGCCCGCAATCCTAGGCTGACAGCAGAAAAGGCAAGTTATAGAGGGGGGGGCCTCATCTGAACCACTGTCAATGAATGGGTGGAGGGTGTTGTGAACGTGGTATGGATGTTGGGTATTAGATTGTTAGAGGTCAAACAAACAGCGCACAAGCTCGCTCATTTTTTTATAGACAAATCTAAGGGAACTGTAAACAACAGGGCTAAGACTTCACAAGTTAACCACCAACAGCTGTCTGAGCTTTGTTATTCCATGTTTATGTAGTCTTTACCTTTACTTCAGCTATAAAACACAACTGATGTAATGTGAGATCCTTTTATAGCCCAGGAGCAGATGTTGGAACACAGGTGTGCCAAAAGCCTCAGACACCAAAATAAAAACACTGATCTCAAAGCTAACTAAACTTTGAGAAAAGAAAACTTCTCCAAAACACCTTATGGATTAGACTGAATACCACAGGTGGCGTCAGTCATTGGGGAAACAACTCACCATTGTCAAACTGATCTGGAATCTGAAAGAGAAGACCGAAGGAGGAAAGTGAGAAACAGTCCACTTCACACACACACACACACACACACACACACACACGTGATTGCCAGGTATGTGTCAATCAGATGGTACTGTTGACAGAAAAACTGTTGACATGATTGACAATATATGGCAAATGCACAAGGTAAATAACATGACATTTTGTGGTTGTGTTGACGTTCAAACGTCAGTGTCAGACAATTCGGCAGGGTCCAAACACCCACAACACCTCTCAAATACTACCGAATATTCCTTTATTGAAGTTGATAGCCATCCAGGCTAGTTAACATTTAATCTCTCCTATGCATCTAAACCAGGGGTAGGCTATAGATTCAGACACGGGTCGATTTTTGTCAGCAAAAAAAATGGCCAGGGGGTCAGAAAATAACACATTTGTACACTGCAAGCCCAAAATGAGATTTTGTATATGTAAATAACAATTTCATACCTTGATCACATTGAGACAAGATCACATCTTTTTTTTGTGGGGATACTTGGGAACAGTTTTCCTAAAATAAAACTAGTTTTTAAATCACTTGTGGACCGGTTTTGGCCCAGGGACAGACTGATCTAAACTGTACCAATGCTGTACCAATGCTTCACAAAGTCTTCACAGTTCTTAGGCAGGGACTAAGGTACCAAAGTTTAAAAATTTTAAAAAAGCAATTTTCTCCTTGAGAGCACAGACACCAAGACCATCCAAACCACTTATGTTCTACTCTCCATCTGGACAGCCCAGCATCTGTGTGTAGTGTGTAATAATATCCAGTATATTGAACCGGGGCGCTGTTGCATGTCTGTGCGTTATGTGCAGTCATGCCAATGTGTAGCCCTCCCCTGGCCCCTCCCTCGTGGTGACACTTTCAGCAGCGCTCCACACAAGCCCACCAATTACCAGACAAATTAAATCTCCCAGCTGATGAATATTCAGCTGCATCTGCCACCTGGGGGTCTGCCTGCCCGGCAAGAGAGAACCAGCCGGGGGGCCACCACATGCTGCACGCTGGGGCCAACACATGGGAACAGAGGTTGTGGGCTGGAGCTGTTTTATCCCCCTTCTCAACACCCCTTCCTCCCTAACAAGGCTGACCTGAGGGGGTTGCAGTAGTTGGAGACAGACACAACTACGCCCCCTGCTGCCTGTGCATGGTTATAAAGAGTTTCCCTTATATAATGTACATCATTTGATCACTGACACTGTACATGATTTAGATAAGCAGTTATCTATAGCGACTTATTGACCAATTATATTACATTCGATTCATTTTATAATGTGCCAGGTAAACCTGTATATTAGGGCAAAGGTAAGGTGATGGGCCAATGGGAAGAAAGGTACACAGCCACGATGACAGCCTAGTGTGCCCTCTTGTGGCTGTGTAAGGAGAATGAGACTGGGAAAACATCCTTTTCACTTGTCCTAAAGAGGTCAACAGTCTGTGCAAACGGCATCGACGGAGGTTTGTTTGCATTACGTGGCAAAAAAAATTCAGCTGCACAAATGTATGTAGAACTACGTAGTGGGCCATGCAAACGAACCTCTGTTGGCTCCGTTTGCGTAGACTGTGTAGAGCCCAAGAGATTCGTTGCTGGCAGCCAACCTTGGAATTTAAAGCACTCAGACTAGACATCTCAGTCAGAGAGAAGCTTAGGAAAGGCAGGCAAATGACTGAGTCGTATCAACTAGAGGTCGACTGATTATAATTTTCGCCGGTACCGATACCAATTATTGGAGGACCAAAAAAGCCGATACCGATTAAAATCGGCTGATTTAAAAATGACAATTACAATTTTACTGAATTAAAATAAGTTAACTTAATATAATACATCAATAAAATAATTTAGCCTCAAGTAGATAATGAAACATGTTCAATTTGGTTTAAATAATGCAAAAACAGTGTTGAGAAGAACGTAAAAGTGCAATATGTGCTATGTAAGAAAGCTAACGTTTCGGTTTTCCTTGCTCAGAAAACTGGTGGTTCCTTTTAACATGAGTCTTCAATATTCCCAGGTAAGAAGTTTTAGGTTGTAGATATTATAGGACTATTTCCCTTTATACCATTTGTATTTCATTAACCTTTGACTATTGGGTGTTCTTATAGGCACTTTAGTATTGCCAGTGTAACAGTATAGCTTCCGTCCCTCTCCTCGCTCCTCCCTGGGCTCAAACCAGCAACACAACGACCACAGCCACCACATCGAAGCAGCATTACCCATGCAGAAAAAGGGAAACAAACACCAAGGCTCAGAGCGAGTGAAGTTTGAAACGCTATTAGCGTGCGCTAACTAGCCAGCCATTTCACTTCGGTCACACCAGCCTCATCTCAGGAGTTGATAGGTTTGAAGTCATAAACATCGCAATGCTTGACGCACAAGGAAGAGCTGCTGGCAAAACGCACGAAAGTGCTGTTTGAATTAATGTTTACACGCCTGCTTCTGCCTACCACCGCTCAGTCAGATACTTAGATACTTGTATGCTCAGTCAGATTATATGCAACACAGGACACGCTAGATAATATCTAGTAATATCAACCATGTGTAGTTAACTAGTGATGATTGTTTTATAATATAAGTTTAATGCTAGCTAGCAACTTACCTTGGCCCACTGCATTTGCGTAACAGGCAGTCTCCTTGTGGAGTGCAACGAGAGAGAGGCAGGTCGTTATTACGTTGGACTAGTTAACTGTAAGGTTGCAGGATTGGATCTCTCGAGCTGACAAGGTGAAAATCTGTCTTTCTACCCCTGAACGAGGCAGTTAACCCACCGTTCCTTGGCCGTCATTGAAAATAAGAATGTGTTCTTAACTGACTTGCCTAGGTAAATAAAAGGTGTCAAAAAAATAGAAAAATCGGCACCCAAAATTCCCCTTTTCCGATTGTTATGAAAACTTGAAATCGGCCCCAATTAATCGTCCATTCCGGTCGACCTCTAGTATCAACTCCTATGTCAGTAATGTCTAGTACATCGTGTCCAGCTTCTCCACCTGTAACGTACGCTAAAGCTAGTCAGGGTTGGGAGTCAGTTCAGTACATTAGTTGAAATTCATAAACAAATCATTATCAATGAACTGACCTTATTTCCATGCCCTGTCCCCGATTTTATAATTAATGGAATATCATGCACTCTCAAAAAGAGCTACCAGTTGGAGTCCGAAGTTTACATACACCTGAGCCAAATAAATTTTTTATTTTACCCCTTTTTCTCCCCAATTTCGTGGTATCCAATTGTTGTAGTAGCTAGTATCTTGTCTCATCGCTACAACTCCCGTACGGGCTCGGGAGAGACGAAGGTTGAAAGTCATGCGTCCTCCGATACACAACCCAACCAAGCTGCACTGCTTCTTAACACAGTGCGCATCCAACCCGGAAGCCAGCCGCACCAATGCGCCGGAGGAAACACCGTGCACCTGGCCACCTTGGCTAGCGCACACTGCGCCACAGGAGTCGCTGGTGCGCGATGAGACGAGGACACCCCTACCGACCAAGCCCTCCCTAACCCGGGCGACGCTAGGCCAATTGTGCGTCGCCCCACGGACCTCCTGGTCGCGGCCGGTTACGACAGAGCCTGGGCGCGAACCCAGGGACTCTGATGGCACAGCTGGCGCTGCTTTACAGCGCCCTTAACCACTGCGCCACCCGGGAGGCCCTAGCCAAATACATTTAAACTCAGTTTCACAATTCCTGACATTCAATCCTCATAAAAATTCCGTCTTCGGTCAGATAAAATAAAGTGTTGATCCTAAGAATGTGAAATGTCAGAATAATAGAAATAATAATTTCTTTCAGCTTTTATTTCTTTCATCACATTCCCAGTGGGTCAGGAGTTTACATACTAATTGAGTGTATTTGGTAGCATTGCCTTTAAAATAGTTTACCTTGGGTCAAATGTTTTTGGTAGCCTTCCACAAGCTTCCCACAATTAGTTGGGTGAATTTTGGCCTATTCCTCCTGACAGAGCTGGTGTAACTGAGTCAGGTTTGTAGGCCTCCTTGCTTGCACACGCTTTTTCAGTTCTGCCCACAAATATTCTATATGATTGAGATCAGTGCTTTGTGATGGCCACTCCAATACCTTGACTTTGTTGTCCTTACGTCATTTTGCCACAACTTTGGAAGTATGCTTGGGGTCATTGTCCATTTGGAAGACTCATTTGCGACCAAGCTTTAACTTCCTGACTGATGTCTTGAGATGTCGCTTCAATATATCCACATCATTTTCCTTCCTCATGATGCCATTTATTTTGTGACATGTACCAGTCCCTCCTGCAGCAAAGCACCTCCATAACATTATGCTGCTACCCCCATGCTTCAGTTGGGATGTGTTCTTCAGCTTGCAAGCCTCCCGCTTTTCCCTCCAAACATAAAGATGGACATTATGGCCAAACAGTTCTATTTTTGTTTCATTAGACCAGAGGACATTTCTCCAAAAAGTATGATCTTTGTCCCCATGTGCAGTTGACAACCGTTCGGAAATTGCTCCCAAGGATGAACCAGACTTGTGGAGTTCTACCATTTTTCTTTCTGAGATCTTGGCTGATCTCCCCATGATGTCAAGCAAAGAGGAATGGCGTTTGAAGGTAGGCCTTGAAATACATCCACAGATACACCTCCAAATGACTCAAATGATGTCAATTAGCCTAACAGAAGCTTCAAAGCCTTGACATTTTCTGGAATTTTCCGAGCTGTTAACTTCTTTGGGACAGGAGGCAGTATTTTCAAGTCCGGATGAAATGCATGCCCAAATTCAACTGCCTGCTTCTCATCCCCAGAAGATAAAATATGTAGATTTGGATAGAAAACACACTGAAGTTTCTAAACTGTTTGAATCATGTCTGTGAGTATAACATAACTTATTTAGCAGGCGAAACCCAGAGGACAAACCATTCAGATTTTCTTTTTTGACGTCACTCTTTTCAATGAGTTTTCATTGGGAATCCAGATTTCTAAGGGACCTTCTTGCAGTTCCTACCGCTTCCACTGGATGTCAGTCTTTAGAAATTGGTAGAGGTTATTCCTTTGTGTCATGAAAAAGTAGCACTGTTCAGAACGAGGGTAACTTGAAGTTTACTGTTAGATAGAGGCGCGTGACCAGAAAGCTAGCTACAGTTTGTTTTCCTACTGTATTGAACACAGATCATACCGCCTTAAATTTTTGACGAAAAAAAAAAAAACTAAAGTTGTATTACATAAGTAGTTTGAAATGTTTTGGCAAAGTTTACAGGTAACTTTTTAGATATTTTGTAGTCACCGGTTCCAACTTGCGCAACGTGTTTCTCTGGATCAAACTCACCAAATAAATTGACATTTTGGATATATAACCGACGGAATTAATCGAACAAAAGGACCATTTGTGATGTTTATGGGACATATTGGAGTGCCAACAAAAGAAGCTTGTCAAAGGTAATAGTGCATTTAGATGCACTATTGTAAAGTGGCTGTTCCACTGGATGTCATAAGGTGAATGCACCAATTTGTAAGTCGCTCTGGATAAGAGCGTCTGCTAAATGACTTAAATGTAAATGTAAGGCATGAATTATATTTTTATTTCTGCGTTTTGTGTCGCAACTGCAGGGTTGAAATAGGCTTCTCTCTTTGTTTACTGGGGTGCTATCCTCAGATAATAGCATTGTTTGCTTTCGCCGAAAGTGTGTGATTTCATGAAAGTTAGATTTTTATAGTAATTTATTAGAATTTGGCTAGAATGTTGCTAGAACATAAATATTCCTTGCCTCTGCTCTGACTAGAGCATGTCTGGCCCATGAAAGCATCTCAAGAATCACTTCTAACACAGAGCAGTGAATTAACTCAGAAAATACTTGGGTTTGCCAAATTGGACTTTCAGGAGGTTGACATTGTACGAGATGTACGAGTGCTCATTTAGGGGCAATTCACACCTCGTTACAACACTGAGGCAGAGGCCCAGGAGACTGGGAGCAGGCCATGTTCCCGAAACAGCAACAGGATGGTCATGGGAACTCACAAAACATCAGGAAGTGGCCACTCAAAGCTCTGAGAGATGAAAATAGTTCAAATCAAATGTTATTGGTCACATGCACCGAATACAGCAGGTGAAGACCTTACCGTGAAATGCTTACTTACACACCCTTAAGCAACAATGCAGTTCAAGAAAAAACTACTAGAGAGTACAATATGAGACCATAGACCCTCACAGCAACAAACTGGTAAGGAGCATTATAAGAGATGGTGCTTGAGCTAGTGAAAGGAATGAGAATTGGTCGCCACCAATGTTCCCTCTAAGCTGCTTGCAGCTCCCCAGGACTGCCTGCGCAGAGAAGCACGAGATTGAACTTCACTCATTGTCATATATGGATCTGGGTCATTCTTTGTTTACAGCATGAGCGGTCGTGAGTAGAACAAAGGAAAATGGGAGCCAAACAGAACCAAATTCAAAGGCTACTTGACATACGATAAATCTGTAGATTTACTGATGTCACTCAGTACAAAATTGAGTGGCTCCTTATTTTATCCCCCCAGAGACTCAGTGTAGATGACTAGTCATGCTTTCACTAGCATGTTCATCCTTAGAACCTTGAGGCAACTGCATTAATGCAAAGCCAAAGACATGCTGCTGTACAAGATTGGCCTTGAAATGTTACTGCATTAATCTACCCTTGCACTCTTCCATCAGACAGGTGTTCCAGACATTAGGCTCCTCTGGTTCCTGAGAGAACACCATAGAGATGAGAACAGGATCCAGCTCCTTTTCTCACAGTGACACCCAAACACCTCAAATTAACACAGCTACTCCAGTCTGAGGGGGACATGGGTGGGATCCAGCACCCAGAAGCCTGGCACACTCCACTCAGAGCAGCCTGACAAGTGTGCCCACAAGAGCCCTTTGACGTGGGTGATGGGTGAGAAGTGAGAAAAGCTTACTATTTTAAGTGCCCACCTACACAAAAGTTCCAAACCCAGAGCTCGAACCCCTGGAAGTGGGCCACAACTCACAGCAACCTAACAAGTGTGCCTTTTGAAGTGGGAACAAGCTTAAACTGTAAAGTGAACAACAGGGCATGAGAAGTGAAATAAGTGTGCCCCAAACCTAAACCTTTTAACACTGACACAGGCCAATCTCCTGAGAAGTGTACCCTTTGGTGGCTTGATCTCACTTAAGGCAGGACATGATGGGCAACATTTCATGAGAAAGTGTGCCAGAGGTGTAGAACCACACACCAGGATATCATCTGACCAAACATTTGTGCCAAACAGGACCAAATAGATCACTTAAGCTAAGACTTGGTTGTAGAGCTACTGATGTCCCTCAGTACAAGAATGAACACCTAATTTCCTCCCCACAGAAAGTGTAGATGACTAGTCATGTTTTCAGTAGCATGTTCAGCCTTAAAACCAAAGCCCAATTATGCTGCTGTACAAGATGGCCCTTGGATGTAACTGCATTCATCTACCTTAGGACTCTACTATTGGACATGTGGGCCAGGCGTTCACATTAGGCTCTTCTGGTTCTGGAGAGGAATCCATAGAGATGTCAACAGGATCCAGCTCCTTCTCGCACTGACACCCAAAGGGTTCCAATTGACACAGCTCCTCCAGTCTAAGGGGGAAAGTGTTGGATCCAGCACCAATAGGTCTGGCACACTCCACTCACAGCCTGACAAGTGTGCCCTTTGAAGTAAGAGAAGTGTGCTCTTTCAAGTGCCCACCTTCCCAAACCCATGGCAGAAGGCCACATTATCACATAAGGCCCACACCCCTCAATCACAGCAGCCTAAGAAATGTGCCCTTTGAAGTGGCCACAGGATAACTATAACACCAAATGAGGGTCTTTGGTGATGAAGTGAGCCCTAAGAAATGTCAAAGTTCCCAAACACACAGCTCTAACCCCTGGCACATGCCATATATCAGTTACCTGAGACATGTGCCCTGTGGAGGACGTTGCCCACCATCCTGTTCTCATTCCACACATCCTGCCCAAGCTAATGCTTCTGAAAACATTAGTGATTTCAAGAGTCATCTCCGCCAACTACATACAGTATGTTCATCTTGAGGCAAGTGGCTTTTGGATGATATTTTACCCTCTGATTAAGTGTGTCATTTATAGTAAAATGGTGATACATTGCTGTAAGCACAAGGAACCTTAATATTAGGTAAGTAGCTGGTCACCTCATGTACTATGAAGTGGTTTTCATTCAAAAAGTGCTGAGTAAATGGACATCAATTCACTCAGGGATCGAGAATTCACATCATAAAAGCTGAGCCTTGGAAAGGTGTTGCAGACTTCAGGCTCCTCTGGTTCGAGAGAGGAAGCAATAGAGGATGAGAACAGGATCCTTGGACTTCTCTCACAGTGACACCCAAAGACCTCAAATTAAACACAGCTCCTCCAGTCTGCAGGGACAAGTGTGGGATCCAGCACTAAGAGGCCTGGCACACTCCACTCACAGCAGCCTGACAAGTGTGCTTTTCAAAATGCACACCTTCCTAACCCCACACCGTTGACCCCTGGCAGTTAACAGACTATTTACAGTAGGCTGACAACAGTCCCCTTTGAAGTGGACAACAGGACCACACCTGAATGAAGTGTGCTCTTTGAAGTAGCCACCTTCCCAGACTCACACCTCTAGTCCCTGATGTGCCTTGTGGGAAAACATACACACCGCAAGCGCTAGCTTGAACCAATTGACGAGCTACATGGGATCTCCCTGAGAAGTGTGATAAGTGTGTCATTTTACATCGCCACATCCCATTTACATTTACATTTAAGTCATTTAGCATACGCTCTTATCCAGAGCGACTTACAAATTGGTGCTTTCACCTTATGACATCCAGTGGAACAGCCACTTTACAATAGTGCATCTAAGTCTTTTAAGGGGGGGGGGGGGGGGGTGAGAAGGATTATATCCTATCCTAGGTATTCCTTAAAGAGGTGGAACTGGAGGCAGAGACAGCGAGGCTAGCCTCCGGTCCTACTGTGCCTGTTTGTGAGCCGTCCTCACCTACTGTGTCCTCAAACCCGTTTGACATTAGTAGGCAGATTGACTCTCTGAACAAAGGTACTAAGGCAGAGGTTGACTCCTATTTTTGTGTATTTGAGCGTATAGCCGTAGCATTGAAATGGCCTGAAGAGGTATGGTGCCTATTACTTCAGTGTAAATTAACTGGTAAAGCCCAAGAGGTTTTGTCAGCGTTACCTCTGGAGGACAGTTTGAATTATGAAGTGGTCAAAGCTACTGTTCTTCGTGCCTATGAGCTTGTGCCTGAGGCATACCGACAGAGATTTAGGTCTCATAGAAAGTCTTCTAGTAAGACTTATGTGGAATTTGCTAGAGACAAGGGAAATCTGTTTGATAAATGGCATGCTGCTAGTAAGGTAACTGATTTCAACTCTCTCCGGGAGTTAATCTTGTTGGAAGAGTTTAAAAATTGCTTACCCGAATGCATTGTAGTTTACATAAACGAACAGAAAGTATCCTCCCTGGCAGAAGCGTCTGTGTTGGCAGACGAGTTTGTGTTGACGCACAAGAGTGTGTTTTCGGCTCAAACTGAGAGTAGAGCCACTGAGTTTCCTACCTTTAGCCCTAGTCGGCCAGCAGTAGTATATCAAGCACGCCAGAAGAATGAGCGTCCCTGTTTCTATTGTCATAAAGTAGGACATATGATTAATGATTGCTTCCTACTTAAACACAAACAAGGGATGCCTCTTCGTGCCAAGCCACCAACAGGTGTTGCTCTAATTCGTACGGTTGTGAGGTCTGCAACAAAACAGGTTATCCCATTATGCACACTTTAAAACCCACTGGCACAAGCCACTGTTTGCTTGAAGTTCGACAGTACTTCGTCTGGAAATCTTTTACCTCTACTTTTTAATAATTGGTCATATAAGGCAATAGACCATATGTTCTGCATCTAAACACGTTAATGAAAACATACCGCGTTTCCTTGTTCATCCACTGAATTGCTACCTGTAGATAGGGAGGAAAAACACATGACTCATGATAGTATTATACATTATGATATTATAGAGCTATGATATTATACATCTATTTGTTTGAAACATTAGTATTTATTGCATTACATGCATCAGATGTCATCTGTCCACAAATCAAATTACTTCTGAAAAGCATATGGCACCGCACAATGTGTCATGTGTTTCAGAAAAGAGACAGACATCGTGAAAAATTCAACCATTCCTTTTGACAAGTATGGTCATGTCTTCTCCAATTCCACCATCCATTACTGTCAGTCCTATTAGGCTGACAGTAAGTACAATAACACTGGAATATGCTAAGGAATTTGTATCTTTGATTCATAAACAACAGCTATTGAACAGTAACTTGATCAGAAGAGTCAGACATGCTTTTACATTTATTTATTTTTTAAGCACAATTGAGAAAGACATAAGACAAGTGCAAAGAAAAAGCTGATCAAAATTCTACACCATTGAGATGAGTTGAAATTAAAGTAATATTCAAAATGCCCATTCACCTAAAGCTCAAAACAAATGATCAAGAATGCCTTCCTAAAAGGAAATATTCCACAGAGCAAGTAGAGGGTGTCCCAAATCACTCCACTATCTTCAGTATGACTTTCACTAGTGCTGCTGGTTAAGTGTCAGCCCTTGACATGCTGCTGCTCTGACAAGAGTGGAGGGGACCAAAGAGGGAAAGGCGGACTCACCGAATACGTACACCATGCCGACGGCACCCCCTATCCCCATCAGGCCTGCTAAACGAATCACCATCTTCTTGGCATAGGCTGTGTTCTCCTTCTGTTTCTTGTCCTCTCCCTGGTCCTGGTCCTGCTTCTGCTCCGAGTCCCCATCCCCCTCTGGAGGGGGCTGTCCCTGTCAGTGCAAACAGCCCGGTCAAATTCCTTTATATTTCCTAACACAAGCCAGCTAGACATTATATTGGGAATACATAGCTACAATGCAGAATAGCTTGGAAAATAAGGAATTTGTATCATTTAAAGGGAAATGAGATTATGCATCTAGCATATGCCGGTAGCTAGTTCCAAATCAAACTAACTCAGTGACTTAAGACATTGGTCATTGAGATTAAATTTAAAGTAAAATATCCTGCACTGTTATTAAACTGTGACAAGATTAATCTGTGTGCGTGCAGGAAATGCATTGGGGGCGTGGAGGGTATACCTGACCTTCAAAAGTTATAAAAATTAAATAAAAAAAAACCTTGACAGATACCATATATCTAATGTAATGTTAGACTTGTACCTTGATGTGTGAAAAATAAATAGATGGTGGCTGAATGTGGGAGTATAAACGCGTAGCTAGCTGTATATCTAGGTAAAGCTAGTTAGCTAACGTTACTTGGCTATGTGATGAATCCACTTGGTAGCTAGCTGGCTAATGTCATGACATAAGGCTCGTTTATCTCCTGGAATATGCCTAGATGTGTGACATGTGAAAGTAAGCTGGTGATTAACTAACGTTAATTAACTAGCTAGGTAACACTAACTCACTGGCAATTGAAAACAAAGATATGTAGCTAGCCAACTAGCTAATTATTACAGCTAGTAGCAAAGGCAATGTTGGTAGGCTAGCTAGCTAGCTAGCGGACAGGATACAGCCAGTTGAATAACAGGGTCCATGTTATCTGGGATCCTTGGGACGTCACTGCCTCATTGAAGGTGAAATGTAAATGGTTTAGTTAAGTGTTAGGGTATGGTTTAAGGTTAGGTTTTATGGTCAAGGATCCCGAATTGGAATGACATGGATGGCAGGATTAGCCTAGTTCAACATGTTAAATCGGCGAATGTATTGGTTCAGCAAATAAATGGGGTGGTGTATAAATGGAAAAGAATAGTCTCGTGAGAGACTCGGAGGTTCAACAAACTGGAAATGACAACTCATGAAAACCAAACCAGCTAATTGATTAAGTGTCTCTTTGGCTTTTCTGTAGCATTTCTTGTTAAAATTATGTATATCTAGCTAACGTGACCTAACCAAGCATGGAGGAATGTCAGCTAGCTAGCTAGCTTGACTCACCTGACTCTTCTGTTGCTGTTGAAGCCTCTCTTGCAGAATTGCTTGAGCGAGTCCACCTGTAGCACTGCCATCTCCTGTTGGCGGCTTCTCTGTGGAAAGTGCCCGAAACAAGGCCACCCCCGTGGAGTTTGAACCCCCTCTCCCTCCGTTCCTGAGCCTGAGGAGGCCCCTGCTCGCCCGGACACACATGGGGAACATCGACGTTGCCGACATCTTGAAAGGGACAGAGCCGGTGAACATAGCGCGAGTGAAAAGGACAAACGCGCCTGATTGGCTTATGTTACTCTGAGCGACAGCCATAAAATGCAATAAAAATCGTTAAAGGTCATGTGGAACAAAATAGGGCGGTATTTACAGCCTTTTCTCCAATCGAAACAAAGATTTTGTTGACCTTCGAATACAACCCAAAATGTCCATCATTACTGATGGCAGTGCCCAAAGTCTGTTAAAAACACATCCCTGCCTTATAGGCTTTTACAGAACGGCAGTTTATATACTATAATACAACAAAGTGTATTTTATATTCCTGTACCACTCGTATTCCCTTCGACCAGTGTAGGTTATATGGCATGGCTTAGTTTGCACTGATTTGTCTTTCAAATGTTAAACTTTTAGACCCTGTTATAAATTGTGTTTTCGTAGAGCATAGCAACGATCATTGCCATACTTTCTTTTTCATGTTGCTTCTATTTTGCTTCTCTGTATCTAATATTCATGACCACTAGAGGGCAGCCATAACAACACAGTTGCTTGCATCTGCTTCAGGTTATGTGTGTTGCACCCACAGATATAGAACGATTCTATTTCTATGGTTGCACCGACGTACCAGGGATGATTTGCAACTGTTGTATCTGTGCACCACTCTATTTGTGGACATTATTTTAAGGGATCAGTTGATCAAATTGTTCCTATACATCAACAAGTTTCAACTAACAGTGCATTATGCATAAAAGCAATGAAGAAAACAAATTAAGCCGCAAATATATAATTTATTGTCTTCATTAAACAACGTTAATCAAAAAGTGTTTAACACAAGAAAAAATTACTTGTTGACCACCAGTGGTAACCAAAACAATCAGTTCTTCACAAATGTTACAGATAAAATTACACCCAAAATTCACCTTACATGTCCAAAGCATCAAGCAAACATTGGTAAATCAACTGTTGTTTTTTTGTCACATGTTCGATACCCAGGCCATTCAAAGGTAGCACGGTTGCTGTCTGTGTTCAGCTATTACATTAGAATGGTACTGACTAATTCAAAGGGTGCCTTTCCGCGGGCCACATTCTATGCACTGTTGGAACAGGCTACCGCATAACTATTGCATAGCTGTTCTCACAAGGATCAATTACCATCTCTGAACAAAACAAAAGGAAATTAAGATAGTGTCCAAATTCATTGATTCTCTTATTTTGTAGTTTGTGTATGGCATTAGCAACAAGAATTCCCCTCCTCTGTGGCAGCCTCCTCTTTCCCCCCAGGCCAAAGGGGTGCACTGTTTATCTTGTTGCCCACTTTAGCAGCCTCACTCTGAACACCATCACTTCCAACACGCTTCTGTATTTCAGAGGCCATGGTTAAAAATGATTTCTCTACATTATCAGCATTCTTCGCACTGGTCTCCAGGAATGGAATCTTTAGGGATGAAGCAAATTCCTGAAGCAATCATACCAAGAAAAAGAGAGCGCAGAGTTTTATGTAATTTATCACAACACAATGGAACAAAAACACAATACCTATGATTGACAGTAATTTGTAGTTAATGAGAAATCTATTGTGCATTGGTGACACAAGCATTTTATGAATGAGAACAGACACTTACTTGACCAGTGGCAAAGTCCACTACCTTTTTAGAGACCAAGTCACACTTGTTTCCCACAAGCAATTTGGAGACATTTTCACACGCATAGCGGTCAATCTCCTCCAACCACTGCTTCACGTTGTTAAAGGACTCCTGGCAAAATAGTTGAAATCTTGTATGTATAGTTTTATCTCTAACTCTGGTACATTGCGATGAAATAGACAGTCAATCCAGCCCATAGAGAGGAGTTCAAATACACTGTAATACCTGATCAGTGACATCATACACAATTATGATCCCATGTGCTCCTCTGTAGTAGCTGGATGTGATGGTCCGGAACCTTTCTTGTCCAGCTGTGTCCCACTAGGAGAGATAGATCAAACAGTTTGAATTTACAAACAATCTTTACCACATCCCCAAAATGTTCAACTGGAGCTATGCAGTTTGTCTTGTAAAAATGTATTTACAATTTGTAGTTTGACAGTCTTCTGTTCCATTTCAATGGTTCTGATCTTAAAGTCCACCCCGATTGTGCTGATGTAGCTCTCTGTGTAGGTGTCATCCTGAGGAGTAGAGACCACTGAGCAGTTCTATTATTTACAATGGGAGAATGGGCTGAACAAACCTTCAAACAGTGGTTAATTACTGGGTTTGATGACATTTTGCAGTGTCCTTTCCACAAAGGAAATGGCCTTCGCTTTCTGTTTGCACTAGACTCATTGCTATATGGAACAACACCAAAGATTGTGTGCATTCTATTTTAACACAATGCCTACCGCAAACCGCAAGAGCAGGCAAGACTTGCCGACACCAGAGTCTCCTATAAGAAGCAGCTTGAACAGGTAGTCGCTGAGGAATACATTACATTATTATTTAGGTTGATTATATCAAGTAGGATGAAAAATAAATAAACACACCATTGATAGACCTAACATACACTATGGTTATAGCATACAAAGCAACAAAAAAGTGTCCCAAGTTCAGAGCATTTTATTCTACCATAAACCTAAAGGGGCCTTTAACAGTAGCTACAATGTTATCCAAGACAATAGCCTACCTAAACATGACACCACTTCCTACTTCGACAACCACACAAATAATGCTATAAATGCCATTGTCACTCACAACTCATAACTACTTACTATTCAGGATTCATGGCCAGATATCCAGATCCAGAACGTAAAAGAAAAGGAATACAACGTCTGTGTTATCTTTGGCTTTTCACAGATGCATTGTGTTTCTGTCCTTCAGAGGGCAAACAGCACCAGCACCTTGTATGATGAGCCGGGAGTCCTATCATTTATTAAAGCCGAAGATCATGTTTCAATGTGGTCAGTACCTGAGTCTTAAAGCTGTAGCCTGGTTTAGCTTCAGAAATGACTGATCACAGATCCCATACATTCATGCGCTTCCTCCAGGAACAAATAGGTTAAAAACAGGTTGTTTTATTCTCAAGATTTGGTTGAAGGAGTCACACATTACATGTTACAGTACAGTAGTCTAGAGTATGTTTTAAAAATCATTCAGTCTGGAAAAACAAAAAGTTAATTGAAGTTCAGTGAAAAAGGTTACTTTTTCATAAAAACACATTTCTTCAGCATTGACAAAATATAACTCAAAACTTTTCTAAAAAGTTAGACACTCATAATTTAAACTCAATACAAAATGAAAATACATTAAATTGAAGTGCAAATGCTACAAATATGGCCAGTTTCTATTTAGTCGTCTTGTAGTTGTAGTGGGATTTATTGCCCGTTTGAAAACCAAACCACCTAACTTTTGGATAGTAATGACAGAGGTTGGCAGATCAAATCTCATTCATACTTTCCACATGTACGTGCTGCTCTTTTTCTTAGTCATTTAATTAATTTGATCCAAATTAATCTATAAATGTGGCTGGTTATGCTTGGAATGTGTGTGGATGACCGGTCATTGCATACTTGTTAGAGGAAGCCTGCAAACGAGGCTATGTAAAACAAAATAGGAGCAGATCAACAGTTCGCTTACACCCAAAAAGCGTTTTTAGAGTATTGCACAAGTTTTCTCTGACAAACATACTTGCAATGTCCAGTCTTGTTTCATTCAGTAAAAAAAAAATTACAAAAAATATGATTTACCATAATTCTGGAACCATGACACGTGGATGCATTGCTCTTTTTAATCAAAAGTAACAATAAACCAGTCACTGGTTAGAAAGCTCATCTCCAGTATATAAAGATATTCATAATTTTATTTGGGCTTCCTGCTATTCAGTACTCTCTATACTAGTGGCAGCATACTCATTCTCAAGGTGAATCAGCAAATAGTATTAATGACATGATCTCGGTCCACGGGCAAGCACTTCACAGGTAGGGTCCGTGTGTGTGTTGTGTTCTGTTGGTGAACTGAGAGTTAAGGCGGTGGTGGGTGGCCATTGACCTTGTCCCGCAGGAGAGCCAGGGCATTGGTGGAGAAGTCTCGCAGGACGCTCACAGTCTCTCGCTGCATCTGCAGGGAGTCGCGTACAAACTCCTGCTGCGACTCCACCAGCTGCTGCACGGACTGGGCCAGGGCCCCCAAAGACCCCGACACGGCCCCTAGCAGGGCAGTAGTGGCCTGCTGCTCCTTGAGACTGAGGGAGGCACTGTGGGCTAGCTGCTTCCGGATTGCCCCCTGCCCCATGACTGACCCTGTAGAGGTGGAAGAGGAGAGAGGAGCAGGGAGAAAGGAAGAGGAGTGAGCTGGGTGGGAGGACGAGGAGGTAGCCATGGAGGAAGACGCAGCGGTGGAAGAGGCAGCGAATCTGGAGTAGGTGCGACGAGGCTCAGCAGGGGGGCGGAAGGAGCCCATGTGCCGCGGCTCCTCTTCTAGGTCCTCAAATCCCAGACTGTCGTCTATGGGCAATACATAAACACGATGTGAATACACACACAGTTCATAGATGCATAATTACACGGAAACCTAGGTGCAAACACTTTTACCAACAACAAAGTGCGAGAGAAAGAGTTTTACCTTCATCGACTGGTTTCATGAATGAAAAATCATGAAATGACTGAGAAGGATCCCCTAAAAGGACAATAAAAAAATATGACAAATATAATAATAATCAATACAACATGTGAATAGAGTGTGTTGAATGCATGAGTGTTGGGGAGAAACACTCATGAGAAAAAGAGAAACATTGTTCTGAATACAGGAAAGACTCACGGCCAAATGGCATCGGAGAGAACATGCCAAGATCTTTATCCGGAGTTGAGAAAGGAGACATAGACGAGCCCATCGCGTGGGGGCTGGTGACAGGCATAGCCATGTGATGAAGGCCAGCCATACCATTAGAGGTGCCAGAGGAGCGAGTCGACATCCCTGACATGTCACCAAAGTCATTCTCCTCAGTTTCATCATTCATACTGCCCATGGTGGCCTTGTTCGGAGGGGACATGGATAGTATCCCGTGCACCATTTTCTCCACCGGCGACAGGTTCTGGGAGATACGGACACCGTTAGGCCCTCGCATGGCCACCATCCTACGCTTGGCATCGCACTTTAGGTCCGCCCACTTCTTGACGATCTCCATGACCTCCCGTTGGCACTCGCTAATTTTGTTGATGTGAATCGCAATGTCCGCCCATGTTCGCTTCCTCAGGTCTGACGAGGCACCTTGGTTGAACTTGCCTGTGGTGGGTGACAAAGGCAGATAATAGCACACCAAGGAATAAAAGGCAAGCAGGGAACAAGAGACAAACAAATGCAAAGCGAACATGTGTCTATTATGAGTGCTTCATGCTGATCATGACCAAAGGCTTCACACATTACTATGCATAAACTTTGTAAATGTATCAAATTCATGTAATTTGTGCCCACAGTACACACTGAGGGGAGGTACTTACTTACGAGGATGTGCCTGTTTCTTTTGACTTCAGTCAGCAGCAGATGGACTTCATCGAAGGTGAAGCGCGACTTCCTTTTCTTCATGGGCAAGTTGCCCCCAAGTTCCTCTATTTCGCTATAGGTGAATTTAAAATTCATGTTGCACTCCTAACAGCCCTTGGCCTGTCCTGTTTACACGCCCAAGAGATAACCACCTATACCTGAGATGGCACCACCCCTGGCACTGTCAGCCTGAAGGAGAGAACAAAATGTAAAACACACAACTGATAGGAATCCCTGTGTTATAAGAGACTGTGTAGCTCAGTTCGTAGAGCATGGTGCTTGCAACGCCAGGGTAGTGGGTTTGATTCCCGGGACCATGCCTGCGTAAAAATGTATGCACACGTTTAAGTTGCTATGGATAGAAGCATCTGCTAAATGGCATATATTATTTATTATTATGCATATATTATAGAATAAAGTAAAGAGTGCATTGAATTTATAAAATGTTTGGGTAAGATTTTTGTTGTGGGAAAATAATATGCGTATCAATGGGTAGACCAGGGATCCATCCCTAAGTGTGCCTAAAACATGAGTTATGTAATGCATCAACCTCTTTATTAAAAAATTGTAGGCTAGGCATACATTCCAGTAGTCAGGACACCATTACTATTGACAATAATACCTGACAATTGACATAATAATTCGTTGTAAAAAATAAAACTCTGCATGGGAATTAAATGTGGGTACGTCTTTAAATGAACCATTCGTATAATTAGCAGCTTCAATCTTACACTCTCTTGCTAGGCCAATGAGCATTATGCTTCCTGGTTCTTTGTTGAGCCCCCCTTGTGTACTTTACGCTGAATGTAGCCAACTACACTATTTTGCGGTACTTCGAAGGCCAGTGTTTTCAACCACGGTAAACGTGCATCCTGCCATGCAACGAAGGGGACAAAATACCAATTTGAAAACGAACAGAGATCATTACAAATTTGTTGTGGATTAATTGATAAGCCAATAGCGAGATTTTCCTACGCATTCTGCCTAGCTAGCTACCATTTTGAAAGAACGTTAGCTAAATGTCGGTCGCTAGCGAGCTAACGCTAGCTAGCTAACGTAGGTCGTCCGCGTTTTTTGCAGATTGTTTGTTGATATAGAAACGTTAACTAGCTTAGTAATTAATCACCTTGACAAAATAGTTAGCAACAACAAATGTGAAGTTGTGATTCATTGGATAGAGCAGGAATTACCAATAGAGTGACGAATGTTTTTTTTTCTCCTCTTGCAGTGCAGCTTCATAAACTTCGCACAGACGACGAGAAGAACGCTGAGTTGCGCAGACTCTGATCGCGCATTTTCCATGACCTACAGGCGGCCACGAGCGCAACATTACGAAATCTTACCAGAATACGAATTTGGTATGATGCCAAGAATGGCCACATTACAGTTCAACGTGCATCAATCACTGCTACTATTGTTACATAATAACGTACAATCATTGATTGAACGAGTACACACCCTGTGGTGACATTCCTCAACCAAATCATGTTGCTACTAAAACATATGACGGCCTTAAATACTAGGTTACCGAATTGTAAGAATATAGCATACACGAGCGGAAATCGGTCGCTAATCAATCTAAAACAAAATAGGCTCAAAGTCAATAATCCTTTATTTTCTTGGCTTCAAGAGACATGACAATACTTATGTAGCGACATTGACAACATATCTAAATAAGTAACGCTAGAGAAGTTAAACGACCACGAAGGGACTCGAACCCTCAATCTTCTGATTCGAAGTCAGACGCCTTATCCATTAGGCCACGCGGTCTACGAAAAAGATCACAATAACTTGCAATGTAAGGCTAGCTTAATTTAATAATTTATATACAGAATTACAATACCCGTCCATCTTGTATACAAATTATATTAATTATTCAGTTTGAAGTTTGCAAATTAACACCACAGGGATGTAATAAGGGGAGGATGTGGGTCTAGCCTACTTGATGTTATGACAATTAGGAAATTGTGTAATGGAAACCAAGTTTGACATCAGCTATATTGAAGTGCTAATATAGTCTTAACGAAAACTCAAACATGTCAATTGCTAGATACATTTAGCTGTAAGTCCAGTTCACAATATCAACACAAACTACATGGGAGAATGCAGTCTGCCATTAAGCAACTGTTGAGTTAAATAAATTAAAATGAAAACGGAGCTATAAAGTGCATTTAAAAAAACTATTGTCCTCATTGACAGATACAATTCATTAAATTGTTCAAAGCAAAGCAAACACAGAATGTTGATCCCTTCCCAATTTCTTTTGTCTGCCTGGTGACCACAAATAAGTAAGTGTTGTATTCAGCGCATGTGACAATAACATTTGATTTGATTTGAACAAGCATAGCAACCCAATTCCACTGATGCCTTCTGCATCGAAAGGGGACTATGGAGCCAGATACCTGCCAAAATGTTGAATGTACACTACCATTTGAATGTTTGGGGTCACTTAGAAATGTCCTTGTATTTGAAAGAAAAGCACATTTGTTGTCCATTAAAATAGCATCAACTTGATCAGAAATACAGTGTAGATATTGTTAATGTTGTAAATGACTATTGTAGCTGAAAACGGCTGATTTTTAAAATGGAATATCTACATAGGCGTACAGAGGCCCATTATCAGCAACCATCACTCCTGTGTTCCAAAGGCACGTTGTGTTGGCTAATCCAAGTTTATCATCTTAAAAGGCTAATTGATCATTAGAAAACCCTTTTGCAATTATGTTAGCACAGCTGAAATAAATAATAAAACTGGCCTTCTTTAGACTAGTTGATTATCTGGAGCATCAGTATTTGTGGGTTGAATTACAGGCTCAAAATGGCCAGACACAAAGACTTTCTTCTGAAACTCGTCAGTCTATTCTTGTTCTGTAGATTGCTTAGGGCTAACAAGTTTAAGGTAAACTGTGCAGGCAAGGAGATTGAATCTAAAACAAGTGTAACTTATCTTGGTGTGTCCCTAGATCAATCTCTTTTCAATCCCGGATTGCTGCCAAAATTCTTTCTAAAATGGCAAACAAATGGACATTTTTGATGTCGTAACAATAACGTAAACTCACTCACTTTTCGTAAACTTCACTCACTCACTTTTCGCCTTGGTCCGTACAATTTACCTTATTTTAGCGCCCCAAAAACGTAATACTTCCAGATCAACTGTAATGTCAATACCATTGTAAAGCACAATTTCTCCCCTTTCCAACAGAATCAATTACATGACCCCCACGCTGCCCGTTTCTCCATGATTCAAGAAGGCAATGAGCCCCGTCGAGTCTTTTTAAAAATGGCTGGTGGGGAAGCGAAACTAATGCGTGATAGTGATAAGGAGAGATGTGTGGGAAATTAGCTTTTTTTCACTCGATCTGTCCAACTTATCACCATATTGCCTCTAAAATGTAAATAAAACACTATAAAGTGTTTATATAATGTGTCATTACATACCTATTTAAAGGTTTGTGTCGAATTTGAATCAGGTTTTTAGGGCGGTGCTAAAGTGATCTTAGAAGTAAACAGCAGCTTTGAGAATGATGATCGCATGCAGTGATGATGCAAAAAATGACTAGGTATCCCCCCGTCATTTGTCCATTTCTTGTTTTTAAAGGATGAGAGAAGTGCTACACCTGTTGGAGAGAGATTGTAAGACAGATATAGTTACTTTATGCGTGCTGTACGTTACAGCATGACACATCACAATGTAACGGAGGGTACGTTTTTCCAACTTTTCTCCAATACTACAGAGCCATTACCATGTCGATCAACGCTTGAATAGAAACGTTGTTCACACCCCAGATTTTGAAGTCAACTACAGTCCCATTAGTTTACGGAATGGGGTGAGTTTACCTTAGATATTTTAACATCAAAGTGAAGAAAATGCTTGTCTCAACCTTGATTCCATGTCATTTTGATTATGTCTGCTCTGCTTGGTATAGTGGGCTATCAAAAAAAAATGTTGTCAGGTATATGCTGAATGTCCCCCCCAGGACCACATAGGGGTACTGGAGTTCCGGGAGGTGGGCTTGTTGCCTTTGGAGTCCAGAGTGGACCAACTTAAACTCAATCATATGTTTGACATCTTAATGATCGTGCCCCAGGTTATATGAAAAACCACGTTGATATGGTCTATAACCAACACAGTCACAATACCAGAGCTAGTGTTATGTCTTGTAAATTCCCAAGAGTAATCAGTACTGCGAGGAGCACGTTTTTCTATACAGGCATTTGTCTATGGAATAGCTTCCCCCTGGAAAACAAGCAAAGAAAAAGTAGAAATTGCTTTAAAAAGCAGGCAACGGTTTTAATTTGTACAAGGTTGTCTTAAGTAAGAGAAACCACTCCACTGCCCCTTGTGACCCCTACTGCTTGTCGGGTGTATTGATTTGAAGGACCGGTATGATGTGCAATGGATAGATTGTTTTAATGCGAAATGAATATGGTTGATTTTTAAGGTAAGGGAGAAAAGTGCAGTGAATAGGGCCACTTTTTAGGATGTCAATATAAATGAATGTATTTATGGTTGTTTGTAATTTTGTCTTGCCTTTTAATCATTATATGTGCTATTGTTTTTACCATTGAGGACCACTTTGGAAACAAGCGTTTTAATTCATACTTTCAAGTGATATCCTCTGGGTCCACATCGTACATTTTGTTGGAAATGTCTGTTACCCAAAGTAAATTCAATTCAATACCAGTAGATGACGTAGAATAGGCTTGGGCTTTCAGGAAATGACTTGTGTGAGAATGATAAAGACACAGAAGAGCCTTGTCTAGAAGAACCGCCTGAGCTGCAAAATAGAAAGTAAATGTGATTTAGGCCTATTCCGCTATCTAAATATGCCATGCTGTTGTGTGTTATTTAATGGCCAAATATAATTGCATAATTTATTTTTTATAGCTGATTCGGGCTATTGTGGTGTGTCATGTAACTTAATGAATCAAACTTTTTCCAGTATTTGGGAGCACTGACTGGGTCTTATATTAGGGATTCTGACGGATGTATTAGTGAATTCCACTCTGTATTTAGGCTTGTTATAGCCATTTGCATTGCACAACCCCATCACGCAGAGGCTATATCCATATCAATAAATGAGACAAAACGAAATTTTCATTAAGTCTTGGCTATAACCTGTCCTGATTGAAATAACCACGGGGTCCCAAATGGTCAAGACTATCTAAAGCCTATTCTAATTGCCGGATCTGTTTTCCCTATCAGCCACTGCACGTACTTCTTCAACTATTTTAAAATGTATTTAGAGGCCTGCGAGCTAGGGTTTATTTTTATTAAGGGGAGCCCTATACTAAAAACAGTTATAAAATGCAAGTTTTCATTTATTTGAATTGTATTGAATCTTTATTTAACTAGGCAAGTCAGTTAAGAACAAATTCTCATTTACAATGACGGCCTACCAAAAGGCCTCCTGCAGAGGTGGGTCTGAGATAAACCATTTTTTATTAAATAAACATTTTGGACAAAACACACATCATGACAAGAGAGACACAGCAACATTACATAAAGAGAGACCTACAGTAAGACAACAACATAGCATGGCAGCAACACATGACAACACAGCATAGTAACAATACAACATGACAACAACATGGTAGCGACACAACATGGCAGCAGCACAACATGGTACGAACATTATTGGACTAAGACAACAGCACAAAGGGCAAGAAGGTAGACAACAATACATCACACGAAGCAGCCACAACTGTCAGTAAGAGTGTCCATGATTGAGTCTTTGAATTAAGAGATGGAGATAAAACTGTCTATATTGAGTGTTTTTTGCAGCTCATTCCGGTCACCAGCTGCAGCGAACTGAAAAGAGGAGCGACCCAGGGATGTGTGTGCTTTGGGGAGCTTTAACAGAATGTGACTGGTAGAGTGGTTGTTGTATGTGGAGGATGGGCTGCAGTAGGTATTTCAGATAGGGGGGAGTGAGGCCTGAGAGGGTTTTATAAATAAGCATCAACCAGTGGGTCTTGTGATGGGCAAACATAGATGACCAGCTTACAGAGGAGTAAAGAGTGCAGTGATGTGTCCTATAAGGAGCATTGGTGGCAAATCTAATGGCCTAATGATAACATCTAGCTGCTAGAGAGCACCCTATCTATTTATTACGTCTCCATAATCTAGCATGGGTAGGATGGTCATCAGAATCAGAGTTAGAAAGAGTTAGTTTGGTAACCAAGTCTAGATTTAACCTTAGCCTGCAGCTTTGATATGTGCTGAGAGAATGACACTGTACAGTCTAGCCATGCTCCCAAGTACTTGTATGAGGTGACTACCTCAAGCTCTAAACCCTCAGAGGTAGTAATCACACTTGTGGCGAGAGGGGCATTCTTCTTACTGAATCACATGGCCTTTGTTCAGAACAAGGTTAAGGGTAGAGAAAGCTTGTTGGACACTGAGAAAGCTTTGTTGTAGAGCATTTAACCCAAAATCCGGGGGGCAGCAAAGTATAAGACTGTATCCTCTGCATATAAATGGATGAGAGAGCTTCCTACTACCTAAGCAATGTTGTTGATGCAAATTGAGAAGAGCGTGGGGCCTAGGATCCAGCCTTGGGGTACTCCCTTGGTGACAGGCAGTGGCTGAGACAACAGATGTTCTGATTTTATACACTGCACTCTTTGAGGGAGGTAGTTAGAAAACCAGGCCAAAGACCTCTCAGAGACACCAATACTCCTTAGCCGACCCACAAGATTGTAATGGTCTACCATATCAAAAGCTTTTTGCCAAGTCAATAAAAAAAAGCAGCACACCATTGCTTAGAATCAAGGGTAATGGTGGCATCATTTAGGACCTTTAAGGCTGCAGTGACACATCCATAGCCTGAGTAGAAAGTAGATTGCATACCAGAGAGAATACTATAAACATCAAGAAAGCCAGTCAGTTGATTATTGACAAGTTTTTCCAACACTTGATCAACAGGGCCAAATAGAAATTGGCCTATAACAGTTAGGATCAGCTTGATCTCCCCCTTTAAAATGATTCTGCAAGACACCAGCACCCCATATTATAGCCTAAATTGCAATGCTTACAAGTTGAAGGCCTATTTTTTTGGGGGGGGGGGTTGGCCTAAATTAAACATATAATTATTATAGTGACAGGCTAAAGAACTTTGGATAATTTTGAATACACATGGATTTCAATAAACAACTGGATGACTGTTCTATTCTCTTTGATTTAGTTCCTATTGCAGCTCAGACAAATTACTGAATGGATGACATACTGACTGACTGAACTGAAAGAAGGATGAATTAAATGTTCAAATATGTTGGAGTGACGAGTTGCACCTATCATGCATGCTCTGCACTATTTGGCTAGTAGGCAAAAAGGCCTACATTAAGGGTATAATGACTATGGTTTCATGCCTCCAGAAGGGCAACTACTGAAGCTGAGGGCTGCTTTTCCGAAGGTGCGTGGTGCTGCGTGGAGATCACACATTCTTCAACTGGGCAGCAGTGTTGCGATGGAGGGAATAGTTTATACTGAGACTACCTAAAACCACTGCAACATAGTTATTGTTAAGTTTGGGAATAAGCTTATGCCAGATTTAGCCTATGTTTAACCTCTCCCTTGTTAATTTCAAAGTCCATATGTTCATGATCCGATTCAAATAAATCATGTTATTCCACAGAATATACTTTGGCAAGATGTTGTGATGAAATATTCTATAAAAACATTTTTGAGTGGAAAAGACTCCAGTGGTCATACATAACTCATAGATTCACCAAATATCTAATATTAATCTATGTTTCATTATTCCTGGTAGATACCAGTGGTGTAAAAAGTACCCAATTGTCATCCTTGAGTAAAAGTAAAGATACCTGAATAGAAAATTATTCAAGTAAAAGTCACCCAGTAAAATACTACTTGAGTAAAAGTCTAAAAGTATTTGGTTTGAAATACACTTAAGTGTCAAAAGTAAAGGTAATTGCAAAAATGTACTTACAGTGGGGCAAAAAAGTATTTAGTCAGCCACCAATTGTGCAAGTTCTCCCACTTAAAAAGATGAGAGAGGCCTGTAATTTTCATTATAGGTACACTTCAACTATGACAGACAAAATGAGAAGGAAAAAAAATCCAGAAAATCACATTGTAGGATTTTTTATGAATTTATTTGCAAATTATGGTGGAAAATAAGTATTTGGTCACCTACAAACAAACAAGATTTCTGGCTCTCACAGACCTGTAACTTCTTCTTTAAGAGGCTCCTCTGTCCTCCACTCGTTACCTGTATTAATGGCACCTGTTTGAACTTGTTATCAGTATAAAAGACACCTGTCCACAACCTCAAACAGTCACACTCCAAACTCCACTATGGCCAAAACCAAAGAGCTGTCAAAGGACACCAGAAACAAAATTGTAGACCTGCACCAGGCTGGAAGACTGAATCTGCAATAGGTAAGCAGCTTGGTTTGAAGAAATCAACTGTGGGAGCAATTATTAGGAAATGGAAGACATACAAGACCACTGATAATCTCCCTCGATCAGGGGCTCCATGCAAGATCTCACCCCGTGGGGTCAAAATGATCCCAAGAACGGTGAGCAAAAATCCCAGAACCACCGGGGGACCAAATGAATGACCTGCAGAGAGCTGGGACCAAAGTAACAAAGCCTACCATCAATAACACACTACACCGCCAGGGACTCAAATCCTGCAGTGCCAGACGTGTCCCCCTGCTTAAGCCAATACATGTCCAGGCCCGTCTGAAGTTTGCTATAGAGCATTTGGATGATCCAGAAGAAGATTGGGAGAATGTCATATGGTCAGATGAAACCAAAATATAACTTTTCGGTAAAAACTCAACTCGTCGTGTTTGGGAGAACAAAGAATGCTGAGTTGCATCCAAAGAACACCATACCTACTGTGAAGCATGGGGGTGGAAACATCATGCTTTGGGTCTGTTTTTCTGCAAAGGGACCAGAACGACTGATCCGTGTAAAGGAAAGAATGAATGGGGCCATGTATCGTGAGATTTTGAGTGAAAACCTCCTTCCATCAGCAAGGGCATTGAAGATGAAACGTGGCTGGGTCTTTCAACATGGCAATGATCCCAAACACACCGCCCGGGCAACGCAGGAGTGGCTTCGTAAGAAGCATTTCAAGGTAGTGGAGTGGCCGAGGCAGTCTCCAGATCTCAACCCCATAGAAAATCATTGTAGGGAGTTGAAAGTCCGTGTTGCCCAGCAACAGCCCCAAAACATCACTGCTCAAGAGGAGATATGCATGGAGGAATGGGCCAAAATACCAGCAACAGTGTGTGAAAACCTTGTGAAGACTTACAGAAAACGTTTGACTGTCATTGCCAACAAAGGGTATATAACAAAGTATTGAGATAAACTTTTGTTATTGACCAAATACTTATTTTCCACCATAATTTGCAAATAAATTCATAAAAAATCCTACAATGTGATTTTCTGGATTTTTTTTCTCATTTTGTCTGTCATAGTTGAAGTGTACCTATGATGAATATTACAGGCCTCTCTCATCTTTTTAAGTGGGAGAACTTGCACAATTGGTGGCTGACTAAATACTTTTTTGCCCCACTGTATGTATCAAAAGTAAAATAATAAATAATTTCAAATTCCTTATATTAAGCAAACCATAATGCACAATTGTTTGTGTTTTTGAAAATGTACGGATAGCCAGGGGTACACTCCAACACTCAGACATCATTCAAAAACAGAGAGTCTGGCCAGATCAGAGGCAGTAGAGGTGACCAGGGATGTTCTCTTGATAAGTGTAACGAGTACTTTTGAGTGTCAGGTAAAATGTATGGAGTAAAAAGTACATCATTTTCTTTAGGAATGTAGTGAAGTAAAAGTTCTCAAGAATATAAATAATAAAGTGAAGTACAGATACCACACAAAACTACTTAAGTAGTACCTTAAAGTATTTTTACTTAAGTACTTTACACCACTGGTATATATTACTGATTATGATTGCAGACAGAGCCCAGTGAGTGGAATGGTGCAATATTGAATTAGTCATATTTTGATAAGGTGCATGCATGGGGATGTCCACGTCACCCAGAGATATGTCCATGCAGTAGAGATGCACCTAGCGGACTGAAACGTCACTGTTGTAGGCATATTTCAGCTAGTGCTATCTAGACTTGCACTGGCAAACAAACCATTACATTAGCTACCTAAATGTGAAGTAAATTCAACTGAGGAGAAATAGAAAATGGAGACTTAAATTGAAAATGTGCAGGATACCCCTTTCCGGTTTCCCTGACTTCTATTTTGTATATACTGTGTTGTGCTTGTTCGGGTAACACTCCTCACAGGACGTTTGCTGTACGTTTTTTTGTTGGTGAGATGAAACTGCCAAAACTGTGAAAGGTATTATTGTATGTCAGAATTGCAACACAAGATTTGTTCAAGCTTAAAATGTTAGTCCGTAATCGTAACATGGTGCTTTCTATGTGCGCAGATTAACTTTTGTTTCACGCATGGCTTTTCTTACGATCCTAACAATTTACGTATGGATTTTCTTACGATTGTAACGATACGTGCAGTACCAGTCAAAAGTTTGGACACACGTACTCATTCAAGGTTTTTTCTTTATTTTTTAAAACTATTTTCTACATTGTAGAATAATAGTGAAGAAATCAAAACTATGAAATAACACATGGAATCATGTAGTAACCAAAAAAGTGTTAAACAAATCAAAATATATATTTGATTCTTCAAAGTAGCCATCCTTTGCCTTGATGACAGCATTGCACACTCTTGGAATTCTGTCAACCAAGTTCATGAGGTGGAATGCATTTCAATGAATATGTGTGCCTTGACAAATGTCAATTTGTGGAATTTCTTTCCTTCTTAATGCGTTTGAGCCAATCAGTTGTGTTGTGACAAGGTAGGGGTGGTAAACAGAAGATAGCCCTATTTTGCAAAAGACCAAGTCCATATTATGGCAAGAACAGCTCAAATAATCAAAGAGAAACAACAGTCCATCATTACTTTAAGACATGGTCAGTCAATACAGAAAATTTCAAGAAAGTTTGAAAGTTTCTTCAAGTGCGGTCGCAAAAACCATCAAGCGCTATGACGAAACTGGCTCTCATGAGGACAGCCACAGGAAAGTAAGACCCAGAGTTATCTCTGCTGCAGAGAATAAGTTCATTTGAGTCACCAGCCTCAGAAATTGCAGCCCAAATAAATGCTTCACAGAGTTCAAGTAACAGACACATATCAACATCAACTGTTCAGAGGAGACTGGGTGAATCAGGCCTTCATGGTCGAATTGCTGCAAAGAAACCACTACTAAAGGACACCAATAAGAATAAGAGACTTGTTTGGGCCAAGAAACACTAGCAATGGACATTAGACTGGTGGAAATCTGTCATTTGGTCTGATGAGTCCAAATTTGAGATTTTTGGTTCCAACCACCGTGTCTTTGTGAGACGCGGAGTAGGTGAGAGGATGATCTCTACATGTGGTTCCCACCGTGAAGCATGGAGGAGGTGTGATGGTGTGTGATTTATTTAGAATTCTAGGCACAGTTAACCAGCATAGCTACCACAGTATTCTGCAGTTATACGCCATCCCATCTGGTTTGCACTTAGTGGGACTATCATTTGACCCAACACACCTCCAGGCTGTGTAAGGGCTATTTCACCAAGAAGGAGAGTGATGTAGTGCTACATCAGATGACCTGGCCTCCACAATCACCTGACCTCAATCCAATTGAGATGGTTTGGGATGAGTTGGACCGAGTGAAGGAAAAGCAGCCAACAAGTGTGGGAACTCCTTCACGACTGTTGGAAAAGCATTTTCCTCATGAAACTGGTGAGGAGAATGCCAAGAGTGTGCAAAGCGGTCATCACGGCAAAGGGTGGCTACTTTGAAGAATCTCTGGTTACTACATGATTCCATATGTGTTATTTCATAGTTTTGATGTCTTCACTATTATTCTACAATGTAGAAAATAGTTTAAAAAATAAAGAAAAGCCCTTGAATGAGTAGGTGTGTCCAAACTTTTCACGGGTACTGTACGTTCAATCTTATGGCAGGTATCCTGCTCCATAGAGGACGGGCATCGAAAGAGGACCAGAGGGAGGATGGTGAAAGAGCGAAGGGGATGTGTATCTCGTTTCTCGAAAATCTAGCCAACAGATGGCAGCAGTGTGGTACAGGCTGGGTATCTGGGTACCAGTCTCTCTAGCGTTCCACTTCTTGTACTCTTTTTTTTGTCATGTGACATGTGACATGGAGTACCAAGAGTGGAATGTAATAACTGAACAGAGACTGGCAAACAGGCGTGGGTTAATGTAGAGCCAGGTATGAATAATGATGTGTACCCTGCTGCTCAGACTTTAGGATAAGGCATACACGATCATTTGGCAGATTTTCTATGTGGGTGAACGGTCACTGAACGCATATTGGCACAGAACGACAGGGAGTAGATAAGATCACACAGCAGAGACTGACAATCTTCCTCTTTATCTCTTCATTAGATTGTTAGCTTTCTGATTGGCAGCATCGATGCGGGATACATTGAGAATGGCCTGTAAAAAAAACACATTAGATTCATGTTCAACCCAGAATTGGTCATCTATTGCTATTGAATAAATAGCTGTATGGCAGGTACTATAGGACTGACCTTGCCCTGAATGCGGTCAATCTGGACATTCTGCGTGTCGATCTCATTGCCCATGTCCAGTGCCATGCTCTTCAGGTTGCCTATAATGCTGCCTACATGTCCCAGATTCTCCTCCATCTCATCTTCGCGTGCATCATTTGTCACCCTGACAGAAAGACAAGACAGAAATACAGATAAAGAGAAAACACACCGGCAGAATGTAGATTTTGCAGATGTCAGTTTGTACATTTAACATAAGTTTCAGTAGATCATTGTTTTCGGAAGGCGTGTTTTCCCTGCATCCAGGGAGGGGCATAGGTTTGTATAAATGTCCTCTGTTTGGCCAGGTGCTCCTACCGCACATGACAGGTGACTGGTTCTATATGTCAATGTGTTATAGACAAGAGTAAATATCCCCCGGCTGCCACACACAGCCTCTGTTAGGTACACAGTCCTTGGTGCTATAAATGAGCAAGTATTTTCAATGGCGGCCAAATTCATCAGAAAATACTTGTAAACCAAAAAGTATATGCAGGCTGCATCAAGGTGCATTCAAGGTTTTTTTCTGGATCAAAAAAAGGCTTTGGTGGTTGTTGTGTCGGAAAGGATCTTTGTGTTTTAAAGCCAATTTCTAGCAATTTTACACATTTTTCCATCGACCTGAGAGAAATGTTAATTTCCTGCAATTCTATACATTCTGCTATGAAGCTGAGTGAACATTTAGCAGTTTTAAGCTCATTTTTGTGTTCTTATGCTCAAACATTACAATGAAATCTAAATTCCTGAATCCATAATTTTTGTCTATTAAAATTAAATACGTTTTTACAGTTTTTTTTAATGTTTTTTTTTTACGCTGTTTGGAATTAGCGGCCCAAGACTTGTTTATGGAGAATTTTTTAAAATTATTAGCCCATATCCATAATGGTGTGATATAGGCCTACTGTATGTGTGTACAACAAAAATAAGCTGTCGTTCTCTTAGGAATAGTGAGGGCATGTGCACGTCTTTGAGTATTGGGATTTGTTGCCTTGCTATTGGGGTTGTCATGCCATTGACCATTATTACTTGCTTATGTAGCCTCCGCTCATGATCATCTGCTCTCTCTCATCCACCACGCGTGAGGACGGTTGGCCGGACACCACCCCATCCTGGTTGTTCCCCCACACCTTCTTATAGGCACCACTCTCCTCAAAGTCCTTCAGCCTATGCAGAGGCACAGACAGGACAGAGCACATCAGACAGCCATACACACAAATCTTAATACCACAGTACATTGTGTTAACTCAAGAGTACAACAAAGGGTCACCTGCATGAAATAAACAAAACTTCTGATCTAAGCCCTGACATGTTGAAGAATGAAGTAAGAGACAAGCCAAGCAAGGAGTCTTATGCGCAGCAACTGGCAAACAAACTGTAAAGACCGGCACACAGACATGCACATTAATACTTGAGGAAGGAACCATGTTATCCCCATCTGCTCCTGACACTCATGACCCCTCCCACCTGCCAACACCTACTTATCACAGGAACACAGACCGCAGCATTTGCCCAGGTCTGTGAGGTTCTTTTCAGCCTCCTTCATATCCGAGTTGATCTGGTCCAGGCCCTCCTCAATCCGCTCCAGTTGCTCTGGACAACGCAAAACGTGAGGGAAGGGTAGGAATGGGAGAGGTGGAGGAAAGTGGGGAGAATGAGGGAGAACGTAATATAACACAAAACTGTTCTATCACCAAAGCTCCCAACTGACAAAGGAAAGCCAGCGGTCAAGCATAATGCAATTGCGCAAATATGGTATGTGCAAACCCCAAAACTGAGAACAGGACACAAATGATTTAATAATGGTACACACAAGTCCATAAAATGCCTGGTATTGTGTGAGTAGAAGAGCAGACTTCTAGTCACCCAATCTCATAATGGAGCAAAACAAAAACAGACACAAAATGAATCATGGACTGGAGCAGAGGCGGGATGGATGGACAGACAGACTGTCTGGTTGCCGGTTGGCCTGACGGGCACTCAGGTGACACACAGATGACAGGTGTCCACAGAGCAGGGCAGACCTACTTGGTGCGGGGCCAGATGCACAGGCCACAACACTTGGCCATGTCAGTGAGGTTTTTCTCAGCCTCTTTCATATCCTTGTTGATTTGATCCATCCCCTCATCGATGCGGTCCAGTTGCTCTGCCCATATGGGGCAGGTGGGGAACATGAGTGGGGTGGATAGGAGAGACACAGGAGGGAACACACACATACAGTACATACACACAAAAGCAGACACAAATAGCCTACACTCATCTAGTATACTGACAAAAACATGAGCACCCACTTATGGATATACATACAAGAACAAGGACCATCTAAGGTTTCTGTTGTAAGATTGACATCGATGTGTCCACATCTTCCAATGGGAGAAAATGATTATATAACGTCCATTTCATTACCTCCTTGTTCGTCCAGCATGACCAGGGCCCGGATTCCTGAATCTTTGCTCTATTGAGATCAGAAATGGCATTAGATTAGATTCACCATAATGTGGCTATAATGTTCATGATTTTTGCATTGAATCAAATGAAGACTCTTCGGTTAAAGGACTGAATGAATGGAGTACATTATCGGTAGGCTGCCAAAAGAAATCAACCAGAGATACTGTGATTATAATGACAATGACGTGTCATTATTAGGGCTTGGTCAACAGAGGCAGAGTGAGTGGCAGGTGCTGAGTCTCCCATACCTCCTCTACTAGCTGCATCATACGACGGGTACTCTCCAGGGACTGGAGGAGGAGGGTCAGAGAGACAGGACACAATTAGAGGATTTAGTTACCTTAGATACAGTACTAAAAACATAAACAGACTCATTTCAGTGGTCTGTGTGCCAAGAATGTGTTTGTACAGAATGCTGGGGCCTTTCTCCAGGGAATTTGCTGATGCTGAAGTAATTGGACTGGGAATTAGATGTGATGTGCAGTAAGTAACCTTTACCCAAGGGGAAAACCCTCTGGGAGAGTGGCTTAGGGTGATGTCACTGTGTAATCTCTTGATATTGCAACTCTGAAAACAATGCCCGGGTATGGCAGGTAACCTTTTCTATAGCTCCAGGCATGATTTACCCTTTATCGTGGGGGCCAATGGTCAACAGCCAACGGCTATGGGGAAATTGTGTATTGATCTTAAAAAAGTGCAGCTGAACCTTCTGTTGTTGATATTTCAAAGTTAAAGAAGTTAGTGGTCTTGAGATGATATGTGACATTACCTCATCTGTTACCTGGTTGGCCCTCCTCTGCAGCTCCTCCTGCTCTGTCCTCACGGGCGAGTCGGCAGCCATCTTGCCTGACATCTGCAGAAGCCGCGGAAGGACAGCACAGTCTGTCTGGTTTGCTCAGGAGCCTCTTTCCCAAGAAGCAAGGCTAGTGCATCAGGTGGCTTTGACACCCGTCCTGGTAAAGACAATGAAAACAGTGCAACAGTGCAGAGCTCTTTATGGGCAGTTTTTGTGCAGAGTACAGTAATTAGAAAATCTAGGCAGTATCACCCAGAAAATTACCCCTCTAATTACCCATTGCTCTTTGAGTGAGCTTGAAGACATGGAACAATACTATTAAGGACACATTGGATCAGTCATGATTTCAGCATGATCTGTTGGTTCAACTCTGTGGCTACACAGCCTTTCTCTCAGCCGCCATTGGAGCCCCATAGTTCTGAAAACCTGGATATTTGCACCTGGCATGTCAGTTTGATCACTGAATTTTCTACCCTGCTTGTTTTCTCCTCACCCCTCTCCATCCCCACTTGACTCTGTGCCTCTACTGCCTATACTTTCAGATCATATTCCATTCATTGCTTAACATAATTGGTGCCTATTTCACAAAACCTCTCTTGTTCCTCAGACTCTTTCACCTACAGTACATGCATCTCACATACACTCCTTCCATTCTGTTGTGAGGGAGTCGAGATGACAGTGCACCATGCAGCAGCCTCCTTATAATTACCATTAATCACCACCTGCCTCACCCAGGCAACATGCTGAGAGACAAGAGGAGAGGGAGAGAAAGAAATGGAGAGAGAAAAAGAGGGATAGAGGTGGGGGAAGGAGGAAAACAGAAGGAAAGAAAAGAGACAACCAGAACTAACAGTATGTTTTGTCTGGGAATGAAGGGCTGCAAAGATTGTGACAAGTACTGTATATATGATGATGGTTAGAAGTTGTTGTATAAGGATGGGTGCACCTCAGCTACGCTCAAGGTTCTAAACGATATCATAACCACCATCGATAAAAGACAATACTGTGCAGCAGTCTTCATCGACCTGGCCAAGGCTTTCGACTCTGAGAATGCGGTGATTGACATCGGCATTGGTTTCTCAAATGACTGCCTCGCCTGGTTCACCAACTACTTCTCAGATAGAGTTCAGTGTGTCAAATCGGAGGGCCTGTTGTCCAGACCTCTGGCAGTCTCTATGGGGGTTCCACAGGGTTCAATTCTCGGGCCGACTCTTTTCTCTGTATACATCAATGATGTCGCTTTTGCTGCTGGTGATTCTCTGATCCACCTTTACGCAGACAACACCATTATGTATACTTCTGGCCCCTCTTTGGACACTGTGTTAACAAACCTCCAGACGGGATTCAATGCCGTACAACACTCCTTCCGTGGACTCCAACTGCTCTTAAATGCAAGTAAAACTAAATGCATGCTCTTCAACCGATCGCTGCCTGCATCCGCCCGCCCGTCTAGCATCACTACTCTGGACGGCTCTGACTTAGAATATGTGGACACCTACAAATACCTAGGTGTCTGGTTAGACTGTAAACTCTCCTTCCAGACTCACATTAAGCATCTCCAATCCAAAATTAGATATAGAATCGGCTTCCTATTTCGCAACAAAGCATCCTTCACTCATGCTGCCAAACATACCCTCGTAAAACTGACTTCCCTACCGATCCTTGACTTTGGCGATGTCATTTACAAAATAGCCTCCAACACTCTACTCAGCAAATTGGATGTAGTCTATCACAGTGCCATCAGTTTTGTCATCAAAGCCCCATATACTACCCACCACTGCAACCTGTATGCTCTCGTTGGCTGGCCCTCGCTTCATATTCGTCGCCAAACCCACTGGCTCCAGGTCATCTATATGTCTTTGCTGGGTAAAGCCCCGCCTTATCTCAGCTCACTGGTCACCATAGCAGCACCGACCCATAGCACGTGCTCCAGCAGGTATATTTCACTGGTTATCCCCAAAGCCAACTCCTCATTTGTCCGCCTTTCCTTCCAGTTCTCTGCTGCCAATGACTGGAACGAATTGCACAAATCATTGAAGCTAGTGTCTTATATCTCCTTCACTAACTTTAAGCATCAGCTGTAAGAGCAGTTTACCGATCATTGCACCTGTACACAGCCCAACTGTAAATAGCCGATCCAACTACCTCATCCCCATATTGTAACTTATTTTTTTGCTGCTTTGTACCCCAGTATCTCTACTTGCACCTTCATCTTCTGCACATCTATCACTCCAGTGTTTAATTGTAAAATTGTAATTATTTCGCTACTATGGTCCATTTGTTGCCTTACCTCCCTAATCTTACTACATTTGCACACACTGTTTATATATGTTTCTATTGTGTTATTGACTGTACATTTGTTTATCCCATGTGTAACTGTTCTGTAAAAACTGTTCTGTGTTTTTTGTGTCGCACTGCTTTGCTTTATCTTGGCCAGGTTATAGTTGTAAATGAAAACTTGTTCTCAACTGAACTACCAGGTTAAATAAAGGTGAAATCACTGACGTGATCTTCCTGTCTGGGTTGGCGCACCCCCTTGGGTTGTGCCGTGGCAGAGATCTTTGTGGGCTATACTCGGCCTTGTCTCAGGATGGTAAGTTGGTGGTTAAAGATATCCCTCTAGTGGTGTGGGGGCTGTGCTTTGGCAAAGTGGGTGGGGTTATATCCTGCCTGTTTGGCCCTGTCCGGGGGTATCGTCGGATGGGACCACAGTGTCTCCTGACCCCTCCTCTCAGCCTCCAGTATTTATGCTGCAGTAGTTTATGTGTCGGGGGGCTAGGGTCAGTCTGTTATATCTCGAGTATTTCTCTTGTCTTATCCTGTGTCCTGTGTGAATTTAAGTATGCTCTCTCTAATTCTCTCTTTCTCTCTTTCTTTCTCCCTCTCGGAGGACCTGAGCCCTAGGACCATGCCTCAGGACTACCTGGCATGATGACTCCTTGCTGTCCCCAGTCCACCTGGCCGTGCTGCTGCTCCTGTTTCAACTGGTCTGCCTGCGGCTATGGAACCCTGACATGTTCACCGGATGTGCTACCTGTCCCAGACCTGCTGTTTTAAACTCTCTAGAGACAGCAGGAGCAGTAGAGCTACTCTGAATGATCGGCTATGAAAAGCCAACTGACATTTACTCCTGAGGTGCTGAGGTTCTTCCTAGGTTTTGGCCTTTCTATGGAGTTTTTCCTAGCCACCGTGCTTCTACACCTGCATTGCTTGCTGTTTGGGGTTTTAGGCTGGGTTTCTGTACAGCACTTTGAGATATCAGCTGATGTAAGAAGGGCTATATAAATACATTTGATTTGATTTAGATTTGAACTAAAAAAAATATTTAAAAAAGGATGCCCATATGAAAAACTGGTTTTCTGTGGAGTCACACCTGGAATGAGACTTTGAGAACTTTGAACCAGAGCTGTTTTATCTCCGTGCAGATTTCCTGTCTCCTGCCCTTGATTCAATGACCACTGTATCTGCTGTACCAGATAGACAGATGAGTGAGACAGACAATACATCTCAACCAAAGGCTTCCTGTTGCTCTCCCACTCACCCACCTACGCATCACATCGTTGATGGTCATGACAGCCATTTTGACAACTCACGAGGGAGACATATAACAGGGTTGCCTATCTTTCAGACACAGAACTTGCTCTATTAAAAAAAAGCTGTGAAGTATTATGTGTAACACGTGCCTGATTTCGTATGCTTAAATAGAAGAACAGAACGAATATGAAAGAAAGTCACAGTCCCAATCAACATAGTTATAGGACAAGCAGAGGAAGTAAGTTAGGGTGTTCTCATAGCACGTTTGAGGAACGAATAAAACAGAAGGGCTGAAATGAGACAAGCATGCTGATTCATAGCTTAGGGGAAAATCCCCTAAAATTTTAGGGGGAAATTCACACCTTTATGGCATATTTTTGGTGCATTTTGTGTGTTTGTTTGACAACATGTGTGTTTGCCAACCCGCTCAGAACTATATATTTGTCTAACGTTAACCTGCTGTAAATGTCAACCTGCATGGCCCCTGAAAAGGACAGAGATGAGTGTCCACTGCATAACATGGCTTCTGACATCACGGATCATGGCTACCCACTGAAGAGGACTGCCACCATAGTAATTATCACTGATGAGTAAATACCATTAATTCTACACCCCTACTAGAATAATAATCTACCCCCCTACACTAAAACACTAATAAGACAATATGATGTTATAGAAACATGTTTTCAAGAAGAGCATTGATCACCTCATCAAGGACTGGGCAGCTACAAGGAATGGGAGGATTCAGCAAATTGTGTTTCATGAGACCTATTATTGCAATGTTCACATAGTACCAAGTAACATGCATGTTTGTTTACATCAAGAATAGATACTTATATATATTTTTTTTTATTTAACTTTCACAAACTTATCAAACAGTGGATTTAGCCAGTCTTTGTTGTAACTCTTTTAGGCCGTAAATAAATAGATAAACAGTGTTGATGCGATGGGTCAAGCTTAGCCTCCACATAGCCTATATTATAATATATAAACCACCTACGTCTATAAAGTGATAAACACTGTTAAATCGCCTCTAAACTTACCTTTAACTTAATGTATATGAGGGGTCGTGTTTGCCTTGACTTTGCCCAACAATCCACTGGAACATCCGTCACCTGTTTGTTCATTGATCTACCCGGTCCCTCAGCATCATCTCGAAGGTTTTTGTTCCTGCCTTCCAGGTCCGCTCTGCTCCCAGGTAAGTCCGATGACACGCCCCGATTACCACCCGCTCACCCAATTGGTGGCTCTATCTTCGACGTTACATCCCGGCGAGTGGTCTCTCATTTTATTGTCTCTAGTCCTTCCTCCGCGATCACGCCCCCTTGAACAGCCGCTCTCTCGTTGCTCTGGAAACGGCCCGGGTACCTGTGCACGTCACCAGCCGTTGTTCTGTTGTGCTTCTCCTTTTGCCCATGCAGTGTGTAAATAAAGGTAATAGGCAGCAAAGATTCGGCTATTAGTCGGCAGAGGTGGAAGTTAAGAGTGATGAATAACTGAATAACAATCAACATTATTATTGACTTGGTTTGTAAAAGTCAGTCAAAAAGCTACAATAAAACAAAAATATTAAAGTTATTTACAAACATACGAGAGAACATTTCTTTAATGAGCAAAAGCAGAACATTTAGAAATTGTAATAAATGAGATATCTGCAAGTATTAGCTAATATTGCCCCTTTATTGAGCACTAGAATGTATATATTACATTACATAGCAGTATGGAATGTTTGACCAAGTGTCTTGCTGGAAAAAAGGAAAACACAAAACTTTAAAATATTTGGGAATATAGAAAGGTATTTGAGTTTGGCCTATTGGACAGAAAATGGATTTGTGCTTTCCTAGGTTGCTGCAATGCTGCCATCTAGTGAAGAATTGAATGAACTTGCATGACTAAATGACGTATGAACGTCTGTAAACAATAATAACAATGGTCATATGAAATAAAAATCTAAAATAAGAGAAAGAGAGAGAGATAAATGAAGAGATGAATGTAGGATTTTTGTAGGCTTTCCCTGATGTTTTATGAGTACATGGTCAACTGAAGCCACTGTGGAGAAAGCAGAACACAAAAAGATGTGTGGTTATTTAGGTCTAATTTCAGTTCCTATATCCAGTCATTAATCTTAAAAATGGTCCCTAACCCTAAACATACCGTTCAAATGCAAAGAGAAAATAGTGAAAACTAATGTACCTCCTGGATGTTGACTTTGATGATTCCATCATCATCTTTGTCCAGAGTCTTGAAAGCTCCTGAAAATGCACAAAACACTATTACTGAAGGGTAATGAAAAGGAAATAGTCTGAAATCAAGAACATAATCGGTCTGAACAGGGGAGGATTGAGGATCAGTCACTTACGACACATAGCGTCCAGTCTGACCAGGCACCCAATGTAGTTGTCAAAGTCCATGTTGCCCTGTTCATCACTGTACCTGCGTACCATCAACTGGAAGAGCTGGTCGTTGAGAGGGAAGCCTGCACACGGACATAACAGGAGAGAGACACCAATGAGACCAAACACATACACTACCTTTCAAGAGTGTGGGGTCACTGTTGAAAACTGTTGTTCTGATTAAAGAAGCAATAAAACTGGCCTTCTGTAGACTAGTTGAGTATTTGGAGCGTCAGCATTTGTTGGTTGGATTACAGGCTCGAAATGGCCAGAAACAAAGCACTTTCTTCTGAAACTCGTCAGTCTATTCTTGTTTTGATAAATTAAGGCTATTCCATGCGAGAAATTGCCAAGAAACTAAAGATCTCATACAACGCTGTATACAACGCTGTGTACAACTCCCTTCACAGAACAGCGCAAACGGGCTCTAACCAGAATATAAAGAGGAGTGGGAGGCCCCGGTGCACAACTGAGCAAGAGGACAAGTACCTTTGAGTGTCTAGTTTGAGAAACAGACACCTCAGAAGTTCTCAACTGGCAGCTTCATTAAATAGTACCAGCAAAACACCAGTCTCAATGTCAACAGTGAAGAGGCGACTCAGGGATGCTGGCCTTCCAGGCAGAGTTCCTCTGTCGAGTGTCTGTGTTCTTTTGCCCATCTTAATCTTTTATTTTTATTGGTCAGTCTGAGATATGTTTTTTTCTTTGCAACTCTGCCTAGAAGGCCAACATCCCGGAGTTGCATCTTCACTGTTGACATTGAGACTGGTGTTTTGCGGGTACTATTTAATAAAGCTGCCCATTGAGAACTTATGAGGCATCTGTTTCTCAAACTAGACACTCTAATGTGCTTGCCCTCTTGCCCTGTTGTGCACCGAGACCTCCCACTCCTCTTTCTATTCTGGTTAGGGCCAGTTTGCGCTGTTCTATGAAGGGAGTAGTACACAGCTTTGTACGAGATCTTCAGTTTCTTGGTAATTTCTCGCATCGATTAGCCTTAATTTCTCAGAACAAGAACAGACTGATGAGTTTCAGAAGAAAGTCTTTATTTCTGGCCATTTTGAACCTGTAATCCAACGCACAAATGCTGATGCTCCAGATACTCAAGTAGTCTAAAGACCAGTTTTATTGCTTCTTTAATCAGGACAACAGTTGTCAGCTGTGCTAACATAATTGCAAAAGGGTTTTCCAATGATCAATTAGCCTTTTAAAATGACAAACTTGGATTAGCTAACACAACGTGGCATTGGAACACAGGAGTGATGATTACTGATAATGGGCCTCTGTCCGCCTATGAAGATTAGAAATCTGCCGTTTCCAGCTACAACAGTCATTTACAACATGAACAATGTCTGCACTGTATTTCTAATCAATTTGAAAATAGTTTTTCTTTCAAAAACAAGGACATTTCTAAGTGACCCCAAACTTTTGAACGGTAGTGTATATGCAGGAACTAGCTAGCTTTCATCAGTTATCATGGCTGTTTGTTGTCACCGTTATGACACTGTTATAAAAGCCTTATGATGACAAAGAAATATGCATTTCCATGTTTTGGTTCTCATGATCTCTGAGCTCACCTGCAGCTTTGAAGGCAGCAGGAAGCTCTTGTGAGGAGATGAGCCCTGAGCGGTCCGTGTCATTTGATATGTAGATGCACTGAATCAGAACGGAAATAAGGTTACACAAGAGGTCAAAGTTCACAGCACCTTTTATTAAGAGTGTATTAACATGACATTTATAAAACAACATTCTTACAATAATGGAGTAAGAGGACTATTTGAAGTTGTAGGTGGTTTTATATGAATGCCTTGCAAATACATGCAAATAATTTATAGCTCAAGGCAAACGTTTCACAGAAATGTCCATCATTTCACACAATTGTTAATACAGTGCCGATTGTCAAAAATGTAACAAGAGGACTGAACTCACCTGCCATTTCTTAATGTTGTTCCATAAAAACTTGAACTCATGGAAACCTAGCTTTCCTGTGCTGTCGCTCTGTGTGCTCAGGGTTAAGGTAAAACTTAATATCAACTACTCTGATAGTATAGTATAGTATAGAATAGAATAGTGTAGTATAGTCCTCCATCCTAATATAGGCACTGATGTGGAAGGATACGTCCATGACAGCCACCATGCTCCTGCATGACTCGATGCTAAAGCCATCAGTCTTCAGGTCACTACCTGAAATGAACACAGACAGACCACTCTAAACCATTCCATGGAACTAGTCTTGTGCTTAGACAAACTCCATTATGCGTGCAGCAGGTGTCTAGATATGAGTAAAGTGTGTGTGTGTGTGTGTGTGTGTGTGTGTGTGTGTGTGTGTGTGTGTACAGAGAGTACATAGATACAAAAAGGCATGCATAGACATGCTTATGAACATAAGGTACATGCACACAGAAATATAAATACTATAAGAATGCAATGACAAAGACAAATATAGACACAAGCATGGCGTTTGTGTAAAAATAGGACTCACGTTTGCCAATGATCCTGTTGAGGATGTTCATCAGTTCAGTGGGGCTCACCTCCATGTCCTATAATACACAGATAGATACACAAGTATATCCTCATATGCTGTAAATGCCTACATGTATTTGGGTCACAACTCAGCTCACAAAAGGATAAGGACACTGAGATGACTTTAATGAACAGATGTGTCAGGAGTACAATCATGGACCAAATACATAGCTCTCTCTGTATTTGTGCGTGACATATTAGAATCACAATTATGGTAACAACTTCAAAACTTTCAGCGGGTACATTTGCAACAGGTATGTCTTTAGGTTCCCTCCACTTATGAGAAAGGCCTTAATGAGGCCGTCTAGTCATCCGTTTAAAGTCAACCACTGCCTGACGAGTGCCCAGAAGAACATGTAATACATGTATCCACTCTCAACAACAGTATATGACTCACACAGCCTCCACCCCCACCCACACAAAACTAACCAGGCAGGAGTCAGACAATAGTAGGTATAGAGAGAGAGGAGGAACCAGTCTCTCTTCTTGCTGTCTGTGGAATAAACCAGGGTTTTGGGTTGTCAACAACCACACCCTCAGCTTCTTACTCCACCACTGCCTGATCCAATAGCAGTCATATGAGCATACAGTTGCTGTTGAGAAGGGGAACATCTGTGGAGCCCTGGGCTACTACACATGGCCAGAACCAAAGGGGGCGGAATCGAATTATTTAAACCAACAGAAAGTCTTTACTGTACTCTACTAAAAGGCTTCTATTGGTTGGCAGCAGCGAATGACAGACAGCACATTAGAAGCGTCATTTCCAACATCTTTTGGGTGGCTGGATGAACCACATTCTGAGGTCTGGCTCCAGATGAAGCAGGGTGAATAAGTGGAGGGAGGGGTTTGGAATGCAAACTAGGCTTAACTTGGATACAAGAGGCGACAACAGGGCTTCACTTATTGTACCAGTGTACAATCAGCCCCGAAAATGAAATAACATTCCTGCCATGGATTGTTGGCTGCACCAACTTCAAAAGATAATATCTGTGACTTAATTAACACTGGTCGTTGGTCTGCTCTCTATTACAATAAACCACTAACGGTTGGATAACATAGGATCAGATATGATAGTAGTAGGAGTGCATAAGTTGAAAAACAATAAGTACTTACATCCCCAGCGAGTTGCTGGAACACCTTGCGAAACTGTGTCTCCTCGTCATTCTCCTTCGGCTTAGCGTAGGCCAGAGGTCTGCGTGGTGGGGGCTAGGACACAATCACAGACCAGGTTCTGTTAACACTGCGGTCCGGCATGCAGGACAGCAACAGTTGTGGTTCATTTTGCTCAAAAGAGTAGAGTTTACTTCTAAAACCTTCCAATTCACAGTGTTCATAAGACTAGGACAGTGTTCTGAGATGTTATCAAGGTTGTTAAAGGGTTAACTCACAGGCTCTGATGGCATGAATTGACCGGGGTCAACATTGCTGTTGGAGAAAACCAGAAGGACCATTGTCTATTACTATATATTAACTACTGAGTGTGCAACATCATGAATGAATTAAGTCAGTAACCTGACAGGGTGTGTGTGTGCTTGTTTGTGTGCTTGTTTGTGTGTGTGTGTGTGTGTGTGTGTGTGTGTGTGTGTGTGTGTGTGTGTGTGTGTGTGTGTGTGTGTGTGTGTGTGTGTGTCAAAAGGAGCCAGGCCTACCTCACAACATCCAGGATGCCACCAATGAGTTTTTTGGCCAGAAACATATTGAAGAGGAACTACAGGTGAAAATCTACAAAAGGAGCCTAGAGATAAAAAATAAAAAAAGGTAAAAAAAGAATAAGAGTTTGATCATTCAACATCTGATGAAAATCCATTTGTCCACCTTAAACAAAAAGGCGACAAAAGAGAGAAAGCAAGAAATATACATTTTGTCCACCTGTAATAAAATACATATACAATTTGTCCACCTGTAATAAATGTGTTATTGGTGGGGCTCCCTCAGAAAACTGCAACCTCGCCTGTATTGGTAAGCAGCACAAATAGTAACCTCTGCAGCAGATTTTAAAAGATTTTACAAGTGACGAAGAAGGCAAAACAAACGTGAAACCGTCAGATTAACTTGTTAAGGAAATACTTACAGCGACCAATGCGTTGCTAAAGTCGACCAGGACTGATGTGCTGGCACTCCTACTAGGTACAAAAACCAGCTTTACAAGTTATATTTCAACGCATCAGAGCTGTTTGTATTCTACCTCGGTGATCAGCGCTTCACACCCCTGCCTAGGGAGCACCTAGTCCTAGAGAAAGGCAGGTTGTCAATGACTCTGGGTCCTATAATCTGTAGTGCTATGATCAGAAGGACTGGTATTTCCCTAATAATAATATTATGGATGATGAGACTTTTTAAAAACCTTTTAATTACACATTTACTACACTTGTATTATGCATGATTCACATTGATTTAACATAATGAGGTAATGAGAGTACATGGGCCTTGTGGTGTAATGTTAATGTTGAACAGTGAAGTAGGGGGCAAGATTACGAAGTTATAATTTTCAGAATAGACCTCTTCAGATATTTTAATATCTGATCAATTAGTCTTCCATTAATGAATTATTCTCATCTGAATGTTGTAAATGGTTGGTTATTTGCACAAACCCAGCCTTTACTATAAATAATCCATACACCAATTGGCTTAATCCTTTATTTACTAACTAACTAAATAATCACAGAAATGCATAAACAAACAAACAGTAAATATTTTTTACTAAATAAGGACCTATTTGCCTAACCTACAAAGTGCATGGAATATGATGGAAACTAATGGACAAAAAGAAGAAGTTGCGGAATTTGTCCAGACAGAACGGGATCACTACACACAGTTGATAATTATCAGTTTTGAAATGCTAATCCTTTGCACATGAACGCCTCACTCATTCGGGAATAGTTGCACATCAATATCATATTTGGCCATGTGTCATTGTGATCTTTTCTGTTGGAATCTGATTTGGCTGCTGGAAGTTAATCCAAGTCTCACACTGTTTCTGAAGATTAAAGCCTAACCCTAATCTTAGAATGGATGACAAAACAGTACCATTTTTTTTAAATGTTCTCATAGATTAGATTTTGACTTTGTGTTGGTATTCTAGTGACAACCAGGTTTACATCATTTCTAGCTGCAGACTAGGGTAATTAGTAACTAAGATTTGCTCTTTTTATTCTGTAGGGATAGATGGTCTCAGAGTTTTAACTATTTCAGAGCTAAATGGATTTTAAACTGGGAGCCAATGCTAAATGGGGTATGGTTAGACTGAAAAACAGCTTCAATCCAAGCTCATGCTGTGGTTTTGCTTAGTCTTGGTACTCAAACCTGTCCCACCTCAGCTTACACCGAGGTATGCGTGGTCTGGAGAGGATTTACCTATATTGGGGTTATTCGTCCAATAGAAATACGTTCCATGACGCCAGATCATGTCTGTGCTCACAGGGGCGGGCCAATGACTTAGTTAAACTTTAAAGGGAATACAATTCTCTCACATTAAAGTTTTGACATCACATTACATCATTTTACAAATAGTTTAATCTTTACTCATTCATTTTATACAAGAATTAGATGCAAACACCATAATTGAGAAACATTCACATTCAGAGATATAGTTATGTGACCTGTCCTTTTGATTTCACCAAATGAAACACACTGTAACATAACTTGTCCCTTAAGTGTCCACGGACATTTCCCACATTCTCACAAGTGGACATATAGTTTCATTTTCCCATTTTGGGTATTTAAGTGTTCGGCCACGTGAAATCCTTTGTTCACTCTGTTGGCTCTCTTTGCATGAAAAGGGGGAGAGAGTCTCCGCCAGGAATTTACAACCTGAGATAACAGAACCTGGGTGTAGGATAGAGTGAGAAGCCATGATCTATAGCCAGAAAGGGCCATGTCATGACAGCATTAATATGGAGTTGGTCCCCCCTTTTCTGCTATAACAGTCTCTACTCTTCTGGGAAGGCTTTCCACTAGATGTTGGAAAATTTCTGTGGAGACTTCATCCATTCATTCATCCACAAGAGCCTTAGTGAGGTTGGGCACTGATGTTGGGCGATTAGGCCTGGCTCGCAGTCGGCATTCCAAATCATCCCAAAGGTTTTCGATGTGTTTGAGGTCAGGGCTCTGTGCAGGTAAGCCAAGTTCTTCCCCACCGATCCTGACAAACCATTTCTGTATGGATCTTGCTTTGTGCACAGGGGCATTGTTGTGCTGAAATAGGAAAGGGCCTTCCCCAAACTGTTGCCACAAAGTTGGAAGCACAGAATCGTCTAGAAAATCATTGCAAGGGGCCTAGCCCGAACCATAAAAAACTGCCCCAGATCATTATTCCTCATCCACCAAACTTTACAGTTGGCACTATGCATTCGGGCAGGTTGCGTTCTCCTGGCATCCGCCAAACCCAGATTAGTCCGTAGGACTGCCAGATTGTGAAGAGTGATTAATCACTCCAGAGAACATGTTTCCACTGCTCCAGAGTCCAATGGCGGTGAGCTTTACACCACTCCAGCCAACGCTTCACATTGTGCATGGTGATCTTGGGTTTTTTGTGTGCAGCTGCTCGGCCATGGAAACCCACTTCATGAAGTTCCCCATGAACAGTTATTGTGCTGACGTTGCTTCCAGAGGCAGTTTGTAACTCAATAGTGAGTGTTGCAACCGAGGACTGACAATTTTTACACGCTACGTGCTTGTCACGCCCTGACCTTAGAGATCCTTTTAATTCTCTATTTGGTTAGGTCAGGGTGTGACTAGGGTGGGAAATCTATGTTTTCTATTTCTTTGTTGGCCTGGTATTGTTCCCAATCCTAGGCAGGTGTCTATCATTGTCTCTGATTGGGGATCATATTTAGGCAGCCATTTCCCACCTTTTGTTTGTGGGATCTTTTTTTTGTGTAGCTGCCTGTGAGCAGGCCAGAACGTCACGTTTTGTTTTCTTCTGTATTGTTTTTTGTGAGTTGCATATTTATTAAACATGTGGAACTCTAAGTACACTGCGCCTTGGTCCATTCATTCCAACGATCGTGATAGTGCTTCAGCACTCGGCGGTCCCGTTCTGTAAGATTGTGTGGCCTACAACTTCGCGTCTGAGGAGTTGTTTCTCCCAGATGTTTCCACTTCACAACAACAGCACTTACAGTTGACCGGGGCAGCTCTAGCAGGGCAGAAATGTTATGAACGGACTAGTTGGAAAGGTGGCATCCTATGACGTAGCCATGTTGAAAGTCACTGACCGCTTCAGTAAGGCCATTCTACTGCCAATTTTTGTCTATGGAGATTGCATGGCTTTGTGTTCGATTTGAAATAGCCACACCTGTTGAAAAAAAGAAAATGCCCACTAATTTGAAGGGGTGTCCAGATACACTTGGCCAAAAGTATCTAATGGTAATGTGTAACAATAAATTGGGACTTTATTAACACAAGCTGATCTTCATTTTATCACAAATAACTAATTGCACTATTTTATATAAGGAAAATAATATAATTTTTTTGCGCCATGAAGGTGTAGGCTATGTAGATGTTCCAAAGGTCTGCATCAGTGACTTGTAGGCTATGTGTGGAAGGAAGGAGCTGCTAAATGTTTTTATGTTAATTAACGTTCAATTACCGTGAGACCTACAGTTGTTTGCTTGACAATCACTGGCGGATGAAATTTCGTGACCACCACAGCCCTAGGTGTGTGCCTTTCCAAATCACACCCAATCAATTGAATTTACCACAGGTGGAATTACAATCAAGTTGTGGAAACATTTCAAGGATGTATAGCAAAGGGTCTGAATACTGATATATTTCTATGTGTTTGGCCTAGTATGTTTCTCAATCAGAGGCAGGTGTCAGTCGTTGACTCTGGTTGGGAGCCATATTTAGGTAGCCTGTTTTCTATTGTGTTTTGTGGGTGGTTGTACCCTGTCTTAGTGTTTTCACGTGACTGTCACGTTCTGACCTTAGTTCCTTTTTTATGTCTTTATTTTAGTTGGTCAGGGCATGAGTTGGGGTGGGCATTCTATGTTGTTTTTCTATGTTTTGTTCTGTTATATTTCTATGTGTTTGGCCTAGTATGGTTCTCAATCAGAGGCAGGTGTTAGTCATTGACTGGTTGGGAGCCATATTTAGGTAGCCTGTTTTCTGTTGTGTTTTGTGGGTGGTTATACCCTGTCTTAGTGTTTTCACCATACGGGACTGTTTCGGTTGTTTGTACTTTTGTTATTTTGTTCAGTGTTCTGTTGATTTATTAAATATATAATTATGAAAACTTATCACGCTACACATTGGTCTGATCCTTGCTACTCCTCCTCTGAAGAAGAGGAATTTCATTACAGCTACCCAAGAATAGTAAAGCCCCCTTTACTGGCTCAAATAGCCGACCAATCAGCCTGTTACCAACCCTTATTAAACATTTGGAAAAAATTGTGTTTGACCAGACACAATGCAATTTTGCAGTAAACAAATCGACAACAGACTTTCAGCACGCTTATATGGAAGGACATTCAACAAGCACAACACTTAAACAAATGACTGATGATTGGTTGAGAGAAATTGATAAAAAGATTGGGGGAGCTGTCTTGTTAGTCTTCAGTGTGGCTTTTGACATTATCGATCATAGTCTGCTGCTGGAAAAACGTATATAATGTGGATAAAGACTTACCTGTTTAACAGAACGGAGGGTTTCTTTAATGAAAGCCTCTCCAACATAATCCAGGTAGAATCAGGAATTCCCCAGGGAAGCTGTCTTTGAGCAAAGCCAATGTGTCTATGTATGCGGATGACTGAACACTATACACGTCATCTACTACAGCGACTGAAATAACTGCAACACTTAACAGCTGCAGAGCTGCAGTTAGTTTCAGAATGGGTGGCAAAGAATAAGTTAGTCCTAAATATTTCCAAAACTAAAAGCATTGTGTTTGGGACAAATCATTCACTAAACCCTAAACTTCAACTAAATCTTGTAATGACTAATGTGGAAATTGAGCAAGCTGAGGTGACTAACCCTGGATTGTGAACTGTCATGGTCCAAACGTGTTGATACAACAGTAGCAAAGGTGGGGAGAAGTCTGCCCATAATAAAGTGCTGTTCTATATTCTTAACACTATCAACAAGGCAGGTCCTACAGGCCCTAGTTTTGTCGCACCTGGACTACTGTTCAGTTGTGTGGTCAGGTGCCACGAAGAGACACTTAGGAAAATTACAATTGGTTCAGAACAGGGCAACATGGCTGGCCCTTAAATGTACACGGAGAGCTAACATTAATAATATGCATATCAATCTCTCATGGCTCAAAGTGTAGGAGAGATTGACTTCATCACTACTTGTTTTTGTAAGAAGTGTTGAAAAGCTGAATGCACTGAGCAGTCTGTTTAAACTACTAGCACACAGCTCAGACACCTATGCATACACCACAAGACATGTCACCGGTCTCTTCACAATCCCCAAGTCCAGAACAGATTAAGGGAGGCGCACAGTACTACATAGAGCCATGACTACTTGGAACTTTATTCCATATCAGGTACCCGATGCAGGAGTAGAATCAGATTAAAAAATACACCTCATGGAACAGCAGGTACTGTGAAGAGAAACACATACAGGTACAGACAAACGCATACGCACACACGCTAGCACACACACTCTAAACACGCTTACGCTGTGGTATGGTGGTATTATACATTTTGTATTGTAGATACACTGCCAGTCAAAAGTTTTAGAACACCTACTCATTCAAGGGTTTTTCTTTATTTTTTTAAACTATTTTCTAAATTGTAGAATAATAGTGAAAACATTAGAACTATGAAATAACATACATGGAAATATGTAGTAACCAAAAAAGTGTTAAACAAATCAAAATATATTTTACATTTAACATTCTTCAAATAGTTACACTTTGCCTTGATGACAGCTTTGCACACTCTTGGCATTATCTCAACCAACTTCACCTGGAATGCTTTTCCAACAGTCTTGAATGTGTTCCCACATATGCTGAGCACTTGTTGGCTGCTTTTCCTTCACTCTGCGGTCCGACTCATCCCAAACCATCTCAATTTGGTTGAGGACAGGGGATTGTGGAGGCCAGTTCATCTGATGCAGCACTCCATCACTGCCCTTCTTGGTAAAATAGCCCTTACACAGCCTGGAGGTAGGTTGGGTCATTGTCCTGTTGAAAAACAAATGATAGTCCCACTAAGCCCAAACCAGATGGGATGGCGTATCGCTGCAGAATGCTGTGGTAGCCATGCTGGTCAAGTGTGCCTTGAATTCAAAATAAATCACAGACAGTGTCACCAGTAAGAACCCCCACACCATAACACCTCCTCCTCCATGCTTTACGGTGGGAAATACACATGCGGAGATCATCCGTTCACCCACACAGCGTCTCACAAAGACATATCGGTTGGAACCAGAAATCTCAAATTTGGACTCCAGACCTAAGGACAAATTTCCACCAGTCTAATGTCCATTGCTCGTGTTTCTTGGCCCAAGCAAGTCTCTTCTTCTTATTGGTGTCCTTTAGTCGGGATTTCTTTGCAGCAAATCGACCATGAAGGCCTGAGTCTTCTTTGAACAGTTGATGTTGAGATGTGTCTGTTACTTGGTCCTCATGAGAGCCAGCTTCATCATTGCGCTTTATGGTTTTTGCAACTGCACTTGAAGAAACTTTCAATGTTCTTGATATGTTCCATATTGACTGACCTTCACGTCTTAAAGTAATGATGGACTGTTGTTTCTCTTTGATTATTTGCGCTGTTCTTGTCATAATATAGACTTGTCGTTTTTTACCAAATAGGGCTATCTTCTGTATACCCCTTACATTGTCACAACACAACAGATTGGCTCAAAAGCATTAAGGAAATAAATTCCTCAAATGAACTTTTATGAAGGCACACCTGTTAATTGAAATGCACACCAGGTGACTACCTCATGAAGCTGGTTGAGAGAATGCCAAGAATGTGCAAAGCTGTCATCAAGGCTTAGGGTGCCTATTTGAAGAATCTCAAATATAAAATATATTTGGATTTGTTTAACACTTTTTTGGTTACTACATGATTCCATATGTGTTATTTCATAGTTATCTTATTTCACAGTCAATCTTATTTTACAATGTAGAAGATAATAAAAATAAAGAAAACCCTTGAATGAGTAGGTGTTTCTAAAACATTTGACTGGTAGTGTATGTAGTGGAATAATAATGTTATATGATGTACTGTTTTATATTTTGTTTTGTGTGTGATGTAATTGCCTTAATGTGTTTGGACCCCAGGGGGAGAGGGAGAGAAAACTAACAACAGTGTATTTTCTCTGGGAATGATGGGCTGCAAAGACTGTGACACATACTGTCTATATGATGATGGTTAGACGTTGTTGTGTAAGGATGCCCACAGGAAAAGCTGGTTTTCTGTGGAGTCACACCTGGAATGAAACTTTGAGAACTTTGAACCAGAGCTGATTTACCTCAATGCAGATTCCCTGTCTCCTGCCCTTGATTCAATGACCACTGTATCTGCTGTACCAGATATACAGATCAGAATGAGACAGACAATACATCTCAACCAAAAGCTTCCTGTTGCACTCCTACTGCCCCACCTACGCATCACATCGTTGATGGTAATGACAGCCATTTCCATAACTCATAAGGGTTGCCTATCTTTCAAACACAGAACTAGCTGTGAAGTAGTGTGCAACATGGGCCTGGTTTCGTATGCTTAAATAGAAGAATGGAATGAATATATAATATAAAAGTCACAGTCACAAACAACACAGTTTTATGACGAGCAGAGGTAGTTAGTTAGGGTGTTCTCATAACACGTTTGAAGAATGATTAATACAGAATTGCTGAAATGAGACAAGCATGCTGATTCATATCTTAGCCATGGGGAAGATTGGCACCTTTTTGGCACGTTTTGATGCTTTTTAAAAGGCTGATTAAGTGGTGGTGTAGGGTGTATTATTATCTTCCATGAGTGCACAGTTGCTTGATGTTGTACAAGCTGTCATGCCACCCACCAACCCCTCTGTAACCAGTGGTGACCCAGTCATTCAGGGCAGGTGGGCCCCACATTTTTTGATTTTTTTTTGCGGGGGGGTTGCCTGTTTTGCATGTTATTTTGGCATTAATACGTGTCACATATCAGTTTGAAAACAATGTAGACAAATATAATACTAATTGAATTAATAAAGCTGCATACAAATTGCTTTCTTGAGTAAGGCAGCTCCAAAATGCAGATGTTTCAGCCTACCTAGCTCAGTGCTTTCTGTGGTGTTGGGGCAGCCAGCAGAATATACGGAGCGTAGGGGTTGGTAATGTTCTCTAGTTGTGCGAATAGACATCGAAAAATCAAGGCCCTTGGGTGTTGCCATACATTTACATTAGAACTTCCCATCCAAGACGTCTTAATGTCATTGGCCACAGATAGAATTACGTCAAATCTCGTTATATCTACAGTAGCTTTGATTGGACTGACATGGCAACATCATACTAAATCTTAGCTATCAGTCAACATGATGAAACAAGTCGACAATCTACTGGCAAATAGTTTTTAAATCCTTGTCATATGAAGAGCAATAATGAAGAGAAATTATAGATAAAACATATCGGTGCTCAACGGCCATTGGACATAAACACTACACAACAAGTTAGAAATAGCAAGTTTAAGAATGAGTGGTTTGGAAGGAATCAGTGGCTAAGTGTAAGCATTGTAAAGCAATCACTAGCCTGGCATTCAATGAAATGGGTGTGTGGTCCCAAGTCAGCGTTTAAGAGTCTCTTTTTTTATGGTCTCTTTTTAGGCTCCTGAGCGGCCTCGGTGGTCTAAGACACTGCATCTTAGTGCAAGAGGTGTCACTGCAGTACCTGGTTCAAATTCAGGCTGCATCACATCTGGCCATGATTGGGAGTCCCATAGGGTGGCGCACAATTTGTCCAGCGTTGTCTTAACTTAACTGTTCTTAACTGACTTGCCTAATAAAATTTAAAAAACATTAAACATTGGCCATGCTGTCAATCCAGCATAATTTCTGCCACGCTCAAAACATCTGTTAACTCAGAACTGGGAAATCTGACTGGGAACTTGGGCAAAAACAAGCTCTGACTGGGAAAATACTTCTTGAAAGGTCATCCAACTCAGTATTGTAAGTTGGGAACTCGGGCCTTTTTCTAGAACTCCGGCCTGAAGGTCACTGACGTCATCATGATTCGACCTTGTTATTTTCCGAGTTCCCAGTTGTCTTGAAAGCACCATAAATCCAGAGAGTGCCAGACTTTGATGACAAAATTTGCGCACAAAGGTCCGCCGCAACACCTCCCTGTTCAAGTGAGCTCAGCACAACAAGGTGAGTCCAAAAATGTATTGTATGCTGCTGCATAAATGATGTAATATGCCAGGGCTCCTGGCTGTAGCTAAGAAAGTACTACTAAGTGTATGTTGTGTAGTAAGCTGTTAGTAGCCTATGTGCCTCAACCTAATAATTTGGTTTATTTTCCCCTCTTAATTTCGCCTACTGTTCTGACTTGGTGGTGCACATGTAGCCTATAACCTGTTTTTGAGAAATGTAATCATTGAATATTGTAAGAGCTTTCATTGTCTGTTTATTATGCCTCCTTTATTTATACTACGATTCTGACTTGGTGTACAGGGAGAACACTGTAAGAACGGCCCATGTTCTGAATTCTGTTGCTGTACATTTCAAAAGTTCTGAACAAATAGTTATATTGACTTCGTCCGTCCTAGCTCGCTCATTAATGTCTTAATCGAAATTACGGATTCAAATCAAATCAAATCAAATGTTATTTGTCACATACACATGGTTAGCAGATGTTAATGCGAGTGTAGCGAAATGCTTGTGCTTCTAGTTTCGACAATGCAGTGATAACCAACAAGTAATCTAACTAACAATTCTAAAACTACTGTCTTATACACAGTGTAAGGGGATAAAGAATATGTACATAAGGATATATGAATGAGTGATGGTACAGAGCAGCATACAGTAGATGGTATCGAGTACAGTATATACATATGAGATGAGTATGTAGACAAAGTATTGCCTCTTATCCTCTTGTCGTCCCCTTTTGCCATAGTTTGTACATCTCAATTGTCAGTAGAAACCATGTTTTTTAAACAAGTCAGCCATATCAGCTCAGTTTTTTTAAAAGGCAGTAAACGAGGCTGAATGAAGTGTTTTATTGCCAGGCAAGGCTCCGCTTATAGCCAGGTGTAGCAGTGGTAAGGTGTTGGGACTGCTGTTGGGACTCTGCTGTTAGGACAGCTATGTATCCCCCTAACAGTTTGTGGACACCGTCTGTCACCGTTATAGTGAAATTAATGTATTGTTCAGTGATGTGTTCTGTGGTGGCCTTGCCAGCATTTTTTGGTTTGCCCCACAAAGATTGACATGCTAAAATCGCCACTGCCTGTAACGTACACCAAAGGAGATCACATCAATCCACCTCATCCGCCGATGTCGCACTTCCACTCAATGGAAGGGAACACGATGGTGGTCTCCGTTTTGCTCTACAACCCCAGCTAGTATCACAGGACTCGTCTGAACGTAACCCATACAAACAAATGGAGGAAAGGAGGTACTGTAATTTTGTGCCCAAAGAAAGAAGTTACATTTGTGAAACAATATATATATATATATATTTCCTGAGCTTTTTTACATCTCCTAGATATAGGACAGATGCTTCAAAACCTTGTTTCTTATGATCTATTTTTTGACCGTCCTTTTTTACATTTATGAATGTGTTATTTAATGCGTTTCTATGGGCTTTAGTAGTAAAGGCCAAAAACATAATATCTTTTTCAAATTACTAAAATACTAAAATTCTAAACCAAATGGCTAAATGATTTTTTAATTTTAAATTTTTTTTTTATTTCACCTTTATTTAACCAGGTAGGCTAGTTGAGAACAAGTTCTCATTTGCAACTGCGACCTGGCCAAGATAAAGCATAGCAGTGTGAACAGACAACACAGAGTTACACATGGAGTAAACAATTAACAAGTCAATAACACAGTAGGAAAAAAAAGGGGAGTCTATATACATTGTGTGCAAAAGGCATGAGGAGGTAGGCAAATAATTACAATTTTGCAGATTAACACTGGAGTGATAAATGATCAGATGGTCATGTACAGGTAGAGATATTGGTGTGCAAAAGAGCAGAAAAGTAAATAAATAAAAACAGTATGGGGATGAGGTAGGTGAAAATGGGTGGCTATTTACCAATAGACTATGTACAGCTGCAGCGATCGGTTAGCTGCTCAGATAGCAGATGTTTGAAGTTGGTGAGGGAGATAAAAGTCTCCAACTTCAGCGATTTTTGCAATTCGTTCCAGTCACAGGCAGCAGAGTACTGGAACGAAAGGCGGCCAAATGAGGTGTTGGCTTTAGGGATGATCAGTGAGATACACCTGCTGGAGCGCGTGCTACGGATGGGTGTTACCATCGTGACCAGTGAACTGAGATAAGGCGGAGCTTTACCTAGCATGGACTTGTAGATGACCTGGAGCCAGTGGGTCTGGCGACGAATATGTAGTGAGGGCCAGCCGACTAGAGCATACAAGTCGCAGTGGTGGGTGGTATAAGGTGCTTTAGTGACAAAACGGATGGCACTGTGATAAACTGCATCCAGTTTGCTGAGTAGAGTGTTGGAAGCAATTTTGTAGATGACATCGCCGAAGTCGAGGATCGGTAGGATAGTCAGTTTTACTAGGGTAAGTTTGGCGGCGTGAGTGAAGGAGGCTTTGTTGCGGAATAGAAAGCCGACTCTTGATTTGATTTTCGATTGTAGATGTTTGATATGCGTCTGGAAGGAGAGTTTACAGTCTAGCCAGACACCTAGGTACTTATAGATGTCCACGTATTCAAGGTCGGAACCATCCAGGGTGGTGATGCTGGTCAGGCGTGCGGGTGCAGGCAGCGAATGGTTGAAAAGCATGCATTTGGTTTTACTAGCGTTTAAGAGCAGTTGGAGGCCACGGAAGGAGTGTTGTATGGCATTGAAGCTCGTTTGGAGGTTAGATAGCACAGTGTCCAAGGACGGGCCGGAAGTATATAGAATGGTGTCGTCTGCGTAGAGGTGGATCAGGGAATCGCCCGCAGCAAGAGCAACATCATTGATATATACAGAGAAAAGAGTCGGCTCGAGGATTGAACCCTGTGGCACCCCCATAGAGACTGCCAGAGGACCGGACAGCATGCCCTCCGATTTGACACACTGGACTCTGTCTGCAAAGTAATTGGTGAACCAGGCAAGGCAGTCATCCGAAAAACCGAGGCTACTGAGTCTGCCGATAAGAATATGGTGATTGACAGAGTCGAAAGCCTTGGCAAGGTCGATGAAGACGGCTGCACAGTACTGTCTTTTATCGATGGCGGTTATGATATCGTTTAGTACCTTGAGCATGGCTGAGGTGCACCCGTGACCGGCTCGGAAACCAGATTGCACAGCGGAGAAGGTACGGTGGGATTCGAGATGGTCAGTGACCTGTTTGTTGACTTGGCTTTCGAAGACCTTAGATAGGCAGGGCAGGATGGATATAGGTCTGTAACAGTTTGGGTCCAGGGTGTCTCCCCCTTTGAAGAGGGGGATGACTGCGGCAGCTTTCCAATCCTTGGGGATCTCAGACGATATGAAAGAGAGGTTGAACAGGCTGGTAATAGGGGTTGTGACAATGGAGGCGGATAGTTTCAGAAATAGAGGGTCCAGATTGTCAAGCCCAGCTGATTTGTACGGGTCCAGGTTTTGTAGCTCTTTCAGAACATCTGCTATCTGGATTTGGGTAAAGGAGAACCTGGAGAGGCATGGGCGAGTAGCTGCGGTGGGGGGTGGAGCTGTTGGCCGAGGTTGGAGTAGCCAGGCGGAAGGCATGGCCAGCCGTTGAGAAATGCTTGTTGAAGTTTTCGATAATCATGGATTTATCGGTGGTGACCGTGTTACCTAGCCTCAGTGCAGTGGGCAGCTGGGAGGAGGTGCTCTTGTTCTCCATGGACTTCACAGTGTCCCAGAACTTTTTGGAGTTGGAGCTACAGGATGCAAACTTCTGCCTGAAGAAGTTGGCCTTAGCTTTCCTGACTGACTGCGTGTATTGGTTCCTGACTTCCCTGAACAGTTGCATATCGCGGGGACTATTCGATGCTATTGCAGTCCGCCACAGGATGTTTTTGTGCTGGTCGAGGGCAGTCAGGTCTGGAGTGAACCAAGGGCTATATCTGTTCTTAGTTCTGCATTTTTTGAACGGAGCATGCTTATGTAAAATGGTGAGGAAGTTACTTTTAAAGAATGACCAGGCATCCTCAACTGACGGGATGAGGTCAATGTCTTTCCATGATACCCGGCCAGGTCGATTAGAAAGGCCTGCTCACAGAAGTGTTTTAGGAGCGTTTGACAGTGATGAGGGTGGTCGTTTGACTGCGGCTCCGTAGCGGATACAGGCAATGAGGCAGTGATCGCTGAGATCCTGGTTGAAGACAGCGGAGGTGTATTTGGAGGGCCAGTTGGTCAGGATGACGTCTATGAGGGTGCCCTTGTTTACAGATTTAGGGTTGTACCTGGTGGGTTCCTTGATGATTTGTGAGATTGAGGGCATCTAGCTTAGATTGTAGGACTGCCGGGGTGTTAAGCATATCCCAGTTTAGGTCACCTAACAGAACAAACTCTGAAGCTAGATGGGGGGCGATCAATTCACAAATGGTGTCCAGGGCACAGCTGGGAGCTGAGGGGGGTCGGTAGCAGGCGGCAACAGTGAGAGACTTATTTCTGAAGAGAGTAATTTTCAAAATTAGTAGTTCGAACTGTTTGGGTATGGACCTGGAAAGTATGACATTACTTTGCAGGCTATCTCTGCAGTAGACTGCAACTCCTCCCCCTTTGGCAGTTCTATCTTGACGGAAGATGTTATAGTTGGGTATGGAAATCTCAGAATTTTTGGTGGCCTTCCTGAGCCAGGATTCAGACACGGCAAGGACATCAGGGTTAGCAGAGTGTGCTAAAGCAGTGAGTAAAACAAACTTAGGGAGGAGGCTTCTGATGTTGACATGCATGAAACCAAGGCTTTTTCGATCACAGAAGTCAACAAATGAGGGTGCCTGGGGACATGCAGGGCCTGGGTTTACCTCCACATCACCCGCGGAACAGAGGAAGAGTAGTATGAGGGTGCGGCTAAAGGCTATCAAAACTGGTCGCCTAGAGCGTTGGGGACAGAGAATAAAAGGAGCAGATTTCTGGGCATGGTAGAATATATTCAGGGCATAATGCGCAGACAGGGGTATGGTGGGGTGCGGGTACAGTGGAGGTAAGCCCAGGCACTGGGTGATGATGAGAGAGGTTGTATCTCTGGACATGCTGGTTGTAATGGGTGAGGTCACCACATGTGTGGGAGGTGGGACAAAGGAGGTATCAGGGGTATGAAGAGTGGAACTAGGGGCTCCATTGTAAACTAAAACAATGATAACTAACCTGAACAACAGTATACAAGGCATATTGACATTTGAGAGAGACATACAGCGAGGCATACAGTAATCACAGGTGTTGAATTGGGAGAGCTAGCTAAAACAGTAGCTAAAACAGTAGGTGAGACAACAACAGCTAATCAGCTAGCACAACAACAGCAGGTAAAATGGCGTTGACTAGGCAGGGCGGGTCGGATTAGCTACACACAGAGCCTGAGTGCGGCTGGGGCCGACAGATAAAACATAAACAAGCAGAATGGAGTACCGTGATTAATGGACAGTCCAGCATGCATCAGCTATGTAGCCAAGTGATCAGTGTCCAGGGGGCAGCGGTGGATGGGGCAGGGAAGCTGGACTGGCGAGTGTTATCCAGGTTAAAAAAACTGTCTGGCTGTGCAGAAGGTAAAAGCCGCTAGCATGGTATGAGCATCTTAAAACAATTCCATGTCAGCTTACTTATTTATTAACGTTTCGACCCTTAGGTCTTCACCGGGCATCCATAGTCCTAAGGGTCAAAACGTTGTTAATAAATATCATCTGGGAGCAGCAGTGTGCAGCTTTTTCCTTTCTGTTTTCCATCAGTTTGCATACAACTCCAGCACCTACGGAAAGTACCTGGATGTGTGTATGTTCTTCAGCCTTTGTACACAGGTTACTTATTTAGCCATACTTTGTAACTATTTTAAGCTATAAATAAATGAATAAACAGTGTTGATGCGATGGGTCAAGCTTAGCCTCCACATAGCCTATATTATAAGATAAAAGCACCTACGTCTATAAAGTGATAAACACTGTTATAAATCGCCTCTAAACTTACATTTACATTTACATTTAAGTCATTTAGCAGACGCTCTTATCCAGAGCGACTTACAAATTGGTGCTTTCACCTTATGACATCCAGTGGAACAGCCACACTTACCTTTAACTTAATGTATATGAGTGGTCGTGTTTGCCTTGACTTTGCCCAACAATCCACTGGAGCATCCGTCACCTGTTTGTTCATTGATCTACCCGGTCCCTCAGCATCATCTCGAAGGTTTTTGTTCCTGCCTTCCAGGTCCGCTCTGCCCCCAGGTAAGTCCGATGACACGCCCCGATTACCACCCGCTCACCCAATTGGTGGCTGACTTCGACCTTACGCCCTGACGAGTGGTGTCTCATTTTATTGTCTCTGGTCCTTCCTCCGCGATCACGCCCCCTTGAACAGCCGCTCTCTCGTTGCTCTGGAAACAGCCCGGGTACCTGTGCTTGGCATCAGCCGCTGTTCTGTGTTCTTCTCCTTTTGCCCATGCAGTGTGTGTTACTGTAATTTAATGATACCAATATGTATTCATTAATTGAATTCCCTCAATCTATTTTATGAGAATTTGTAAGATTCTTGTTTGCATAAAATAGACGGAGACCAGGCTTTTCAATAATAGGTAACAGAATTTATTCTAGGAGCGCGCTGCCAAAGTTCCCACGAGCAACAGTTTATATACAATAACATGACGTCATTTCATTGCTTAACAGAATCCCCTCCTCTCGACCGGGACAAAGGGAACTTTAAAAGTTAATTCTGACCCCCCTAGCACATACACAGGACACACAACACAACTGAATTAACTTTTGAACCCTCAACATTATCGATCACCACTTAGCTGAGTTCTAATTAACAGAAAACCTAGGAATGCACTCACTGTCTTATCTAAAACACCCCAGAGCTAAGTTTCGTCGGTTCAACCATAGGTTAACTACCTTATCTGTTTACTTAATCCACAACCCATTTCTTTCTTCCTAGTTGGAATGGTGTTCATTAACTTTAATTACTCCTTGTCCGTGTCACACAATCCCTTCTTATGAACTCATATTGTTAATCAGATATAATAAAACAGAGTATAAGTTTACTTAGTTACAGTTCCATTTAAAATTATTTGTATTTGTTCAGTCATTTAATCGTAATTTTCCTAACAGTGTGTAAATCAAATTAATAGGCTGCCAAGCGTAGGCTATTAGCAGTGGTGGAAAAAGTACCCAATTGCCATACTTGAGTAAAAGTAAAGATTCCTCAATAGAAAATTACTAAAATAAAAGTGAAAGTCACCCAGTAAAATACCTCTTGAGTAAAAGTCTAAAAGTATTTGGTTTTAGATATAAAAGTATCAAATTAAAATAATTTCAAATTGCTTATATTAGGCAAACCAGACGTTTGTTTTTGTTATTTACGGATAGCCAGGGGCACACTCCAACACACAGATATAATTTACATACAAAGCGTTTTTGTTTAGTGAGTCCACCAGATCGGAGGCAGTCGGGATGACCAGGAATGTTCTCTTGATAAGTGCGTGAATTGGACCATTTTCCTGTCCTGCTAAGCATTCAAAATATAATGAGTACTTTTGGGTGTCAGGGAAAATGTATGGAGTAAAAAGCACATTATTTCCATTAGGAATGTAGTGAAGAAAAAGTAAGTTGTCAAAATTATAAATAGTAAAATACAGATACCCCCAAAATCGACTTAGTACTTTAAAGTATTTTTCACTTAAGCACTTTCCACCACTGACTATTAGTCGGTGATGGAAGTTAAGAGAGGTGCTGAGGAATAACAATCACCTTTATTAATGAATTGGTTTGTAAAAGTTGTGAAATTACTACAATAACACAAAAATATGAGTTATTTACAAACACATGAGAGAACATTTATTTAATGAGCAAAAGTAGAACATAGAAATGGTAATAAATGAGATAGCTGCAAGTATTAGGTAATATTGCCCCCTTTATTGAGCACTAGAATGTATATATTACATTACATAGCAGTGTGGAATGTTTGACCAAAGGTGTGTTGCCAGAAAAAAGGAAAACACAAAACGTTCAAATATTTGGACTGTAGAAAGGTAGTAAAGTAAATGTGTGCTTTCCTGGTGTTTCTGCAATGCTGCTATCTAGTGATAAATTGAATAAACATTCATGACAATGATGTATGAACATCTGTCAAACAATAATAGCAATGGTAATATAAAATAAAACTCTTAAAATGGAGAGAGCGATTAATGAAGGCTTTTTGTAGGCTTTCCCTGATGTTTTATGAGTACATGGTCAACTGAAGCCACTGTGGAGAAAGCAGAACACAAAAAGATGTGTGGTTATTTAGGTCTAATTTCAGTTCCTATATCCCGTCATTAATCTTAAAAATAGTCCCTAATCCTTAACACACTGTTCAAATGCAAAGAGAAAATAGTGAAAACTAATGTACCTCCTGGATGTTGACTTTGATAGTTCCATTATCATCTTTGTCCAGAGTCTTGAAAGCTCCTGAAAATGCACAAAACACTATTACTGAAGGGTAATGAAAAGGAAATAGTCTGAAATCAAGAACATAATCGGACTGAACAGGGGAGGATTGAGGATCAGTCACTTACGACACATAGCGTCCAGTCTGACCAGGCACCCAATGAAGTTGTCAAAGTCCATGTTGCCCTGTTCATCACTGTACCTGCGAACCATCAACTGGAAGAGCTGGTCGTTGAGAGGGAAGCCTGCACACGGACATAACAGGAGAGAGACACCAATGAGAACAAACACATTAATGCAGGGACAAGCTGGCTTTCATCAGTTGTCATGGCTGTTTGTTGTCACTGTTATAAAGGGCCTTACAGTATGATGTCAAAGATATGCAATTCCATGTTCCGTTTCTCCTGGTCTCTGAGCTCACCTGCAGCTTTGAAGGTAGCAGGAAGCTCTTGTGAGGAGATGAGCCCGGAGCGGTCCGCGTCATTTGATATGTAGATGCACTGAATCATAGCGGAAATAAAGATACACCGAGAGGTCAAAGTTCATCAAATCAAACTTTATTTGTCACCTGCGCCGAATACAACAGTTGTAGACCTTACCGTGAAATGCTTACTTTACAAGCCCTTTACCAACAGTGCAGTTCAAGAAGAGTTAAGAAAATATTTACAAAAAATAAAATTAATTATAAAAAGTAACAACAAGGCTATATACAGGGGGTATCGGTACCAAGGCAGTGTGCGGGTGGTTCAGGTTAGTCAAGGTAATTTGTACATGTAAGTAGGTAGGGGTGAAGTGACTATGCATAGATAATAAACAGCCAGTAACAGTAGTGTACAAAACAAATGGAAGGGGGGTCAATGTAATAGTCATGGTGGCCACAGCACCTTTTATAAAGAGTGTATTAACATGACATTTATAAAACAACATTCTTACATTAATGGAGTAAGAGGACTATTTGAAGTTGTAGGTGGTTTTATATGAATGCCTTGCAAATACATGCAAATCATGTATAGCTCAAGGCAAACGTTTCACTGAAATGTCCATCATTTCACACAATTGTTCATACAGTGCCGATTGTCAAAAAGGTAACAAGAGGACTGAACTCACCTGCCATTTCTTGATGTTGTTCCATAAAAACTTGAACTCATGGAAACCTAGCTTTCCTGTGCTGTCGCTCTGTGTGCCCAGGGTTAAGGTAAATCTTAATATGAACTACTCTGATAGTATAGTATAGTATAGAATAGTATAGTATAGTCCTCCATCCTAATACAGACACTGATGTGGAAGGATACGTCCATGACAGCCACCATGCTCCTGCATGACTCGATGCTAAAGCCATCAGTCTTCAGGTCACTACCTGAAATGAACACAGACAGACCACTCCTTCACTACAATACAGAAAACCATTCCCTGGAACCAGTCTTGCACTTCGACTCCATTATGTGTGCAAGAGGTGTACAAAGACAAATATAGACACAAGCATGGTGTTTGTGCAAGAATAGGACTCACGTTTGCCAATGATCCTGTTGAGGATGTTCATCAATTCCGTGGGGCTCACCTCCATGTCCTATAATGCACAGAGAGATACAGTAAATCCTCATACGCTCTATATGCCTACATGTACTTGGGTCACAATTCAGCTGACATAAGGATAAGGACACTGAGACTACTTTAATGAACATATGTTTTAGGAGTACAATCATGGACCCAATGCATCTCTCTCTCTGGATTTGTGCGTGACATATTAGAACAACCTAAGTCATTGTATCAACTTTCAGCAGACACATTTGCGGCAGCTATATCTTCAGGTTTCATTCCATATGAATCTTGTGTTCCCCCCCTTATGAGTGAGGCCTCAATGAGTTTGGGCTAGTCATCAGTTTAAAGTTGATCGTTGCCAGCTGAGCCTGCCAGTAGAACATGTATCCACCCCTATCTATGACTCACACAATCTACAACCCCACCCCCACAAAACCTAACCAGGCAAGAGAGCCGCCCTGTCAGACAATGGTAGGAAGCACATAGAGGAGGAACCAGTCCCTCTTCTTGTCAGTGGAATAAACCAGGGTTGGGTTGTCAGCAAACCACATCCCCGGTCTCTTACTCCACCACTGCCTGATCCCACAGCAGTGAATCATTGTGAGCAACCAGGCGCCCAATGAAATTGTCAAAGTGCAGTGTTTGTCACAGGAAGGAAATGTCTGTGGAGCCCTGGGCATTAGTGACTATAACCAATGGGGCAGAATCAATGATTTAAGCCAACCGGAGCTCTTCACGGTACTCTTCCAAAAGGCTTCTATTAGTTGGCAGCAGTGCATGACAGACAGCACATTTGAAGCTTCAAATTCACCATGTCTGTGTAGATAGTTGAACCCCATTCTGAAGACTGGCTCCAGATTAAGCAGGGTGGATGGCTGGAGGGGAGGGGTTTGGAATGCAAACAAGACTTAACTGGGATACAAGAGGCAACAACAGGGTTACACTGATTGTGCCAGTGTATCATCAGCCCAAAAATGAAATACCATCCATGCCATGGATAGTTGGCTGCACCTACAAAAGATAATACACCACAAACAATACTGGAACTTAATTAACACACTGGTCGTTGGTCTGCACTATATTACAATAAACCACTAACAGTGGGTTAATGTAAATCATTTTAACAACTGTGTGTTGTCCTTGTGGAAACCCACATAACGAAACAGCCTCTTTAAAACATTCAACAACAGACCTGATTATACAATGGCACACTTATGGAAACTGAATTTGGTAGCCGAAAGCCTTAGGTGAACGTCTCTCAATGACTCATAGCTGGAATCAAGAGAATCAAGAGGCACTCTTGACTTGACTTATCTGGGCTCTTTACTTCTCTGAATAGGATAGGAAAGGACAGTAGGTTTGGAGGTGAATAGGATCAGATATGATAGTAGTAGGAGTGCATAAGTTGAAAAACAATAACTACTTACATCCCCAGCAAGTTGCTGGAACACCTTGCGGAACTGTCTCTCCTCGTCGTTCTCATTCTGCTCCGCGTAGGCCAGAGGTCTGCGTGGTGGGGGCTAGGACACAAACACAGACCAGGTTCTGTTAACACTAACACTCACAGCCCTCTTCACTGCGGTCTAGCATGCAGGACAGCAACAGTTGTGGCTCCTTTGCTCAAAAGAGTAGTGTTAACTTCTAAAACTTTCCAGTCGGCAGTGAGTGCACTATCATAAGACTATCATAAGACAACCCCTTGTGTTGTGCTGTGGCGGAGATCTTTGTGGGCTATACTCGGCCTTGTCTCAGGATGGTAAGTTGGTGGTTGAAGATATCTCTCTAGTGGTGTGGGGGCTGTGCTTCGGCAAAGTGGGTGGGGTTTTATCCTGCCTGTTTGGCCCTGTCCGGGTGTATCGTCAGATGGGGCCACAGTATCTCCCGACCCCTCCTGTCTCAGCCTCCAGTATTTATGCTGCAGTAGTTTGTGTCGGGGGGGCTAGGGTCAGTCTGTTATATCTGGAGTATTTCTCCTGTCTTATCCGGTGTCCTGTGTGAATTTAAGTATGCTCTCTATAATTCGCTCTCTCTTTCTCTATCTTTAAAAAAAAATCTTTCTTTCTTTCTCGGAGGACCTGACCTGAGCCTCAGGACTACCTGGCCTGATGATTCCGTGCTGTCCCCTGTCCACCTGGCCGTGTTGCTGCTCCAGTTTGAACTGTTCTGCCTGCAGCTATGGAACCCTGACCTGTTCACCGGACGTGCTACCTGTCCCAGACCTGCTGTTTTCAACTCTCTAGAGACAGCAGGAGCAGTAGAGATACTCTGAATGATCGGCTATGAAAAGCCAACAGACATTTACTCCTGAGGTGCTGACCTGTTGCACCCTCGACAACTACTGTGATTATTATTATTTGACTCTGCTGGTCATCTATGAACATTTGAACATCTTGGCCATGTTCTGTTATAATCTCCACCCGGCACAGCCAGAAGAGAACTGGCCACCCCTCATAGCCTGGTTCCTCTCTAGGTTTCTTCCTAGGTTCTGGCCTTTCTAGGGAGTTTTTCCTAGCCACCGTGCTTCTACACCTGCATTGCTTGCTGTTTGGGGTTTTAGGCTGGGTGTCTGTACAGCACTTTGTGACATCAGCTGATGTAAGAAGGGCTATATAAATACATTTGATTGATTGATTGATGATGTTCTGAAGGAAAATTGGTGCTAAAGGGTTTACTCACAGGATCTGATGGCACAAATTGACCAGGGTCGATGTTGCTGTTGGAGAAAACAAGAAAGACCTATTACTATTTAATAAATGTTAGAAATGTCATGAATGAAGTCAGTATACTGATGTAACAGTATAACTTTAGACCGTCCCCTCACATGAACCAGGGACCCTCTGCACACATCAACAACAGTCACCCCTCGATGCATCTTTACCCATCGCTCCACAAAAGCCACGGCCCTTGCTCTTGTGTGTGTGTGTGTGTGTGTGTGTGTGTGTGTGAGAGTGTGCCAGGCCTACCTCACAACATCCAGGATGCCACCAATGAGTCTTTTGGCCAGAAACATCTTGTGAAGGGACAGAGGCGAAAATCTACAAAAGGAGTCAAGAGAGAAACATCTGACATCAAACATCTGATCGATTAAACAAAAAGGCGACAACAGAGAGAGAAAACGAGCCATAATACAGTATGTCCGGCTGTAATAAATGTGTTATTGGTGTTGGGGCTCCCTCTGAAAACTTTTTCTCCCTGGCCTGTATTGGTAAGTAGCACAAACAGTATAACCTCTGCAGCAGATGTCAAAAGTGACGAAGAAGACAAAACAAAATCAACGTCAAACAGTCTGATAAACTTGTGAAGGCAATCTGATTCCCTTAAATTGATAATAATACTTACAGGGAACAAATGCGTTGCTGAATTCGGCAGATACTGACGTGACGGCACTCCTTTTTGGTACAAACCCAATTCCGCAAGGAGTTATTTTTCAATGCATCAGAGCTCCACACCCCTGCCCAATAGAGAAGTGCGCACCATAGGGAGAGACAGGTCGGAATGACTCTGGGTCCTACAACCCGTAAGTTTATGTCAAGAATAACTAGCATTTCCCTATTGATGATATTAGGGATGATGAGACTAATTCAGACGACACTTTTACAACACTTGTATTATGTTTGAGTCACATAGATTTCAAATAATGATCAATTGAGGGTACAAGGCCTAATGTTCATTGCATTAGCTGATGCTGTTTTACAAAACAATGGCATATGATTTCATGTCCTAATAAAAACATTTTTAGAATGTCATTTTTTCCTTTCGAACTATAGGCCTATTTGCATAACCTACATCTTGCATGCAATGTAGATGTCTGAAACGGGGGGAAACATTTGAAAACGAAGAAGCTACGCTGTGTGAACTTGTCCAATAAGAAAGTACATTCTCCTTCCCAAGTTGAAAACGTTTTCTCCGGTTTGTTGTCCACGGAAGACCGCCTACATTGTGATGTCAGACAAAGGACCCAGGCAGGATGCCTGTTTACCCGACTCTGACACTGCATTTAACGGGAGTGTAAAGTGAATACAAGTTAATAAAAATGTCACTTTTATTATGCTATCAAAGCATCATAGGTAGCCTAGATAGGCTATGATATCTCGTTAAGAACATTGTTTAGTTCAGCCAGATTAATCTATTTCAACAGTTGATTAAACTGTCGCAATCTACAGAAGGAGGCATTGAAACAATACACTTGCCTTCGTTTTACGCACCGTGCACCATTCTGGCGACAATGTAACATTGTAACCGCTTCCACTGTATTATACGCAATGTAACACTATCATTCTCCCTTGATTAGGCCGGACAAATGATCCTTCTTTTTTTACTCTATCAGTGTTAGTCAATATGGGTTTGTTTCACGACTAGTCAATACAAGTAATAAATAGTAAGTGATCCGATCCATTCATTCATAGACATCCTGCCCCTGGGCAAATATTGAATCTTGGCTCACCATCATGCCTACCTACCTACGTTCCAACTATTCAGCTATTTTGTTCAGATCATTTAAAACCCAACAGGTTTTTAATCTAAATGTTGTCCAAATCTATTTGCAGTACTCATATGTTTGACATTTTTTCACGGCTTGTGTTACAGGAAACTTTGAAAAAGCAGAGCTTTTTCCTCTTCACCAAGACAATGTTTAACAATACTGTCATTCAGCTGAAATGTAAGTAGGCGATAACCTTGCTTATGTTCCTGAAAGTTAGGATAAAACTCAGTTATTTACTGAACCTTGTAGAATATCATATAGCAATAACATGATTGCCCCTTCTTCTAACTAGTATTGTAGGATGGTGTACTGTCAATGCAGGATATTTGTATGATATCATTACTGTATACAATACGCTACTTTATTGTGTCTACAGTAAGAGTATGGGGAGGTTGGGGGAGGAAGTAGTAGCCTCTAGCCCTGGCTCTGGCCCTCAGACAGGAACAGATCTGGAGAGAGCTCTGTGACTAAGTTGTTTTCATAAGATGTCTGCTGTTTCAGGGTTGACGGAACATTGTGAACCTCCGGTAAAACTCAACATCTCCTGATGTCTAAGGAGCTCCCGCTGCTTCAACGAGGTATTCGGTCTCCACGTAAGTTCCTCTCTCTCATTTAGAAACTCACTGCACTCTGAATGGGTTCATTCAGGCTGTTGTATTCCATAAACTCTCCAGCTTTTCCTTTTTTTCAGCTAGTTCCAATTGTTCTCAATTTAACAACAGGCAATGCAAGATTTAGGGTCTCGATAGGGAGAGTAGTGTCATTCATGTTTTTTGACTGTATAGACAGTGTGGTTTGTGCAAATACTTATTAACTTACTTAGTCACTTTATCATACCTGTTTGATTTGCAGCCTCTGAAGGCAGGGAGCTACTTCAGAACGACAACTGTGAAGCAGGAAGGATGCAGTGGGTTCTATGTGTTTTATCAGTACCCTGCCATTGAGTGCAAACAGCACATGACCCACAGTGAGGTACAGTATATGGCAATGGAGGGTCTCATAAGAAAGTATGGTGGCACTTTATTTTATGGTACCTCAGAAATATCCCTGCATTTACATGATCAAATATTAATTACACAGTAATGTTGGGTGCCAGACTCTACAGCTATGCCATATAATGCAATATTCAGAGATACACATCTGTCACGCCCTAACCTTAGAGATCCTTATTTATTCTATATGTTTGGTTAGGTCAGGGTTTGACTCGGGTGGGAGAATCTATGTTTTCTATTTCTTTTTTGTTTTTGCCTAGTGATGTTCCCAATCAGAGGCAGCTGTCTATCGTTGTCTCTGATTTGGGATCATATATAAGTTGTGATTTTCCGTTTGGGTTTTGTGGGGAGAGTTGTGTTTAGCTGTTTTGCTGCATGACAGAACTAGGCACGTTTGTTTTTTCTACTTTGTTATTTTGTTGCGGTGTTCAGTTAATTAAAAAACATGAACTCCTACCACGCTGCACGTTGGTCTCCTTCCTCAACCCACGAGAGCCGTTACAACATCTGGTTTTGTGAGATTAATAACACAGCAATGACCTTCTTTGGTTCTAAATAAGATAGCTACTAGCGAAGTTAACTTCCTATTAAATGGCAAGTAGAACTAGTGGGATCAGTATAGTGAAATAAAGTGAGGGAAAAAGCATACTACAAACAGCACAACGGTGAAACAAATACCACAACGTCATATGTTCCACCTCGCTCTTTCATGTCGTCTTCCTGAGTTTGTTTGTTCACAAAAGTGTGACCTAAATATAGCAGCTCGTAACTGATCATTAGGAAGTGCTTGTAATTCTGAATAAATGTTTTCATACATTACAGCTCATGGCGAGGCTATGTTATGGAGTTCACGGCGTATCATTGTCTAATGGTTGCTACTCTGCTTTGTTTTCAGTAACAGGTCTTTCTCAACAGATTTGGGGAGCCGACTAGGCTTACTGTAAACTAAAGCTTTTTTTTCTAATTCTGTAAACTAAAGCTTTGGTTATTTTACTCTCAGGCTGTCATGTCTTCTCCCTGGACCTCTTCAATGTCCACCTCTGGAACATCAGACTCTGAGGCCTCATCTTCACTGTCACTTTCCAACCTTGTTGAGGATGGCTTGTTGTCAGGATCAAAAAGCCTCAAATTGGTGGCCATCTGGGCAAATTTTTCTTCCCTTGTATTGGTCAGCCTGTTGCGTGCTTTGGAGTGTGTGTTCCCAAACAAGGACCAGTTTTGCTCTGAGGTGGCTGATGTTGGTGGGATTTGGAGGATGATGGAGGCAACAGGGGAAAGAGCCTCTGATCCACAAAGTCCCTTCCACCAGGTGGTGGATGAGATGTTGGCACGACTGCCATATTGCATCTCCATCCCAAAGCCCTTGCTTGGAAGTGTACTTCGCCAGACTGCAAAGAACCTTGCCCTCATCCAGGCCAAGTTGGCGAAACACGGTAGTGATGACACCATAGGCCTTGTTGATCTCTGCGCCAGACAGGATGCTCTTGCAGGCATACATGGGGTCCAACATGTACGCTGCGCTATGTATGGGCTTCAGGCTAACGTTTTCACGCTTTCTGATGTATTTCAGAACTGCAGTTTCCTCTGCTTGGAATAACAGTGAAGTGGGCAGGGCATTACGAATTTCTTCTCTTACATCTGCAAGCAGAGTTTGAACATCAGACAGGATGTTATTGTCTCCCTCATTCCGTGCAATGTCTAGTTTCGAGTTTCAGGCTGCTTACCACTCTCTCCCAAAATACATCATCCCGGAGGATCCTCTTGATGGGGCTGTCTATATCGGCAGACTGTGATATGGGGATTTCATGGAGAGACACCTTCCCCTCCAGGAGACTGTCTAACATGATGACAACACCACCCCAATGGGTGTTGCTGGGCAGCTTCAATGTAATGCTCTTATTCTTCTCACTTTGCATGGTGAGGTAGATTACAGCTATAACTTGATGACCCTTCACATACCTAACCATTTCCTTGGCTCTCTTGTAGACTGTATCCACTGTTTTCAGTGCCATGACGTCCTTGCGGAGCAGATTCAATGCATGAGCAGCACAGCCAATGGGTGTGATGTGAGGGTAGGACTCCACTTTACACAAAGCAGCCTTCATGTTTGCAGCATTGCCTGTCACCAATACCTTCTGTGGTCCAAGGTCATTGATGACTGCCTTCAGCTCATCTGCAATGTAGAGACCGGTGTGTCTGTTGTCCCTTGTGTCTGTGCTCTTGTAAAATACTGGTTGAGGGGTGGAGATGATGTAGTTAATAATTCCTTGCACGCAAACATTTGACCGCCCATCAGAGAGGATTTCAATACAGTCTGCTTTCTCTATGATTTACTTGAACTCTGTTGAACTCTGCATCCAGCAAATGAGTAGATAAAGCATATCTGGTTGGAAGGGTGTATGCTGGGCGACGAACATTCAGAAATCTCTTCCAATACACATTGCCTGTGAGCATCAGAGGTGAACCAGTTGCATACACAGCTCGAGCAAGACATTCATCAGCATTTCTCTGACTACGTTCCTCCATTGAGTAAAAAAAAACGACGTATAATTCCAGGAGGAACATGAGCTGTTGCTATCAATAAAGGTGTCTGTTTCATCATTTCCACCTCGAATATAAGTAGAGGGACTTTTGTCAGAGGTTGCTTGTGAGCGCTGAGGGAAATTTATGCACTTGGCCAGATGATTCTGCGTCTTTGTTGCATTCTTCACATATGATTTGGTACAGTATATGCAAATATACACAACTTTTCCTTCTACATTAGCTGCAGTGAAATTTCTCCACACATCAGATAGTGCCCGTGGCATTTTCCTGTAAAGATTAGAAACAGATTAGTTAAAAAAACACAAATGCAATTCCATGTACAGATAAATAGTTAAGCAGTTAGATTAAACAACTCCTTTGTAAGATAAATGTTTTAAAATAAAACGTATAGAAACAGGTGAATTAACACTCCTCAGTTAGCAGGCTCAAGTAAGCTAAAACCCACATGTTAGCAAAAACTAACTACCAGAAATTGTAAACAAGTTAGAAATGATAGAAACACTTTGCAGTAGGCTACTATTCGCTAGTTAACAAAAAAATAAAGTATGTCATATGAAATATATTCACCCCACCCAGTATTGTAATCAAAACTTACCAGAATGCATGTAGCCCTTGGGCCAGACAGCGTGGGCTCAATAGCATCTCATAAGTGTGTAAGATCTTGAGAATCAGCCGTACATGTGATGGAAGAATGCACTGTGCATGCAGAGGATTGCGATTCCATTGAATTGGGGATAGTTTAACCAAAATATGCCACAAGACCTATAATTGCCTTGTGTATCCCACAAAAAAATGGTTCACTGTTATAAGCTAACTTGTTTGAAACATTTAAGCAAAGTACTCCAAATTCCCGGGCTTGACTTCCCATGGAAAATTTTCTGAAAAGTTTCCGACGCTTTGCAACCCTAATAGTAACACAGTAATTCACCTAGGTGTCATTGGAATGACTGTCTTTATCCCCCTGTTTTAGCCTGTCACTGTCAAGGACAAAGAGATGAGGAAAAGGAGCGCTGGGAATCCAAAGGAGGTAAATCAACTCAAACACCGTCTGATATCACAATCAAATATATGCTAAGTGTATGTAGATGTATGTGAATAAGGCGATCTGGGTCCTGTGATTCCCAGCCTAGCAACAGGCCTCCATATCAGGGAAATCAGCTTAATCATATTTTCTCTCTTTTAGACGTTTGCTGTCAAAGCAGAGGCAGCTGTGGCCACAGGCAAAGCCCCAGCCCCCGCTGCAAAGAAAAAAGTGGTGAGTGTTTCCTTGTCCCCTAAGAGCCATGCCAGAATGAAGACACAGTTGAAGTCAGAAGTTTGCATGCACCTTAGCCAAATACATTTAAACTCAGTTTTTCACAATTCCTGACAATTAATCCTAGTAGAAAATCCCTGTTTTAGGTCCGTCAGGATCACCACTTTGTGATGGCCACTCCAATACCTTTACTTTGTTGTCCTTAAGCCATTTTGCCACAACTTTGAAAGTATGCTTGGGGTCATTGTCCATTTGGAAGACCCATTTGCGACCAAGCTTTAACTTCCTGACTGATCTCTTGAGATGTTGCTTCAATATATCCACCTGCTTTCCCTTCCTTGTGATGCCATCTATTTTGTGAAGTGCACCAGTCCCTCCTGTGGCCAAGCACCCCCACAACATGATGCTGCCACGGGTTTTAATGACTCCAACCTGAGTGTATGTAAACCTCCGACTTCAACTGTATGTATGGTGTACATACACATTGGCTAAACAAACAGTGTGATTTCGATACACCGGCACACTATTTCTTTAATTGCCGTTCTTCATTTCTTGTACCGCAGGGAAAACATTTGTTCAGCTAGCTATTTCCTAATGCCTGGCGGTCTTAGACGTAGAGATCCTATATTGTAGCTCTATGCTCCTAGACTCCCCAGCATCACTTTGATGCAATGGCTCAGACCTGGGAGGATGGCCTTACATGTTCATCATCCCACATCAAAGAGATCAAGGAGAAGAGCAGGGCCGCCACTGACTCTGTCCCACCACAGAACTGGGACATCCAACATAACGAGGTCCACCGATCACATGAAACCTGTGTCCAATACATTGAAACTGCATTAACGAATAGGCTAATATTATGTCCTTCAACCCCTGCAGTGGAAGTCAGTAGGAACAGGAACCCTTTGACTACATCTGTTTCAGAATGACTTATGATCGTAAGTCAATTCTGCCGTGGTAAGTTGTCTACATGGAAAACATTCTACGCTACAGCTTCATTACATGTAGTATAATGAACACAAGTAGCTTCTAAGGTGTGGTCCTATAGGACATACTCTCTATCTTACCGGACAATACAGACTCTCTAGTTCCTTGCCAGCTCACCTAACTGTCCCTTTTGCAGTTCTACATGGTGATGTGTGTCATCTATGTGTTGCTGGGCCTGCGCTGTGGCCTTGGCTGTCAGCCTGCAACTGGAGAGAGCTGCTCGGGATCCAGTTCTGGATCGGCGGGGTTATCTTCCTGGGCATGCTGGAGAAGGCCGTGTACTATGCCGAGTTCCAGAGCATCCGCTATGACGGCCTCTCCGGTCAGGAGGGGGAGAGACAAGAACCTTACAGAAAAGCCACTTGATTTCACTTGTGAAATTTCACTTGAAATTCACGTGATCACTTGAGAAACACGTTTTTGTCTGTAATTGGTCTTTTAAGGAAATCAACATGGGGTTTAAGTGGTCATTTTTGGTGGACACCCCTAAACACACATTTTCAGCCAATTTAGTTTTTCTACCTAAATCTTCCTGGTGGGCAAGGTTGGAATTGGGAAAAAGATAGTTGCTTCTAGTGTGGTGCTAAATGTGCTGTTGTACTCCATTTTAATCATCTTTATTTGTGTGCTGTGTCCTCCAACAGTCCAGGGGGCAGTAGTGTTTGTGGAGATCCTTTCAGCAGTGCGGACCCTGGCCCGTGTGCTCGTCATCATCACTAGTCTTGGTTATGGAATTGTCAAGGGAGTCAGTCCCTTCATAAGAGGTCACATTGTTAAGACAGTGGAGAGTGTTAAACTCTATTTCCAATTATGTCTCTCTCTGTCTCTGTCTCTCTGACTCTGTCTGTCTGTCGCTCTCTCTCTCTGCCTGCCTGTCTCTCTCTCTCCGTAGGCCAAGGCTCAGTGCATTGATATACAGGGTGGTTGGGGTGGGACT